>NC_080562.1:40463851-41663851 GCF_030253575.1 Rhododendron vialii | reverse complement strand
TAAAAGCCTGACTTTTTGAGCTTTATCTTGGATATTTCAAAAAATACTTGAATTGTTTTTGATGCAAGACTAAAAAATGTGGAAAAAATTTCAATAAAGATAAGAATCAAAAAATCCTAAAAAAACTCAAAAAAAAAAAAATGTAAGGAGAATAGCACCTACTAGTAGTATTTGGTGCAACCGTGCAAAGATTGATTCAATGCTTGTTGGGTTCAAAAAAAGAAGAAAAACTTACTCATAATTGTGAATAAGTTTTATAGAATTCAATCTCGCGCATCCAAAAGTATTTTAAACGGTCTGAATTAAAAAGAAACTGTTATCAAATAAAAATATTTATTATCGGTCAAAATTTGAAAATATAACTCAAATCATTAATTTTCGAAATGAACCGTAATTGCAAGATTCTGTGAATAATTTATTTACCGCGGGAGCCGTGAATAAAAGTTACAGTAAAAAGAACTAATGCGTGGATCAATCATCGGGACAATAAAACGTGCGCGTATTTAGAAGCTGCCGTACCTCCCATCTTTCCTGCAAGTTCTATCCAACTGGCCGTGTGGGTCCACACCACCACCACCACCGTCGCTATAATCTCTCTCACGACGGCGCACCGACGGCGGCACGATTCTAATCAACCCAACCATAGAATCCCCAATTCAATTTCAACCTAGGGCTCTCCCACAGCTGTTGAAGTATTTCGAATCTCTGTCTCTGTCTCTGTCTCTGTCTCTGTCTCTTGGTGCAATGGACGAGGTGATCACGGCCGCCGATGCATCGTCGAGCCTCCGATCATATTCATCGGATCCGTCGATTGGACCATGGAACCTCCCTCTCCTGTGCGCGTTGCTCGCCTGTGCTCTCGCTCAGTTTCTCAAGCCTTTCACCACCTGGTAATGACGACTCCCTCTTTCTCTCTCCTCGTTCGATGAATTCCCCATCAGTGGGAGCAATGCTACATCGTTTTATGGAATTCGGAACATTATGCCTTGTCATGTGCATTCGATCTGCAATTTGTGTTAATAGTTCAAGCTATTATTCAATAAATACCTGGACAATTTAGTATCGCAATTTAATAAGTAGTTCAAGTGTTTGGTTGTATTCACTTTATGCAAACTTGATTTACCCGAGTGTATCAAAAGCCCTAATCTTTTGATACAATTAGCACTTGAATTGCATGAGTTAAAAGCATAACCAAACAGTAACCATCACAGAACCCTAATCTTTGCATAGTCTATAATCAGTATATTCAACAGACGGATTGAGCATATCAAAAGCATCGCCTTGGATTAATCATCTAAATACGCTAAAAATTCAGCCTAATAAATCAAAGGGCGTATGGCTTAAGCTTCAAATTTGAAAGAGAGACACACCCAGGGGTTGTCCCAGTCGTTCGGGTGGATGACCAGGCTTTGGGAATACTCCTCAAGGTTTGGGGTTTGATTCCCCACAAGGTGAGTATCTTGAAGTAAGTGGGGGGCCGTGACTGGTGTGGCTGCGCTTGCTCCTCCGGAGGTTTGGGTTGCGCAGTGGGGTCCATTTAGTGGCTTGACTATACGGTTGTTTCTCCGTTACCCAAAAAAAAAAAAAAATTGGAAGAGAGAGTGGGCTAAGGCGGGGGCTACGGGAGAGTCTGGAGGAGTTTTGAGTGGATCACTGGGCTTGAGTGTTTGGGCTTGTAAAGCCTTTGGGCTAGTAAAGCCTGATTCGATTTGGTTCACGTTTCGCTACCTATTCAAACCCTCGGTTTTAACTTAAGCTATAGTATCTTGTACTCTCTTCATTCGATTACATAGTGGAAACTGGTGTGAGTTGTGGATGTACACAATTACATAGTTGGGGAACCACGCAAAATATCTCCGTGTCTTGTGTTCTTGATTATTCTTCATGTGTGTGTGTGTTGATTTGGCTGATTCTCAACAATGATGAGTCCTTTGTTGCCCTTGTTTGCCATGGTCCGGAGTCTTGATTCTCGTCTCATGTTTGTATGTTTAGGCTACTATGGTATCCCATTTTGGGAATAAATCGTGGTTCTTTTTATTGACATCGTATGCCTTTTGGATTCTGTAAATGGTGCTTGATTCCTACTTGTTCTCCCTTTCTTCTTTGTAATATGTTCTTGTAGATGTGCAGGGTCAAGGAGAAGAGATGGGATTCTAGAAGAATGGTTAGTTCGGGGGGAATGCCATCCTCACATTCAGCGACTGTCACAGCTCTTGCAGCAGCTGTTGGTTTTCAAGAAGGAACAGGAGGATCAGCCTTTGCCATTGCCGTTGTGTTGGCATGCGTTGTACGTACTTTTAATCCAGGTCTTCCTCGTTCTTTTGTATGGATGTGCTTGCTTAGGCAGCAATGCTTCTCTTAACGAAGTTGTTGAAATGCATGAAGAAAACTAGTCATCTTCTCTTTCACAAATTTCTTATGCTTTGCGTGTAACTTCATGAGATTCTAAGGCTGTTGACTGGTCTTCTCCTTTTGGATTTAAAAGTAGATGAGTTTTGGTCCAGCAAAGTAATGTGTGCTTGTTTGTGATGCTTCTGTACCCCGTGCTGGACCTGCTGGTACTTTGCATGAAAAAGAAAAAGCCTTATCCTGTGCTGCCTCTCACGAGAGAATTACTTGTTACAGTTTGGTGCTGTATTTCAGTTCTTGTGAGCCTGCCAGAGAAGCATTAACAATTCATAGACATCATGTGGTTGTGTCGGACAATTGTTCATAGTGTCCTAACATTGTTTGGTTTCTTTAGAACCGGATCGCTTCAGACACTTGGGAGGGGGGCACTGTATCCATCAGTTAGACAGATGAATCCCAACATTCAAAATATAACAACTTCCCATGAAGAATTGTTATAACATGTTTTTTTACCTAATGACCCTTTCCTTTAGGTTTTTCAATCTTTTGATTCTAAATCTCAAAACTTTTAGTTTGTTTGTGACACAATTTTCCAAAATAGATATTAGATCTTGTTCTTTCACGCTTCTTTTCTATGTGGAACATCAATTTGATTTTTTGCTTTCTTGATATGACAATGTGTGTATAGTCAAGTAAGCATTATGTTTATGCATACACATTAGTTGGTTAAGTTTTTGAAAATTCTGTGTCAGTGTGTCCATTGTGTCGTATCTGTGTCTCATGTCCCACGTCTGTTCTGTGCATCATAGATCATAGTTTGAGACTTAAAAAAGGTTTTCCTTTTTGCTATTACAATCTCTGGAAACTGTGGTAGGAATGTGTGATAGGTCTTTACGAAACATGTTCAGCCACTGCTTGGATCGTCTGTTAGGTTACGCCCAAACTATTTGCTTTGACTAAAATGAGCAAAGTCTTCTGCGTTGCTGATGCCAAGCTTTTTTCTATACCATTTGTCTTTACATTGACAAACCAACATGTCCAAGTTGAAAAGGCTGCTGCCGAGCTCAATAAGTTAAGGGTAGTTATCCGAAAAACACGTTGGAGTGTAGGTTCCAATGAACATTTCTGTCATAAAATATGTACTGCTCCCAATCCATGGCAGGAATCTTAATTTTTTATTATTATGTGGTATTGTTGCATTTTGGTCATTTTTAGTGGTGTATGACATGAGTTCTTCACTTTCAGTTGCTTCCTGGACTTATTATTTTGGATACCTGCAGGTAATGTATGATGCATCCGGTGTTAGACTTCATGCTGGCCGGCAAGCTGAAGTAATATATTGTTCACAATCTTAGCCATTTCACTTCAAGATTACGTGGCCCTTTCCCCCTGACCATTCCATTGGTTGAATTTTGTGTGGTTCCTCTTACTGCAGTTGTTGAATCAAATTGTGTGTGAGCTGCCTCCTGAACATCCTGTATCTAGTGTTAAACCCCTGCGAGATTCACTGGGTCATACTCCACTTCAGGTATGTTGTTAATCGTGCTCATCCTATGTACATTGTTTGTCTTGGGATAATAAGAGATTCAATTCCATTAGGTCATGTCTTTGTTCCATGGTATTTGTGTGACCTTGGTCGAGTAAATAAGGGATGAATTTGGTGTTGAACAAAACATCAGGTGACCCAATGTTGTAGAAGACGTGCCTAGTTGCAGGTTCGTTCATCGGATATTTAGTTGTTTTAATTTGAATGTTGGATCTTAAAGCATAAGTGTTCATTCAATATGAATGCTTCTCTTAAAGCCTGAATATGTGGGCATTTGGAATGATGGAGATGCGTTTATCGGTTCTGGGAATTGGATTGTTCTAATTTTTGTTTTTATTTTGCTTAATTCTTAGCCTTAGTAGTTATAATCATAAATCTTTTATAAATCTTTGTTGAACCTTTTGTCTGTCACAATTGAATCTTGATTGTTCTTCTTATGGAAAATGTGCTCCTTGCCTCGCTCTAGGCCTCCAGAGACTGTTGCGCCTTGGTGCTCTTCTCACATTAAAATACACAATCTGGGGCCACTTCTATTGATTAGCAGTGATCTTATAACCAAGTGCGGCCCAAGCTGACAATCAAGCTTGTTTCATAGTTAAATGTACTTTAAGTTATGGTTGATGTTGGGATCCTGTTCACTAACATGTTCATCCATGAAACTTTATGAAGTAGGTTCAAGGTAGGACTTCTTAGTTCCAGAATCCCATGGATATTGTTCTGATGAAAAGGAAAACATGTGAAAGTAGATATACAATAGATTACGATCTTTGACTCTCCAAAGTGCGGATACTTACTTCTCCAGTTAAGCAGCTGGTACATGCCTTTTGTGGTATGAAGTTTAAAACTTTGCGCAATTTCAAAACGAAGAGCGAATACAAACTCTAACCAGAACATACCTACTTTATTATAGTTGTTTACATAAAGCAAACAGCTATGATAGTGAATTTGTAATTCCTTCGTTTTATTAACTTTTCAATTGGAACTTCCCAGGTGGTTGCCGGTGCTTTGCTCGGATGTATAGTAGCATTCCTCATGAAAAGCTCCAGTTAGCAATTGCTACTCAATTGTGGATCGCTCAAGTGATCATAGCTAATCATCCCATGAAGAAATATGATTGGAACGCAGGAAACCTGTATTTGAGGATCTGATTGCTGGAAGCTTGTTTACTTGTTTGGGGTCTTGGTTGCAACTCATTCTTACTTCCTGTGCTTTCTGTGTGTATAATTAGTTTTTAGGGTTCTCAGGTTTTTGCCCTATTTAACATTAAAAATGACAAGGACCCCAAAATTCCATGTATCTGTATCTTTCTGTTGATCTGCATTTGTTGTTTCTGTTTAGAACATCATAGAAGGATTTTGATAAAATTTTATGGGACAAATTCATTTAGCGCTTCAACTGAGCTCAAGATTTTCTCCAATAACCATTCTGGACGCTCTTACTTGTGAATTTTCGGGCACAATTACTTAAACAGATTAATGTTTATTTATGTGTATAAATACTAGATTTCCTCTATTAACCATTTAGGGCGCTCCTAGTGATGAATTTGGGTTATAGCAACACATTGTGATAGGTCAGTGGCTTCGATTTTCGAAGGGCTAATGTGAACGAGGTTAATTTAGTGATTGAGAAGCGAAGAATAATGGAAGGTAGCTGCTGGAATAAGGGAGAAAATAAATGGGTTCTAGCACCATAAACACTTACTACACACAAACTTGAACTGGGAGAGCATGCGGTGGGACAACATGTGTGTTGGGCCGATCTCGACCATCCATGCCGAGCAATGAACGGATCATATTGCATCTTGGCCGAATAGATCCGGGCTGTCTATTGATGTTCGGCTAAGATGCAATCTAAACTGTCCATTGCTTGGCATGAACAGTCGAGATCGGCCCAACACACATGAGCATGCACCCGTTTGGCACAAACTCACTCAAATTGAGTGTGGTTATAGATTAATTGGGGCAAAAAAATATGAAGCTTACGTGATGTTGATGTATTTGGTGGGTTGCTTTTGTGTTTTTGGTTGTGTCTGACCAACTTTCTTAGGGGTTTGGCTAGCTCATGATTCGTCCAGTGGCACGTAGCAACTTCTTTTTTTTTTTTCAATCGATAGAAAAAATCATTTTACATCAGATATGAAATACATAGTACAAACCCAAGACACTACATCAATTGTGAGAGTCCACGAAACAACCAAACTTAACAACTCAACCAATATAAGAAATAAGCCCTTTATATGGTAGAGAAACGAAGAAAGAAAGGAAAAACCCTTTAAAGGAAGAACACCCATAGGCAAGAGGCCAACTGAGCTAGCCCCAGTTGGTTTAGCAACTTGGTTCATGGTATATATTTCTTTCGCAATGTTGCTATTTTTTTTTTAATTCTTTCTATTTATATGTTGTACTATCACTCTCTTTGATTTCTTACAGAGGGATATTTTAAAAGTTTCATCCAAATTTTGCTACTTTGACACTATAAAATCTTTTTAAACTGCCACAACTTGCTTCAAATGCATATGAATCCCAAGTTTTCTTTTCTCCTCGAGAGTGGTAAGCCTACATCACTTGTAGATACACAAGTCTAGTAAGTATCATATATGGGTTATAGATTACACATTTTCCTAGCAAACTACTCTCTTCGTCCCATATTGTTAGTCCACTTTTTTTTACCTTTTAAATGTTCCAATTCGTTTGCCCTTTATGAAAGTCCCAAGAAGGAAGTCTTATGAAAATACGTTTTCGCCCTCTCGAAAAGAAGGGCCTTGTGGGGAAGTTGAAATCTTGATAGTGTCAATGAATACAAAATTGCTAAAATTATTTGGGCAAGGTGGGGAAGTGGACTGCTCACCCTTGATTGTAGGCCAGATCTGTTGGAGATCGAGCATTTGATACTATTAGTCAACTACTGATGCCGACAGCCCAATGAGAAATCCACGAGGCAAAAAAAGATGCAGCCCACCCCTGTAAATCTCTCCCCCTTTTAATTCCAGTCTCCGAGGGTTCTTCACAACTCTCCATTGTTTACATCCACAAAAACAGCTGATCCCATTCCCCGGTATATATGCATATGAAACTATGCCACAACACTTTGAATCTCTGACGGATGAACTGTCACGAAGCAGATTAAATATATGAGAAGTCAATTAGATCACTAATCACCGCCCCTTAACAAAGGCATAAACAACTTCTACGGGTGGTCCACTCGGATCGGACAGCAAATAGAAAAACCCTCCTTCAAGCTTGTAGGTTCGACTCCCACCGCCAAAATGTAAAACATAGGAGTAAAAGATAAAACATAGGAGTAAAAGACTTGAGGTAGTTAAAGGTTGGCCGAGTTGGGTTAGACGGCAAATAAAATCTCTCCCAAGTTCGACTCGCTCGCACTGCTAAAAAGTACAAAATGTAAAACTCTTGAGGCAGCTAAAAGTTTGTCCGACTGTTAACTGCAAGACTTTATGATTAGTCGATGTGAGCGTAAGCTGACCCCGGCATCCTATTATTTGAAGACATGTATCTAACCATATGTAAATCAAACATTTCGATATGTATATAGATGCAATTCTTGAGCTCTAAGTTGTTTACTGGATTAAACTAATCGAAGGAGGGGAAAAAAATAAGGGAGGAGCGAAGCACGAAGGTAGGGAAACGATGACCAGAATAAAGAAGAAAATGCAAAGTCTAGTTAACAAAATTGACTAGCCAACACATACTTAACTCTTTCATTGAGCACCTCCATTGTTGTTAAACTAAAGCTCAAAACTCTGAGCAGGTTTTCAGATCGTTGGAAGATGGAGAAGCTGCCCAGAAGTCTGATTTTACGAGCAACTCCGTTTTTCTTCTTGCTTCTCCTCTCCTTGATCTACACTGTCGAAATCGGATCGCATGTTCCATCGAATATATGTAATTTGCAGACTTTTCCTAAACTGAATGCTATATAGGAAAATTTTCTCACCCGCCATTGACTAATTAGTTGCTTTGATCATTGCTTGGAAACGGCAGGGACGAAAAACAACGCTACTGGGGGCGCAAATCACTTAGAAGTTAAAGCGAGCCTGCCTCAGATCATGAAAAGACTTGTCAAAGGTTTGTTGTTCTTCTTCTTCTCCGACTTCAGCATTTTCGTTATTAGACATTAGTGAAAGTCTATGTCATTGTTACAGGGGAGAAATCTCTAGAATCACATGAACCCTTCATCATCTTTATATGATTAACACAGTTAAACATATCACAAAAGATTATCTGTAGTCACTCTTCTCTTAATTGCTTCCATACAATGATTCTACTAATAGAAGCCTGAGAGATTACATACATGTCTAATTTTTATCTACAATGAATTGGCATGCTTGCATTTAGGATATTCTCAAACGCAACTGGAAGCGACCGGATTTGCTTGCCATTCGGATGTTCACACTAAAGTTTGTGTGTCCAATAAACCAGTAACGATCGACACGGGTACAATGAAGGTTTATGCACCACTTAGTCAAGCGATGGCGCACCAAGCAAATCGCACGATTAGTCCATATCCGAGGAGGGAAGACAAGACGGCCATGGAATTAGTTTCTTCAGTCCATATACTTCGGGGAAAGATCCACCCCCCTCCGGCTTGTGATTGTACGCACGACGTCCCAGCCGTAGTCTTCTCATCCGGCGGCTTCACAGGAGACATATTCCATGAATTCAATGAAGTAATCATCCCTTTATTCCTCACCAGTCGCCACTTCCAATCTCGCCTACGTTTCATTGTCACCGATTTCAAACCTCAGTTTATTGCTAAATTCAGCAAAGTTCTGTCCCATCTGTCTAGTTATGAGCTTATCAATCCGGCGGCAAATGGAAGCGTGCATTGCTTTCCTGGAGTAGTTGTCGGGCTTCACTATCACGACAATCTCGCCATCAAGGCCACGGACGTTCCCAAAGGTTACTCCATGCTTGATTTCAAGCAGTTTCTCCGAGATTCATACAATCTGAAGATACGAGATTTGTCGCGGATGAAAAGACCGGTGTTGGTACTCATTTCTCGTCCGAAACCAAGAATGTTTCTGAACCAGAATCAGATGGTGACAATGATGACGCTATTGGGCTTTCGAGTCGTCCTCGCAAAGCCCGATATGATGGCCAATGTAGACAAGTTCGCAAAGGTACTCAACTTGTGCAGCGTGCTAGTCGGAGCCCACGATGCCGCGCTTACAACCGAAATCTTCCTGCCCGAAGGTGCTGTCATGGTGCAAGTGGTGGGGCTGGGACTGGAATGGGCCTCGGCAACCTACTACGGCGGGCCGGCTGCAGAGATGGGTTTGAATTACATAGAGTACAAGATCGAACCGGAGGAAAGCTCTCTCATCTCAGTTTATGGAAGAGATGACCCTGTCATTACTAACCCGGAATCGATAGCGTCGAAAGGGTATACGGTCGGTAGAAGCGTGTACTTTGAAGGGCAGAATTTTAACATAAGTATTGCGAGGTTTAGAAAGACTCTTGTCCAAGCACTTGGACTTCTCGGGCGATCGGCTTGAAAGAAGAAACAGAGTGTTTTGAGATGATTCTTTCTGGTGTTCAAAAAAGAAGAAGAAGAAGAGATGATTCTTTCCAGTTTTACTTGTGAAGATACAGTTTTAAGAAAGACAAAGGAATTCCTTGTTACTTCGTCCGTCCCTATTTGTTGATCCCTATTGGGGGATTTGATCACTAATTTTTCCACTTTTACCATTCAAATCTCTCAATTTAAATTTGATGCAGAGTATTTTTGCTGGGATTTATTTGATTTCCCACCCAAGTAGGCGCCACAAGAGGTTTGAAATACAGAGTGAGGAGTATTATTCGGGTTTCCCAATGCATATCTGTGACTGGCTGGAGCACAGTTTGTCAAATTGCCTTTTCTTATTTTCGTTAGTACTACTAATTTACAATGGAAGGATAAAAGAGGAAATTTGTCAACGATTTCTCCTTTAGTTTGAAGTGAGAAAATTGTTTTAGGACCATAAGAAGTGTTTTAAATGAGACCAATGAATGGAGACTAAGGGAGTATTTGGAAGAGAAGAACATGATGAAACACATCAATTTGTAAATCGTACTATAGTTCTCCATTTATAATTAGGTGTTCGGGCTCACTTATGTACACATCGACTAATTTTGGAGTTTGCACTTTTTCCGCGACTTGAACCTGCGAACTTGGGGAGTAGCCCCTTACTTGCTGCCACGCTTCCACTCGAGCAACTCATTCCGATTGTTGGTGGGGCTTCAAGTTTCAATTCGCAAGCATGCAAGTTACACTGGACAAGTGATTCATGTCTTCTTTGAACACTTTTTCTGAACTCAATGACTTACCTAGAGTTCATGTAAGAAAACGGATTTTTTTTTTTTAAATCATAGCATGACACATGTTGTTACCAGTAACTTGGTTTCTGCGACCTCTTCTTGTCAAAAATGCTCATATAATGTTTTACCATTGCTCCTTCAATTGCATGAAGCTTTGCATTTTCCTTCTGCACGGAAGAACTTGCAGAGGCAGCAAG
This sequence comes from Rhododendron vialii, assembly GCF_030253575.1. Classification (NCBI taxonomy): domain Eukaryota; kingdom Viridiplantae; phylum Streptophyta; class Magnoliopsida; order Ericales; family Ericaceae; genus Rhododendron; species Rhododendron vialii. The sequence goes on along the minus strand of NC_080562.1, from coordinate 41,653,445 downwards.
TGATCTCCCAGGAATGATTTATTTCATGACTCACTGAGGGTAAAATAGTCATATATTAAGATGTACAAATAATTTGATATCAAAACTAATTGACTTAGAAAATAGACTCAAGAAGCTTTTTAATGGTCCAAACCTAGCAAAAATCGGAGTTCGGGAGGGTTCGGAAAAAACCTGCAAAGTTTGACAAATTATGGAGTTCCTAGGCGCTTCAGGAGCAATGTAGTGCGCCCGAGGCGCAATGGAATGCGCCTCAGGCACATTGAGAGTTCAGAATTTGTTAAAATTTGTGGGCTTCTTCCAGACACTCCTGAACTCCCATTTTTGCAAGTTTTGAACCGCTAAAAAGCTTGTTGAATCTACTTTCTAACCCAATTAGTTTGGATGCAAAATTTTTTGAAAATCAAAATACATGACTATTTTATTGTCACTGAGTCATAAAAATGAATCGTTCTGGTAAAATGCTCACATCTCTGTCTTTTAAAATCAGATAAAGACCTACTATATATCGATAAAGAGGATTTTCAAAGTACTAAAAGATGGTGAAATGCAACTATACAAACAATAAAGTTGATTTTATGAAAATGAGTAGAAAGGAGACCACTACAAAGATCGCGGGAGCACTACCACCCCTCTGCCATAAACACTCTCATTGTAACACAACCCCTCCACCACCATAACTTCACCACTACTACCACACTTTCACTCTGCTACCACCATTGATACAACACCTCATCCCTACCACCTCCGCCTTCTTTTAACCATAACAACCAACACAAACACTTCATCGCCAAGACAATCAAACTGCAACATGCAACTCTACCATGACTACTACACCTCCACCACCATCATCATTTTAGCACATCAAAAGCACCACCACTCCACTCCACCACCAATGTCCTGACCACCACAATTTTTATTCCTAAATATATAAGCCTTGTCAAGCGTACTTCTTAGGCGTATCCCGGTGATTAAGCAGGTTTTATGTGCATTGGTGAAGTGTGGAAAGTCAAATGAAATCTCAAGTACTCATAAAACATGAAAGAGTACCGAAGAACTGTGAAAGGGAGTAGCAAATGGAACTAAGAATCAATGGAAGGGGTGTGAAAATATGTTTTAACCATAGTGGCTCTAACAATATATTTTGATTTAAAAAAAAAAACAAAATCCAAACTAATTGGGTTAGAAAGTAGACTTCACAAGCTTTTTCACGGTTCAAACATTGTAAAAATCGGAGTTCGGTAGTGTCCGGAAGAAAGCAGCGAAATTTAAGAAAGTCTGAACTTTCAGGCGCATTTCTCCACACCCGGGGTGCACTCCATTGCGCCTGAGGCGCCTAGGAGCTCCACAATTTGTCATAATTTCCAAGTTTGTTCCAAACACTACCAAACTCCGATTTTGGAATGGTTTGAACCGTTAAAAAGCTTGTCAGGTCTACTTTCTAACCCAATTAGTTTGGATGCTATTTTTGTTGTACATCAAAATATACGACTATTTTACCGTCACTCAGTCAAAAAATGAATTGTTCTTATAAAACGCTCCCATCTCCGTCATTTTAAATCGGATAAAGACCATCTATATATCGATAGAGAGGATTTTAAAAGTTTTAAAAGATGGTGGAATAGAACTATACAAATAAAAAAGTTGAGTTTATGAAAAATGTTCAGAAAACAGACAACTACAAAGATCGTGGATGCACTACCACCCCTCTGCCACAAACACTGTCACTGTAACACAACCCTTCCACCACCATCGCAAGACCACATATACCACCATAACTTCACCACTACCACCACTCTTCCACTCTTCTACCACCATTGACACCACACCTCATCCCTACCACCTCCGCCGTTCTTTTACCATAACAACCAACCAAAACACTTCATTGCCACGACAGTCCAACCGCAACATTCAACTCTAACACAACTATTACTCCTCCACCACCACCATCATTTTAGCACATAATAGGCACCTCCCCTCCACTCCACCACCAATGTCATGACCACCACAATTTCGGTTCCTATATGTATAAGCCTCTCTTCAAGCGTACCTCTTAGGCATATTCGGGCGATTAAGCAGTTTTTATGTGCATTGGTGAAGTGAGGAAAGTCAAAAGAAATCTCAAGAACTCATAAAATATGAAAAAGTACTATAGAACTGTGAATGGGAGTAGGGAACGGAACTTAGGAAGAGTGGAAGGGGCGGGAAAATATGTTTTAACTGAAGTGGCTCTAACGATGTTTGAATCATTCTACCCTCGACCAACTCGTCATAAACCAACATCAATTAGTTTATATGGTTTGACTCCACCATCTTTTAGTACTTTTAGAATCCTCTCTATCGATATATATAAGGTCTTTATCCAATTTAAAATGACGGAGATGAGAACGTTTTACAAGAACAACCCATTTTTGGACTCATTGAGGGTAAAATAGTCATGTATTTTGATGTACAAATAAAATTGCGTCGAAACTAATTGGGTTAGAAAGTAGACCTTACAAGCTTTCTAACGGTTCAAACTTTGCCAAGATCGGAGTTCGTTAGTGTCCGGAAGATGGCCGCGAAATTTAAGAAATTCTAAACGTTCAATGCGCCTGAGGCGCATTTCTTTGAGCCCGGGGCGCACTCCATTTCGCCTGTGGCCCCTAGGCGCTCCACAATTTCTCAAACTTTCCAAGTTTGTTCCGAACACTACCGAACTCCGATTTTGGAATGGTTTGAACCGTTAAAAAGCTTGTCAGGTTTACTTTCTAACCCAATTAGTTTTGATGCTATTTTTTCTGCACATCAAAATATATGACTATTTTACCGTTACTCAGTCAAAAAATGAATTGTTCTTGTAAAACGCTCCCATCTCCGTCATTTTAAATCGGATAAAGACCTTCTATATATCGATAAAGAGGATTTTCGAAGTATTAAAAGATGGGGGAATAGAACTATACAAATAATAGAGTTGAGTTTACGAAAAATGTGCAGAAAACAGACAACTAGAAAGATCGTGGAAGCACTACCACCCCTCTGCCACAAGCACTCTCACTGTAACACAACCCTTCCACCACCATCGCTTGACCACATATACCACCATAACTTCACCACTACCTCCACAATTCCACTCTTCTACCACCATTGACACCATACCTAATCCCTACCACCTCCGCATTCCTTTTACCATAACAACCAACACAAACACTTCATTACCACGACAGTCCAACCGCAACATGCAACTCTAACACAACTATTACTCCTCCACCACCACCATCGTTTTAGCACATCATAAGCACCACCCCTCCACTCCACCACCAATGTCATGACCACCACAGTTTCGGTTCCTAATTGTATAAGCCTCTCATCAAGCGTACCTCTTAGGCATATTCGGGTGATTAAGCAGTTTTTATGTGCATTGGTGAAGTGAGGAAAGTAAAAAGAAATCTTAAGAACTCATAAAATATGAAATAGTACCATAGAACATTGATTGGGAGTAGCAAACGGAACTTATGAAGAGTGGAAGGGGCGGGAAAATTTGTTTTAACTGAAGTGGCTCTAACGATGTTTGCATTGGTCTACCCTCGACAAACTCTTCATAAACCAACATCTATTAGTTTATATGGTTTGACCCCACCATCTTTTAGTACTTTTAGAATCTTCTCTATCAATATATACAAGGTCTTTATCCTATTTAAAATGGCGGAGATGCGAGCGTTTTACAAGAACAATTCATTTTTGGACTCAATGAGGGAAAAATAGTCATGTATTTTTATGTGCAATAAAAATTGCATCCAAACTAATTAGGTTAGAAAGTAGACCTTACAAGCTTTCTAACGGTTCAAACCTCGCCAAAATCAGAGTTCGGTAGTGTCCGGAAGAAGGCCGCTAAATTTAAGAACTTGTAAACGTTCAATGCGACTGAGGCGCATTTCTCTGCGCTCGGGGCGCACACCATTGTGCCTGAGGCGCCTAGGAGCTCCACAATTTGTCATACTTTCCATGTTTGTTCCGAACACTACCGAACTCCGATTTTGGAATGATTTGAAACGTTAAAAAGCTTGTCAGGTCTAATTTCTAACCCAATTAGTTTGGATGCTATTTTTTTTGTACATCAAAACATAGGACTATTTTACCGTCACTCAGTCAAAAAATGAATTGTTCTTGTAAAACGCTCCCATCTCCATCTTTTTAAATCGGATAAATACCTTCTATATATCGATAGAGAGGATTTTAAAAGTTTTAAAAGATGGTGGAATAGAACTATACAAATAAAAAAGTTGAGTTTATGAAAAATGTGCAGAAAACAGACAACTACAAAGATCGTGGATGCACTACCACCCCTCTGCCACAAACACTGTCACTGTAACACAACCCTTCCACCACCATCGCAAGACCACATATACCACCATAACTTCACCACTACCACCACTCTTCCACTCTTCTACCACCATTGACACCACAACTCATCCCTACCACCTCCGCCTTCCTTTTACCATAACAACCAACCAAAACACTTCATTGCCACGACAGTCCAACCGCAACATGCAACTCTAACACAACTATTACTCCTCCACCACCACCATCATTTTAGCACATCATAGGCATCACCCCTCCATTCCACCACCAATGTCATGACCACCAAAATTTCGGTTCCTAAATGTATAAGCCTTTTCAAGCGTACCTCTTAGGCATATTAGAGCGATGAAGCAGTTTTTATGTGCATTGGTGAAATGAGGAAAGTCAAAAGAAATCTCAAGAACTCATAAAATATGAAAGAGTACTATAGAACTGTGAATGGGAGTAGTGAACGGAACTTAGGAAGAGTGGAAGGGGCGGGAAAATATGTTTAAACTTAAGTGGCTCTAACGATGTTTGCATTGGTCTACCCTCGACCAACTCTTCATAAACCAACATCTATTAGTTTCTATGGTTTGACCCCACCATCTTTTAGTACTTTGAGAATCTTCTCTATCGATATATATAAGGTCTTTATCCGATTTAAAATGACGGAGATGCGAGCGTTTTACAAGAACATTCAGTTTTCGACTTAGTGAGGGTAAAATAGTCATGTATTTTGATGTAACAAAAAAATTGCATCCAAACTAATTGGGTTAGAAAGTAAACCTTACAAGCGTTCTAACGGTTCAAACCTCGCCAAAATCCGAGTTCGGTAGTGCCCGGAAGAAGGCCGTGAAATTTAAAAAATTCTAACTGTTCAATGAGGCGCATTTCTTTGAGCCCGGGGCATACTCCATTGCGCCTGTGGCGCCTAGGAGCTCCACAATTTATCATACTTTCCAAGTTTATTCCGAACACTACCGAACTCCGATTTTGGAATGGTTTGAACCGTTAAAAAGCTTGTCAGGTCTACTTTCTAACCCAATTAGTTTGGATGCTATTTTTGTTGCACATCAAAATATACGACTATTTTACCATCACTCAGTCAAAAAATGAATTGTTCTTGTAAAACGCTCCCATCTCCATCATTTTAAATCGGATAAAGACCTTCTATATATCGATAGAGAGGATTTTAAAAGTTTTAAAAGATGGTGGAATAGAACTATACAAATAAAAAAGTTGAGTTTATGAAAAATGTTCAGAAAACAGACAACTACAAAGATCGTGGATGCACTACCACCCCTCTGCCACAAACACTGTCACTGTAACACAACCCTTCCACCACCATCGCAAGACCACATATACCACCATAACTTCACCACTACCACCACTCTTCCACTCTTCTACCACCATTGACACCACACCTAATCCCTACCACCTCCGCCTTCCTTTTACCATAACAACCAACCAAAACACTTCATTGCCCCGACAGTCCAACCGCAACATGCCACTCTAACAGAACTATTACTCCTCCACCACCACCATCGTTTTAGCACATCATAAGCACCACCCCTCCACGCCACCACCAATGTCATGGCCACCACAATTTCGGTTCCTAAATGTATAAGCCTTGTCAAGCGTACCTCTTAGGCATATTCGGGCGATTAAGCAGTTTTTATGTGCATTGGTGAAGTGAGGAAAGTCAAGAGAAATCTCAAGAACTCATAAAATATGAAAGCATACCATAGAACTGTGAATGGTAGTAGCAAACGGACCATTGGAAGAGTGGAAGGGGTGGGAAAATATGTTTTAACTGATGTGGCTCTAACGATGTTTGAATTGTTCTACCCTCGACCGATTCGTCATAAACCAACATCTTATAGTTTATATGGTTTGACCCCACCATCTTTTAGTAGTTTTAGAATCCCCTTTATCGATATAGATAAGGTCTTTATCCAATTTAAAATGACGGAGATGAGAGCGTTTTACAAGAACAATTCATTTTTGGACTCAGTGAGGGTAAAATGGTCATGTATTTTGATGTACAAAAAAAATTGCATAAAAACTAATTGGGTTAGAAATTAGACCTTACAAGCTTTCTAACAGTTCAAACCTTGCCAAAATCGGAGTTCGGTAGTGTACGGAAGCAGGCCGCGAAATGTAAGAAATTCTAAACGTTCAATGCGCCTGAGGCGCATTTCTTTGCTCCCCGGGCGCACTCCATTGCGCCTGAAGCGCCTAGGGGCTCTACAATTTGTCATACTTTCCAAGTTTGTTCCGAACACTACCGAACTCCGATTTTGGAATGGTTTGAATCGTTAAAAAGCTTGTCAAGTCTACTTTCTAACCCAATTCGTTTTGATGCTATTTTTTTTTCTCATCAAAATATACGACTATTTTACTATCACTCAGTCAAAAAATGAATTGTTCTTGTAAAACGCTCCCATCTCCGTCATTTTAAATCGGATAAAGACCTTCTATATTTCGATAAAGAGGATTTTTGAAGTATTAAAAGATGGTGGAATAGAACTATAAAAATAATAAAGTTGAGTTTACGAAAAATGTTCAGAAAATAGACAACTACAAAGATCGTGGAAGCATTACCACCCCTCTGCCACAAACACTGTCACTATAACACAACCCTTCCACCACCATCGCTTGACCACATATACCACCATAACTTCACCACTACCACCACTCTTCCACTCTTCTACCACCATTGACACCACACCTCATCCCTACTACCTCCACTGTAACGCCCCTGAATTTTGGTCAATAAAAATTTCGTTAAATATTTGAATTTTATTTTTACTTTTTATATTCCTTCTATATTTCCGATATTTCGTGATAATTAGATTTTTGTCCCTAAGTTTTAACCGTTGGCTAAGTAGTTTCCCGAGCACATAGAACTAGATTATAAACCGATTAATTAGAAACCAACTACCCAGTTCCTTGGATCCTTTACCCATTGGGTATTAACCGTTAGGGAAGTTAGTGACCCTTGGGTAATAGAGTCTTATGACCAATAAAGTACCGATGTGACTAGAAAATCTTCCAATAAAGTTGATTTGACTAGTCATAATTAACAAAGGAATCTTGTACCTTGTTTCCTAGAAGCCAACTTTGTCATTTCAAACTTTCTCATCAAACTTACTTTATTCTTTATCCATTGGTCCATAATGTTAGGGTAACTTTTGTTCATTGATTAATAACCTTTTCATTATTATATTTTGTTTAAAGTACATATAGGACATGTAGTCTTTAAAGAAATCTTATTTTATGTATAAAAGTACTTGTACTTCTTTTATCCATTGGTCTTTATCCCGCTAGGGAAATTATTACCCATTGGTTAATAACATTAGTCATTCTTTGATTGACTTGTACTTGAAAGACTAGAAGATTTAACTTGTACCTTGAGATTCTTTTGTACTTTAATATTATAGTTTAAACATGTGCTTATTTGATTTCTTTAATGAGGGAATCTTGTACTTGCAATCTAGAAAGATTCATATAGTACTTATTTGTAGTTGTACTTGGTTATATACATACATACATATATATATATATATATATATATATATGTGTGTGTGTGTGTGTGTATACTAGCATGAGAGAGAGAGAGAGGGCCATGGGAGAGGGAGAGAGAGGGAGGCCGGTTGGGAGAGGAAAGAGAAAGTGAGGTGTGTGCTAGTACTCCAAGCTACTTAATAGCCCTAAGCCTATTTGCCTAATGACAACCTATTGATGGGCCATTATGACACAATCCTAGTCTTTGTTAGCCTAAGATTTGACTACAAGCTAGACCTAGGTTGTAATTATCTAGATTCACCTAAAAAGCCTAAGATCTTACTTGATTCTATAGCCTTACACCTAAGATATGATTGGACAAGGCATGGCATGACATGTGATGTGATTTGACAACTTAATGGAGCAAATCCATGGAGGATTTGGAGAGAGAGAGAGGGCCGGCCATGAGAGGGGAGGGAGAGCCCAAGATTTTGGCTATAAATAGCACCCCATGTTTCTCATTCAACTCACACCTTCACCTAGCAACTTTTTTCTCTAGAAAATCCTACTGTTCTAGTTTGTTCTTACTTTGTTCTTGAGTGTTCTTGGGTTCTTCAAGAAACTCATCCAAAGCCGCCACTAAACCGCCACCCGACCACTCTTTGATCCATAAAGTAGAGTAGTGTTAGTCAAGAAGAAGTTTCGAGAAAAACCATTCTCTTTCGAAGCTTCCGAAGGCATACTGTAGGAAGTTACTCCGTCTGACCACCGACTAACCTTCCGTAGCCGACTACTGCCAAGAAGTAAGGTAGGAATTCCTTATCTCTATTCCTAAGTATAATGTAGGATCTCCTTATCGTCCACTCCAAGTATAAAGTAGGTTATTCCTATTTACTTTCCATCTCAAGTATAACGTATGTTGTTTTGATCTTTAAGAAAGAACGGTTTTTGAAAGTTAAAACTTTACTATTTGAATCAAAGTATTCGTATTTTGATATTTCAAAGAGTTGAGGTTGTATACATGAATTGTTTGTTTTGCTTGTGGAATAATATAGAATTGGATGATCTTGTTAGAATGATTCCTGCTTACTTTTGTTCTACCGCGAAGTCTTTGCATGTAAACGAGACACGAGAACCGAGAAAGTAGAAACATGACACCTAGGGTGTGATTAATGAAAGAGAATGTATTCTGAGGAAGGAAATATTTTGAAACTACATAATGACTGGTTTTGGTGGCATTATGTGAGTTGTGTGTGTGTGTGTTTCAATGGGAACCCGGCGCGGCGGAACCATTGTGAGAATACTCGGGAGACCGGCACGGCTGAATCGAGGTTGGGTGTGTGGCTTGGTTATCCGCGGTACGGAGCCAATGCAATTGTGTGTGACAATGGGAACTTGGCGTGGGGGAACCATTTTGAGGATACTCGGGAACCCGGTGCGGCGGAACCGAGGTTGGGTGTGTTAAACAAATGATTTTGGGAAATGTTGATTTGCATATGAAAATGGAGACACGGTCTACGATGAGTTGCGTAGGAGAAACTCGGAGAATCTTGGACACCAACGATAGTTATATAGCGATTGCGGATGTGTTATTGATATTGTCTTTTGTAGCTGTGTATACACGTATCATGTGGAAATCGATGTTTTATTATAACCTATTGTTTGTAAGATAAGATAGGCGGGTAAGGATTTTTCTATTGAGCTTTCGTAGCTCATGGTGTTACCTTTGGTGACCCTGACATATTATATCGGTGGCGACGCTGATATAATGTGTCAGACTTTGTAGATAATCAAGGTGAGCAGTACACCTTGGAGGCCTTTGGAGCTGAAAAGCTGGCTCAAATGGAGGAGCATGCGGAGCTGTAATTAGGAACCCTAGTTCCCTTCCCTTGTGTAATAAAAGTACTATCATGAGAGTTATGATGTAATATTGAGCCAGACTCATTTTGTTTTTGTAAAAAAATGTCTTCTTTAACGTACCCAAAATTCGGGGCGTTACATCCGCCTTCCTTTTACCATAACAACCAACACAAACACTTCATTGCAACGATAGTCCAACCGCAATATGCAACTGTAACACAACTATTACTCCTCCACCACCACCATCGTTTTAGCACATCATAAGCACCACCCCTCCACTCCACCACCAATGTCATGACCACCACAATTTCGGTTCCTAAATGTATAAGCCTCTCTTCAAGCGTACCTCTTAGGCATATTCGGACGATTAAGCAGTTTTTATGTGCATTGGTGAAGTGAGGAAAGTTAAAAGAAATCTCAAGAACTCAAAAAATATGAAAGAATACCATAGAACTGTGAATGGTAGTAGCAAAGGGAACATTGGAAGAGTTCAAGGGGTGGGAAAATATGTTTTAATTGAAGTGGCTCTAACGATGTTTGAAGTGTTCTACCCTCGACCAACTCGTAATAAACCAACATCTATTAGTTCATATGTTTTGACCCCACCATCATTTAGTACTTTTAGAATCCCTTGTATCGATATAGATAAGTTCTTTATCCGATTTAAAATGATGGAGATGAGAACGTTTTACAAGAACAATTTATTTTTGGACTCAGTGAGGGTAAAATGGTCATGTATTTTGATGTACAAAAAAAATTGCGTACAAACTAATTGGGTTAGAAAGTAGACCTTACAAGCTTTCTAACGGTTCAAACCTTGCCAAAATTGGAGTTCGGTAGTGTCCGGAAGAAGGCTGCGAAATTTAAGAAATCCTAAACGTTCAATGCGCCTGAGGCGCATTTCATTGAGCCCGGGGCGCACTCCATTGCGCCTGTGGCGCCTACGAGCTCCACAATTTGTCAAAATTTCCAAGATTGTTCCGAACACTACCGAACTCTGATTTTGGAATGGTTTGAACCGTTAAAAAGGTTGTCAAGTCTACTTTTTATCCCAATTAGTTTTGATGCTATTTTTTTTGCACATCAAAATATACGACCATTTTACCGTCACTCAGTCAAAAAATGAATTGTTCTTGTAAAACGCTCGCATCTCCGTCATTTTAAATCGGATAAAGATCATCTATATATCGATAGAGAGGATTTTCAATGTTTTAAAAGATGGTGGAATAGCACTATACAAATAATAAAGTTGAGTTTACGAAAAATGTGCAGAAAACAGACAACTACAAAGATCGTGGAAGCACTACCACCCCTCTGCCACAAACACTGTCACTGTTACACAACCCTTCCACCACCATCGCTTGACCACATATACCACCATAACTTCACCACTTCCACCACACTTCCACTCTTCTACCACCATTGACACCACACCTCATCCCTACCACCTCCGCCTTCCTTTTACCATAACAACCAACATAAACACTTCATTGCCACGACAGTCCAACCGCAACATGCAACTCTAACACAACTATTACTCCTCCACCACCACCATCATTTTAGCACATCATAAGCACCACCCCTCCACTCCACCACCAATGTCATGACCACCGCAATTTCGGTTCCTAAATGTACAAGCCTTGTCAAGCGTACCTCTTAGGCATATTCGGGCGATTAAGCAGTTTTTATGAGCAATGGTGAAGTGAAGAAAGTTAAAAGATATCTCAAGAACTCATAAAATATGAAAGAATACCATAGAACTGTGAATGGTAGCAGCAAACGGAACATTGGAAGAGTGGAAGGGGTGAGAAAATATGTTTTAACTGAAGTGGCTCTAACGATGTTTGAATTGTTCTAACCTCGACCTACTCGTCATAAACCAACATCTATTAGTTCATATGGTTTGACCCCACCATCTTTAAGTACTTTTAGAATCCCTTGTACCGATATAGATAAGGTCTTTATCCAATTTAAAATGACGGAGATGAGAACGTTTTACAAGAACAACCCATTTTTGAACTTAGTGAGTGTTAAATGGTCATGTATTTTGATGTACAAAAAAAATTGCATACAAACTAATTGGGTTAGAAAGTAGACCTTACAAGCTTTCTAACGGTTCAAACTTTGCCAAAATCGGAGTTCGGTAGTGTCCGGAAGAAGGCCGCGAAATTTAAGAAATTCTAAACGTTCAATGCGTCTGAGGCGCATTTCTTTGCGCCCGGGGCGCACTCCATTTCGCCTGAGGCGCTTAGGGGCTCCACAACTTGTCAAACTTTCCAAGTTATTCCGAACACTACCGAACTCCGATTTTGGAATGGTTTTTACCGTAAAAAAGCTTGTCAAGTCTACTTTCTAACCCAATTAGTTTTGATGCTATTTTTTTTGCACATCAAAATATACGACTATTTTACCGTCACTCAGTCAAAAAATGAATTGTTCTTGTAACACACTCCCATCTCCGTCATTTTAAATCGGATAAAGACCTTCTATATATCGATAGAGAGGATTTTCAAAGTTTTAAAAGATGGTGGAATAGAACTATACAAATAATAAAGTAGAGCTTACGAAAAATGTGCAGAAAACAGACAACTACAAAGATCGTGGAAGCACTACCACCCCTCTTCCAGAAACACTTTCACTGTAACACAACCCTTCCACCACCATCGCATGACCACATAACACCATAACTTCACCTTTACCACCACTCTTTCACTCTTCTACCACCATTGACACGACACCTCATCCGTACCACCTGCGCCTTCCTTTTACCATAACAACCAACCAAAACACTTCATTGCCACGACAGTCCAACCGCAACATGCAACTCTAACACAACTATTACTCCTACACCACCACCATCATTTTAGCACATCATAAGCACCACCCCTCCACTGCACCACCAATGTCATGACTACTACAATTTCGGTTCCTAAATGTATAAGCCTATCTTCAAGCGTACCTCTTAGGCATATTCGGGCGATTACGCAGTTTTTTTGTGCATTGGTGAAGTGAGGAAAGTCAAAAGAAATCTCAAGAACTCATAAAATATGAAAAAGTACTATAGAACTGTGAATGGGAGTAGTGAACGGAACTTAAGAAGATCGGAAGGGGCGGGAAAATATGTTTTAACTTAAGTGCCTCTAACGATGTTTAAATCGTTCTACCCTCGACCAACTCGTCATAAACAAACATCAATTAGTTTATATGGTTTGACCCCACCATCTTTTAGTACTTTTTGAATCCTCTCTATCGATATATAGAAGGTCTTTATCCGATTTAAAATGACGGAGAAGCGAGCGTTTTATAAGAACATTCATTTTTGGACTTAGTGAGGGTAAAATAGTCTTGTATTTTGATGTACAAAAAAAATTGCATCCAAACTAATTGGGTTAGAAAGTAAATCTTACAAGCGTTCTGACGGTTCAAACCTTGCCAAGATCGGAGTTCGTTAGTGTTCGGAAGATGGCCGCGAAATTTAAGAAATTCTAAACGTTCAATGCGCCTGAGGCGCAATTCTTTGAGCCCCGGGCGCTCTCCATTTCGCCTGTGGCGCCTAGGAGCTCCACAATTTCTCATACTTTCCAAGTTTGTTCCGAACACTACCGAACTCCGATTTTTGAATGGTTTGAACCGTTAAAAAGCTTGTCAAGTCTACTTTCTAACCCAATTAGTTTTGATGATATTTTTTTTGCACATCAAAATATACGGCTATTTTACCGTCACTCAGTCAAAAAATGAATTGTTCTTGTAAAACGCTCCAATCTCCGTCATTTTAAATCGGATAAAGACCATCTGTATATCGTTAGAGAGGATTTTCAAAGTTTTAAATGATGGTGGAATAGAACTATACAAATAATAAAGTTGAGTTTACAAAAAATGTGCAGAAAACAGACAACTACAAAGATCGTGGAAGCACTTCCACCCCTCTGCCACAAACATTGTCACTGTAACACAACCCTTCCACCACCATCGCTTGACCACATATACCACCATAACTTCACCACTACCACCACACTTCCACTCTTCTACCACCATTGACACCACACCTCTTCCCTACCACCTCCGCCTTCCTTTTACCATAACAACCAACACAAACACTTCATTGCCACGACAGTCCAACCGCAAAATGCAACTCTAACACAACTATTACTTCTCCACCACCACCGCCATTCTAGCACATCATAAGCACCACCCCTCCACTCCACCACCAATGTCATGACCACCACAATTTCGGTTCCTATATGTATAAGCCTTGTCAAGCGTACCTCTTAGGCATATTAGGGCGATTAAGCAGTTTTTATTAGGGCTGTCCATCGGGCGGGTTTGGCCGGGTTCGGGTCGGGTCGGACCCGACCCGACATTTTTCGGGTTGGTTAAACATCAATCCGCAACCGACCGAACTTCTGGTCGGGTTCGGACGGGTTTGTGGTCGGGTGGGTTCGGTCGGGTCTTCGGATTGGGCCATTTCAATGGGCCTGTTATTTTTGGGCCGTATTCATTTTTCTGGCCTATTTTTTCCCATTTCCTTAAATATTTTGGGCTGTTAATCTCCTAAATTTGCAAGTTTCATAGCAGGCCACAAGGCCCAATGCCCTTATTAACCTTTGGGTTTGGGCTTCCACCAAAGCCATATAAAAAAAATTTCATTAATTATATTGGCCCGACTGGCTCAATACCCAATTTTCCAGCAATCATCATTCATTCTTCAGCCAAAAAAATTTACACATTTCCAGTCAACTTCCACCAAGCCATATCAAAAAAAGTTCATTAATCGGAATTGGACATTTCCAGCAAGAGATTTCCCGTGAAAAAAAGTTCAAAAAAAATTAGACATTTCCAGCAAGAGATTTCCCTGTCTTTCCAGTTTCCAGCCCACTACTACATTCCCAGCAAGAGATTTCTAGCAAGATTAAGTGAGAAAAAAAGAAAGAAGAAACCAAACACAACCACATAGCAAAAAAAAAAAAAACAAACCAAACACATAGCACACAGCCACACACCAGTGACCAGCCTCTCTAGTCTCTCCTCCCCTATTTTTTCAATAGCCATACAACCAGTCCTAATGTTTCCAGTTCACTACTATCTACTAGGCAAGCAATTACAAGTCCAAATTACAAGTCCAAAGACCAAAGTGATTAAAAAACTACAAGTCCATAATAATTAAAAGCAACCAAACACACAAGTCCATAATTAAATAAACTAGTCCAGTAGTTGAATGTCCAAAGTGCTCCCCAATCCCATGTAAACTGACCAAACCTATTACATAGAAAGAAAAATCATACAATTAAATTGTAAACTTCGAAGATTACAAAATAACATAATGTTAAATGTTTTTACCAAGGTCCAATGTCCAAAGGCCCATCACTCAATCCCTAGGAACTTGCGTTGCATCATCAATTGATTCAGTTTGTAAGAGTTCTAAAAAATAAAAACAAAAAACACTTAATTCAATTCAATATTAAGAAAAAACGAAATAGTAAGTAGACTAGATCAATTGAATTAAATTACCTCGTTCAAGATTTTCAACTTTATCTATAGACTATCGAAGAGAGATTGGAACCGTGCTTAAAAGCCAATTTTGGGTGCATACAAGAGTCTCGACCATTGACGGTGAGAGTGAACTTCGAAATGGATCAAGTACGCGACCACCCGTACTAAAGGCCGATTCGGAAGCAACGGTAGACACGGGCATAGCTAATACATCACGCGCCATTTTTGACAAGATTGGATACTTGTTGGAATTGTTCTTCCACCATACCAAGATATCAAAATCTGGACTATCCCTACGTTCGCACAAATCCCTCTAGTACTTGTCTACTTCCGAGGAACAAACACTAGAATACTCCTCCTCCAAGTAAGTGTCAAATTCTCTAGCTAAATTCAAGCGACGATCACAATCCTCATTCTCCTCCATTGCTGTCGGCATTGAACTTGCACTAGGCACATTTTGTCTAACTTCACCCTCTTTTTCATAAAAATCATACAACTTGTTTAAAACATCATTCACTTGTTTCTCCATTTTTTCACCCACCGCCTTCCCTTTGGATCTTGTATAGCAAAACTTCACCAACCTTAACTTATACCGGGGATCAAGTGCCACCACCACATAAAGTAAGGGATTAAATTTCTCTACATCCCCCCAATACGTCTCAAATTTTCTTTTCATTTCAATTGCCATCTTAGACATAAAAGAATCTCGGCTGAGGATTGATTCATTTATATGGGTATCAACCTCAAACAACTCATGAAAGAACACATTAGAGGTGACAAAAAGAGAAGCAAAAAATTTCTTGGTTGCATCATAGAAAAGTTTCAAGAAAGTGACAAACAACCCACACTTCTTCCAATCAAACTTGTTTGGGACAGTTGCTTGTCTTGGAGTTGGGACCCTATGGCTATGGCTCCCACCTTGGTCACCCTCACCCTCCAATGACAAATCCTCATCACCTTCTTTTATGCCAAAGAATTTTATAAAACTACTGTCTTCCTCCCCCATTCTTTGGAATGCCTTCTCAAACTTGATGGCTATTTCTAACATCAAGTAAGTGGAATTCCACCGAGTGCACACATCAAGACATACAGTTTGTTTCGATTTAATTTTCTCCTTCTCCACACACTTCTTGAAAGTCTCCATTCTTTGTGGAGAAGATCTCACATACCTTACAACATCATGAACACGCAAAATGGATTCACTCATATCTTTCAACCCCTTAACGACAATAAGATTCAAAATATGGGCACAACATCGTATATGCATATATTCATGCCCCAAGACAGTCCTTTTCCAATCCATTGTTTTCCTTTTCAAGTACTCAATAGCCGTGCCATTCGAACTTGCATTATCTACCGTCATTGTAAAAATACCATCAACATTCCACTCAAGCAATAATGACTCAATTTTCTTGCCTATTATGGCACCCTTATGATCTTCAATTTGACAAAAGTTTAAGATTCTCTTTTGCAACTTCCAATCATCATCGATGAAGTGTGCAGTGAGACACATATAGTTAAGGTTTTGAATTGATGTCCATGTATCAGTCGTGAGGCAAATCCTACGGCCCTTTAATAATTTTTTCAGTTTTCCCCTCTTGCAGTCTTTAATTGCAACCACCTCTCTAGTAATCATTTGGTGAGAAGGGACCGGTGCAAACTTCGGTTGCATGACCTTACAAAACTTTCTAAACCCAATCCCCTCAACAAACCTAAACGGTAGTTCATCAATAATCACCATTTCTGCAAGAGCTCTCGTACACTCTTTAAAAGAAAATACACTTGTCACAACGTCAATACCTCTCCCCTCGTTGACTTTCAATGAAAGGTTTTGTTGTCCATTTTGGTCTCTAAAGGGATATAACGGGAAAACGGGGATGTGAGCTTTCAAATTACTAACACCATGCTTTTTACTATTAGCCGCATATCATTTCTTGCAATAGTTACACTCACCCCATGTATCATCGCCCTCTACTATTTTTTTGAAGTGATCCCAGGCAGGAGATCGATGTCGTTCTTTTTTTGGCATGGGGCCTTTAGGAGTTTGTGGTGGAAGCTTTCTTTTATTGGTTTTTCTCCTAACTTGATTTACTTTTTCTACCGTATCATCTTCACAATTGACAACATCGGCAAGGGTAGTCACAACAGGATTAGGATTACCTTCAAGTTCAAGTTCTTCGATATCAACAACATCATCCTCAAGTTCCCCACTAGGATGGAAATCAAAAATTGGCTCCATCACCTACAACAAACAAGAGTGATGATCAGATGGTTTTCAATCAGTTAAATTAAAAGAAGGGAAACATTGCATTTGAAAAGCAAATATCTGTGTATATATAGTGTTTGCATGTCTAATACAAAAAGTTCTACCCTAACTGTCACTTTGAGAAAAATTAGAAGATACATGAACAAAAAGGTTACTAATACATGACTGACTACAAATAGAAAATTAAAGGTTATGAAATGTATAAGCTAGTCAATAGTCAATGACTCAATACTTTCACATATCTGTATTGACTACCAAGAAGAAAACAATAACTTTCAACATTGCTCTTAAAATTGATCCACGCACAAAAAAGGAGAAATAAAAAAGGGCTAATCATCCAACACTCCATAACAATATCAATCGGTAGAATTAAAAAAAAAAGATTTACTGCAGATGAGGAACAGATTCTCCACAAAAATGATTCAAAGCACACAACAGACATCAAAGCAAGAAAAATAACAGGAAATATCTCTAAAAAACACAAGCAGTTAAATTAAAAGGATCAGAGAGACTGAGAGAGAGAGAGACGTACTAGATTTAGGGCCTTAGGAGTCGATCGGCTACGAACGAGAACAAGAGAGTGGAGTCAGTGGACTGTGTCACTGTGGAGAATCTGGAGATCTAGAAATTCAAAACTAATAGTTAAAAAATAAAATCATATGAAATAATCAAAACAATGGAGACTGGAGGGCAGGAGGGAGAGAGAGAGAGAGAGAGAGAGAGAGAGAGAGAGAGAGAGAGAGAGAGAGAGAGAGACGTACCATAGTACCAGAGTGGTAGAGTTAGTCGATGTTGATCGGCCGCGAGATCGGGTGGAGAGTGGACTGTTGAGAGTCTAGAGACTGGAGAGCAGGAGAGGAGAGGACTGGCCGGAGATATGGTCGCCGGTCGGAGAGAATGAGCGAATGGGGTGGGGCTGGGTGGGGTGGGTGTCGGCAGAGATAACAAGAGGAGAAGAGAGACTGAGGTCTGAGACCAGAAGCCCTAAATGAAGGGAGAAATCCCTATTTTTTTGGTTTTATAGTAGTTGATATTTCGGTCGGGTCGGGTGATCCGGAAAAGAAAACCCGTAACCCGAAACCCGACCGACAAATTGTCGGGTCTGTCTGAGTTGACCCAAACCCGACCGATTGTCTTGTTTTAAACCGTCCGATGCTGAATTTTCGGGTCGGGTCGGGTCAGGTCGGGTTTTCGGTCGGGTGGGTTTTTTGGACAGCTCTAGTTTTTATGAGCATTGGTGAAGTGAGGAAAGTCAAAAGAAATCTCAAGAACTCATAAAATATGAAAGAATACTATAGAACAGTGAATGGTAGTAGCAAACGGAACTTAGGTAGAATGGAAGGGGCGGGAAAATATGTTTTAACTTAAGTGGCTCCAACGATGTTTGGATCGTTCTACCCTCGACCAACTCGTCATAAACCAACATCTATTAGTATATATGGTTTGACCCCACCATCTTTTAGTACTTTTAGAATCCCCTTTATCGATATAGAGGTCTTTATCCAATTTAAAATGACGTAGATGAGAGCGTTTTACAAGAACAATTCATTTTTGGACTCAGTGAGGGTAAAATGGTAAGGTATTTTTATGTAAAAAAAAAAATTGCATACAAACTAATTGGGTTAGAAAGTAGACCTTACAAGCTTTCTAATGGTTCAAACCTTGCAAAAATCGGAGTTCGGTAGTGTCCGGAAGAAGGCTGCGAAATTTAAGAAATTCTAAACGTTCAATGCGCCTGAGGCGCATTTCTTTGAGCCCGGGGTGCACTCCATTGCGCATGAGGCGCCTAAGGGCTCTACAATTTGTCATACTTTCCAAGTTTGTTCCGAACACTACCGAACTCCGATTTTGGAATGGTTTGAACCGTTAAAAAACTTGTCAAGTCTACTTTCTATTCCACTTAGTTTTGATGCTATTTTTTTTGCACATCAAGATATACGACTATTTTACCGTCACTCAGTCAAAAAATGAATTGTTCTTTTAAAACGCTCCCATCTCCGTCATTTTAAATCGGATAAAGACCATCTATATATCGATAGAGAGGATTTTCAAAGTTTTAAAAGATGGTGTATTAGAACTATACAAATAATAAAGTTGAGTTTACGAAAAATGTGCAGAAAATAGACAACTACAAAGATCGTGGAAGCACTACCACCCCTCTGCCACAAACACTGTCACTGTTACATAACCCTTCCACCACCATTGCTTGACCACATATAACACCATAACTTCACCACTACCACCACACTTCAACTCTTCTACCACCATTGACACCACACCTCATCCTTACCACCTTCGCCTTCCTTTTACCATTACAACAAACACAAACATTTCATTGCCACGACAGTCCAACCGCAACATGCAACTCTAACACAACTATTACTCCTCCACCACCACCATCATTTTAGAACATCATAAGCTCCACCCCTCCACTCCACCACCAATGTCATGACCACAGCAATTTCGATTCCTAAATGTATAAGCCTTGTCAAGCGTAGCTCTTAGGCATATTCGGGCGATTAAGCAGTTTTTATGAGCATTGGTGAAGTGAGGAAAGTCAAAAGAAATCTCAAGATCTCATAAAATATGAAAGAATACCATAGAACTGTGAATGGCAGTAGAAAACAGAACATTGGAAGAGTGGAAGGGGTGGGAAAATATGTTTTAACTGAAGTGGCTTTAATGATGTTTGAATTGTTCTACCCACGACCAACTCGTCATGAACCAACATCTATTAGTTCATATGGTTTGACCCCACCATATTTTAGTACTTTTAGAATCCCCTTTATCGATATAGATAAGGTCTTTATCCAATTTAAAATGACGGATATGAGAACGTTTTAAAAGAACAATTTTATTTTTGGACTCAAGGAGGGTAAAATGGTCATTTATTTTAATGTACAAAAAAAATTGCATACAAACTAATTGGGTTAGAAAGTAGACCTTACACGCTTTCTAACGGTTCAAACCTTGCCAAAATCGGAGTTCGGTAGTGTCCGGAAGAAGGCCGCGAAATTTAAAAAATTCTAAACGTTCAATGCTCCTGAGGCGCATATCTTTGCGCCCTGGGCGCACTCCATTGCGCCAGAGGCGCTTAGGGGCTCCACAACTTGTCATACTTTCCAAGTTTGTTCCGAACACTACCGAACTCCGATTTTGGAATGGTTTTTACCGTTAAAAAGCTTGTCAAGTCTACTTTCTAACCCAATTAATTTTGATGCTATTTTTTTTGCACGTCAAAATATACGACTATTTTACTATCACTCAGTCAAAAAAGGAATTGTTCTTGTAGAACACTCCCGTCTCTGCATTTTAAATCGGATAAAGACCTTCTATATATCGATAGAGAGGATTTTCAAAGTTTTAATAGATGGTGGAGTATAGAACTATGAAAATAATAAAGTTGAGCTTACGAAAAATGTGCAGAAAACAGACAACTACAATGATCGTGGAAGCACTACCACCCCTCTGTCACAAACACTGTCATTGTAACACAACCCTTCCACCACCATCGCACGACCACATATACCACCATTACTTCACCACTACCACCACTCTTCCACTCTTCTATCACCATTGACACCACACCTCATCCCTACCACCTCCGCATTCCTTTTACCTTAACAACCAACCAAAACACTTCATTGCCACGACAGTCCAACTGCAACATGCAACTCTAACACAACTATTACTCCTCCACCACCACCATCATTTTAGCACGTCATAAGCACCACCCCTCCACTCCACCACCAATGTCATGACCACTACAATTTTGGTTCCAAAAATGTATAAACCTCTCCTCAAGCGTACCTCCTAGGCATATTCGGGCGATTAAGTAGTTTTTTTGGGCATTGGTGAAGTGAGGAAAGTCAAAAGAAATCTCAAGAACTCATAAAATATGAAAAAGTACTATAGAACTGTGAATGGGAGTAGTGAATGGAACATAGGAAGAGTGGAATGGGCGGGAAAATATGTTTTAACTTAAGTGGCTCTAACGATGTTTGAATCATTCTACCCTCGACCAACTTGTCATAAGCCAACATCAATTAGTTTATATAGTTTGACCCCACCATCTTTTAGTACTTTTAGAATCCTCTCTATCGATATATAGAAGGTCTTTATCCGATTTAAAATGACGGAGATGCGAGCGTTTTACAAGAACATTCATTTTTGGACTCAGTGAGGGTAAAATAGTCATGTATTTTGCGGTACATAAAAAATTGCATCCAAACTAATTGGGTTAGAAAGTAAATCTTACAAGCGTTCTAATGGTACAAACCTTGCCAAGATCGGAGTTCGTTAGTGTCCGGAAGATGGCCGCGAAATTTAAGAAATTCTAAACGTTCAATGCGCCTGAGGCGCATTTCTTTGAGCCCGGGGCGCACTCCATTGCGCCTGTGGCGCCTAGGAGCTCCACAATTTTTCATACTTTCCAAGTTTGTTCCGAACACTACCGAACTCCGATTTTGGAATGGTTTGAACCGTTAAAAAGCTTGTCAAGTCTACTTTCTAACTCAATTAGTTTTGATGCAATTTTTTTTGCACATCAAAATATACGGCTATTTTACCGTCACTCAGTCAAAAAATGAATTTTTCTTGTAAAACGCTCCCATCTCCGTCATTTTAAATCGGATAAAGACCATCTGTATATCATTAGAGAGGATTTTGAAAGTTTTAAAACATGGCGGAATAGAACTATACAAATAATAAAGTTAAGTTTACAAAAAATATGAAGAAAACAGACAACTACAAAGATCGGGGAAGCACTTCCACCCCTCTGCCTCAAAAACTGTCACTGTAACGCAACCCTTCCACCACCATCGCTTGACCACATATACCACCATAACTTCACCACTACCACCACACTTCCACTCTTTTACCACCATTGAAACCACAGCTCATCCCTACCACCACCGCCTTCCTTTTACCATAACAACCAAAACAAACACTTCATTGCCACGACAGTCCAACCGCAACATGAAACTCTAACACAACTATTACTCCTCCACCACCACCGTCATTCTAGCACATCATAAGCACTACCCCTCCACTCCACCACCAATGTCATGACCACCACAATTTCGGTTCCTAAATGTATAAGCCTTGTCAAGCGTACCGCTTAGGCATATTCTGGCAATTAAGTAGTTTTTATGAGCATTGGTGAAGTGAGGAAAGTTAAAAGAAATCTCAAGAACTCATAAAATATGAAAGAGTACTATAGAACTGTGAATGAGAGTAGTGAACGGAACTTAGGAAGAGTGGAAGGGGCGGGAATATATGTTTTAACTGAAGTGGCTCTAACGATGTTTGAATTGTTCTACCCTCGACCAACTCTTCATAAAGCAACATCTATTAGTTTATATTGTTTGACACCACCATCTTTTATTACATTTAGAATCCTCTTTTATCGATATAGATAAGGTCTTTATCCGATTTAAAATGACGGAGATGCGAGCGTTTTACAATAACAATTCATTTTTGGACTCAGTGAGGGTAAAATAGTCAAGTATTTCGATGTACAAAAAAAATTGCATCCAAACTAATTGGGTAGAAAGTAGACCTTACAAGCTTTCTAACGGTTCAAACCTTGCCAAAAACGGAGTTCGGTAGTGTCTGGAAGAAGGCCGCGAAATTTAAGAAATTCTAAACGTTCAATGCTCCTGAGGCGCTTTTTTCCGCGCCCGGGGTTCACTCCATTGCACCTGAGGCGCCTAGGAGCTCCATAATTTGTCATACTTTCCAAGTTTGTTCAGAACATTCCCGAACTCCGATTTTTGCAAGGTTTAAACCATTAAAAAGCTTGTCAAGTCTTCTTTCTAACCTCATTAGTTTCGATGCAATTTTTTTTGTACATAAAAATATATGACTATTTTACCCTCATTGAGTCAAAAAATGAATTGTTCTTGTAAAACGCTCGCATCTCCGTCATTTTAAATCGGATAAAGACCTTCTATATATTGATAAAGAGGATTTTCAAAGTATTAAAAGATGATGGCATAGAACTATACCAATAATAAAGTTGAGTTTACGAAAAATGTGCAGAAAACAGACAACTACAAGGATCGGGGAAGCACTACCACCCCTCTGCCACAAACATTGTCACTATAACACAACTCCTCCACCACTATCGCTTGACCACATATACCACCCTAACTTCACCACTACCACCACACTTCCACTCTTCTACCACCACTGACACCACACCTCATCCCTACCACCTCCGCCTTCCTTTTACCATAAAAACCAACAAAAACAATTCATTGCCACGACAATCCAACCGCAACAGGCAACTCTAACACGACTACTACTCCTCCACCACCACCATCATTTTAGCACATCAAACGCACCACCCCTCCACACCACCACCAATGTCATGACCAGAACATTTTCGGTTCCTAAATGTATAAGCCTTAACAAGCGTACCTCTTAAGCATATTCGGGTTATTAAGCAACTTTTATGTGCATTGGTTAAGCGAAGAAAGTCAAATGAAAACTCAAGAACTCATAAAATATGAAATAGTACCATAGAACTGTGAATGGGGGTAGCAAACGGAAGTTAGGAAGAGTGGAAGGGGCGGGAAAATATGTTTTAACTGAAGTGGCTCTAACGATGTTTGCATTGGTATACCCTCGACCAACTATTCATCAACCAACATCTATTAGTTTATATGGTTTGACCCCACCATCTTTTAGTACTTTGAGAATCTTCTCTATCAATATATAGAAGGTCTTTATCCGATTTAAAATGGCGGAGATGCGAGCGTTTTACAAGAACAATTCATTTTTGGACTCAATGAGTGAAAAATAGTCATGTATTTTGATGTAAAAAAAAAATTGCACCCAAACTAATTGGGTTGGAAAGTAGACCTTACAAGCTTTCTAACGGTTCAAACCTCGCCAAAATCAGAGTTCGGTAGTGTCCAGAAGAAGGCCGCTAAATTTAAGAAATTCTAAACGTTCAATGCGACTTTGGCGCATTTCTTTGCGCCCGGGGCGCACACTATTGCGCCTGAGGCGCCTAGGAGCTCCACAATTTGTCATACTTTCCAATTTTGTTCCGAACACTACCGAACTCGGATTTTGGAATGGTTTGAACAGTTAAAAAG
Organism: Rhododendron vialii; assembly: GCF_030253575.1. Classification (NCBI taxonomy): domain Eukaryota; kingdom Viridiplantae; phylum Streptophyta; class Magnoliopsida; order Ericales; family Ericaceae; genus Rhododendron; species Rhododendron vialii. The sequence continues at coordinate 41,628,896 of NC_080562.1, read as the reverse complement.
CTTGTCAGGTCTACTTTCTAACCAATTAGTTTGGATGCTATTTTTGTTGTACATCAAAATATACGACTATTTTACCGTCACTCAGTCAAAAAATGAATTGTTCTTGTAAAACGCTCCCATTTCCGTCATTTTAAATCGGATAAAGACCTTCTCAATATCGATAGAGAGGATTTTCAAAGTTTTAAAAGATGTTGGACTAGAACTATACAAATAATAAAGTTGAGTTTATGAAAAATGTGCAGAAAACAGACAACTAAAAAGATCGTGGAAGCACTACCACCCCTCTGCCACAAACACTGACACTGTAACACAACCCTTCCACCATCGCATGACCACATATACCACCATAACTTCACCACTACCACCACTCTTCCACCCTTCTTCCACCATTGACACCACACCTCATCCCTACTACCTCCGCCTTCCTTTTACCATAACAACCAAAATAAACACTTCATTGCCACGACAGTCCAACCGCAACATGAAACTCTGACGCAACTATTACACCTCCACCACCACCATTATTTTAGCACATCATAAGCACCACCCCTCCACTCCACCACCAATGTCATGACCACCACAATTTCGGTTCCTAAATGTATAAGCCTTGTCAAGCGTGCCTCTTAGGCATATTCAATCGATTAAACAGTTTTTTTGTGCATTGGTGAAATGAGGAAAGTAAAAAGAAATCTGAAGAACTCATAAAATATGAAAGAGTACTATAGAACTGTGAATGGGAGTAGTGAACGGAACTTAGGAAGAGTGGAAGGGGCGGGAAAATATGTTTCAACTTAAGTGGCTTTAACGATGTTTGAATCGTTCTACCCTCGACAGACTCGTCATAAACCAACATCTATTAGTTTATATGGTTTGACCCCACCATCTTTAAGTACTTTTAGAATCCACTGTATTGATATATAGAAGGTCTTTATCCGATTTAAAATGATGGAGATGGGAGCGTTTTACAAGAACATTTATTTTTGGACTTAGTGAGGGTAAAGTAGTCATGTATTTTGATGTACAAAAAAAATTGCATCCAAACTAATTGGGTTGGAAAGTAAACCTTACAAGCGTTCTAACTGTTCAAACCTTGCCAAAATCGGAGTTCGGTAGTGTCCGGAAGAAGGCCGCGAAATTTAAAAAATTCTAAACATTCAATGTGCATGAGGCGCATTTCTTTGAGCCCGGGGTGCACTCCACTGCGCCTGTGGCGCCTAGGAGCTCCACAATTTGTCATACTTTCCAAGTTTGTTCCGAACACTACCGAACTCCGATTTTTGAATGGTTTGAACCGTTAAAAGTTTGTCAAGTCTACTTTCTAACCCAATTAGTTTTGATGCTATTTTTTTTGCACATCAAAATATACGACTATTTTACCGTCACTCAGTCAAAAAATGAATTATTCTTGTAAAACGCTCCCATCTCCGTCATTTTAAATCGGATAAAAACCATCTGTACATCGATAGAAAGGATTTTCAAAGTTTTAAAAGATGGTGGGATAGAACTATACAAATAATGAAATTAAGTTTACGAAAAATGCTCAGAATACAGAGAACTACAAAGATCGTGGAAGCACTACCACCCCTCTGCCACAAACACTGTCACTGTAACACAACCCTTCCACCACCATCGCTTGAGCACATATACCACCATAACTTCACCACTACCACGACAATTCCACTCTTCTACCACCATTGACACCACACCTCATCCCTACCACCTCCGCCTTCCTTTTACCATAACAACCAACACAAACACTTCATTGCCACAACAGTCCAACCGCAACATGCGCTTCTGACACAACTATTAATCCTCCACCCCCAACATCATTTTAGCGCATCATAAGCACCACCCCTCCACTCCACCACCAATGTCATGACCACCACAATTTCGGTTCCTAAATGTATAAGCCTCTCTTCAAGCGTACCTCTTAGGCATATTCTCGCGATTAAGCAGTTTTTATGTGCATTGGTGAAGTGAGGAACGTAAAAAGAAATCTTAAGAATTCATAAAATATGAAAGAGTACCATAGAACTGCGAATGGGAGTAGCAAACGGAACATAGGAAAAGTGGAAGGGGCGGGAAAATATGTTTTAACTGATGTGGCTCTAACGATGTTTGAATTATTCTACCCTCGACAAACTCTTCATAAACTAACATCTATTAGTTTATATGGTTAGACACCACCATCTTTTATTACTTTTAGAATCCTCTTTTATCGATATAGATAAGGTCTTTATACGATTTAAAATGACGGAAATGCGAGCGTTTATAATAACAATTCATTTTTGGACTCAGTGTGGGTAAAATAGTCATGTATTTTGATGTAAAAAAAAAATTCCATCCAAACTAATTGGGTAGAAAGTAGACCTTACAAGCTTTCTAACGGTTCAAACCTTGCCAAAAACGGAGTTCGGTAGTGTCCGGAAGAAGGCCGCGAAATTTAAGAAATTCTAAACGTTCAATGCTCCTGAGTTGGTTTTCTCCGCGTCCGGGGTTCACTCCATTGCGCCTGAGGCGCCTAGGAGCTCCACAATTTGCCATACTTTCAAAGTTTTTTCCGAACATTCCCGAACATTCCCGAACTCCGATTTTTGCAAGGTTTGAACCATTAAAAAGCTTGTCAAGTCTACTTTCTAACCAAATTAGCTTCGATGCAAGTTTTTTTGTACATAAAAATATATGACTATTTTACCCTCATTGAGTCAAAAAATGAATTGTTCTTGTAAAACGCTCGCATCTCCGTCATTTTAAATCGGATAAAGACCTTCTATATATCGATAAAGAGGATTTTCAAAGTATTAAAAGATGATGGAATAGAACTATAAAAACAATAAAGTTGAGTTTACGAAAATGAGCAGAAAATAGACAACTACAAGGATCGGGGAAGCACTACCACCCCTCTGCCACAAACATTGTCACTGTAACACAACTCCTCCACCACCATCGCTTGACCACATATACCACCATAACTTCACCACTACCACCACACTTCCACTCTTCTACCACCACTGACACCACACCTCATCCCGACCACCTCCGCCTTCCTTTTACCAAAACAACCAACAAAAACAATTCATTGCCACGACAGTCCAACCGCAACAGGAAACTCTAACACGACTACTACTCCTCCACCACCACCATCATTTTAGCACATCATAAGCACCACCCCTCCACTCCACCACCAATGTCATGACCACCACATTTTCGATTCCTAAATGTATAAGCCTTGACAAGCGTACCTCTTAAGCATATTCGGGTTATTAAGCAATTTTTATGTGCATTGGTTAAGTGAAGAAAATCAAATGAAAACTCAAGAACTCATAAAATATGAAATAGTACCATAGAACTGTGAATGGGAGTAGCAAACGGAACTTAGGAAGAGTGGAAGGGGCGGGAAAATATGTTTTAACTGAAATGGCTCTAACAATGTTTTAATTGGTCTACCCTCGACCAACTCTTCATCAACCAACATCTATTAGTTTATATGGTTTGACCCCACCATCTTTTAGTACTTTGAGAATCTTCTCTATCGATATATAGAAGGTCTTTATCCGATTTAAAATGGCGGAGATGCGAGCGTTTTACAAGAACAATTAATTTTTGGACTCAATGAGGGAAAAATAGTCATGTATTTGGATGTACAAAAAAAATTGCATCCATACTAATTGGGTTAGAAAGTAGACCTTACAAGCTTTCTAATGGTTCAAACCTCGCCAAAATCAGAGTTCGGTAGTGCCCGAAAGAAGGCCGCTAAATTTAAGAAATTTTAAACGTTCAATTGCGCCTGTGGCGCCTATGAGCTCCACAATTTGTCATACTTTCCAAGTTTGTTCCGAACACTACCGAACTCCGATTTGGAAATGGTTTGAACCGTTAAAAAGCTTGTCAGGTCTACTTTCCAACCAATTAGTTTGGATGCTATTTTTATTGTACATCAAAATATACAACTATTTTACCGTCACTCAGTCAAAAAATGAATTTTTCTTGTAAAACGCTCCCATTTCCGTCATTTTAAATCGGATAAAGACCTTCTCAGTATCGATAGAGAGGATTTTCGAAGTTTTAAAAGATGGTGGACTAGAACTATACAAATAATAAAGTTGAGTTTATGAAAAATGTGCAGAAAACAGACAACTACAAAGATCGTGGGAGCACTACCACCTCTCTGCCACAAACACTCTCACTGTAACACAACCCTTCCACCACCATCGCATGGCCACATATACCACCTTAACTTCACCACTACCACCACTCTTCAACTCTTCTACCACCATTGAAACCACACCTCATCCCTACCACCTCCGCTTTCCTTTTACCATAACAACTAACCAAAACACTTCATTGCCACGACAGCCCAACCGTAACATGCGACTCTAACACAACTATTACTCCTCAACCACCACCATCATTTTAGCACATCATAAGCACCACCCCACCACACCACCACCAATATAATGACCACCACAATTTTGGTTCCTAAATGTATAAGCCTTGTCAAGCGTACCTCTTAGGCATATTCAATCGATTAAACAGTTTTTTTGTGCATTGGTGAAATGAGGAAAGTCAAAAGAAATATGAAGAACTCATAAAATATGAAAGAGTACAATAGAACTGTGAATGGGAGTAGTGAACAGAACTTAAGAAGAGTGGAAAGGGCGGGAAACTATGTTTTAACTTAAGTGGCTCTAATGATGTTTGAATCGTTCTAGCCTCGACCAATTCGTCATAAACCAACATCTATTAGTTTATGGTTTGACCCCACCATCATTTAGTACTTTTAGAATCCACTCTAATGATATATAGAATGTCTTTATCCAATTTAAAATGATGGAGATGGGAGCGTTTTACAAGAACATTCATTTTTGGACATAGTGAGGGTAAAATAGTAATGTATTTTGATGTACAAAAAAAATTGCATACAAACTAATTGGGTTAGAAATTAAACCTTACAAGCGTTCTAACGGTTCAAACCTTGACAAAATCGGAGTTTGGTAGTGTCCGGAAGAAGGCCGCGAAATTTAAGAAATTCTAAACGTTCAATGCGCCTGAGGCGCATTTCTCTGAGCCCGGGGCGCACTCCACTGCGCCTGTGGCGCCTAGGAGCTCCAGAATTTGTCATACTTTCCTAGTTTGTTCCGAACACTACCGAACTCCTATTTTGGAATGGTTTGAACCGTTAAAAAACTTGTCAAGTCTACTTTCTAACCCAATTATTTTTGATGCTATTTTTTTTGCACATCAAAATATACGACTATTTTACCGTCACTCAGTCAAAAAATGAATTATTCTTGTAAAACGCTCCCATCTCCGTCATTTTAAATCGGATAAAAACCATCTATATATCGATAGAAAGGATTTTCAAAGTTTTAAAACATGGTGGAATAGAACTATACAAATAATTAAATTAAGTTTACGAAAAATGTTCAGAAATCAGACAACTACAAAGATTGTGGAAGCACTACCACCCCTCTGCCACAAACACTGTCACTGTAACACAACCCTTCCACCACCATCGCTTGACCACATATACCACCATAACTTCACCACTACCACCACAATTCCACTCTTCTACCACCATTGACACCACACCTCATCCCTACCACCTCCGCCTTCCTTTTACCATAACAACCAACACAAACACTTCATTGCCACAACAGTCCAACCGCAACATGCAACTCTAACACAACTATTACTCCTCCACCACCACCATCATTTTAGCACATCATAAGCACCAGCCCTCCACTCCACCACCAATGTCATGACCACTACAATTTCGGTTCCTAAATGTATAAGCCTCTCTTCAAGCGTACCTCTTAGGCATATTCTGGCGATTAAGCAGTTTTTATGTGCATTGGTGAAGAGAGGAAAGTAAAAATAAATCTTTAGAACTAATAAAATATGAAAGAGTACCATAGAACTGCGAATGGGAGTAGCAAACGGAACTTAGGAAGAGTGGAAGGGGCGGGAAAATATGTATTAACTGAAGTGGCTCTAACGATGTTTCAATTGTTCTACCCTCGACCAACTCGTCATAAACCAACATCTATTAGTTTATATGGTTTGACACCACCATCTTTTATTACTTTTAGAATCCTCTTTATCGATATAGATAAGGTCTTTATCCGATTTAAAATGACGGAGATGCGAGCGTTTTACAATAACAATTCATTTTTGGACTCAGTGAGGGTAAAATAGTCATGTATTTTGATGTACAAAAAAAATTGCATCCAAACTAATTGGGTAGAAAGTAGACCTTACAAGCTTTCTAACGGTTCAAACCTTGCCAAAATCGGAGTTCGGTAGTGTCCGGAAGAAGGCCGCAAAATTTAAGAAATTGTAAATGTTCAATGCTCCTGAGGCGCTTTTCTCCGCGCCCGGGGTTCACTCCATTGCGCCTGAGGCGCCTAGGATCTCCACAATTTGTCATACTTTCCAAGTTTGTTCCGAACATTCCCGAACTCCGATTTTTGCAAGGTTTGAACCATTAAAAAGCTTGTCAAGTCTACTTTCTAACCTAATTAGTTTGGATGCAATTTTTTTTGTACATAAAAATATATGACAATTTTACCCTCATTGAGTCAAAAAATGAATTGTTCTTGTAAAATGCTCGCATCTCCGTCATTTTAAATCGGATAAAGACCTTTTCAATATCGATAGAGAGGATTTTCGAAGTTTTAAAAGATGGTGGACAAGAACTATACAAATAATAAAGTTGAGTTTATGAAAAATGTGTTGAAAACAGACAACTACAAAGATCGTGGGAGCACTACCACCTCTCTGCCACAAACACTGTCACTATAACACAACCATTCCACCACCAACGCATGACCACATATACCACCATAACTTCACCACTACCACCACTCTTCAACTCTTCTACCACCATTGAAACCTCACCTCATCCCTACCACCTCCGCCTTCATTTTACCATAACAACCAACCAAAACACTTTATTGCCACGACAACCCAACCGTAACATGCGACTCTAACACAACTATTACTCCTCCACCACCACCATCATTTTAGCACATCATAAGCACCAGCCCTCCACTCCACCACCAATGTCATGACCACCACAATTTTGGTTCCTAAATGTATAAGCCTTGTCAAGCGTACCTCTTAGGCATATTCAAGCGATTAAGCAGTTTTTATGTGCATTGGTGAAATGAGGAAAGTCAAAAGAAATCTGAAGAACTCATAAAATATGAAAGAGTACTATAGAACTGTTAATGGGAGTAGTGAACGGAACTTAAGAAGAGTGGAAAGGGCGGGAAACTATGTTTTAACTTAAGTGGCTCTAACGATGTTTGAATCGTTCTACCCTCGACCAACTCATCATAAACCAACATCTATTAGTTTATATGGTTTGACCCCACCATCTTTTAGTACTTTTAGAATCCACTCTAATGATATATAGAAGGTCTTTATCCGATTTAAAATGATGGAGATGGGAACGTTTTACAAGAACATTCATTTTTGGACTCAGTGAGGGTAAAATAGTCATGTATTTTGATGTACAAAAAAAATTGCATCCAAACTAATTGGGTTAGAAAGTAAACCTTACAAGCATTCAAACGGTTCAAACCTTGACAAAATCGGAGTTTGGTAGTGTCTGGAAGAAGGCCGCGAAATTTAAGAAGTGAGGGTATAATAGTCATGTATTTTGATGTACAAAAAAAATTGCATCCAAACTAATTGGGTTAGAAAGTAAACCTTACAAGCATTCAAACGGTTCAAACCTTGACAAAATCGGAGTTTGGTAGTGTCCGGAAGAAGGCCGCGAAATTTAAGAAATTCTAAACGTTCAATGCGCCTGAGGCGCATTTCTCTGAGCCCGGGGTGCACTCCACTGCGCCTGTGGCGCCTAGGAGCTCCACAATTTGTCATACTTTCCTAGTTTGTTCCGAACACTACCGAACTCCGATTTTGGAATGGTTTGAACCGTTAAAAAACTTGTCAAGTCTACTTTCTGACCCAATTATTTTTGATGCTATTTTTTTTGCACATCAAAATATACGACTATTTTACCGTCACTCAGTCAAAAAATGAATTATTCTTGTAAAACGCTCCCATCTCCGTCATTTTAAATCGGATAAAAACCATCTATATATCGATAGAAAGGATTTTCAAAGTTTTAAAACATGGTGGAATAGAACTATACAAATAATTAAATTAAGTTTACGAAAATTTTTCAGAAATCAGATAACTACAAAGATCGTGGAAGCACTACCACCCCTCTGCCATAAACACTGTCACTGTAACACAACCCTTCCACCACCATCGCTTGACCACATATACCACCATAACTTCACCACTACCACCACAATTCCACTCTTCTACCACCATTGACACCACACCTCATCCCTACCACCTCCGCCTTCCTTTTACCATAACAACCAACACAAACACTTCATTGCCACAACAGTCCAACCGCAACATGCAACTCTAACACAACTATTACTCCTGCACCACCACCATCATTTTAGCACATCATAAGCACCAGCCCTCCACTCCACCACCAATGTCATGACCACCACAATTTCGGTTCCTAAATGTATAAGCCTCTCTTCAAGCGTACCTCTTAGGCATATTCTGGCGATTAAGCAGTTTTTATGTGCATTGGTGAAGTGAGGAAAGTAAAAAGAAATCTTTAGAACTAATAAAATATGAAAGAGTACCATAGAACTGCGAATGGGAGTATCAAACGGAACTTAGGAAGAGTGGAAGGGGCGGGAAAATATGTATTAACTGAAGTGGCTCTAACGATGTTTCAATTGTTCTACCCTCGACCAACTCGTCATAAACCAACATCTATTAGTTTATATGGTTTGACACCACCATCTTTTATTACTTTTAGAATCCTCTTTATCGATATAGATAAGGTCTTTATCCGATTTAAAATGACGGAGATGCGAGCGTTTTACAATAACAATTCATTTTTGGACTCAGTGAGGGTAAAATAGTCATGTATTTTGATGTACAAAAAAAATTGCATCCAAACTAATTGGGTAAAAGGTAGACCTTACAAGCTTTCTAATGGTTCAAACCTTGCCAAAATCGGAGTTCGGTAGTGTCCGGAAGAAGGCCGCAAAATTTAAGAAATTCTAAACGTTCAATGCTCCTGAGGCGCTTTTCTCCGCGCCCGGGGTTCACTCCATTGCGCCTGAGGCGCCTAGGATCTCCACAATTTGTCATACTTTCCAAGTTTGTTCCGAACATTTCCGAACTCCGATTTTTGCAAGGTTTGAACCATTAAAAAGCTTGTCAATTCTACTTTCTAACCTAATTAGTTTGGATGCAATTTTTTTAGTACATAAAAATATATGACAATTTTACCCTCATTGAGTCAAAAAATGAATTGTTCTTGTAAAACGCTCGCATCTCCGTCATTTTAAATCGGATAAAGACTTTCTATATATCGATAAAGAGGATTTTCAAAGTATGAAAAGATGATGGAATAGAACTATACAAATAATAAAGTTGAGTTTACAAAAATGTGCAGAAAACAGACAACTACAAAGATCGGGGAAGCACTACCACCCCTCTGCCACAAACACTGTCACTGTAACACAACTCCTCCACCACCATCGCTTGACCACATATACCACCGTAACTTCACCACTACCACCCCACTTCCACTCTTCTACCACCACTGACACCATACCTCATCCCTACCACCCCCGCCTTCCTTTTACCATAACAACCTACAAAAACAATTCATTGCCACGACAGTCCAACCGCAACAGGCAACTCTAACACGACTACTACTCCTCCACCACCACCATCATTTTAGCACATCATAAGCACCACCCCTCCACTCCACCACCAATGTCATGACCACCACAATTTCGGTTCCTAAATGTATAAGCCTTGTCAAGCGTACCTCTTAGCCATATTCAAGCGATTAAGCAGTTTTTATGTGCATTGGTGAAATGAGGAAAGTCAAAAGAAATCTCAAGAAGTCATAAAATATGAAAGACTACTATAGAACTTTGAATGGGAGTAGTGAATGGCAGTTAGGAAGAGTGGAAGGGGCGGGAAAATATGTTATAACTTAAGTGGCTCTAACGATGTTTGAATTGTTCTACCCTCGACCAACTCGTCATAAACCAACATCTATTAGTTTATATGGTTTTACCCCACCATCTTTTAGTACTTTTAGAATCCTCTCTATCGATATATAGAAGGTCTTTATCCGATTTATAATGACGGAGACGCGAGCGTTTTACAAGAACATTCATTTTTGGACTCAGTGAGGGTAAAATAGTCATGTATTTTGATGTACAAAAAAAATTGCATCCGAACTAATTGGGTTAGAAAGTAAACCTTACAAGTGTTCTAACGGTTCAAACCTTGCCAAAATCGGAGTTCGGTAGTGTCCGGAAGAAGGCCGCGAAATTTAAGAAATTCTAAACGTTCAATGCGTCTGAGGCGCATTTCTTTGAGCCCGGGGCGCACTCCAGTGCGCCTGTGGCGCCTAGGAGCTCCACAATTTGTTATACTTTCCAAGTTTGTTCCGAACACTACCGAACTCCGATTTTGGAATGGTTTGAACCGTTAAAAAGATTGTCAAGTCTACTTTCTAACCCAATTAGTTTTGATGCTATTTTTTTGCACATCAAAATATACGACTATTTTACCGTCACTCAATCAAAAAATGAATTGTTCTTGTAAAATGCTCCCATCTACGTCATTTTAAATCGGATAAAGACCATCTATATATCGATAGAGAGGATTTTCAAAGTTTTAAAAGATGGTGGAATAGAACTATACAAATAATAAAGTTGAGTTTAGGAAAAATGTGCAGAAAACAGACAACTACAAAGATCGTGGAAGCACTACCACCCCTCTGCCACAAAAACACTGTCACTGTAACACAACCCTTCCACCACCATCGCTTGACCACATATACCACCATAACTTCACCACTACCACTACACTTCCACTCTTCTACAACCATTTACACCACACCTCATCCTTACCACCTCCACCTTCCTCTTACCATAACAACCAACACAAACACTTCATTGCCACGACAGTCCAACCGCAATATGCAACTCTAACACAACTATTACTCCTCCACCACCACCATCATTTTAGCACATCATAAGCACCACCCCTCCACTCCACCACCAATGTCATGACCACCACAATTTCGATTCCTAAATGTATAAGCCTTGTCAAGCGTACCTCTTAGGCATATTCGGGCGATTAAGCACTTTTTATGTGCATTGGTGAAGTGAGGAAAGTCAAGAGAAATCTCAAGAACTCATAAAATATGAAAGAATACCATAGAACTGTGAATGGTAGTAGCAAACGGAACATTGGAAGAGTGGAAGTGGTGGGAAAATTTGTTTTAACTGAAGTGGCTCCAACGATGTTTGAATTGTTCTACCCTCGACCAACTCGTCATAAACCAACATCTATTAGTTCATATGGTTTGACCCCACCATTTTTTAGTACTTTTAGAATCCCCTTTATTGATATAGATAAGGTCTTTATCCAATTTAAAATGACGGTGATGATAGCGTTTTTTACAAGAACAATTCATTTTTGGAATCAGTGAGGGTAAAATGGTCATGTATTTTGATGTACAAAAAAAATTGCATACAAACTAATTGGGTTAGAAAGTAGACCTTACAAGCTTTCTAACAGTTCAAACCTTGCCAAAATCGGAGTTCGGTAGTGTCCGGAAGAAGGCCGCGAAATTTAAGAAATTCTAAACGTTCAATGCGCCTCAGGCGCATTTCTTTGCGCCCGGGGCGCACTCCATTGCGCCTGAGGTGCCTAGGGGCTCTACAATTTGTCATACCTTCCTAGTTTGTCCAGAACACTACCGAACTCCGATTTTGAAATGGTTTGAACCGTTAAAATAACTTGTCAAGTCTACTTTCTAACCCAATTAGTTTTGATGCAATTTTTTTTGCACATCAAAATATACGACTATTTTACCGGCACTCAGTCAAAAAATGAATTGTTCTTTTAAAACGCTCACATCTCCGTCATTTTAAATCGGATAAAGACCTTCTATATATCGATAAAGAGGATTTTCAAAGTACTAAAAGATGGTGGAATAGAACTATACAAATAATAAAGTTGAGTTAATGGAAAATAAGTAGAAAATAGACCACTACAAAGATCGTGGGAGCACTACAACCTCTCTGCCACAAACACTGTCACTTTAACACAACCCCTCCACCACCATCACTACATACACCACCATAACTTCACTACTGTTAAAACACTTCTACTCTGCTACCACCATTGGCACCTCACCTCATCCCTACCCCCTCCGCCTTCCTTTTACCACAACCACCAACAGGAGCCCTTCATCGCCACGACAATCATACCTCAACATGCAACTCTACCAGCACTACTGCACCTCCACCACCACCATCATTTTAGCACCTCATAAGCACCACCCCTCCAATCCACAACCAATGTCACGACCACCACAATTTTGGTACCTAAATGTATATGCCTTGTCAAGCGTACTTTTTAGCAAGCATATCCCGGTAAGTAAGCATTTTTTATGTGGATTGGTGAAGTGTGGAAAGTCTAACGAAATCTCAAGAACTCATAAAATATGAAAGAGTACCTTAGAATTGTGAATGGGAGTAGCAAATGGAACTTAGGATGAGTGGAAGGGCATTAAAGTATGTTTTACCCTAAGTGGCTTTAACGATATTTGAATTGGTCTACTCTCGACCAACTCTTCATAAATCAACATCGATTAGTTTATATGGCTTGATCCCACCATCTTTTAGTATGTTGAATACCCTCTTTCTCGATATAAAATAGGTTTCGATCCGGTTTAAAATGAGAAGGGTATGATTATTTTACAGAAATGATTTATTTCCCGACTCACCGAGGATGAAATCGTCATATATTAAGATATACAAATAGTTTTGGATAAAAACTTCTTGGGTTAGAAAATAGACTCGATAAGTTTTTTAACGATTCAAACGTTGCAAAAATTGGATTTCGAAATTTTTTGGAACAAACTTGCAAAGTTTGACAAATTGTGGAGTTCAATTCCTAGGCACCTCAGGTGTAATGTAGTGTGCCCCGGGTGCAAAGAAATGCAGAAAAGCTACGAGTACCGACCATGGGGGAGGGAAATCGTACCGATGGTCGCCGGCGGGCAGTCTCCGGCCACCGGACGGCCGATCCGAGCCGTCCAAAAATTCTAAAAAAAAAAACCGATGGGGTCACCGTGGGATTCAACGGCATCCGAGGTGTGTATATATGGTGCTTGATCCAAGCACCCCTTTTTCGTGTATATATGTATATACATGTATATACACGAAAAAGGGTGTGCTCGGATCAAGCACCTTACACACCTCGGATGCCGTTGATTCCTGCGAAGGTCCCATCGGTTTTTTCTTTTAAATTTTTTGGACGGCTCTGATCGGCCGTCCGGTGGCCGGAGACGGCCCACCGGCGGCCGTCGGTACGATTTCCCTCCCCCATGGTCGGTACATATAGCAACTCTCAAAGAAATGCGCCTCAGGCGCATTGAGACTTCAGAATTTGTTAAATTTCGCGGCCTTCTCCCGGACACTACCAAGCTTCAATTTTTGCAAGGCTTGAACCGTTAAAAAGCTTGTTAAGTCTACTTTCTAACCCAATTAGCCAGTTTTGATGTAAATTTTTTTGTACATCAAAATATTTGACTATTTTACCCTCACTAAGTCAAAAAGTGAATTATTCTTGTAAAATGCTCGCATCTCCGTCATTTTAAATCGGATGAAGACAAACTATATATTGATAAAATGTATTTTCAAAGTACTAAAAAATGGCAGAATACAGCTATACAAACAATAAAATTTAGTTTATGAAGAATGAGTATAAAGTAGACCACTATAAAAATCGCGGGAGCACTACCACCTCTCTGCCACCAACACTATCACTCTAACACAACCCCTTCACCACCATCATCACTTCACCACATGCAAACACCATCATAACTTGACCACTACTACCACACTTCCATTGCCGTGAGGCGCCCCAAAGTTCGAATTCCAAAAAAAGAGTCATGGGACAATGCAAAATTGAAATTCCATTGCCGTGGGACGTCAGTAAGTTCAAATTCTTTAGTGGCACACTGATTTGGCCACGACAAATTAGCCTTCACTGGCTTTAAGAATGTCGAAACCAAAATTAGTTGTTCATAATAGTGGGTACAAGTACGCCACTTTTGCCTTGTGATTGGGGATTAGGCCCCTTGAAATCCATCATCTAAAATAGGGTTCCAACAGAAGGCTTCATACTTGAAGCTCACTGTTTTGATTGTCGAGGCCTTATAATTTACCCTTTCACATACTGATTAAAGCTGATTTTGTAAACCCCAAATCCTAAAAAGGATCACTGGAGCCCAACCCATAAAGTAAAGTGATTTGCCTGATAAAACTAAGGCTATCGATTGTCTAAAGTCCTAAAATTACTTTTTGCCTTCTTTTTTATTGGTTGAAAATTCATTTTTAGTCAAACAATTGTATTTGTCAAAAGCAAAATCTCCTTTAAAAAGTTTACAAACCTTGAGAAACAGATATATATTCCCACCAAAATAAATTAAAAACTACAGGCAACTTGATTTTGATTCAGATTTTATGCCGGACTGGACGAATCAAATACGTAGGCAACTCATTCAAATGCATGGGTGCTGTCACAAAATTCAAAAGATTTAGGATTGACATATGGTCGATAAAGGAGTAGATGTCAACCTAGTTGAGATGTGGTCTTCTCACAATGACGCCGCAATTCCTAAGTTACTGCCAGCTTAAAGATCAGCCCCTCGTAACCTTGATAATGACGCCTTTGTGGCCTTTTTAGAGTACCACACGAGCAGCTTATTGTGGAGTTTCTAGGCGCCCAGGCGCAATGTAGTGCGCTCCGGGCGCAAAGAAATGCGCCTCAGGCGCATTGAGAGTTCGGAATTTGTTAGAAAAAAGAAGAAGAAGAGATGATTCTTTCTTGTTTTACTTGTGAAGATACAGTTTTAAGAAAGACAAAGGAATCCCCCGTTACTTTGTCCGTCTCTATTTGTTGATTCCTTTTGGGGGATTTGATCACTAATTTTTCAACTTTTACCCTTCGATCTCTAAATTTAAATTTGATGCAGAGTTTTTTTTGCTGGGATTTATTTGATTTCCCACCCAAGTAGGCGCCCAGAGAGGTATGAAAAACAGAGTGAGGTGAGGGAGTATTGTGTGTGTTTCCCAATGCATATCTGTGACTGGAGCACTGTTTGTCAAATTGCCTTTTTCTTATTTTCGTTAGTAATAATTTACAATGGAAGGATAAAAGAGGAAATTCGTCAACGATTTCTCATTTAGTTTGAAGTGAGAAAATTGTTTTTGGTCCATAAGAAGTGTTTTAAATGAGGCCAATGAATGGGGACTGAGGGAGTATTTGGAAGAGAAAAACATGATGAAACACATCAATTTGTAAATCGTACTATAGTTCTCTGTATTGCATTTGTTTGGAAATGCTTATTTAGTTGTTTATAGATAGTTAGGTGTTCGAGCTCACTTATGTACACATCAATTAATTTTAGAGCTTGATCGAACTTCTTCCGCGACTTGAACCTGCGAACTTGGGGGAGTAGCCTCTTACTTGCTGCCACGCTTCAACTCGAACAACTCATTCGGATTGTTGGTGGGGCTACAAGTTTCAATTCGCAAGCATGCAAGTTACCCTGGACAAGTGATTCATGTCATCTTTGAACACTTTTTCAAAACTCAATGATTTGCCTAGAATTCCTGTAAGAAAATGTATTTTTTTATTTTTTATTTTTAAATCTTACCAGTAACTTGGTTTCTGCGACCTCTTCTTGCCAAAAATGCTCATATAATGTTTTATCATTGCTCCTTCAATTGCATGAAACTTTGCAATTTCCTTCTGCTCTGAAGAACCTGACAGGCAGTAAGTGATCTCCCAGAAATGATTTATTTCTCGACTCACCGAGGGTAAAATTAATAGTCATATATTAAGATCTACAAATAATTTTAGATCAAAACTGCTTGAGTTAGAAAATAGACTCAACAAGCTTTTTAACGGTTCAAACCTTGAAAATATAGAAATTCGGGAGTGTTCGGAACAAACCTGCAAAGTTTGAAATTTTTTGTAGTTCCTAGCCGCTTCAGGCACAATGTAGTGCGCCCGGGGCGCATTGAGAGTTCAGAATTTGTTAAATTTTGTGGGGTTCTTCCGGACACTCCCGAACTTCGATTTTTAGAGGTTTGAATGGTTAAAAAGCTTGTTGAGTCTATTTTCTAACCCAATTAGTTTGAATGCAAATTTGTTTTGCACATCAAAATATATGACTATTTTACCGTCACCGAGTCATAAAAATGAATAATTCTTGTAAAACGCTTGCAATTCCGTCATTTTAAATCCACTAAAGACCTACTATAAATCGATAAAGAGAATTTTCAAAGTACTAAAAGATGATGGAATAAAACGATACAAAAAATAAAGTTGAGTTGATGGAAAATAAGTAGAAAATAGACCACTATAAAGATCGTGGGAGCACTACAACCCCTCTGCCATAAACACTGTCACTTTAACACAACCCCTCCACCACCATCACTACATACACCACCATAACTTCACTACTGTCACAACACTTCTACTCTGTTACCACCATTGGCACCACACCTCATCCCTACCACCTCCGCCTTCCTTTTACCACAACCACCAACACGAGCACTTCATCGCCACAACAATCATACCTCAACATGTAACTCTACCAGGACTACTACACCTCCACTACCACCATCATTTTAGCACCCCATAAGCACCACCCCTCCACTCCACAACCAGTGTCACGACCACCACAATTTTGGTTCCTAAATGTATAAGCCTTGTCAAGCGTACTTTTCAGCAGACATATCTCGGTGAGTAAGCATTTTTTATGTGGATTGGTGAAGTGTGGAAAAGTCTTATGAAATCTCAAGAACCCATAAATTATGAAAGAGTACCTTAGAACTGTGAATGGTTGTAGCAAATGGTACTTAGAATGAGTGGAAGGGGCGTGAAAATATGTTTTAACCTAAGTGGCTCTAACAATATTTGAATTCGTCTACTCTCGACCAACTCTTCATAAATCAACATCGATTAGTTTATATGGTTTGATCCCACAATCTTTTAGTACATTGAATATGCTCTTTCTTGATATAAAATAGGTTGCAATCCTGTTTAAAATGAAGTGGATACTAGCATTATGCAGAAATGATTTATTTCTCGACTCACTGAGGGTAAAATCGTCATATATTAAGATATACAAAATTTTTTGGATCAAAACTACTTGGGTTAGAAAATAGACTCAACAAGCGGCTTTCTTTTTCTGGGTGGGACCTAAGGCTTCGCCGTTTGAGAAGACCGCCCGAAGGCGGATTAGAAAGTGGCCCACGCCTGGGGTAGATCAAAATCTCAAGTAGAGTAAGGGAATTGACTTTGCTTTATCTTCTTCTAAGTGGAAACTGGAGAGTTAGTTTGACTTAAAGATCTCTTTCCTCTCCTTGAATGAGCAGTCAGAGGAAGTTTTTCCAGAAAGTCTTCTTTGGCCGAAGCAAAGTTGAGAGAGATTGTGCTCCAGTAATTCTCCCACCAGGCTGAAAATAATGGTTCACAAAATGGATTCCAACAGGCGCTTTCTATTTGATCTGCAGAATAGTATTTTTTAACGGTTCATACCTTGCAAAAATTGGAGTTCGGGAGAGTTCGGAACAAACCAGCAAAGTTTGACAAATTATCGGGTTCAATTCCTAGGCGCCTCAGGCGCAATGTAGTGTGCCCGGGCGCAAAGAAATGAGCCTCAGGCGCATTGACAGTTCAGAATTTGTTAAATTTCGCTGCCTTCTCCCGGACACTACCGAATTCCGATTTTAGCAAGGTTCGACTGTTAAAAAGCTTGTGAAGTCTACTTTCTAACCCCATAAGAAGTTTGGATGCAAATTTTTTTTGTACATCAAAATATAAGACTATTTTACCCTCACTGAGTCATAAAAATGAATCGTTTTTGTAAAACGCTCGCATCTCCGTCATTTAAAATCGGACGAAGACCAACTATATATCAATAAAGCAAATTTTCAAAGTACTAAAAAATGGAAGAATACAGCTATACAAATAATAAAATTAAGTTTATAAAGAATGAGTAGAAAGCATACCACTATAAAAATCGTAGGAGCACTGGCAACTCTCTGCCACCAACACTGTCACTCTAACACAAGCCCTCCACCACCATCACTTCACCACACACACCACCATAACTTGACCACTACTACCACACTTCCATTGCCGTGGGGCAGCCCGAAGTTCAAATTCTAAAAAAGAGTCCTGGGACAACGCAAAATTGAAATTCCATTGCCGTGGGACGTCACTAAGTTCAAATTCTTTAGTGGCACACTGATTTGGCCACGACAAATTAGCCTTCACTGGCTTTAAAAATGTCGAAACAAAAATTAGTTGTTCATATTAATAGTGGGTACAAGTACGCCACTTTGGCCTTGTGATTGGGGATTAGGCCCCTTGAAATCCATCACCTAAAATAGGGTTCCAACAGAAGGCTTCATACTTGAAGCTCACTGTTTTGATTGTCGAGGCCTTAAAATTTACCCTTTCACAGACTGATTAAAGCTGATTTTGTAAACCCCAAATCCTAAAAAGGATTGCTGGAGCCCAACACATAAAGTTAAGTGATTTGCCTGATCAAACTAAGGCTAATGATTGCCTAAGGCCTAAAATTACTTAGGGCCTTCTTTTTTATTGGTTGAAAATTCTTCGCCAGTCAAACTATTGTATTTGTCAAAAGCAAAATCTCCTTTAAAAAGTTTACAAACCTTGTCGACCAGATATATATTCCCACCAAAATAAATTGGGGAAAATGACGGCCAATGACGTGTTTTGATAATTAATATCCGCTAAGGACATTTTCAGTATTAACAAATGTTCTTAGCTTGTCCTTAGCGGGTATTAATTATCAAAACACGTCCTGGGCCATCATTTTTCCAAATAAATTAAAAACTACGGGCAACTTGATTTTGATTCGAATTTTAAGCCGGACTGGATGAATCAAATACGTAGGCAACTCATTCAAATGCATGGGTGTTGTCACAAAGTTCAAAAGATTTAGGATTGACATATGATCGGTAAAGGAGTGGATGTCAACCTAGTTGAGATGTGCTCTTCTTGCAATTATGCCGCAACTCTTAAGTTAATGCCAGATTAAAGATCAGCCCCTCGTAACCTTGATAATAACGCCTTCGTGGCCTTTTCGAGTACGACACGAGCAGCTTATTTTGCTGCCTCCTTTGCGTAAAAAGAATATCAGGTTAACATATATAGTGGCTGAGGGATGGCTTGATATCCAATTGGCCTTTAAGGTGATCACTTGATCAGGTTCCAGTAATGTTCACATGTTGTGACCAAAAATCCTTAAATTTGCATTATCACATCCAATAATGCTTTCGTTTTTGACAAACACAACGCACTGAAGTCATCCAAATGACTATCAAACCTAGAAAATGTTAAGCCTATTTCTAAGTTTATAAATATAAATGAACCTCGAGGGGTTCACCAAATTACCAAAGCAGCCGCACAGGCTTGCTAAAACTAAAAGCACTAAACATGAACTACGCGCGTTTTGCTTGATCCCAAACCATAGGTACATAGGCAGGCTAAATTTATTCTGTTATAATGGAAATTGTGTTTGAGAAGTTATGGGGATAGATATCAATTGAGAAGAATGGAAACTATTTAATTTGTGGCGTGGGTGGTGGAGAAATAAGGATGAATGGTGGTGGAGTGCTGGAGAGGTGGTTGTGGTGATAGTGTATGTGATGTGATGGGGGTGGTCGTGAAGGTGAAGTGGTGAGGTGATTGTTATCGAGGAAGTGACGAGAGTACTATTGGAGTGAAGTGGTTATCAAATGATGGTGGTTTGGTAGTCGATCGTAGTGGTCAAGTGAAATTATTATTGGTGGTATGGACACCAAAATTTGGGTTCCTGTATGTACATATATATAAGTCTTGTAAAGCATACTTCTTAGGCTGAAACGGTTATCAAATGATGGTGGTTATGGTGGTTTGGTAGTCGTAGGGGTCAAGTGTTATTGTTGGTGGTAGGGTCACCAAACTCGTGGTTCCTAAATGTATTAAGCCCTGTCAAGCTTACTTCTTAGGTGTATCCCGATGATTAAGCAGTTTCTATGTGCTTTGATGAAACGTGGAAAGTCTTATGAACTCTCTAGAACTCATACGAAATGAAAGAGTACCTTAGAACTAGGAATGAGAGTACCGAGTGGAACTTAAAAAGAGTGGAAAGGCGGGAAAGCATGTTTTTATCCTTTGTGGCTCTGACGATATTTGAATTGGTCTATTATAGATTAAATTTACATAAACCAAAATGTATTATTTTTATAATTTGACCACCATCTTTTAGTACATCGAATACCCTATTTATTGATATAAAATAGGTTTCAATCCGGTTTAAAATAAGGTAGATATGAGAGTTTTACAGAAATAATTTATTCTCCGACTCACTGAGGGTAAAATAGTCATATCTTTTGATTTACCAATAACTTTGGATCAAAATCATTTGGGTTAGGAAATAGACTCAAAAAGCTTTTAAATAATTCAAATCTCTCAAAAATCGGAGCTCGGGAGTGTCCGAAATAAACCCGCAAAATTTGACAAATTGTTGAGCTTCAAGGCGCCTCAGGCGCAATTTAATGCGCCCGGGCGCAATGGAGTGCGCCTCTGGCGCATTTAAAGTCCACAATTTGTCAAATTTTTAGGTCTTCTCCCAAACTCTCCCGAACTCCGATTTTTGCAAGGTTTGAACTGTTAAAAATCTTGTTGAGTCTACTTTCTAACCCAAGTAGTATGCGTCCATAACTATTTTTCCATCAATTTATATGACTATTTTACCCTCAATAAGTCATAAAATTAATCGTTCTTGCCACCAACACTATCACCATAATACTACCCCTCCACCACCATCACTTGTACGTTGTACGTCAACTTTTTGATATGTATAAGTGCAATTCTTCAGCTCAAGTTGTTTACTGGATTAAACTAATCGAAGGAGAGGAAAAAAATATGGGAGGAGCGAAGCACGAAGGTAGGGAAACGATGACCAGAATAAAAAAGAAAATGCAAAGTCTCTAGTTAACAAAATTGACTAGCCAACACATACTTAACTCTCTTACATTGAGCACCTCCATTGTTGTTAAACTAAATCTCAAAACTTTGGGCAGGTTTTCAGATTGTTGGAAGATGGAGAAGCTACCAAGAAGTCTGATTTTACGAGCAACTCCATTTTTCTGCTTGCTTCTCCTCTCCTTGATCTACACTGTTGAAATCGGATCGCATGTTCCATTGAATATATGTAATTTTCAGACTTTTCCTAATACTGAATGTTATATAGGAAAATTTTCTCACCCGCCATTGACTAATTAGTTGCTTTCATTGCTTGGAAACGGCAGGGACGAAAAACAACGCGACTAGGGGCGCGAATTACTTAGAAGTTAAAGGGAGCCTGCCTCAGATCATGAAAAGACTTGTGAAAGGTTTCTTCTTCTTCTTCTTCTTCTTTTTTTTCCTCCTCCTCTTCCTAAATGTGTTTGTAGGGGGCCGAAATATCCGAAGGTTCACAAGGTCCAAAAAGGGGGGATGAGGGTTCACACGCTGTTTGACCCATCATTAAAGCTATCACAGTTCACCTGTAAATAAGTTTGGACATCGGCCGGACCGAAGGATAGACGGAACCACGAGTACTTCACCGAACAATTATAAGCTATATCCGAACGTACGACACATGAGTTCGCTCGGGGTCTTGTTAAGCGCACGGATACGAACTTCCGTTTGTTCGGCTAGGGTTTGCTTCGGTCGGGATATCCTACGCTGGGATAATTCGCATGCCGGACGTGGGTCCTGCCTAACCTGGACGATTGTGGAACCTTCCATAAATATCTACTGATAAGTAAGCTGTCTTCTCTGACATTTGAAGTGACATCCCTGAACGATGTGACCTTTCTGACATCAACCCATGTGGCTCTGATAGACTAGGGAAGTGGTGTTCATTAAATGGCCCTGCTAGAAGGCGCCAACCGAGCAGAACGTGACACGTGAAAAGTATGACCAACTTGCTCAGCACTTCACCTCTTTGCCTATAAATAGAGAAGCATGACCACTGAGAGTGGGGATCCAAAATCTGGTCTAAAAGAACACTTCTTTCTTTCCAACATATTGTTCTGACTATACTTCTCTCCACCTACTGACTTACTCATCGGAGCTTCTTCCCGGAGGAACAGCCCCCTCCGGTTCTGCAGGTACATCAAGACCGGCGTTAGCTTTCACGATCTCATCTTCGGAGGTAGCCGTACCAGAAGAATCACGAAGAAATCACGCCCCCACAATTGGCGACTCCACTGGGGAAGTGAAAACAACTTTCGGGGTGTTCTTTGTGTTCTTCGCGTCCATAATCAGTTGAGGGCCTGTGTTCATCTCAGATCCTGTTTGTTCTTCGTATTTGCACGGAACAAATGGCTCAACATCTCTCACCTCCAGGCCCAGAGAACTTTACCCTTGGGTTGGAGGGCTACGGATCTATCAACCTTGAGCCCCGTCAAATGGCTAGGGCGGTTCCACACGTAGCCCGCCAACTTTCTTTTCCGCCGACCGAGTTGGATATCGCCTTGGCCGAACAAAAACGTCAGGCAGCGGTTATTACCATGCTGCAACAACGACTAGAGGAGCGAGACGGAGGGTTGACTGTAACCCCTGCAAACGAACATCCGGCCGAGCCCAGTCGACCGAAGAGATCCCACAAACGAAGTAGACCGTCTCGTCCAGCCCAAACGGCCGAACTCGCCGTTACCGAACGACGAACTGTCTTTGAGCGCCTTGATCAGGGGGTTTCACGACCTCGGTTGACGAGCATCATTTGTGCCGAGAGTACTCGATCCTCGGCAACAGGCTCCACAGTGGGAACCAATAGGGGAGGCGAGTCTCTCCGAACACAACACCGATCCGAACGACGGATGAGTCAGAAAAGCGGGAAGAGGCCCGTGGACTTAAATGATCCACCTCGGCGACCCCATACCAGTAGCAACCGGGAATATTCATTTCAATCGCGACATGATTCCGAACGTCACGATGGGCGACACTTTGCCAACTCTGGCAGTCGACACCGAACAGAAAGCAGAGGAAACCGTTCGGAGCACGATAATACGATTATCCTGTACGATCAATTCACGGGCCTGCCAACCGTGTACCAACCCATCGACCCAGCTCTTCAACCTCGAAACGCTCCATTGACGAGCTTGAGGGAGGCACATGCGCCCTTAATGCTAGCTGCTCCACGACCGAGGGAAAAAGAGGAGCACCGTCGGCACCATCGGCGGGAAAAAAGAAAGACTCCGGAGCGGCATACTAATGTTCTTCCCCCTGTCGTCCCGCAGATCGCGGCCGAAGGGCAAGCCGAAGACAATTCGAAGCTCGGGAAGGCAAAGGCTTCCCCCTTCGTGGATGCTATTCAACAAGAGCGGCCGCCAGACAGATTCGTCATGCCGAAGCTGAAGCGTTATGAGGCAAAAGAAGACGCAGTCGCGTTCGTTTGTCGCTTCAGGCAAACCATGAGCCTCCATAACTTTTCTGACACCCTTATGTGTAAGATCTTCCCGCTCACTCTCAGTGAACCGATCATGTTATGGTACAATCAGTTGAAGCCCAAATCCATTTCTTGCTTCAACGAGCTAGAATTGGAGTTTAGCAAACGCTTCGTTACCAGCAACATTCAACCGAAGACATTATCGATGCTGGTGAACATGCGAAGAGTGGCGGGAGAAACACTGCGACTCTATACCGAGCGTTACTGGGAAGTCTATAACCTTATTCCCGACTGTGATCAAGGGGTTGCAGCCGAGTCTTTCATGAATGGGTTGGACCCAACCTCCGCAATGTTTCGTGACCTCTCACGAAATCCACCTAAGACAATGGGAGAGCTCATGACAATAATCGAGAAAGACTGCGTTCACGAAGAAGCAATGGCCGAGCGACATACGTCGAAGGCTGAACCTGTCAAGACGATAGGGCCGAAGAAGCAGGTATCGGACGTTCGCCAAGGGCAAGGAAGTCAGGGTAGCTCGGGCCAGGCATCGAACAAGTTGAACAACAAGGGCCGACCCCCGCAGCACCCTCAGCCACAATCCTGGACACAAACGACAAGAGAACCCCAACCGGACGAGTACGTCGCCGAACGTACGGTATTCGTTGAACCTATTTATAAACTTCTTAACATCATTGGCAAATTGCCGTTCTTTGTTTGGCCCACGGTACTCTTAGGCACCGTCGGAAGCGGATCGGGGATGTGCACGTATCATAAGGAACGTGGCCACTACACCACGCAATGCCCACCTTTCAAAAGGTATCTAAAAGATCTAGCAGCTGCCGATCACCTCAATCAGTGGATCGACGTTTGGCAAAATCCACTTCCTCCACCTCCCCCTCTTGTTGGCAATCTCGTGAGCGTCATACAAGGGCTAGTATCCGAAGGAAGGGCGGCCGAACTTCGCTCAGAAATTGACAGGGCTGTGGCCTCTGTATCAGTCTGCAACGTGGGCGCTTCGGGAAAGCGAAAGTGGGAAGATCCGAGCTTCGGCGGCACCATAACTTTTTCTTCCGACGACTTAAAAGGAGTGCAACTTCCACATGCAGATGCCCTCGTCGTCACTATTGCTATTGAAAAATCAACCGTGCAACGGGTATTGATAGATCCGGGAAGCTCGGCCGATGTCATGTTTTTCTCCACTTATCAGAGCCTCGGATTATCTCCCGCTCAACTTCGGACAGCGTCAACTCTCCTTGTCAGTTTTACAGGAGCCCCGGTATGGCCACTCGGCCTGATTGCCCTCCCTGTGCGAGCTGGATCACGCATCCTGGAGATCGAATTTGTGGTGGTTGCTTCGCCAAGTCCGTACAACGTCATTCTTGGCCGAACCTGGCTACACGAAATGCAAGCGGTTGCTTCAACGTATCACCAGGTGGTAAAATTCGTCGGATGGAACGGACGACAGGAAAGCTTGCGAGGCGATCAAATCCAATCCAAGAAATGCTACATCAGCACTGTAACGAACAAACAGAGCTGCATGGAGGTACAATGCGTGGCTGCCGCTCCTATCCCAGTGATTGAGGATGTTGGTGTACTTGCCGAACAACGGTCAACCGAGGAGCTAATACGTTTTTCCATCCCTGGGGAAGAAGGAAGATATTTCTTGATCGGGAGTTCATTGAGCGTGGACGAACGTGAGGAGATGTATCAATTCCTGATGAGAAACATGGAGGTCTTTGCTTGGACACCACAAGACATGCCGGACGTGGACCCTTCGTTCGCCATGCACTCATTGAATGTAGATCCGAATAGGCGACCGGTTGTGCAAAAAGTCCGACGCTCGTCGGCCGCACATACCGAAGCTGTGATAGCAGAGGTGAATCAACTGTTGGAAGCTGGCGTCATTCGGGAAGTGCTATACCCCACCTGGCTTGCCAACCCAGTGGTAGTCCCGAAGAAAAATGGGAAACTAGGGGTTTGTGTCGATTACACGAACCTAAATGACGCCTGCCCTATGGATCGATTTCCACTTCCTCGGATTGAGCAGATGGTAGATGCAACGGCGGGCTGCGAGCGCTTGAGCTTCATGGACGCGTATCGGGGCTACCATCAAATAGCTTTAGATTCGGAAGATCAAGAAAAAACGGCTTTCATCTCGCCTCGGGGAACCTTCTGCTACAAGGTTGTCCCGTTCGGCCTGAAGAATGCAGGCGCCACCTTCCAACGCTCCATCACGAAGATGTTTCCTGGCATGCTCGGCGTAAAAGTAGAAGCTTATATCGACGATTTGGTTTGCAGAAGCATATTCGCTCGGGATCACCTTCGGGATTTGGGAGAGGTCTTTGCCGTTCTAAAACATAGGAAGCTACGTCTCAATGCCGAGAAGTGTGCGTTCGGCGTTAGCTCGGGGAAATTCCTGGGGTACATGGTGAGTCGCCGAGGATTCGAAGCTGACCCAACCCAAATCTTGGCTGTGTAGAGGCTCCGAGCTCCGACGACAATTAAAGAGGTACAGCGGCTCACGGGGATGGTTGCTGCCTTGAACCGTTTCATTCGACGTTCAAGCGATCTCTGCCGCCCATTCTTCCGAGCAATCACAACAAGCCGACGCAGATTTGTATGGACAGAGGAGTGCGAGCAGGCTCTGCGATCTTTAAAGCAATACCTATCTCACGCTCCTTTGCTCGTCAAGCCCCTGCCCGAGGAAGATCTATATCTTTACCTTGCTGTTTCTAACCATGCAACGAGCGCGGTTCTTGTTCGGAGAGAGAGGCTGGACCATCAACCGATCTTCTATTCCAGTAAAACGATGACGGATTCTCAGACGAGGTATCTGCCTATGGAAAAGTTAGCGTTGGCTCTCGTTTCTGCTAAAACGAGCCTCTTGCCCTACTTTCAATCCCATAGGATTGTGGTCCTCACTGAGTTTCCTCTCAAAGCTGTTCTTCGGAAAACGGACACGTCGAGCCGGAACCTGAAGTTCTCTCAAGACTTGGCCAACTTTGACATCCAGTTCGAGCCTCGGATAGCTATCAAAGGGCAAGTCCTGGCCGACTTCTTTGCCGAACTCACTCTCGGCTTACGCGACGAGGCCAATGCCCTGGCAACTGCCGCTGAAGAAGCTCGAATTCAAGAAGAAGAGGTTTTGGAAGGACCGTCCAGCTGTCATGCCGAACCACTCCGTGCTTGGTATTCCCTCGGACGCAAGAAACCCAAACGACAATGGAAGCTCTTCTCCGGCGACGCTTGGCGACTGACCGTCGATGGAGCATCTAATGTTCATGGAGCTGGTGTAGGCATCGTCCTTGTCTCACCCAGCGGGACTGTTCATGAAAGCGTGGTTTCGATTGGGTACACGGCGACGAACAACGAGGCGGAATATGAAGCTCTAATTGCAGGCCTCCAACTTGCTCTTCGGTTGGATGCAGATTCGGTTCATGTCTTTTGTGACTCTCAGCTCATTGTGGGGCATTTAAACGATGATTATCAAGCCAAAGATCAACGTATGAATGCTTACGTGAGCCACGTCTTAGCTTTGTTCGGAAGATTTGGACGCGTAGAAGTGGAGTGGATCGCTCGGGAGCATAACGCCCATGCTGACGCCCTTGCAGGTCTTGCTTCAGTCTACAAGACCTCGGGTAGTCGCACCATCACCTTTGACGAGGTCCCCAAACCAAGCTTCTAAAAGCCGTGTGAACAGGTTATGGCCATCACCCTCGGCCCAAGCCAGCTGGATTCTGTGATTGCTTACCTGAAGAAGCAAGCGCTACCGACGAACAAGTGCGAAGCGTACAAAATCCGTTGCCGAGCCGCCAATTTTTTCTTGGGACTGAATGACAATCTCTACCGACGGACTTTCACTGGCCCCGATCTGCGTGTCGTCCACGACGACCTTGTGCCAGCCGTTCTGGAAGAACTTCATTCGGGTAGCTGTGGGGCTCAATCAGGAGGACGGTCCCTTGCACAGCGTGCCCTGACACAAGGCTATTGGTGGCCGAAGATGGTCAAACAATCCGAAGAATACGTGAAGCTCTGTGTTCGGTGTCAAAAGCAAGCATCTCTCATCCACCAGCCTGCGTTCCCCCTTAAAATGATCACCAGTCCATGGCCGTTCGCGGTTTGGGCTTTTGACATAGTTGGCAAGATGCCGAAGGCGCCTGGAGGATTTGAGTACATGCTCACTGCCACCGATTTGTTCACCAAGTGGGTAGAAGCTTCCCCCATGATCAAGACCACCGCCGGGGATGTGGAACGCTTTATTTGGAAGCACATTATTTCCAGGTTCAGCGTACCGTACACCATCCTTTCTGATAATGGCTCCCAATTTGTTGCCTCCACTCTCAAAGCTTTTTATGCGAAGCGCCATATTACCATCCAAAATTCCTCGGTGGCATATCCACAAGGTGATGGACAAGCCGAAGCATCGAACAAGACAATCACTCGGGGGCTGAAGCGCCGTCTGGATCGGAAGCTCGGTAGGTGGGTGGAAGAACTTCCACACGTCTTGTGGGCCTATCGAACGACACCTCGGCGGTCCACCGGCCGTACTCCGTTCGCTATGGCCTACGGAATGGAGGCTGTCCTCCCTTTATCTACTATGATCCCTACAGCTCGGACGGAGAATTTTAACCCTGTAGACAACAATGCTCTTGTGGGTGCCGAGTTAGATTTAGCCGAAGAACTCCGTGACAATACTAACCTTCGGCACGCCGCTTACCAGCAAGAAGTTGCAAGGGGCTACAACCGCAATGTTCGTGCTCGACCATTCAACGTCGGGGACTTAGTCCTTCGGATGGTTACCGAAGCGACAAAGTTGACCAAGCTGAAGGATCCCTATGAAGGCCCTTACCGAGTGGTGGAGAAGATCGGGCACGGTGTCTATAAGCTTGCTGAGATGGATGGAACGCCAATCGCCAATCCATGGAATGCTCAAAAACTGAGAAAATTCCATGGCTAGTGTTGGCATTCCCCATTTGACCGCTTCCGTTTATTTTTATTCTTGTACGGGGGTATTTCATCTAGCCCCGGTAACATCTTTTGCTAATTTGTTTGTTCGGGTGAAATTCTCGAAGCCCATGATAATTTGTTTGTTCGGGTGAAATTTGTTCGGGTGAAATTCTCGAAGCCCGTGATAATTTGTTTGTTCGGGTGAAATTCTCGAAGCCCATGATAATTTGTTTGTTCGGGTGCAATTCTCGAAGCCCATGCTAACTTGATTGTTTGGTTTAAATTCTCGAAGCCCATGATAACTTGTTTGTTCGGGTGACACTCTCGAAACCCGTGATCACTTTTTCGGTTCAGTTTTCCCATCTTACTGCCTTATTCTATTCATCCGGTAATACAATAGGGCAGGGGGCTACTATATGGGTAAACCTGAGCTCATCCCTTAGTGACTTCATAAACACATAAACAGTCCTCCCGAATGAAAAGACTTAGAAAATTTCTGAGTTATGATATATATACCGAATAAAAAGACTAGGCAAATATTTATATACTTGGAAACAACATCCATACCGAACGAATAGAGGATTGTCATTCAAATTCAAAAAGAAATTCTCCATGTAGTTACATCCACTGGTTGACAGGGTTCTCATTGTTCGGAGCCAACCATTTTCAAAAATATTCAAAACAAAAACTAAACAAGAACAAATTTAATCTGCTGCAGCGTCGGCTGGGGCTGGGAGGGTTGGAGCGTCGGCTGGGGCTGGCAGGGTTGGAGCGTCGGCAGGGGCTGGTAGGTTGGTCGAGTTGACAGCGTCAGCTGTTGTCTCCTCTGCTGTAACTTCGGCAAGGGCGAAGGGTGGTATTTCCACCAGACTCCTCCTCTCGTCGTCAGCTTCAACGCCTGCATCGTCAAGACCCATATTGTAGCCGAGCATAAAGCTCTCTTTGTGCTGGCCCTCTTTGATCTCATCCTGCACTTCAAGGATTTGATCGGTCACGTCTTCTTCGGCCTGGGCATATCCTTTCTCGTACTGCCCCAGCACCTCTTTCTCCATCTCCTTCTTCATTTCTTCCCTTCCCAAGGCTCTCCCCTCAGCCAGCCCCTCATCTTTGCCTTCGGCTCTGGTTTGCTCGGTAGACTCCTGCAACCCCTTGATGAGGTCGTTTTGATTGGCGACCTGGACCTCGAGGCTTTGCCTCACGAGCTCGGATTGCTCCAAGCCCTTCTTGTACTCCTCGGCCAGGGCCTTGTTGTATTCCACCGACTGCTTTTGCAGTTTTGACTTCTTGTCATATTCGGTGAGATGAAGCTGGGCACTCATTATGGACTGGGTGGCCTGTAAACAAAGCAAAACGAAAGTCATTCCGACGAAATAAGGCATTTGTGCAAAAAAAAAAAAAAAAAAAAAAAACCATTGCAAGTATAAAAGCATTTACTTACCCTTCCAACGTGATAGTAGTATTCACTCAGGGCTGCTTTCAGAGAAGGGGGATTCTGTACATCCCTCGGCAAAGCTAGCCCCGAGTGGAGAGTGAAAGCCAGGGAGGGGTCCTCCCTCAGGCTGTCCGATTTGAGAACCTGTTTCTTGCCAGGTGTGATGAAGCTTGGCACCCATGGGGTGTCAAGGTCCAAGGCAGTCACCCTCCCTTCTCCTTCTGCGGCGGCTTCCTTCGGGTGCTCCACTTCTTGGCCCTTTCCCTTCAAAGCCGCCCTCGTCTTCTTACTCGCAGGCGGTTCCTTCGGGGAAAGAGGGGCGCTCAGTGGTCGTTTTTTGGAGGGTGGGGGAGGAGGGGCTTTCTTGCTCGGCGCCGAGCCCGAAGCGGCTGCGGTTCCGGCCTTCAGTAGTTGGGCCTTCTCCCTCTCTTTTTCTTCCAGCTTCTTCTGGAGAACTTCCTTGATATTTCTCGGAGGCATCACTTCTTGTGCAAGGAAAGGTTCCTCTTCGGTTGGAAGTCGGATTGACCCTCGGAGGGGTTTGTCGGAGCTCGATTGAAGCTCTTGTGGGATGTCCTCGGACTGCTCGGGCTCGTCAGTTACCTTTCGTCGGATCCGACCGCCGTATGTAGCTTTATATTTGAGGATTGTTGGGGCGTCTCTCTCCTCCGCTGGGATAGTGAGCAGGGAGTCGGCAAGACCGCAACCTTTGGCCGCCCTTAACAGTACCTTGTTAAGCTTGGTAGTATCTGCCGAAGAAAATCATGAAATCGTCAGCTAAAATTGACAAATGAAATCAGAGCAACAGAAGGGATAAACATCTGAAATAACGGACAAGTGCTCTTACTCGGCGTTCCCCTTCGTGTGGCTATTTCGAATTGGCCATACTCTTGTTCGGGGAACTGGAAGTTGCCCCGAACCTCGACGTAATCGGAGGCCCACTTCTCCGAGTCGTACATGCCCTCGGGAATGATCTTTTGCATCTTCCTTCGGGAGCAGAGGTAGTACCGAGAGTACCTAACGTTTCTCGACACCATATAATTTTCAAAAAAGTGAAAGGCTTCTAGTCGAAACATCTTCACCTCGGCAAGGGCGATTACCGAGTGAATGATGCGGTAGGAGATGACGCTCAGCTGGCACGGAGTGAGATTGAAACGATGAAGTATCTCTCTCAAAACTCTGTGCATCGGGAACCGAAGGCCCCCTTCTGAGATTGCCATCAAGGGGACGGTGACGTGTTCGTCACTGTATCTTATTCGGTTCCTTCGAACTGGTGAAATGATAACGTCGTCGGGGATGTCGTAAACGGCTCGGAAGGTGTCCAGGCTCGTCTTATCTTGGAAGCATTCCAAATAAGGGCAGGGGTCCTTCCCCGTTCGGTCAGGAATCACATCGGGGTCCATCGGGACGATCTTCCTCTTCACCTTCGGCGGATGCGACGAGGATTCCCCAGCAAATCCGGCCCCTTCATTCGCTCGGCTTGACGAAACAAGTGGAGTCCCTGGTCTCGACTCGGCTTCGTCAGCTCCTTCGGCCTCTTCTTCCTCTTCTGCTTCGTCATGAGGACTCTCGGATGACGACTCACCTATATCTATAAATATCGGGGTCCGGCCCCACTGTTCGGAGAGGAGCCACCATGGCGGGGTAGTCGACTCCTTCTACACCCTCGGGGATCCTTCCACTTGATCCCGTTCGGTAGTTCCGGGCGAAATCTCTTATAGCTTCGGCTAACCCTGGATCGGATCTACCAAAATCCGAATCTTCGGAATCCACCGACCGATAAGATTCGCCCGAACAAGTTGACTTTGCAGACTCCATACCTAGAAACAGATAAGTGCATGGGATAAGACCGTTAGCGATTTGCATGGCCAGGAATCTAAGTGCCTACGTTCGTTGTTCTGTGTCGTTAAGGGAGATCCCACCTCTGCTCGGTTATTTCCCGAGCGATATCCCTTCGGATGAAATTCCGAAGGAAGGACTTATACCGCTCAGGGAAACGATGGGGAACCCTACGCGCCCCCAATGGGGAAACAGAGATTGAGAAGCTTAATAGGGCTTGTGAAGCTTCTTAAAGACTGCCCCTTTGGAAAAACCTCACGTCTGAAGGTGTTCACGTGTTCGGAAGAACACGATTTGAAGGTGTTCACGTGTTCGGAAGAACACATGAACACCTGGGTTATCAGGCGATCATTTCAGTCCAAACAAGAAGGAAAAAGCCAACAAAAGGGGCAAAAGCACTCAAAAAACACACAAATCATACCAACGGATGAAAGAACTTGAGAAATACCTTAGAAATCAAGAGAAATTTGTGATCAAAACCTTCAAATCTGTAGATTTCTGGCGGTTTTTGGTCTGAAACGGTGTTTCAACAGAGACACGATCGAGAATGAGAGAGAAAGTGAGTTTCTCTCTCCTCCCCTTGCCCCTTTTATACTGAGTACAGAATTCGAAGCGGTTTCTCACCCTGACCGTCGGATTTGGGCGGGAGACTGATGTGCCGCTCGATGAAGGACGCGTGGCAGGTGTGAAGCGTGCCGTACCACTACCCAATGAAATCGTGACACCTGGCATCGATTCAAATCGACGGTTACAGAAGCATTTAATGAAAGCTGCGCGCACATATCGAAGCGTTCCAAGCATTTCTGTTCGTTCGACTTCCACGATTCGTCCGGTCGATCGTTCTTCGGATTTATCGTTCTTCGGATTTATGGTTCTTCGGATATAAGTCTGCGTTCGGCCAGATTCTTATTCAACTCCTCTTTCATTTCCGAGCAAGAAAAGAAGGAGTTGAGGGGCTATTGTAGGGGGCCGAAATATCCGAAGGTTCACAAGGTCCAAAAAAGGGGGATGAGGGTTCACACGCTGTTTGACCCATCATCAAAGCTATCACAGTTCACCTGTAAATAAGTTTGGACATCGGCCGGACCGAAGGATAGACGGAACCACGAGTATTTCACCGAACAATTATAAGCTATATCCGAACGTACGACACATGAGTTCGCTCGGGGTCTTGTCAAGCGCACGGATACGAACTTCCGTTTGTTCGGCTAGGGTTTGCTTCGGTCGGGATATCCTACGCTGGGATAATTCGCATGCCGGACGTGGGTCCCGCCTAACCTGGACGATTGTGGAACCTTCCATAAATATCTACTGATAAGTAAGCTGTCTTCTCTGACATTCGAAGTGACATCCCTGAACGATGTGACCTTTCTGACATCAACCCATGTGGCTCTGATAGACTAGGGAAGTGGTGTTCATTAAATGGCCCTGCTAGAAGGCGCCAACCGAGCAGAACGTGACACGTGGAAAGTATGACCAACTTGCTCAGCGCTTCACCTCTTTGCCTATAAATAGAGAAGCATGACCACTGAGAGTGGGGATCCAAAATCGGGTCTAAAAGAACACTTCTTTCTTTCCAACATATTGTTCTGACTATACTTCTTCTCTCCACCTACTGACTTACTCATCGGAGCTTCTTCCCGGAGGAACAGCCCCCTCCGGTTCTGCAAGTACATCAAGACCGGCGTTAGCTTTCACGATCTCATCTTCGGAGGTAGCCGTACCAGAAGAATCACGAAGAAATCACGCCCCCACAGTGTTGTTATTTTTATGGTTGACCTTTTTGAGAAGGCTATCTACTAAGGAAAGGCTATGCAAGTGGGGTGTGGATGTGGATCCAAAGTGTATGCTATGTTCTCTTACTGATGAAACCCTTCAACATCTGTTTTTTGACTGCCCCTACTTCAGAGTTATATGGGAGCAGCTCTTGGCTAGATTTTCAGTGCATAGAAGGGCTGAATCTTGGGATGCTTAGTTGAGTTGGGCTCTTATGAATTGCAGGGGGAAAAGCTTTAGAACCATGTTGCTTAGACTTGCTTTGGCGACTGGCGTTTATCACATATGGCTGGAAAGGAATGCCAGGATCTTTGGTGGGAAGGCTAACAGTCCTGCTGCAGTTCTTTCCAATCTTGAAGACAACATCAGATTACGACTTTGTTCATGGAGATGCATTACTAATACTGTTGAGAACCAAAGACTAGTGGATCAATGGAATCTCTCACACAGAATTTTTGGGGCTACTCATCCCTTGAGTTTTGTTTTGTTTTCTTCTTCTTCTTCTTCTTCAGCATTTTCGTTATTGAGCATTAGTGAAAGTCTCTGTCATAGTTACAGGGGAAAAATCTCTATAATCACATGATCCTTCATCATCTCTCACAAATATCACATTGTATGTGATTTGTCTTTTATGTGATTAATTAACACAGTTAAACATATCACAAAAGATTATCTATGGTCACTCTTCTCTTAATTGCTTCCATACATTGATTCTCCTAATAGAAACCTGAGATTACATACATGTCTAATTTTTATATACAACGAATTGGCATGCGTGCATTTAGGATATTCTCAAACCCAACTGGAAGCGACCGGATTTACTTGTCATTCGGACGTTCACACTAAAGTTTGTGTGTCCAATAGACCAGTAACGATCGACACAGGTAATATGAAGGTTTATGCACCACTTAGTCAAACGATGGCGCACTAAGCAAATCGCACGATTAGTCCATATCCGAGGAGGGAAGACAAGACGGCCAAGGAATTAGTTTCTTCAGTCCATATACTTCGGGGAAAGATCCACCCGCCTCTGGCTTGTGATTGTACACACGACGTCCCAGCCATAGT
The DNA here is from genome assembly GCF_030253575.1 of Rhododendron vialii. Classification (NCBI taxonomy): domain Eukaryota; kingdom Viridiplantae; phylum Streptophyta; class Magnoliopsida; order Ericales; family Ericaceae; genus Rhododendron; species Rhododendron vialii. The sequence continues at coordinate 41,594,214 of NC_080562.1, read as the reverse complement.
CTTCTCATCCGGCAGCTTCACAGGAGACATATTCTATGAATTCAACGAAGTAATCATCCCTTTGTTCCTCACCAGTTCCCACTTCCAATCTCGTCTACGTTTCATTGTCACTGATTTCAAATCTCAGTTTATTGCTAAATTCAGCAAAGTTCTGTCCCATCTGTCTAGTTACGAGCTTATCAATCTGGTGGCAAATGGAAGCGTGCATTGCTTTCCTGGAGCTGTTGTCGGGCTTCACTATCATGACAATCTCGCCATCAAGGCCACGGACAGCTCCAGGGCTTCACTATCACGGCAATCTCGCCATCAAGGCCACGGACGTTCCCAAAGGTTACTCCATGCTTGATTTCAAGCTGTTTCTCCGAGATTCATACAATCTGAAGATTTGAGATTTGTCGCGGATGATCAAAAGACCGGTGTTGGTACTCATATCTCGTCCGAAACCAAGAATGTTTCTGAACCAGAATCAGATGGTGACAATGATGACGTTACTGGGCTTTCGAGTCGTCCTCGCAAAGCCTGATATGATGGCCAATGTAGACAAGTTCGCAAAGGTACTCAACTTGTGCAGCGAGCTGGTCGGAGCCCACGATGCCGCTCTTACAACCGAAATCTTCCTGCCCGAAGGTGCTGTCATGGTGCAAGTGGCGGGGCTGGGCCTAGAATGGGCCTCAGCAACCTACTACGGCGGGCCGGTGTTTACACCATAATTTGGTAATTTAGTCTATCATGATCGACTAGATCAAATTGAGTCACATGTCAACATGTTTTAGACTAATTTTGAAATCTATGTGATACCTATCAAGGAATCAAGAGGACTAATCAACGGTTGAGATTTATGCCTAAATTTAGGACACGTATACGAAAACAGGTTACAAGTAGATCATGAGCGAAGCAGTTAATAAGGGCAGTTGAAACAATTACAACAATGAGAACGTGTGAGATAACCGCCTGACCGTGATCGTGGAGAAAGAGGAGGGAAAAAAGAAGTAACCGCTTGATTCAAATTAAGGGAGGGAACTCTACCAAGTTTGAATTTCAAGCCGAAGTAGCAGCCTATAAAAGCAAAGACCGAAGACGATTACAACCCCCACTCAATCGTCCAAAGGCTTTTACTTTTATCTGTACTTTACTTTTCTTACTCTAGGAGTAGCTTGTAACATAACCGTCTATTCGATTGTGTTCTCACTGTCGATCGACTTCTGTCTCGAAGAATAATAAAGTCCATTTTGTTGTTCTTCTTTCATCTCCATTCACTTCATTAAGTTTGCTTCCAGAGAAGTCCTGAAATACGGCAAGGAACCAAACTCCACCACCACAAACACCCACATTCCAGCACGCGCACACAACAACTCTTAATCGATTCGTCGACTATAAGTAAAAATAGAAAAACACCCGGCTGCAGAGATGGGTTTGAATTACGTAGAGTACAAGATTGAACCGGAGGAGAGCTCACTGATCTCAGCTTACGGAAGAGATGACCCTGTCATTACGAACCTGGAATGGATAGCGTCGAAAGGGTATACGGTCGGTAGGACTGTGTACATTGAAGGGCAGAATTTTAACGAAAGTATTGCGAGGTTTAGAAAGACTCTTGTCCAAGCACTTGGACTTCTTGGGCGATCAGCTTGAAGGAAGAAACAGAGTGTTTTGAGATGATTCTTTCTGGTGTTCAAAAAAAGAAGAAGAAGAAGAGATGATTCTTTCTAGTTTTACTGAAGATACAGTTTTAAGAAAGACAAAGGAATCCCCTGTTACTTTGTCCGTCCCTATTTGTTGATCCCTTTTGGGGGATTTGATCACTAATTTTTCCACTTTTACCCTTCGATCTCTAAATTTTAATTTGATGCAGAGTTTTTTTGTTGGGATTTATTTGATTTCCCACCCAAGCAGGCGCCAAGAGAGGTATGCAAAACAGAGGGAGTATTATTTGTGTTTCCCATTGCATATCTGTGATTGGAGCACTGTTTGTCAAATTGCCTTTTGTTATAGTACTACTCCTACTAATTTACAATGGAAGGATAAAAGAGGAAATTTATTAACAATTTCTCATTAAGTTTTGAAGTGAGAAAATTGGAGGATCTTTAAATTGGTCTACTTTTGACCAACTTTTCATAAGCCAAAATCTATCTTGTTTATGGTTCGATCTCACTATCTTTTAGTACGCCGAATACCTATGTTATCGATATAAAACAGGTTTCGATCCAGTTTGCAATGAGGGAGATACGAGCGTTTTATAAAAATATTTCTTTTTTGATTCATTGAGGGTAAAATAGTCATATTTTTTTGGTGTAGAAATAAGTTTGGATCAAAACTACTTGAGTTAGAAAACAGAGTCAACAAGCTTTTTAATAGTTTAAACCTTGCAAAAATTGGAGTTCAAAAGTGTTTGGAACAAGCTTGCAAAATTTGTCAAATGATGTAGCTTCAAGGCGCCCCAGACCCAATTTAGTGCGCCCTGGGCACTTTGACTGTCTACAATTTGTCAAATTTCACAGGCTTCAATAGAAAACTCCCGTACTTCAATTTTGGTAAGGTTTGAACCATTAAAAAGCTTGGTGAGTCTAATTTCTAACTTAAGTAGTTTGAATTCAAAATTATTTGTACATAGAAATACATGACTATTTTACTCTCAATAGGTCATAAAATAAATCGTTCCTGTAAAACGGTTGCATTTCCTTCATTTTAAATAAAAAACACATATTATATATCGATAAAGAAGATGTTGGTGGTGGTATAAACACCAAAATTTGGGCTCCTAATTGTATAAGCCTGTCAAGCGTAATTCTTGGGCATATCTGGTTGATTAAGCAGTTTTTATGTGCATTGGTGAAGTATGGAAAATCTTATGAAACCTCAAGAATGCAAAAAAAATGAAAGAGTACCTTAGAACTGGAAACAAACGTAGCAAATGGAACTTAGAATGAGTGGAAGGGGCGTGAAAATATGTTTTAACCTAAGTGGCTCTAATGATATTTGAATTGGTAAACTCCCGACTAACTCTTCATAAATGAACATCCATTAGTTTATATGGTTTGATCCCACTATCTTTTATTACGTTGAATACCTCTTTATCGATATAAAATGCATTTCGATCTGTTTTAAAATGAGGCGGATATGAGCATTTTACAGAAATGATTTATTTTTCGCCTCACTGAGGGTCAAATAGTCAAATATTAAGATGTACAAATAATTTTAGATCAAAACTACTTGAGTTAGAAAATAGACTCAACCAGATTTTTAACGGTTCAAACCTTGCAAAAATCGGAGTTCGAGAGTGTTCGGAATAAACCTGTAAAGTTTGACAAATAGTGGAGTTCCTAGGCACCTCAAGTGCAATATAGTGTGCCTAGGTGCAATGAAATGGGCCTCAGGCACATAGAGAGTTCAGAATTTTTTAAATTTCACGGGCTGCTTTCGGACACTCACGAACTCCTATTTTTGCAAGGTATCAACCGTTAAAAACGTTGTTGAGTCTACTTTCTAAGCCAATTAGTTTGGATGCAAATCTTTTTTGTAAAGCAAAATATATGACAATTTTACTTACAATGAGTCATAAAAATGAGTTGTTCTTGAAAACGCTCGCATCTCTGTTATTTTAAATCGGATAAAAAGATCTTCTATATATCGATAAAGAGGATTTTCAAATTACTAAGATGGTTGAATACAACTATACAAATAATAAAGTTGAGTTTATGAAAAATATGTAGAAAATAGAACACTACTAAGATCGTGTAAGCACTACCACCCCTTTACCACAAACACTATCACTGTAACACAACCCCTCCGCTACCATCACTTGACCACATATACCGCCATAGCTTCACTGCTACCACCACACTTCCACTCAGCTACCACCATTGGCACCACACCTCATCCCTACCACCTCCGCCTTCCTTTTACCATTACCACCAACACCAACACCAACACTTCATCACCACGACAATCAAACCTCAACATGCAACTCTACCAAGACTACTATACCTCAACCACCACCATCATTTTAGCACCTCATAAGCACCACCCCTCCACTCCACCACCAATGTCACGACCACCACAATTTGGGTTCTTAAATGTATAAGCCTTATCAAGCGTACATATTACTAGGCATATCCTGGTGAGTAAGCAGTTATTATGTGGATTGGTGAAGTGTGGAAAAGTCTTATGAAATCTCAAGAACTCATAAATTATGAAAGAGTACCTTAGAATTGTGAAGGGTATTAGCAAATGGAACTTAGAATGAGTGGAAGGGGCGTGAAAATATGTTTTAACCTAAGTGGCTCTAACAATATTTGAATTCATCTACTCTCGACCAACTCTTCATAAATCAACATCGATTAGTTAATATGGTTTGATCCCACCATCTTTAAGTACATTGAATACCCTCTTTCTTGTTATAAATTAGGTTTCGATCCGGTTAAAAATGAGAGGGATACTAGCATTTTACAGAAATGATTTATTTTTCGACTCATAGAGGGTAAACTCATCATATATTAAGATATACAAAAAATTTTGGATCAAAACTACTTGGGTTAGAAAATAGACTCAATAAGTTTTTTAACGGTTCAAACCTTTCAAAAATTGGAGCATGGGAATGTTCGAAACAAACCTACAAATTTTGACAAATTATGGAGTTCCTAGGTGCCTTAGGCGCAATGTATATCTGTGACTAGAGCACTGTTTGTCAAACTGCCTTTTACTTATTTTCGTTAGTAATAATTTACAATGGAAGGATAAAAGAGGAAATTCCTCAACAATTTCTCATTTAGTTTAAAGTGAGAAAATTGTTTTGGGACCATAAGAAGTGTTTTAAATGAGACCAATGAATGGGGACTGAGGCAACTCTACCACGACTACTACACCTCGACCACCACCACCATCATTTTAACACATCATAAGCACCACTCCTCCACTCCACCACCAATGTCATGACCACCACAATTTCGGTTCCTAAATGCATAAATCTTGTCAAGCGTACTTCTTAGGCATATTCGGGGTGATTAATCAGTTTTTATGTGCATTGGTGAAGTGTATAAAGTCTAATGAAATTTGAAGAACTCATAAAATATGAAAGAGTACCTTAGAACTGTGAATGGGAGTAGCAAATGGAACTTATGATGAGTGGAAGGGGCGTCAAAATATGTTTTAACCTATGTGGCTTTAACGATATTTGAATTGGTCTACTCTCGACCAACTCTTCATAAATCAACATCGATTAGTTTATATTGTTTAATCCTACCAACTTTTAGTATGTTGAATACCCTCTTTCTCGATATAAAATAGGCTTCGATCCGGTTTAAAAAGAGAGGGATACGAGCATTTTACAGAAATGATTTATTTCTCGACTCACTGAGGGTAAAATCGTCATATATTGAGATATACAAATAGTATTGGATCAAAACTACTTGGGTTAGAAAATAGACTCGACAAATTTTTTAACGGTTCAAACCTTGAAAAAATTAGAGTTCGGGAATGTTCAGAACAAACTTGCAAAGTTTGAAAAATTGTGGAGTTCAATTCCTAGGCGCCTCAGGCGCGATGTAGTGCGCCCCGGGCTCAAAGAAAGGCGCCTCAGGCGCATTGAGACTTCTGAACTTGTTAAATTTCGCGGTCTTCTCCCGGACACTACTGAACTCCGATTTTTGCAAAGTTTGAACTGTTAAAAAGCTTGTTAAGTCTACTTTCTAACCAATTAGCTAGTTTGGATGCAAATTTTTTTGTACATCAAAATATACGACTATTTTACCCTCACTGAGTCAAAAAATGAATTGTTGTTGTAAAACGCTTGCATCTCCGTCATTTTAAATCGGATGAAGGCCTACTATGTATTGATAAAGAAGATTTTCTAAGTGCTAAAAAATGGCAGAATACAGCTATACAAACAATAAAATTAAGTTTATGAAGAATGAGTAGAAAGCAGACCACTATAAAAATCGTGGGAGCACTACCACCTCTTTGCCACCAACACTGTCACTCTAACACAACCCCTGCACCACCATCACTTCACTACATACACCATCACTTCCCCACATACACCACACTTCCATTGCCGTGGGCGGCCCAAAGTTCAAATTCTAAAAAAGAGTTGTGGGACAACGCAAAATTGAAATTCCATTGCCGTGGGATGTCCTCTAAGTTCAAATTCTTTAGTGGCACACTGATTTGGCCACGACAAATTAGCCTTCACTGGCTTTAAGAATGTGGAAAGTTCATAATAGTGGGTACAATTACGCCACTTTGGCCTTGTGATTGGAGATTAGGCCCCTAGAAATCCATCATCTAAAATAGGGTTCCAACAGAAGGCTTCATACTTGAAGCTCACTGTTTTGATTGTCGAGGCCTTAAAATTTTACCCTTTCACGGACTGATTAAAGCTGATTTTATAAACCCCAAATCCTAAAAAGGATCACTGGAACCCAACACATTAAGTAAAGTGATTTTCCTGATTAAACTAAGGCTAACGATTGTCTAAGGTCTTAAATTACTTACGGCCTTTTTTTTTATTGGTTGAAAATTCATCGCCAGTCAAACAATTGTATTTGTCAAAAGCAAAATCCCCTTTAAAAAGTTTACGAACCTTGTGAACCAGATATTTATTCCCACAAAAATAAATTAAAAACTACGGGTAACTGGGTTTTGATTCAGATTTTAAGCCGGACTGGACGAATCAAATATGTAGGCAACTCATTCAAATTGATGGGTGCAGTCAAAAAATTCAAAAGATTTAGGATTGACATATGATCGATAAAGGAGTAGATGTCAACCTAGTTGAGATGTGCTCTTCTCACAATGATGCCGCAATTCCTAAGTTAATGTCAGCTTAAAGATCAGCCCCTTGTAACCTTGATAATAATGCCTTCGTGGCCTCTTTGAGTACGACACGAGCAGCTTATTGTGGAGCTCCTAGGCGCCTCAGGGGCAATGTAGTGCACTCCGTGTGCAAAGAAATGCGCCTCAGGTGCATGGAGAGTTCATAATTTGTTAGAAAAAAGAAGAAGAAGAAGAGATGATTCTTTCTAGTTTTACTTGTGAAGATACAGTTTTAAGAAAGACAAAGAAATCCCCGGTTACTTCGTCCTTCCCTATTCTTTGATCCCTTTTGGGGGATTTGATCACTAATTTTTCCACTTCTACGCTTCGATCTCTAAATTTAAATTTGATGCAGAGTTTTTTTTGCTGGGATTTATTTGATTTCGCACCCAAGTAGGCGCCCAGAGAGGTATGAAAAACAGAGTGAGGTGAGGGAGTATTGTGTGTGTTTCCCAATGCATATCTGTGACTGGAGCACTGTTTGTCAAATTGCCTTTATCTTATTTTCGTTAGTAATAATTTACAGTGGAAGGATAAAAGTGGAAGGATAAAAGAGGAATTGAAGTGAGAAAATTGTTTTGGGACCATAAGAAGTTTTTTAAATGAGACCAATGAATGGGGACTGAGGCAACTCTACCACGATTACTACACCTTGACCACCACCACCATCATTTTAGCACATGATAAGCACCATCCCTCCACTCCACCACCAATGTCATGACCACCACAATTTCGGTTCCTAAATGTATAAGCCTTGTCAAGCGTACTTCTTAGGCATATTCGGGTTATTAATCAGTTTTTATGTGCATTGGTGAAGTACGGAAGGTCTAATGAAATCTGAAGAACACATAAAATATGAAAGAGTAACTTAGAACTGTGAATGGGAGTAGCGAATGGAACTTAGGATGAGTGGAACGGGCGTGAAAATATGTTTTAACTTAAGTGGCTTTAACGATATTTGAATTGGTCTACTCTCGATCAACTCTTCATAAATCACCATCGATTAGTTTATATGGTTTGATCCCACCATTTTTTAGTATGTTGAATACCCTCTTTCTTGACATAAAATAGGTTTCGATCTGGTTTAAAAAGAGAGGGATACGAGCATTTTACCGAAATGATTTATTTCTCGACTCACTGAGGGTAAAATCGTTATGTATTGAGATATACAAATAGTATTGGATCAAAACTATTTGGGTTAGAAAATAGACTCGATAAGTTTTTTAACAGTTAAAACCTTGCAAAAATTGGAGTTCGGGAATGTTCGGAACAAACTTGCAAAGTTTGACAAATTGCGGAGTTCAATTCCTAGGCGCCTTAGGCGCAATGTAGTGCGCCCCGGGCACAAAGAAATGCGCCTCAGGCGCATTGAGACTTCTGCATTTGTTAAATTTCGCGGCCTTCTCCCGGACACTACCGAACTCTGATTTTTGCAAGGTTTGAACCGTTAAAAAGTTTGTTAAGTCTACTTTCTAACCCAATTAGCTAGTTTGGATGCAAATTTTTTTGTACATCAAAATATATGACTATTTTACTCTCACTGAGTCAAAAAATTAATTGTTCTTGTAAAACGCTCGCATCTCCGTCATTTTAAATCGGATGAAGACCTACTATGTATTGATAAAGAAGATTTGCAAAGTACTAAAAACTGGCAGAATACAGCTATACAAACAATAAAATTACATTTATGAAGAATGAGTAGAAAGCAGACCTCTATAAAAATTGTGGGAGCACTACCACCTCTATGTCACCTACACTACTGTCACTCTAACACAATCCCTCCACCATGCACCATCACTTCACCACATACACCACCATAACTTGACCACTACTACCACACTTCCATTGCCGTGGGGCGGCCCGAAGTTCAAATTCTAAAAAAGAGTCGTGGGACAACGCAAAATTGAAATTCCACTGCCGTGGGACGTCACTAAGTTGAAATTCTTCAGTGGCACACTGATTTGGCCACGACAAATTAGCCACGACAAATTAGCCTTCACTGGCTTTAAGAATGTCGAAACCAAAATTAGTTGTTCACTAGTTAATGTCCCTTCCTTTTTATTGGTTGAAAATTCATCGCCAGTCAAGTATAGTTTGACAATTGAATTTGTCAAAAGCAAAATCTCCTTCAAAAAGTTTACAAACCTTGTGAACCAGATATTCACATCAAAATAAATTAAGAACTATGGGCAACTTGATTTTGATTCGGATTTTAAGTCGGACTGGATGAATCAAATACGTAGGGAACTCATTCAAATGCATGCATGTAGTCACAAAATTCGAAGGATTTAGGATTGGCATATGATCGGTAAAGGAGTGGATGTCAACCTAGTTGAGATGTGCTCTTCTCACAATGATGCCGCAATTCCTAAGTTAATGCCAGCTTTAAAGATCAGCCCCTCGTAACCTTTTATAATAACGCCTTCGTGGGCTTTTCGAGTATGACACGAGCAGCTTATTTTGCTGCCTCCTTTGCGTAAAAAGAATATCAGGTTAACATATATAGTGGCTGACGGATGGCTTGATATCCAATTCGCCTTTAAGGTTCCCTTGATCAGGTTCCAGTAATGTTCACAACATGTTGTGACCAAAAATCCTTAAATTTGCATTAGCCACAGCCAATAATGCTTTCGTTTGAGGCAAACACAACGCACTGAAGTCATTCAAATGACTATCAAACCTGGAAAAAGATAAGCCTATTTCTAAACCAAATTACCAAAGCAGCCGCAAAGGCTCACTAAAACTAAAAGCACTAAACATGAACTACGTACGTTTGGCTTGAGCCCAAACCATGGGTTCGTAGGCAGCCTAAATTTATTCTGTGATAACAGATATTGTGTTTGCAAAGTTTTGGGGAAATATTTCAATTGAGAATAGTGTAAACTATTTAATTTGAGGCGTGGTTGGTGGTGAAATAAGGATGAATGGTGGTGGAGTGCTGGAGAAGTTGTTGTGGTGATAGTGTATGTGAAGTGATGGGGGTGGTCGTGAAGGTGCAGTGGTGAGGTGATTGTTATCGAGTAAGTGACGAGAGTACTGTTGGATTGAAGTGGTTATCAAATGATGGTGGTTTGGTAGTCGATCGTAGCGGTCAATTGAAATTATTATTGGTGGTATGGACACCAAAATTTGGGTTCCTGTATGTACATATATATAAGTCCTGTAAAGCGTACTTTTAAGGCTGAAACAGTTATCAAATGATGGTGGTTATGGTCGTTTGGTAGTCGTAGGGGTCAAGTGTTATTGTTGGTGGTAGGGTCACCAAACTTGGGGTTCTTAAATGTATTAAGCCTTGTCAAGCTTACTTCTTAGGTGTATCGCGATGATTAAGCAGTTTCTATGTGTTTTGATGAAATGTGGAAAGTCTTATGAACTCTCTAGAACTCATATGAAATGAAAGAGTACCTTAGAACTAGGAATGAGAGTACCGAGTGGAACTTAGAAAGAGTGGAAGGGCGAGAAAGTGTGCTTTTATCCTTTGTAGCTCTGACGATATTTGAATTGGTCTATTTTAGATTAAATTTACATCAACCAAAATGTATTATTTTTATAATTTGATCCCACCATCTTTTAGTATGTCGAATACCCTATTTAGTGATATAAAATAGGTTTCAATCCAGTTTAAAATAAGGTAGATACAATCGTTTTACAGAAATAATTTATTCTCTGACTCACCAAGGGTAAAATAGTCATATCTTTTGATTTACCAATAACTTTGGATCAAAATCATTTGGGTTAGAAAATAAACTCAACAAGCTTTTAAACAATTCAAATATCTCAAAAATCGGAGCTCGGGAGGGTCCGAAATAAACCCGCAAAGTTTGACAAATTGTTGAGCTTCAGGGCGCCTCAGGCGCAATTTAATGCGCCCGGGCGCAATGGAGTGCGCCTCTGGCGCATTTAAAGTCCACAATTTGTCAAATTTTGAGGTTTTCTCCTGAACTTCGATTTTTTCAAGGGTTGAACCGTTAAAACTCTTGTTGAGTCTACTTTCTAACCCAAGTAGTATGCATCCACAACTATTTTTACATCAATTTATATGACTATTTTACCCTCAATAAGTCATAAAATTAACCGTTCTTGTGAAACGCTCGCATCTCTTTCATTTTAAATCGGATAAAGACCTATTATATATTAATAAAAAGGATTTTCAAAGTAGTAATCCAACCATACAAATAATAAAGTTCAATTTATCAAAAATGGGTGGAAAGAAGACCACTATAAAAATAATGAGAGCACTACCACCCTTCGCCACTAACACTATCACCGTAATACTACCCCTCCACCACCATCACTTGTACGTTGTACTCAACGTTTTAATATGTATAAGTGCAATTCTTCAGCTCAAGTTGTTTACTGGATTAAACTAATCGAAGGAGGGGAAAAAAATAAGGGAGGAGCGAAGCACGAAGGTAGGGAAACGATGACCAGAATAAAGAAGAAAATGCAAAGTCTATAGTTAACAAAATTGACTAGCCAACACATACTTAACTCTTTCATTGAGCACCTCCATTATTGTTACACTAAATCTCAAAACTTTGATCAGGTTTTCAGATTGTTGGAAGATGGAGAAGCTGCCAAGAAGTCTGTTTGTACGAGCAACTCCGTTTTTCTGCTTTCTTCTCCTCTCCTTGATCTACACGTACTGTCGAAATCGGATCGCATGTTCCATTGAATATATGTAATTTTCAGACTTTTCCTAATACTGAATGTTATATAGGAAAATTTTCTCACCCACCATTGACTAATTAGTTGCTTTCATTGCTTGGAAACGGTAGGGACGAAAAACAACGTGACTGGGGGCGCGAATTACTTAGAAGTTAAAGCGAGCCTCAGATCATGAAAAGACTTGTGAAAGGTCTATTTCTTCTTCTTCTTCTTCTTCTTCTTTTTTTTCCCCCTCCTCCTCTTCCTAAATGTGCAGTTATTTTATGGTTGACCTGTTTGAGAAGGCTTTCTACTAAGGAAAGGCTACGCAAGTGGGGTGTGGATGTGGATCCAAAGTGTATGCTATGTTCTGTTACTGATGAAACCCTTCAACATCTGTTTTTTGACTCCCCCTACTCCAAAGTTATATGGGAGCAGCTCTTGGCTAGATTTTCAGTGCATAGAAGGGTTGAATCTTGGGATGCTGAGTTGAGTTGGGCTCTTACGAATTGCAGGGGGAAAAGCTTTAGAACCATGTTGCTTAGACTTGTTTTGGCGGCTGGCGTGCGTTTATCACATATGGCTAGAAAGGAATGCTAGGATCTTTGGTGGGAAGGCTAACAGTCCTGCTGCAGTTCTTTCCAAGCTTGAAGACAACATCAGATTACGACTATGTTCATGGAGATGCATTACTAATACTGTGGAGAACCAAAGACTAGTGGATCAATGGAATCTCTCACACAGAATTTTTGGGGTTACTCATCCCTAGAGTTTCTTCTGCATTTTAGTTATTGAGCATTAGTGAAAGTCTCTGTCATAGTTACAGGGGAAAAATCTCTATAATCACATGATCCTTCATCATCTCTCACAAATATCACATTGTATGTGATTTGTCTTTTATGTGATTAATTAACACAGTTAAACATATCACAAAAGATTATCTATGGTCACTCTTCTCTTAATTGCTTCCATACATTGATTCTCCTAATAGAAACCTGAGATTACATACATGTCTAATTTTTATCTACAACGAATTGGCATGCGTGCATTTAGGATATTCTCAAACCCAACTGGAAGCGACCAGATTAATGTGTCATTTGGACGTTCACACTAAAGTTTGTGTGTCCAATAGACCAGTAACGATCGACCCGGGTACGTACAATAAAGGCTTATGCACCACTTAGTCAAACGATGGCGCACCAAGCTAATCACACGATTAGTCCATATCCGAGGAGGGAAGACAAGAGGGCCAAGGAACAGACCACTACAAAGATCGTGGAAGCACCACCAACCCTCTACAACAAACACTGTCACTATAACACAACCCCTCCACCACCATCACTTGAGCACATAAACCACTATAACTTCACCAGTACTACCGCACTTCCACTCTGCTACCACCATTAGCACCACACCTCATCCCTACCACCTCCGCCTTCCTTTTACCATTACCACAAACACCAACACTTCATCGCCATGACAATCAAACCACAACATGCAACTCTACCACGGCTACTACACCTCCACCACCACCGTCATTTTAGCACATCATTAGAGCCACCCCTCCACTCCACCACCAATGTAATGACCACCACAATTTCGGTTCCTAAATGGATAAGCCTTGTCAAGCATACTTCTTAGGCATATTAGTGTGATTAAAAAGTTTTTATGTGCATTGGTGAAGTGTGGAAAGTCTAATAAAATCTCAAGAACTCATAAAATATGAAAGAGATCCGTAGAACTGTGAATGTGAGTAGAAAATGGAATTTAGGGTGAGTGGAAGGGGCGTGAAAATATGTTTTAACCTAAGTGGCTTTAACGATATTTGAATTGGTCCACTCTGGACCATCTCCTCATAAATCAACATCCATTAGTTTACATGGTTTGATTCCACCATCTTTTAGTAATTTGAAAATCTTCTTTATCGATATATAGAAGGTCTTTATCAGACATAAAATGACGTAGATGCTAGCGTTTTACAAGAACAATTCATTTTTTGACTCGGTGAGGGAAGAATAGTCATATATTTTGATGTACAAAAAAAATTGCATCCAAACTAATTTGGATAGAAGGTAGACTTAACAAGCTTTTTAACGGTTGAAAACTTGCAAAAATTGGAGTTTGGAAATGTAAGGAGCGAACTTGCAAAGTTTGATAAATTGTGGAGTTCCTAGGCACCTCAGGCGCAATGTAGTGCGCCCCAGGAGCAAAGAAATGTGCCTCAGGCACATTGAGGGTTCAGAATTTTGTAAATTTCATGGCCTTCTCCCGAACACTACCGAACTCCGATTTTTGCAAGGTTTGAACCATTAAAAAGCTTGTTAAGCCTACTTTCTAACCCAATTAGTTTGGATGCAATTTTTTTTTACATCAAAATATATGACTATTCTTCCCTCACTGAGTCAAAAAATGAATTGTTCTTGTAAAACGCTCGCATCTACGTCTTTTTATGTCGGATAAAGACCTTCTATATATCAATAAAGAGGATTTTCAAATTACTAGAAGATGGTGGAATCAAACCATATTATCTAATGGATGTTGATTTATGAAGAGTTGGTCGAGACACCAATTCAAATATAGTTAAAGCCACTTAGGATAAAACATATTTTCACGCCCGTTGCACTCATCCTTAGTTCCATTTGCTACACCCATTCACAGTTATAAGGTACTCTTTCATATTTTATGAGTTCTTGAGATTTCATTATACTTTCCACACCTCACCAATGCACATAAAAACTGCTTAATCACCCAAATATGCCTAAGAAGTATGCTTGACATGGCTTATCCATTAAGGAACTGAAATTGGGGTGGTCATGACATTGGTGGTGGAGTGGAGAGGTGGTGCTTATGATGTGCCTAAATGATGGTGGTGGTGGAGGTGTAGTAGTCGGGATGAGGTGTGGTGCCAATGGTGGTAGCAGAGTGGAAGTGTGGTGATAGTGGTGAAGTTATGGTGGTATATGCGGTCAAGTGATGGTGGTGGAGGGTTGTCGTACCGTGAGAGTGTTTGTGGCAGAAGAGTGGTAGTGCTTCCACGATATTTGTAGTGGTCTATTTTCTACACATTCTTCATAAACTCGACTTTATTATTTGTATAGTGGTATTCCACCATCTTTTAGTACTTTGAAAATCCTTTTTATCAATATATAGAAGGTCTTTATCCGATTTAAAATGACGGAGATGAGAGTGTTTTACAAGATCAATTTATTTTTTGACTCAGTAAGGGTAAAATAGCTAGTCATACAATTTGATGTACAAAAAAAATTGCATCCAAACTAGATGGGTTAGAAAGTAGACTTAACAAACTTTTTAACGGTTCAAACCTTACAAAAATCAGAGTTCGGTAGTGTCCGGGAGAAGGCCGCGAAATTTAACAAATTCTGAACTCTCAATGCACCTGAGGTGCCTAGGAACTCCACAAATTGTCAAATTTTGCAAATTTGTTCTGAATATTCCCGAATGCTGATTTTTGCCAAGTTTGCGCCGTTAAAAAGCTTGTTAGGTCTACTTTCTAACCCAATTAGTTTGGATGCAACATTTTTGGTTCATTAAAGTATGTGACTATTTTACCCTCACTGAGTCAAAAAATGAATTGTTCTTGTAAAATGCTTGTATCTCCGTCATTTTAAATCGGATAAAGACCTTTTATATATCGATAAAGAGGATTCTCAAAGTACTGAAAGATGGAAGGATCAAATGTTATAAACTAATGGATGTTGATTTATGAAGATTTGGTCAAGAGTAGACCAATTCAAATATAGTTAAAGCCTCTAAGAACAAAACATATTTTAACGCCCCTTCCACTCATCCTAAGTTCCATTTGCTACTCTAGTTCTAAGGTACTCTTTCATATTATTATATGAGTTCTTGAGATTTCAATATACATTCTACACTTCAGCAATGCACATAAAAACTGCTTAACCACCCGAATATGTCTAAGAAGTGCTCTTGACAAGGCTTATACATTTAGGAACCCAAATTGTGGTGGTGATGACATTGGTGGTGGAATGGAGAGGTGGTTCTTATGATGTGCTAAAATGATGGTGGTGGAGGAGGTGTAGTAGTTGTGGTTGAGTTGTATGTTGAGGTTTGATTGTCGTGGCGATGAAGTGTTGGTGTTGGTGGTAATGGTAAAAGGAAGGCGGAGGGGGTAGGGATGAGGTGTGTTCCCAATGGCGGTAGCAGAGTGGAAGCGTGGTGGTGGTGGTGAAGTTATGGTGGTATATGTGGTCAAGTGATGGTGGTGGAGGGGTTGTCTTACAGTGACAGTGTTTGTGGCGGAGGGGTGGAAGTGCTTCCACGATCATTGTAGTGGTTTATTTTCTACACATTTTTCATAAACTCGACTTTATTATTTTTATAGTTGCATTCCACCAACATTTAGTACTTTAAAAATCCTCTTTATCAATATATAGAAGGTCTTTATCTGATTTAGAGTGACTAAGATGCGAGCGTTTTACAAGAACAATTCATTTTTTGACTCAGTGAGGGTAAAATAGTCATATATTTTAATGTAAAAAAAATTGCATTCAAACTAATTGGGTTAGAAAATAGACTTTACAAGCTTTTTAACGGTTCAAGACTTGCAAAAATCGGAGTTTGGTAGTGTCCGGTAGAAGGCCGCAAAATTTAACAAAATTTTGAACTCTCAATGCGCCTGAGGCGCATGTGTTTGCGCCTGGGGCGCACGACACTGCGCCTGAGGCGCCTACGAACTCCACAAATTGTCAAATTTGAAAATTTGTTCAGAACAATCCCGAACTCCAATTTTTGCAAAGTTTGAACTGTTAAAAAGCTTGTTAAGTCTACTTTCTAACCCAATTAGTTTGGATGCAATTTTTTATGTACATCAAAATGTATGACTATTTTACCCTCACTGAGTCAAAAAATGAATTGTTCTTGTAAAATACTCGCAAAATGGTCGCATCTCCATCATTGTAAATCGGATAAAGACCTTCTATATATCGATAAAGAGGATTTTCAAAGTACTAAAAGATGGTGGAATACCACTATATAAATAATAAATTTCGAGTTTATGAAAAATGTGTAGAAAATAGACCACTACAAAGATTGTGGAAGCTCTACCACGCCTTTGCCACAAACACTGTCACTGTAAGACAGCCCCTCCACCACCATCTCTTGACCTCATATACCACCATAACTTCACCACCATCAGCACACTTCCACTCTGCTACCACCATTAGCCCCACACCTCATACCTACCACCTCCGCCTTCCTTTTGCCATTACCACCAACACCAACACTTAATCTCCACGACAATCAAACCTCAACATGCAACTCTACCCCAACTACTACACTTCCACCACAACCATCATTTAGCACATCATAAGCACCACCCCTCCACTCCACCACAAATTTCATGACCACCACAATTTCGGTTCCTAAATGGATAAGCCTTGTCAAGAGTACTTCTAAGGCATATTTGGGTGATTAAGCACTTTTTATGTGCATTGGTGAAGTGTGGAAACTATAGAGAAATCTCAAGAACTCATAAAATATGCAAGAGTACATTAGAACTGTGAATGGGAGTAGCAAATGGAACTTAGGATAAGTAGACGGGGCATGAAAATATGTTCTATCCTATGTAGCTTTAATTATATATGAATTGGTCTACTCTTTACCAACTTTACATAAATCAACATCCATAAGTTTAAATGGTTTGATCCCACCATCTTTTAGTACTTTGCGAATACTCCTTATTGACATATAGAAGGTCTTTATCTGATTTAAAATAATGGAAATGCGAGCATTTTACAAGAAGAACTCATTTTTTGACTCAGTGAGGGTAAAATAGTCATATATTTTAATGAGCAAAAAAAGTGGCGTGCAAACTAATTGGGTTAGAAATTAGACTTAACAAGCTTTTTAATGGTTCAAACCTTCCAAAAATTGGAGTTCGGGAATGTTAGGAACAAACTTGCAAAGTTTGATCACAAATTGTGGAGTTCCTAGGCCCCTCAGGCGCAATGTAGTGCGCTCCGGGTGCATTGAGAGTTCAGAAGTTAGATTTCACGGCCTTCTCCTGGACACTACCGAACTCCGATATTTGCAAGGTTTGAACCGTTAACAAGCTTGTTAAGTTTACTTTCTAACCTAATTAGTTTGGATGCAATTTTTTATGTACATCAAAATATATGAATATTTCACCCTCACTGAGTCAAAAAATGAATTGTTTTGTAAAACGCTCGAATCTCTGTCATTTTAAATCGGATAAAGACCTTTTATATATCAATAAAGAGGATTTTCATAGTACTAAAAGATGGTGGAATACAACTATAAAAATAATAAAGTTGAGTTTATGAAAAATGTATAGAAAATGGACCACTACAAAAATCATGGAAGCACTACCACCCATCTGCCACAAATACAGTAACTTAAGACAACCCCACCACCACCATCACTTGACCACATATACAACCATAACTTCACTACTACCACCATGCTTCCACTTTGCTACCACCATTGGCACCACATCTCATTTGAACCACCTCCGCCTTCCTTTTACCATTATCACCAACACCAACACTACATCGCCCTGACAATCAAACCTCAACATATGTGCAACGCTATCACGTCTACTACATGTCCACAACCACCATAACTTTAGCACATCATAAGCCCCACCCAACCACTCCACCACCAATGTTAGGACCACCCAAATTTCGGTTCTTAAATGAATAAGCCTTGTCAAGCGTAGTTCTTGGGCATATTCGGGTGATTAAATAATTTTTATGTGCATTGATGAAGTGTGGAAAGTATATTGAAATCTCAAGAAATCATAAAATAGGAAGAGTACCTTAGAACTGTGTATGGGGTAGGAAATGGAACATAGGATGAGTGGAAGGGCGTGAAAATATGTTTTAACGTATGTTGCTTTAACTATATTTGAATTGGTATACTCTCGACCAACTCTTCATAAATCAACATCCATTAGTTTATATGGTTTGATCCCACCATCTTTTAGTACTTTGAGAATCCTCTTTATCGATATATAGAAGGTCTTTATCCGATTTAAAATGACGGAGATACGAGCATATTACCAGAACAAATCTTTTTTGGAACCCGTGAGGGTAAAATAGCCATATATTTTTATGAACAAAAAAAGTTCCATCCAAACTAATTGGGTTAGAAAGAATCCTCTTTATCGATATATAGAAGGTCTTTATCCGATTTAAAATGACGGAGATACGAGCATATTACCAGAACAAATCTTTTTTGGAACCCGTGAGGGTAAAATAGTCATATATTTTTATGGACAAAAAAAATTCCATCCAAACTAATTGGGTTAAAAAGTAGACTTAACAAGCTTTTTAATGGATTAAACCTTGCAAAAATCGGAGTTCGAAAATATTCGGAACAAACTTGCAAAGTTTCACAAATTGTGAAGTTCTTAGGCGCCTCTGGCGCAATATGGTGCACTTCGGGCGCATTGAGAGTTCAGAATTTGTTAAATTTGGCAGCTTTCTCCCGAATACTACCGAACTTCGATTTTCGAAACGCTTGAACCGTTAAAAAGCATGTTAAGTCTACTTTCTAACCTAATTAGTTTGGATGCAATTTTTTATGTACATTAAAATATATGACTATTTTACCCTCACTGAGTCAAAAAAAGAATTGTTCTTGTCAAACGCATGAATCTCCGTCATTTTAAATCGGATAAAGACCTTCTATATATCAATAAATAGGATTTTCAAAGTACTAAAAGATGGTGGAATACTACTATACAAAAAATAAAGTTAAGTTTATGAAAAATGTGAGGAAAATGGACCACTACAAAGATCGTGGAAGCACTACCACCCTTCTGCCACAAATACTGTCACTGTAAGACAACCCCTCCACCACTATCACTTAACCACATATGTTACCATAACTTCACCACTACCACCATACTTCCACTCTGTTTCCACCATTTGCACCACACCTCATCCCTAACACCTCTGCTTTCCTTTTACCATTATCACCAACACCAACACTTCTTCGCCACGATAATCAAACCTCAACATGCAACTCTGCCACAACTACTACACCTCCACAACCACTATTATTTTAGCACATCATAAGCACCACCCCTCCACTCCACCACCAATGTCATTACCACCACAATTTTGGTTCGTAAATGGATAAGCCTTGTCAAGAGTACTTCTTAGGCATATTGGGGTGATTAAACAGTTTTTATGTGCATTGATGAAGTGTGGAAAGTATAATGAAATCTCAAGAACTCATAAAATAGGAAAGAGTACCGTAGAACTGTGAAAGGGAGTAGCAATGGAACTTAGGATGAGTGGAAGGGCAAGAAAATATGTTTTAACCTATGTGGCTTTAACGATATTTGATTTGGTTTACTCTCGACCAACTCTTCATAAATCCATTAGTTTATATGGTTTGATCCCACCATCTTTTAGTACTTTAAAAATCCTCTTTATCAATATATAGAAGGTCTTTATCCGATTGAAAATGATTGAGATGCAAGCGTTTTACAAGAACAATTCATTTTTTGACTCAATAAGGGTAAAATAGTCATATATTTTTATGTACCAAAAAATTTGCATCCAAACTAATTGGATTGGAAAGTAGACTTAACAAGCTTTTCAAAAATTAGAGTTCGGGAATATTCAGAACAAACTTTCAAAGTTTGACAACTTGTGGAGTTGCTTGGCGCCTCAGGCGCATCGAGATTCGAGAGTTCAGAATTTGTTAAATTTCGCGACCTTCTCCTGGACACGACAGAACTCTGATTTTTGCAAGGTTTAAACCGTTAAAAAGTTTGTTAAGTCTATTTTCTAACCCAATTAGTTTGGATGCAATTTTATATGTACATCAAAATATATGACTATTTTACCCTCACTGAGTCAAAAAATGAATTGTTCTTGTAAAGCGCTTCAATCTCCGTCATTTTAAACCATCTATATATAGATAAACAGGATTTTCAAGGTACTAAAAGATGGCAGAATGCAGCTATACAAACAATAAAATTAAGTTTATGAAGAACGTGTAGAAAATAGACCACTACAAAAATCCCGGGAGCACTACTATCCCTCTGCCACCAACACTGTTACTCTAACACAAGCCCTCCATCACCATCACTTCACCACATACACCACCATAAATTGACCACTACTACCACACTTCCATTGCCATGAGGCGGCCCAAAGTTCAAATTCTAAAAAAGAGTCGCAGGACAACACAAAATTTAAATTCCATTGCCGTGGGACGTCACTAAGTTCAAATTCTTTAGTGGCACACTGATTTGGCATGGCCACGACAAATTAGCCTTCGCTGGCTTTAAGAATTTCGAAACCAAAATTAGTTGTTCATGAATTATCGACAAATTGGCCTTGTGATTGGGGATTAGGCCCCTTAATTGAAATCCATCACCTAAAATAGGGTTCCAACAGAAGGCTTCATACTTGAAGCTCACTGTTTTGATTGTCGAGGCCTTAAAATTTACCCTTTCACAGACTGATAAAAGCTGATTTTGTAAATCCCAAATCCTAAAAAGGATCACCGGAGCCTTACACATAAAGTAAAGTGATTTGCCTGATAAAACTAGGCTAACGATTGTCTAAGGCCTAAAATTACTTATGGCCTTCTTTTTTATTGGTTGAAAATTCATCGCCAATCAAACAATTGTATTTGTCAAAAGCAAAATCCCCTTTAAAAGTATACAAACCTTGTGAACCAGATATTTATTCCCACAAAAATAAATTAAAAACTACGAGTAACTTGATTTTGATTCGGATTTTAAGCCGGACTGGACAAATCAAATACATAGGCAACTCATTCAAATGCATGGGTGCAGTCACAAAATTCAAAAGATTTAGGATTGACTTATGATCGATAAAGGAGTAGATGTCAACCTAGTAGAGATGTGCTCTTCTCACAATGATGCTGCAATTCCTAAGTTTATGCCAGCTTAAAGATCAGCCCCTCGTAACCTTGATAATAACGCCTTCGTGGCCTTTTTGAGTATGATACGAGCAGCTTATTTTGCTGCCTCCTTTGTGTAAAAAGAATATTAGGTTAACGTATATACTGGCTGAGGGATGGCTTAATATCCAATTGGCATTTGAGGTTCACTTGATCTGGTTCCAGTAATGTTCTCAACATGTTGTGACCCAAAATCCTTAAATTTGCATTAGCCACATCCAATAATGCTTTCCTTTGAGGCAAACACAACTCAGCGAAGTCATTCAAATGACTATCAAACCTTGAAAAAGATAAGCCTATTTCTTAGTTTATAAATATAAATGAACCCTGAGGGGTTCGCCAAATTACCAAAGTAGCTGCAGAGGCTCGCTAAAACTAAAAGCACTAAACATGAACTACGTTTGGCTTAATTGATCCCAAACCATGGATACGTAGGCAGCCTAAATTTATTATGTGATAATGAAAATTGTGTTTGCGCAGTTATGGTCATACATTTCAATTGAGAACAATGGAAACTATTTAATTTGGGGTGTGGGTGGTGGTGAAATAAGGACGAATGGTGGTGGAGTGCTGGAGAGGTTGTTGTGGTGATAGTGTAAGTGAAGTTATGGGGGTGGTGAAGGTGAAGCGGTGAGGTGATTGTTGTCGAGGTAGTGACAAGAGTATTGTTGGAGTGAAGTGGTTATCGAATGATGGTTGTTTGGTAGTCGTAGCGGTTAAGTGTTATTATTGGTGGTACGGACGCCAAAATTTTGGTTCCGGTATGTATATATAAGTCCTGTAAAGCGTATTTCTCAGGCTGAATCGGTTATCAAATGATGGTGGTTGTGGTCGTTTGGTAGTCGTAGAGGTCAAGTGTTATTGTTGGTGGTAGGGTTACAAAACTTGGGGTTCCTAAATGTATTCCTGTCAAGTTTACTTCTTAGGTGTAGCCCGATGATTAAGCAGTTTCTATGTGCTTTGATGAAATGTGAAAACTTTTATGAACTCTCTAGAACTCATACGAATTGAAAGAGTACCTTTGAACTAGGAATGAGAGTACCGAGTGGAACTTAGAAAGAGTGGATCGAAGAGCGCGAAAACGTGTTTTTATCCTTAGTGGCTCTGACGAACTTTGAATAGGTCTATTTTAGATTAAATTTACATAAACCAAAAAATATTATTTTTATAATTTGTTCTGACCATCTTTTGGTACGGTGAATACACAATTTATTGATATAAAATGAGTTTCAATCCGGTTTAAAATAGATACAAGCGTTTTACAGAAATAATTTATTCTCCGACTCACTGAGGGTAAAATAATTATATATTAAGATGTACAATTAATTTTAGATCAAAACTACTTGAGTTAGAAAATAGACTCAACAAGTTTTTTCACAGTTCAAACCTTGCAAAAATTGGAGTTCGGGAGTGTTCAGGACAAACGTGCAAAATTTGACAAATTGAGGAGTTCCTAGGCCCCTCAGGCGCAATGTAGTGCGCCCCGGGCGCAAAGAAATGCGCCTCAGGCGCATTGAGAGTTCAGAATTTGTTAAATTTCGCGGCCATCTCCCGGGCACTACCGAACTCCGATTTTTGCAAGGTTTAAACTGTTAAAAAGCTTGTTAAGTCTACTTTCTAACCCAATTAGTTTGGATACAAATTTTTTTGTACATCAAAATATATGACTATTTTACCCTCATTGAGTCAAAAAATGAATTGTTCTTGTAAAACGCTCGCATCTCCGTCATTTTAAATTGGAGGAAGACCTACTATATATCAATAAAGATGATTTTCAAAGTACTAAAAGATGGCGGAATATAGCTATACAAACAATAAAATTAAGTTTATGAAGAATGAGTAGAAAGCAGACCACTATAAAAATCGTGGGAGCACTACCACCTCTCTGCCACCAACACTGTCACTCTAATCCAACCCCTCCACCACCATCACTTCACCACATACACCACCATAATTTGACCACTACCACCACACTTCCATTGCCGTGAGGCGGCCCAAAGTTCAAATTCTAAAAAAGAGTCGGGGGACAGCGCAAAATTGAAATTCAATTGCCGTGGGACGGCACTAAGTTCAAATTCTTTAGTGGCACACTGATTTGGCCACGACAAATTAGCCTTCGCTGGCTTTAAGAATGTCGAAACAAAAATTAGTTGTTCATAATAGTGGGTACAAGTACTCCACTTACAAAATAAATGCTTACAAAATTAAGAATTTTAATGTAACGGGGCCTAAATTTGCTATCCTAACTCGAATTTTTTCATCTTTTTTAATAATTTAAGTTGATTTAATTAAATTATTAATGTATCCAGATGAAAGAAATAAAAAAACTACTACAAGGTTCTTGTAACAGCTTACGAGTTTTATTAATAATAATAATGGACCCAAATTAAAGTTATATGGCCCAAAGTAACCTAATTAATTACGAGTTTTATTTTATGAATAGATGCAGATCTAGGATAGATTCCATTGTTCCCAAAGTACAATAACACCACTTATTGCATTCTCAATTTGTTGATTTAACTATTACTACTTTTTTTTTAAAAAAAAGTTTAAGAAATTGATTAATAACAACAAAGTTACAATTTAGTATTTACTGTGAGCACCTATTGCAGTAAGAAATAAAAAAAACCTCGGCAAAATCCATATCAAATTGAACACCAACGAGCTTTGATAATGCGGGACGATACCGAAGCACATGCAGGGCGTGTGTAAGAGGTGCAACGTGTGAAATCCATCACCTAAAATAGGCTTCCAACAGAAGGCTAGCTTCATACTTGAAGCTCACCGTTTTGATTGTCGAGGCCTGAAAATTTACCCTTTCACAGACTGATTACTAAGGCTAACGATTGTCGAAGGCCTAAAATCCCAAATCCTAAAAAGGATCACTGGACATATAAAGTGATTTGCCCAATAAAACTAAGGCTAACGATTGTCGAAGGCCTAAAATTACTTACGACCAAGCTTAATGCCTTCCTTTTTATTGGTTGAAATTTCATCGCTAGTCAAACAATTGTATTTGTCAAAAGCAAATTCTCCTTTAAAAAGTTCACAAACCTTGTGAACCAGATATTCACACCAAAATAAATTAAGAACTACGGGCGACTTGATTTCGATTCAGACTCACACTTATTTTAAGCTAGACTAGACAAATCAATTACGTAGGCAACTCATTCAAATGCAAGGGTGCAGTCACAAAATTCAAAAGATTTAGGATTGGCATATGATCGGTAAAGGAGTGGATGTCAACCTAGTGGAGGGGTGCTCTTCTTACAATGATGCCGCAATTCCTAAGTTAATACCAGCTTAAAGATCAGCCCCTCTTAACCTTGATAATAACGCCTTCGTGGCTTTTTCGAGTACGACACGAGCAGCTTATTTTGCTGCCTCCTTCGCGTAAAAAGACTATCAGGTTAACATATATACTGGCTGAGGGATGGCTTGATTTGGCCTTTAAGGTGATCACTTGATCAGGTTCCAGTAATGCTCACAACATGTTGAGACCCAAAATCCTTAAATTTGCATTAGCCACATCCAATAATGCTTTCGTTTGTGGCAAACACAACGCACTGAAGTCATCCAAATGACTATCAAACCTAGAAAATGATTAGCCTATTTCTACGTTTATAAATATAAATGAACCTCGAGGGGTTCACCAAATTACTAAAGCACTAAACATGAACTACGCCCGTTTGGCTTGATCCCAAACCATAGGTACGTAGGCAGCCTAAATTTATTCTGTTATAATGGAAATTGTTTTAGCGAAGTTATGGGGATAGATTTCAATTGAGAACAATGGAAACTATTTAATTTGTGGCGTGGGTGGTGGAGAAATAAGGATGAATGGTGGTGGAGTGCTGGAGAGGTGGTTGTGGCGATAGTGTATGTGAAGTGATGGGGTGGTCGTGAAGGTGCAGTGGTGAGGTGATTGTTATCGAGGTAGTGACGAGAGTACTGTTGGAGTGAAGTGGTCATCAAATGATGGTGGTTATGGGTTTGGTAGTCATAGCGGTCAAGTGACATATATTATTGGTGGTATGTACACCAAAATTTGGGTTCCTGTATGTACATTTAAGTCCTGTATAGCGTACTTCTTAGGCTGAATCAGTTATCAAATGATGGTGGTTATGGTGGTTTGATAGTCGTAGAGGTCAAGTGTTATTGTTGGTGGTAGGGTTACCAAACTTGGGATTCTTAACTGTCAAGCTTACTTCTTAGGTGTATCCCGATTAAGTAGTTTCTATGTGCTTTGATGAAACTTGGAAAGTCTTATGAACTCTCTAGAACTCATACGAAATGAAAGAGTACCTTAGAACAAGGAATGAGAGTACCGAGTGGAACTTAGAAAGAGTGGAAGAGTGCCAAAACGTGAATGAGAGTATTGAGTGGAACTTAGAAAGAGTGGAAGAGTATGAAAACGTGTTTTGATCCTTAGTTGCTCCGATAATCTTTGAATTGGTCTATTTTAGATTAAATTTACATAAAAAAAAATATTATTTTTATAATTTGATCCGACCAACTTTTAGTACGTCGAATACCCTATAAAATAGGTTTCAATCCTATTTAAAATAAGGGAGATACAAGAGTTTTACAAAAAGAATTTATTCTCCGACTCACTGTGGGTAAAATAGTCATATCTTTTGATGTACCAATAAGTTTGGATCAAAACTACTTGAGTTAGAAAATAGACTCAAAACAAAATTTTAAACTGTTCGAACCTTTTGAAAATCAGAGTTCGGGAGTGTCTGGAATAAACCTGTAAGGTTTGACGAATTGTGGAGATTCAGGGCACCTCAGGTGCAATTTAGTGCACCCAGGCACACTAAAGTGCGCCTCAGGCACATTTAAAGTCCACAATTTGTCAAAATTTTACGGGCTTCTTCTGAACTCTCCCGAACTCCGATTTTTGTACGATTTACACTGTTAAAAATCTTGTTGAGTCTAATTTCTAACCCAAGTAGTATGCATCCACAACTATTTTTACATCAATATATGTGACTATTTTACCCTCAATGAGTCATAAAATAAATCGTTCTTGTAAAATGCTCGCATCTCTTTCATTTTAAATTGGACGAAGACCTATTTATATATTAATAAAGAGGTTTTTCAAAGTACTAAAAGATGGTTGAATCCAACCATACAAATAATAAAGTTCAATTTATCAAAAATGGGTAGAAAGAAGATCACTATAAAGATAATGGAAGCACTACCACCCTTCGCCACCAACACTATCATCGTAACACTACCCCACCACCACCGTCACTTGAACTCCTACACCATCATCACTTCACCACCACACTTCCACTTTGCTACCAACATTGCCACCACGCCTTAACCCTACCACCTCCACTTTCATTTAACCACTACCACTGACACCAAAACTCACTACAAGAAAAATTACATTGGGTGACGAACAAAAATCGTCATAAATTGCATGTTTTTTGTCACAAATAATATAGGTGACGAAAAAAAATTTGTCGACTAAAGGTTGTCGAGGATTTCTACCTGGTGATGAAATCTATTTTTCGTCATCTATAGTGCCTTTTGATGACGAAATATTTTATTACCAAAAAGTGAATAATTGGTGACGAAATTTTTTTCCTCACTTATTGTGCTTTTTGGCGACGAAAAAATTCGTCACCGATGGGTCACATTGGTGACGAAAATTTTCGTCACTAATATAAGAAATCGGTGATGAAATTTTTCGTTACAAAAAACGTTTTCATATGGAAAAAAAATCCTTCTTTCTTGGTTCTGCTGGGTTTCGAACCCGAGTCTCTTGAGTTTTTCGTGCAAACTCTGACCAACTGCACCACACACACTTTTCAGTAAATATTTGAAATATCTAATATATAACTTATACTTTTAACATAAAAATATATTTTTAACCTTTAAACATTAAAATTAGCAATTTTGATAAACATGAAAGTTGTAGACAATTGAGTTATTGTTCAAATCCAATTTAAATTATCTCAATCGGAGTTTTTGGTAAAGAGTTATGTCCGAAATACATTTAGTAACAAAGAGCAATTCATGAATTTCGTCACGAAAGGTACCCATTTGACGACGAATTATATTTTTCGTCGCTGAAAGCGTTAAAATGGTGACAAAATTATTTTTCGTCACCAAAGTTAAGCATTTGGTGACGAAAAAAGTATTTCGTTACTAAATTGGTCTCATTTGACGATGAAATATTTTTTTTGTCACCAAATGCTTAACTTTGGCGATGAAAAATAATTTCATCACCTTTTTTAAGCTTTCAGCAACGAAAAATGTATTTCGTCACTAAACAGGTATAATTGGTGACGAAATTATTTCGTCATGGAAGTTGTCAAAACAGTGACGAATTTATTTTTTCGTTGCCAAATATACTCATTTAGTGACGAAATTAAATTTCGTCGCCACTTTTTCGTCACCAATTTTCATTTTTCTTGTAGTGACTTCAGTGCTCCACGACTATCTCCACATGCAACTCCACCACGACTACTATACACATCCACCACCACCATCATCATTTTAGCACCTCGTAATTAACCACCACCCCTCCACTCCACCAACAAGCTTGGATTATATCATTAAGAGGCTACTCTATCTAACGTGGTATCATAAATAACTAGATCTTGGATGACCTCATCTCACGTAATCAAGCAGTGTTAGACTCCATTCCATATCGCTCTCCTAATTCTTGTACCCCAGCTTGGTTCACAAGATCTAGAGATTATTCCACTTATCGCCAACTAATTTTAGGTTCCCTGCCTCCATGAAATCTAGCAATACTCATAGGACTGTCAGATGTTATTGCATTACACAATTCCTAGTGAGTTGATTTCTACGACTTTACATATAAAAAAGCTTACGATGGGATATCAAGTTTTGTACTACTAGATAGAGCGGTTTGCTAATTAGGAAATTCGAACTCTGAAGGTGGTAGGTGAATCTATGACTTTAATCCGCCAAGAAAAACGTCGACGTAATGGGACCAGATATCCTCAACGACCCATTTGAAAGAATATCGCACAAGATACGTGGGTTCTCCTTCTTCTCATAAAATGAATGGATGTGTAAATGGATTGCTGCTGCTTATCACCTAGTGTAACTATAACCATTTTTTTCTTGGCTTGACGAAAGTCAGCATTGTTAGATGTAGCTAGTGTAACTATAAATTGATCTGTATATCCATCTGTTATGAGTGCCATGTTACGCCAAAAAATATTTCAGACCAAGAAATTATTGGAAGGAACTGTTAGACTTGTCCCACATTACTCATCTAAGCCACCCAAGTTTGGTTAATACATTTTAAAGGCTACTCCACCTATTGCCAATTGGTTATAGGTTGGAACCCTCCAAGAAATTTAACAAGAACAAAAACCATCAAAGGTACCGATGCAATCGTAGGCTAAAGAAGGAAATGGAACGGTGACTCATATGCAAGGATTGTCAAAGAGTGTAAAAGTACTCATGGAATACCTATATATATGGAACCACACATTGAGGTACAATGCACTCATTTTGCTAATTGCTCAATTCCTTTGCAATCAAATGGGCTTAGGTATAGTATATTTTCTTGCTTCCTGCAGGTAACCATTGTTGAACCACCAGATCGACTAGAATAATAGTACAATGCTATTATGAAGACCTGCTCAACAAAAAAAAAAATTTCTTCCAATTGTCAGATGATTATTTCGAATGTTATCTTTATTCTTAATGTGTTTGCACTTCTACGCACAATCATCGACTTTGGCTCACTTATAACATAATGACTTATTTCACAAGGAAACCCTTGACATCCTTATTTGCAAGTTGAGAAATATTGGATCATAACAAAAAGCTGGATAATCTTTCTATTAATTTGAAATTCGTCACTTAAACAACAATTTTACTGCCATTTTTGTGGCAAAATTAGGAATTTAACACTCATGGTCATGTTTAGCCACCATTTTTTGGGTCTTTTTTTTGAACTTCTATATAAAATGGGTCCTAAATTTTATTGGGTATGTTCCTACTAATTATATCTTTATACCTAATTTAAGGGCATAACTTTGGGCCCCCGAAAAATAAAAAAAAATGGGGGGCCTGATGTGGCCGCATCTTCAGCTTATACATGTGGAAACTTTATATTCATCTCAAAACCAATTGGCAATGAGTGGAGAGGTCCCAGATATTATTAAGTGACCACCCATTCCACCCCCAAGCAATGTGGGATTCATTTCCTTAACATCCCCCCTCACGTGCAGCCGCGTTTGAGGTCTGTCACGTGTGGCCACTTTTTGGGTCCTATCATCGTGCAGCCTTTTTGCTGGTCTGTCATCGTGGGGTGTGGATTGTTAATTTTTAAAATGTGGGTGAAACGGGCCCCGCTCTGATATCATGTGGAAACTTTATGTCCATCTCAAAACCAATTGACAATGAGTGGAGAGGTCCCAAATATTATTAAGTGATCACTCATTCCACCCCCAAGCAATGTGGGATTCATTTCCTTAACAATATATACCCAAATCCGGCCCTGGCTGATATTTACCTAGAAATAACCAGTTGGGATGTTGTAGCTCCACGGAGAAATTAAGAACTACACTTACTATAATTCAGAACCTCATTAGACAAAAACAGCTGAGCAGTTTGCTTGTTATGACTGGGGATCGAGAAAGGGGAAATGAGAAATGGAAGACAATTAAAGTCTATCTTCCTGGGAAGAACAAAGTTGATTCCTGCATGGCATGTGGTTGGTGTTAACGGGTAAGATTTTGTGAAAGTAATTTTTTTCATGGAGTCATGGAGATGTTATCAGGACGGTGCACGACTGCACGGTGGGGATTACTTTCTGACATTGCTGATAAGGACTTCTAATTTGTTTAACAAATCAAGGCGGAATTCAGTACCATGAAAGATAGAAAGCAGGTTGCTTTTGACGTTAGATTATCTAGTTATAAGGTTCCTATTGATCAAAAGTGACAGTTGGAAGAAGTGGGAGTCCACTCACTTGAAAATAAATTAAGGAGAGATGGATCCATAGCTAGAAGTGGTAAAAGATTACAAGAGGAAATGAAGGAAAGCAGATGTTAGTATTTCTTTTTAGTAAGTTAGGTGTCTTGGCCAGTTACGCGCATCTCGGCTAATTCTGTGTGACTAATCTTACCGCTCACTTGCAGAGGTTCCAACTAAAGCCATAAAAGCTTTATATGGATTGACGTCAAAGGAGTTGATAGAACTTAAGAGACTTTGAACCTGAGATCTTAGTCTCAGGCTTTTGACTACTAGACCAACCTAGCTCCTTGGGTTAAAGCAGTGGTTGTTTTAGCAGTTGAATAAGCCATCTTTTTCAGGAAAAAGTGATTCATGTGCTTAAAGTCAAGCTAGGAAAGCTTTGAACAAGTTTTGGATAAGCCTAATCAAGAAATGGCAAAGTAGATGTGGCAGGATTCATGGTACGTAGCATCTATTTCATATTCTCGATTCACCTTTTCTTGGGTTTTAAGAGTTCAGTACACCTTGGAACAAATAAAGTAGTTTCAAAGAAGAATCTTTGAACATGAAAACTTGAATAGTACTCCAAATAAGAAAATACATTTTTGAATTTGAAAACATTTTGAGGTGGACTACATCGACGAATGAGAAAGTAATGGAATTATACAATAATGGAGATTATGAACTTAAAGTTTGGGTCATGCCTCGGTACCTCACGTACAAAACTTTTACTTGTAACAATCTTACCCCATTTTCTCCGATCGACTAATGCTTTCCGGAACCTGGCCATCCTTCGTTTGTGGTCGACGTTCAGGTGCCAAAGCACCCTATCATGACTTCCGCATCTTGGGCCTATTTTACCCTTGAAAGGAAACGTGCAGCTAGAAGACCCAGGTCTTGGCCCCCAATTAATGGCCAAGTAAAGAGGCAAGTGGGCCTTTGAGGTGGACTGAAAATGGACCACATGAGCACTAAAAAGTGGGATTTGGCTGGAGAGATTCTTTCGGAACTTTTAAGCTACCTTCCAGTCCCACATGGGCCCCAAAATTGGCAAAAAAAGATACTCAAAGGGCCTCACTGTGGGTCTCCCTATCTAGGCCCACCCTTTGCAACTTTTTTTATCCATTAAGCCACAAGTTCACAATGCAGAAAGGAGACCAGGTAGGAATGCCTTCGTCTAATGTTTTTGGGAACCGGATGTCCGGGCTAGTGTATGCTCACTTTGATCTCTAATTTCAGAGCTTTGAAGTTAACGACCGGAATATAGCTTCCAGTAATCTCAAGATTTGAAATGTTTAACCTCCGTAAAATTCGAATATACAATCTCACATAAGATAAACACTTATTTCTTCCTCGCTCCCAGCCGTCACTCCCTTGGGGTTGGAGTGCCTTCGTTCATAGAAATATAAGAGAGAGAGCAGAGATAAAGGGAACAAGATGTCTCCACCGACCTTATCGAAAATTGCCCAATTGCATTCAAATCTCTTTCCATCCTTTTCCAAGTCTTTTTAGCCTCATTGGATATATGACTAAAATTATATGTCAAGGTACGAATTTTTTTTTTAGACATAGAATGAGTTATAATATATGTTCAGCTGTGATTGATCTCTCATATATTAGTTAAAATGCGCATAAGCTAGTCCGAACGGCTCTATGTTATAAAAGACATTTATATATATACACCTACACAAATTCACATCTACCTATAAAACATAAGGGTGTAGGGATCACACAAACACAAGTTGAAAGAAGGACTGGGATTCATTTGATCCAAGGGTTGACAAGGAACTTTGCAAATGTAATTTAAGTGCCTACATTCTTTGTAGTAATTGCGCAAAGGAACATTGCAAATGTAATGTAAGTGCCCACATTCTTTGTAGTAATTGCACAAATGCCACCGATCTTCCAATTCCAAAACCCTATACGTAAATTGATGGTTCTTTGTAGCTAGCTTAAAAGTTTAGTTGGGGAGTGCCGTAAGCACGAGTAATTCTCTTTTGTGTCACTAAAAAGAGGATCACATACTACACATTAATGAATCGATTTAGTGTTTGAGTCACTAGCTAGCAAGTGCCTTAGGCACGGACAATTCCTATCGAGGTGCATAGTGCCGTAGGCACGAGCAAGCACTAGTATAAGATTAGGTGTGAGTTACTTCATTCAATTTGGCATGTTAGGCAAGGAGTAGCAAGTTGCTTTACAAGGCACCGAATGCCACTTTTTTATTTATTATTATTTTGTTCTATATTGTGTAAATAGCCAACTCAAGTGAAGTTACAATTTAGAAAAATACAGGGTGTTACACCTACACTTCCACTAGGGAAGCAATGCCTCACACCAACTGCACTGCAATGGGTTTGGCACCACCGCGCTAATTAACCTAGTTGTAAAATAGTCCACATACATAATATTTTTACTAATATATTCCACTATTTGGGATTCAATTATTGGACCCAAAACTGAAAGTCCTGGACGGTTGTTTGGTGGGCTTATACCTAGGGCTGAGCCTGCCTAGGCTAGCTACGTACCCTAAAAGCTCGTCCATTGCACACAAAAGGTATAATTCATGTAACGGGTATATATCTTCCTCCTACTATGCATAATGCTGTGATAAAATTCATGTGAGAGGAGGGGAATATGAAAGTGTTACCTGAAATACTACCTCCCATCCCGCTCTTTAACATCATTTTTAAGGATCAAAATTTTGAGTGATACAAGACCGTCAACGTATTTTATTTCAAAAATATTTCACTCTATTAATCTCTTTGGAGACATTTTATACATCATAATGTTAGTGTCAACTGAGTAATGGTATAGCTAGAGAGAGAAGAAGAGATCGAAAAAGGAAAAATCGTTTGGTGTTCTTGGGGTACGTTCCGTCACGTGGTGTCCCAATACTCTCATCCACCACACATTTTGAATTTTTTTAAGCATAGAAGTCGATTCGTACCGTACCAAACTTCAAGATATGTAGTGTTTTCGCGTTGCCTTCGTCGTCATTCGTACCCGCACGATTCGCGTTCTGGATTGGATAAGATAGGCCCCCTCCCCACCTGGGCCCACTTCCCCACCTCTCTCCTCTAGATCTCCTTGTATATATATGTCCACGGGCCCTAACATTGTTTCCACTACCACAACAAAATCCTATTCCAAGAAACTCGAAACACAAGCTAGCCATGGCCAAGCCTAAGAAGTCTGAAATTCTGAAGCTCTCTTTCATAGCCACTCTCTTCATAATCTCTCCTCTTATACCCACATCACTAAGGCCCACTTACCTCTATTTCCTCTTCAATCTCCTCATCATAGCGCTTGGAGCTGAAGCTGGTCTTCTCTCATTTTTCTCCAAACCTTCAGAAGACAAAAAACCAATCACCATTCCACCAAAACCTACAGATGCTAATACAGTACAATCCTCTGCTCCTAATGTGGTTCCGCCCCATTCCAGCATCGGAAACATCGATTCAGAATGTGGCGAGAAAAGGCCTAAGGCGGCGGAGAAGTGTTCGTCCGAGAAAATCGTTGGTGTGGCTAATAAAGTGAGTCATAAGGTGAAGAAATGCGCTTCTACGCCGAGTATTTTCTTCATAGGCGGAGGAGGGGCCGGGGATGAAGCAGAGGAAGCGGTTGATGAAGACGAGAGTAGCGATGAGGAAAAGGAAGAGGAAGTCGAAGGGAAAGAGCTGTTCACGAAAGCCGAGACGTTCATTGGGAATTTTTATAAGCAACTGAAGATGCAGAGGGAGGAGTCATGGAAGAGGATTCATGGGTTTTATCAGAAAGCCTTCTGAGTGAGGAGCTCAGCAAGTAGTCTTTCTCTTCGCAGTTAATATATAATCTATATTCATGGATGATTGATCAGAATCTTGGATCATTTTATTTGCGCAGAATCAGTGGTTGTTGATGAAGTGGAGTGAATTTTACCATTCCACTCTCGGATACTTCATCCGCGCTGCGCTTTAGGCTTGTCAAGATTTTAGTTAGTTTTCCATTCATAACGGCCAAAGTGTTTCATGGCTTTGTTCTTCCTGTATTAGTCCTGTAGTCACACTCGCAAATTACTTAGACAATAAATTGTTTCGACATGGTATTTTTTACACACATGGTTTATGTGTACAGCTAATTTTTCTCTTGAGAGTCTAGCTAACTAGAGGTGCCACATTGGGGCAATAAGAGATCACTTCTGCAGCCAGGTTGAAGGAAAGGCTTGTTGTCTTGGTCGAGCAGAATTATTATTTTTAAATTTGAAAATTACAAATTAATATTTATTTTTTTAAAAGATTTAGCGGAACGGAGAGATTTGGTGGATCTAAGTTGTCTAATTGCTTATGTTGAAAAATGTATGCATTATAATTTGTGAAAATTTATATGCATCTCTATTAATTATTTTGATGATTAATTCAATGATATTTTTATTCGGCAAATACAAAATTATCGAAAAGTCGATTCCCGAATTAAATATTTTCGTGACCTTGAAATATAGCATAAAGTCTCTTGGATTCATGATTTATATTTACAAAGACTTTATTGAGCTCAATACATGCTTTAACGGTTTATTTAGATGAAATTGTGAGCCACAGGTTGACGAACCGGCTGACAAGCCGGCTGTCTGAACAGAAAGCTGTGACAACCGGACGACCACCCGGATGACCACTCTATCCAACAGCTAGTTTCAAACGGCTAGTTTCCAACGGCTAGTTTCAAACGGCTAGTTTCCAACGGCTAGTTTCAAACGGCTAGTTTCCAACGGCTAGTTCCAACGGCTAGTTTCCAACGGCTAGTTTCCAACGGCTAGGAAGCATATGGATGGCTATATAAGGCATCAAGAACTCATTAATGAGTACATACACAAGCTACAACATTCCATATTATAGCAAGAGCAAATTCTCAAAAGATCAAAGCCAAAAATTCTCATTGTTCTTCCACTTTCATATTATTCTTGAGAGAAAATTTGTACAAGTCGTGAGCGATAATTTTCATACCTTCTTCACATACTTGTATTTCCTAAGTGAGTGTTTGAGTCAAACACTTGAAAGCTTAGAAGACCAAATTCGGGTTGGAATTTGGGTGTTATTGTTTTTGAGAAGTTTTCGGAGAAAATTCTTGCGGTTGTGCTAGCTCCTCGGGAAAGCTAGAGGCATTCGGTTCTTGTAAGCACCCGCAAGACTTACAAGTTGTAATCTTTTAAAGATTAGTCTAACCTTCAAGTAATTGCTTGAGGAGAAGTGGAGTAGGGCCGGACCGTGGACAAATCCGGACCGAACCACTATAAACGGGTTCTATCTCTCTATCTCTCTATTTTGATTGCATACTTATTGTTTGCATATATTGTTAGAGATATATTTTTATTGGTAATTATTACTAGCAATCCTATTCACCCCCCCTCTAGGTTGCATAATTTGGGTAACAATTGGTATCAGAGCCTCGGCTCTTGTTTGTAGATTTAACCATCTAAGAGTTAAGATCCATGGCAACCACTAGTAATGTTTCTTGTATCGAAGGTCAATCGTCCAATAGACCTCCCTTGTTCACCGGAGAAAATTACTCTCATTGGAAAAATAGAATGATGATCTTTATTCAATCCACGGATTATGATCTATGGAAAATTATCAAAAATGGTCCCATTATTCCTACTAAGAAAGTTGGAGAAGAGACTATGCCTAAACCAGATTATGAGTGGAGTCATTTGGAAAAGGCTTCAATAGAAAAGAACTATAGAGCTATGAACCTTCTTTTTTGTGCTATTACTCCCAATGAATATGATTGTGTTTCCGCATGTGAATCGGCTAAAGAAATATGGGATAAGTTAGAAATGTCACATGAAGGAGATAGTCAAGTTAAGGAGTCCAAAATTGATATTCTTGTGCATAGCTATGAGCTCTTCAAAATGAAACCGGATGAATCTATATCTCAAATGTTTGCTAGATTTGCTAGTATTACTAACGGTTTAAAAGCTCTTGGAAAGATTTACAGTCAATCCGAAATGACAAGGAAGGTGCTCCGTTCCATGCCAACCAATTGGGACACTACCACCTCCATCATCCTACAATCCAAAGATTTCTCAACATACACGATGGACAAGCTCATGGGATCTCTCATGACGGAGGAAATGCATCACAACCTCAAGGGTGAAAAAGAGAAGAAAGTTAAGGATCTTGCCTTCAAAAGTACAACAAGCAAATCAAAAAGCAAGGAGGATTCAAGCAACGAAAGTGAGGATGATGAAATGGCGCTCATCACAAAAACGTTCAAGAAACTCCTCAAAAATAGAGCATCTCACAAAGGCAGAGGATTTTCAAGAAAAGATGGAGGCAAAGAAGAAAGTAGTAAAAAGGATCCAATCATTTGCTACGAGTGCAAGAAGCCCGGCCACATCAAAAGTGAATGTCCATATGCAAAAAAATATTCAAAGAAGGACAAAAAGAGAGCTATGATGGCCGCATGGGACAATAGTGACGATAGTAGCTCCGATGAGGACGATGAGCAACAAGAGGTCGCTAACTTGTGTTTCATGGCCATCGAAGAAAACGAGGTAGATCTCGACTCATCCTATTCCTTTGATGAATTATTTATTGCCTATAAAGAGTTGAAAGTAGAATTTGAAAAGGTTGTTTCTAAAAACAAATTTCTTAAAAAGGTTGCTAAAGATCTTTCACTAGAAATAGATGATTTAATTGAAGAGAAAGATATTTTGGAGGAAGAAAATGAAAGTTTAAGAACCTCTTTGGAAAAAGAAAAAGAGTATTTGAAGGATACTTCCAAAAACGAATCTTTAGAAAAACAAATTGATGATTTAACTAATTCTCTTTCAAAACTCACTAATGGAAAAGAAAGTTTAGACATTCTTCTTGGAAAACAAATGGTTTCTTTTCACAAGGCCGGAATTGGTTATAATCCCACTCAACACAAAAATCTTTTTGGAAAAGATGTTCCTCCTTCTAGCCATTCTAAATTGACATGTCATTATTGTGGTAAAATTGGTCATATTTCTCCTACTTGTCCTATGAAAGGATACTCATCTTCTAATGCAAAAAGGGTCTGGGTTCCTAAGAACCGTATCAATGCTAACCTTCAAGGACCCAAGATGATTTGGGTACCAAAAGTCAAGAATTGATGTGCTATTGTAAGTATGCTTCAAAAGTTCTCTCAAGGAAGGAAGTTGGTACCTTGATAGTGGATGTTCAAGACACATGACCGGTGACAAGAGGGCTTTCAATTCTCTTTCGTCTAAAGATGGTGGACATGTCACATTTGGAGACAACAACAAAGGTAAAATCATAGGAATCGGCAATATAGGTAATTCTCCTATTATTGAAGATGTTTTACTTGTTAATGGTTTAAAACACAATCTTCTTAGCATAAGTCAATTATGTGATAGAGGAAATCGTGTTATCTTTGAAAAATCCAAATGTATCATTGAAAATGACAAAAGCAACAAGACACTCTTCGTTGGACAAAGACTTGAAAATGTATATGTTTTTAATCTCAATGATTTAAGTAATTGTGATATAAAATGTTTTTCCGCTTTGAGTGAAAATAGTTGGCTTTGGCATAGGCGCCTAGGACATGCAAGTATGGATGCTATTTCAAAACTCTCTAGAAAAAATTTGGTAAAAGGTCTTCCTAAAATCAAATTTGAAAAAGATAGACTTTGTGGTCCTTGCCAACAAGGAAAACAAACCAAGGCTTCTTTTAAGTCCAAAAATGTTGTTTCAACTACTAGACCTTTGCAATTACTTCATATGGATTTGTTTGGACCAACTCGCTCTCCAAGTCTTTGTGGAAACTATTATTGTCTTGTTGTTGTTGATGATTTCTCTAGATATACATGGGTGATGTTCCTAGCTCATAAGAATGAGGCTTATCCTAATTTCACTAAACTTTGTAGAAGAGTTCAAAATGAAAAATGATTTGTTATTTCTAACATTCGTACGGATCATGGAAAAGAACTTGACAATTCTTTATATGAAAAGTTTTGTGATGAACATGGTATTGGTCATAACTTTTCTGTACCTCGTACTCCTCAACAAAATGGAGTAGTTGAGAGAAAGAATCGTACTTTGGAAGAAATGGCCCGCACTATGCTTTGTGAAAACTCTTTGCTAAAATATTTTTGGGCGGAAGCCGTTAATACCTCATGCTATATTTTGAATCGAGTTTTAATTAGGCCTATCCTCAAGAAAACTTCTTATGAGCTTTGGAATGGTAGAATACCCAACATTAATTACTTTCATGCCTTCGGTTGTAAATGTTATGTATTAAACAATGGAAAAGATGACTTGGGTAAATTTGATTCAAAATCGGATGAAGGCATCTTTATTGGTTACTCTCTTACTAGCAAAGCATATAGAATTTATAATAAGCGCACTAATCTTGTTGAAGAATCTATTCACGTTTCCTTTGATGAATCTAATCCTTGTGCTACTAAAGATGTTGTTGATAATGATGACTTAGAAATTACACATGAGATTCATGACTTGACAATTCAAGAAAAAGTTGATGGTGATACTCAAGTAGAAAGCTCTCAAATCAAAGAAGATGAAGTTATTAATCAACCTCAAGATGCCATGGGAGACAACCAAGATCTTTCCAAGGATTGGAGATTCGTGCAAAACCATCCAAAGGACTTGATTCTTGGAGAAGTTTCGAAAGGGGTAACCACTCGCTCGTCTCATAGAAATTTTTGTGAAAATCAAGCTTTTGTTTCTCAAATTGAGCCT
Source organism: Rhododendron vialii (assembly GCF_030253575.1). Classification (NCBI taxonomy): domain Eukaryota; kingdom Viridiplantae; phylum Streptophyta; class Magnoliopsida; order Ericales; family Ericaceae; genus Rhododendron; species Rhododendron vialii. Next base: position 41,555,134 of record NC_080562.1, on the reverse strand, counting down.
AAAAACTTTCCGGAAGCTCAAGATGATGAAAATTGGATTTTGGCCATGCAAGATGAGTTAAATCAATTTGAAAGGAATAAAGTTTGGGCATTAGTACCTAAGCCTCTTGATCACACTATTATAGGTACTAAATGGGTTTTTCGTAACAAGCTAGATGAATCCGGAAATATTGTTAGGAATAAAGCTAGACTTGTTGCTCAAGGTTATAATCAAGAAGAAGGTATTGATTTTGAAGAAACTTTTGCACCGGTAGCTAGATTAGAGGCTATTCGCATATTGCTTGCCTTTGCATCTTTCAAAAATTTCAAGCTTTATCAAATGGATGTGAAAAGTGCATTTTTGAATGGGTTCATAAATGAGGAAGTTTATGTCAAACAACCTCCCGGCTTTGAAGATCATGTATACCCCGATCATGTTTTTAAACTCTCAAAAGCTCTATATGGTTTGAAGCAAGCACCACGTGCATGGTATGATAGACTTAGCTCATTCTTGCTTGACAATGGCTTTACTCGTGGAAAAATTGATACTACTCTTTTCATTAAAGCCAAAGGTAAAGATATGCTCATTATTCAAATATATGTTGATGATATTGTCTTTGGTGCCACTAATGATAATATGTGCAAAGAGTTTGCTAAGTGTATGCAAGGTGAGTTTGAAATGAGTATGATGGGGGAGCTTAACTTCTTCCTCGGACTTCAAATCAAGCAAACTAATGAGGGGATCCTAATCAACCAAGCCAAGTATGCGAAAGAACTTATTAAGAAGTTTGGCATGGAAGGATCAAAGCCAACGAGCACACCAATAAGCACATCAACTAAGCTAGACAAAGATGAGAATGGTAAGGCCGTCAATGAAAAGATGTATCGAGGTATGATCGGCTCATTACTTTATCTCACTGCAAGTAGACCGGATATAATGTTTAGTGTTTGCATGTGTGCTAGATTTCAATCATGTCCTAAAGAATCGCATTTAAAAGCTATTAAACGTATCTTTAAATATGTTGGCGGTTCTCATGACTTAGGATTGTTTTATCCACGTGGAGTTGCATTTGATTTAATTGGTTATTCGGATGCGGATTTTGGAGGTTTCAAAGTTGATCGTAAAAGTACAAGTGGGACTTGCCAATTTCTAGGGCACTCTCTAGTGTCTTGGCATAGCAAGAAACAAAATTCCGTAGCTCTATCTACCGCCGAGGCGGAATATGTAGCGGCCGGAAGTTGTTGTGCCCAAATATTGTGGATCAAACAACAAATGGAGGATTTCAATTTGCAATATGATCATATTCCTATTAAATGTGATAATACTAGTGCAATTAGCTTAACCAAGAATCCGATTCAACATTCTCGAACAAAACATATTGAGATTAGACATCATTTTATAAGAGATCATGTTCAAAAAGGGGATATTGAACTTAACTTTATTAGTACCGACAAGCAATTGGCGGACATTTTCACAAAACCCCTTGGTGAAGAACAATTTTGTTTCATTCGACGAGAACTCGGCATGTCTAATCATTTATGAAAAAGTTTTGTGTTCTTGATGTCAAAAGTTTTTTTTTGGATTCAATGTTGAGTTGATTGAATTCGTAAATATCATACTTGATGGAAAGTACAAATGATCTTGATAAAGAAATCACCCTTCAAACATTTTATCATATGTTTCATTTTCCTGTGTTTGGTATGCAGAAAAACAGTTTTATGGTCTTTAATGCTACTCCTCTTAAACGTTTTCTGGACTTAACCTGCATTTGTCAGCCGGATGTCCGAACACAATTTTCAACAACACAATCTCTATCCGAACACAATTTTCTTCTCCTATTCTTGTCCTAATCGGCGCCGCATCCCCTATCCTCAATCTCAAATTTCAAACAATTCGGCCGCATCCCCTATTCTATATCTCTTTCGGCGCCGCATCTCTACCGCATCCCCTATCCTATCTCTATCTCTTCATATATATCTCTTTCGGCGCCTACCGCATCCCCTATCTCAAATTTCAAACAATTCGGATATCCTCAATCTCAAATTTCAAACAATTCGGCTATCCTCAATCTCAAATTTCAAACAATTCGGATATCCTCAATCTCAACTTTCAAACAATTCGGCGCGGCATTCCTTATCCTCAAACACTTCTCTCATACTCTATAAATTCAACAACACTCTCTCTATCTCTTCATCTATCTATCTCTCCTTCTCTCTCGGCCTAAATCTCTCATCAAGCAATGGCAAACATACCGCAAGGGTTACCGTTTGAGTTTTACGAAAGAGATGCCGAACGAGCAGAGTTCAGGTTGTTTATCCAAACCATTTGGATGCAACTCTTTATCTTCATTCTGCTGTGTGCGTTACTTACCATGAGAATACCACCATGGTTCGGATGGAATATAAATGTGGATACTCTGTGGTATTGGATTGGCATTATAGCTGCCATTGTAGCAGCCATTATTCGAGAATACGAAAATCAAGGTCGCCAAGCTCTCAATGAACGAAGATAGAGTGCTACAGGGCAAGAGCGGCATGGTGCTGGAACCATGGCCCTATTGTTTTTCTCTTTTTAGTTTTTTTTATGATGTCACAGGGGGAGAAAAAGCCAAGTTTTAATTGATCTATCTTGCCATTTTGGGCAAATTTAAAAAATTGCTTGCTATGATCTGATGATTATTGCTATTACTCGTTGATCATAGATAACTGCTTTGGTGCATGTATTAAGGGGGAGATTGGCATAACTCCTACTTGAATAAAAACTATCATTTTGTGTCATCATCAAAAAGGGGGAGATTGTTGAAAAATGTATGCATTATAATTTGTGAAAATTTATATGCATCTCTATTAATTATTTTGATGATTAATTCAATGATATTTTTATTCGGCAAATACAAAATTATCGAAAAGTCGATTCCCGAATTAAATATTTTCGTGACCTTGAAATATAGCATAAAGTCTCTTGGATTCATGATTTATATTTACAAAGACTTTATTGAGCTCAATACATGCTTTAACGGTTTATTTAGATGAAATTGTGAGCCACAGGTTGACGAACCGGCTGACAAGCCGGCTGTCTGAACAGAAAGCTGTGACAACCGGACGACCACCCGGATGACCACTCTATCCAACAGCTAGTTTCAAACGGCTAGTTTCCAACGGCTAGTTTCAAACGGCTAGTTTCCAACGGCTAGTTTCAAACGGCTAGTTTCCAACGGCTAGTTCCAACGGCTAGTTTCCAACGGCTAGGAAGCATATGGATGGCTATATAAGGCATCAAGAACTCATTAATGAGTACATACACAAGCTACAACATTCCATATTATAGCAAGAGCAAATTCTCAAAAGATCAAAGCCAAAAATTCTCATTGTTCTTCCACTTTCATATTATTCTTGAGAGAAAATTTGTACAAGTCGTGAGCGATAATTTTCATACCTTCTTCACATACTTGTATTTCCTAAGTGAGTGTTTGAGTCAAACACTTGAAAGCTTAGAAGACCAAATTCGGGTTGGAATTTGGGTGTTATTGTTTTTGAGAAGTTTTCGGAGAAAATTCTTGCGGTTGTGCTAGCTCCTCGGGAAAGCTAGAGGCATTCGGTTCTTGTAAGCACCCGCAAGACTTACAAGTTGTAATCTTTTAAAGATTAGTCTAACCTTCAAGTAATTGCTTGAGGAGAAGTGGAGTAGGGCCGGACCGTGGACAAATCCGGACCGAACCACTATAAACGGGTTCTATCTCTCTATCTCTCTATTTTGATTGCATACTTATTGTTTGCATATATTGTTAGAGATATATTTTTATTGGTAATTATTACTAGCAATCCTATTCACCCCCCCTCTAGGTTGCATAATTTGGGTAACAGCTTATTTAAGAAAATCAACAATCTGAGTAAGCAAATAAGCGCAATTGCTAGCCTAAAGATGTTACTCATTCTTTGTTTTGCTTATTGCTTATCCAATGATGGAGCTAGGAGAGTCTAGTAGTAGTAGCCACCATGACATGAATTTCAACAAATATAATTATTACATATATAAAAAAAATTATTTCCAAGTTATATAGACATGCCACCACTACAATTTTTTTCATTAATTTTTGTTATATTCTAGTCCTTAATTCTCTAATTTTTTTATTTTCAAGAAAGAAGACCCAAAAAGTATTCTAAAACTAAATTCAATGGGTCAAAGTGAAATAATATAAAGGATAAAGTCTAATTAAGAAAAAAAAATACTCCTCACTTTGCTTTTATGCAAAGTACTTCATAAGAAAAGACAAAAAATAAGAAAACAAAACCTTAAACAACTTAAACTAGGTGTGCACTTTGCACGACTCCAATGCCGGCAGTAGTGGTCGTGTGATATTACTACTGTTGAGTCGATGATATTCATATTGTAATGCATCTTTTCATTTTTTTAATATATATTTCCTCACTGCTAGTGTAAAATCCTAGCGCCGTCCTGTGCTTGTCTATACTACTCGTTTTGAACGGACGAAAGAACTGGAGGAGTTTTCTACTCTTTTAGTTTCCGAATTTGCCCGTCTGAAACTTGAATTTTCCTTTCCAGTTTCACTTGCACATCTAAGACACAAATGATTTACCTTTGTGTTGTTCCAGAAGAGACAACTCTCCAGTGAGATGTGTGGTTTCGGAATCGGAATTTAAGTTCCCAAACAGGCACAGATACTTTTACTGAGGAAATATAGACCGTATAGAAGGGGTTTCCATCAAAAGTATGCATATAAAGCTATATATCGATTCGGTTCTTTAATTTGGCATATTGATGCCTCTCAAAAAAAAAAAAATTGGTATATTAATTTTAAAGGAAAACTAGAGAATATGGAGGGAGGGGGCTTGCTGTCCCCAGCATGCTGCTGCACCCCATTTTGGGGCCCACCCCGGTCTCGCTCCGATGATCTGAATCGTTCGCTTTGTAGAGCTCGTCGAGTAGAACAACTATGCAAAAAATCAGCTTAATTGGATATCATTAAGTACCTGATCGGAACCTTTTTATCTTAAAAAGAATGGATCCAAAATACTGGATCAAATCCACTCTAACCTATGGACTGAGAGTTATATGGGCTCCAATCAGGTACTTAATGATATCCAATTAAGCTGATTTTTAACATAGTTGTTCTACTCGACGAGCTCTATAAAGTGAACGATTCAGATCATCGGAGGGAGATCGGGGTGGACCCCAAAATTGAGATAGCAGCACGCTGCTGTCCCCTTGGGGACAGGGGCCCCCTACGTCCTAGAGAATATATCACGTGCGCGCTTTTTTACTAGTGTATAAGAAATAAGGGAAAATAATAGCTAGATGGCCGAACATGTCTTTAGTTCTTTTTTAAGAGTAGCACCATTGGTACCAACGGGGTCGGTACTGAAATCTTAGGGACGGTCGCGCTGGGCCATCTCCGGCCACCGGATGGCCAATCCGAGCCGTCCAAAAATTCTAAAAAAAAAAATGAGGGGACTTACGCGGGAATCAACGGCATCCGAGGTGTGTAGGTTGTTTGATCCGAACACCCATTTTTCGTGTATATATATGTATATGTCCAAAAATTCTATAAAAAAAATGAGTGCTCGGATCAAGTACCTTACACATCTCGGATGCCGTTGATTCCCCTCATAGGCCCCCTCATTTTTTTTTTAGAATTTTTAGACAGCTCGGATCGGCCGTTTGGTGGCCGGAGATGGCCCGGCGCGGCCGTCCCTACGATTTCGGTACTGACCCCGTCGGTACCAATATCATTTTCACTTTTTTAGATCATTAAAGGGATGAGAGGGGACAACCAGTGTACCAATTCCCCCTGGGCATGACCATAGGGGCTCAGACCCCCTGCGGAATATTCGGTTCGATCCATAGTACTGTCAGTGAAAACAGGCCGTTACCACAACACCACCTAGGTACTAGCTAGATGGTACGTAGTAGTCCATTTCCCTCCTTGGTGAGACTCAAACCCGAGTCATTTCTGGGGGTGAGAATTGTCCCGTGTCTTTAGTTGGTATATAGGAATTTACTTGTAAATACGAACTGATTCGAAATGCCATAAAACTTGAATGTCAAAAGGCATAAACTTGTGCGCAAGCTAGTGTACGTTTGATTTTGTGATAAATTATTTCAGTGGTTATGCAGACAAGAATGTCACAGAAGTAAGAGAAGCCTCAGCAAGAGGGAGAGAACTTCAAAAAATTGGATTTTGAAGACAGAGTCATCATTTATAAAATGAGATTATGTAGAGAAGCCTACACAACATGTAGTCTTATTTTATTTTATTTTTTTCAAGTTAGAAAAAACCCACTGTATATTTTCTAACAATTCAGTGGCAGGGCTAGCTTGCGTACACCCGGTTAAAACCGGAGCAAAGTCCCGAATTAGTTAGCCTCACAAAATTTGATAGCATGTAGAACGTTTTGAACTTGAAATCCAAAAAAAAGAAGCAAACCGTAAGTTCCAAACCTCAACCGTCATACCAACCCCGGTTTATGATTTCAGAATTTGGTATTGATACGTCATTCTAGATGCGTAAACGTTCCATTAATAATACGTTTTCTCTTCGATAATAGCCAGAAAAAGATAAGGATGCCAAAATCTCTCTCTCTCTCTCTCTCTCTCTCTCTCTCTCTCTCTCTCTCTCTCTAACTTGGGCATATGGGGAGCCATATATGCGCCAGGATTCGTATTTCACATTCTTGAAAGATTTTCTTTTTGAATGTTCTGCCTTTCTGATGGAAAAGGGTAAAGGAGAACTCCTTTTTCTCTTTTCAATTTATCTTTGCGGTGGCGAGTGGGAAGTGTGAAATAGTGACAATATTTCTTTCTCAGTCATTTCAGAATTCAAATTCCATTTGTGTCTGTCTTGAGGCCCTTTGAGGGGGTCCCCATTACTCAGCACCTTCTTATCTTCCTCTACTTTTATGGTTCCTAATGATGTTTCAATGGCATGCAATTCGAATGCCCTGGACATGGACATGTCTCTTGGGTGAAATAACCACTGCCACTGGGAATGGTGGTCAGATGCAGACACAAGGGGTTGCCGGGGTGCTCGGTCCTTGCATAACTCTAAATATTTTACTAATTCTAACAATTTTTCGATTAATATGTACTTACGGAATATATTTTTTATTATCAATGTGAGAAAATTTGTGATTCGGCCCTCCACGAAATACCAATCTTGCGTCAGCCGCCGATGGTGTTATTTTGCAAACATCAGTGACTGAACCTTTCGGTCTAATATTCAGGACTGAAATAGAATTCGGCCGCCTTTTATCCGAACTCAAATCTGGTAAAATTTTGGGCCGGCAGCCCAATACTTTCCACTCGGGGCTCTTTCTGTCTGTCTAGCCCACAGGCCATTTTTTTCTTCTTTTTTCTTTTTTCTCCTTTTCTGGTGATCAAATAGCCCACAGCTTATGGCATCGTTTGTTTCAACGTTATATTTGCAGTTGCAGAGACAAATACAGGCAGAAAATGGATAAAATAAGCACTTCATTATAAAACAAATGAGGGAAGAACTGCCGTGGCGGCTCGAGAAATTTTTGTGAAGGTGCACAACCTAATAAGCTGGAATTTCTATCAATTTACCAGATAAGCATAAAGCTAATAACGTAAACTCTAATACATTGATATCTACGCCTTAACAACTTACAAATGTCAAAATTTTCAATTAAATTTTGAAACTTACACGTGAATGCGAAAGACACGTACAAATGTGTACATGCAGTGTATGTGGGCGCTCTACTTATTGTGGGTGTTTGTGCAAGTTTATGTGGACCCCCTAATTGATGTGAGTACGTGTGCAACTGTGCAAGTGTATGTGAGGACCCTGTGTGTTTGCAAATATTGCGCGCGTCCCTAGCCTTTTTCTTTTTGATAATCGGATATTAGGGGTCAGCCTGCACGCACTTAGACTAATTTCAACGTATTGGTGGAAACTTATCACAATCTTGTCATTATAAATGCAATCATATCAATCTATCTCAACACACACAATCAAGTAGTAATAACGTGGTTGCCTAGGGAAGTGGACTGTTCACCCTTCAAGTTAGTTGTAGGACTAGGAGTACTTGCAATCTTGTCAAATTCCTTAGAAATAATCATGCATTTGATTTGTCAACTTATTATGCAGCCGAAAGCCCAATGGGAAATCAAAGAGCGCAAAGATACTACCCCACCTTTTTAAATTAGGAAATTGACTTTGGTACTCCAGTTTTTATCACTGGCACTCTACTTTGTGTGATAATCATGTGAGAAAATAAAACTAAAAGTGGAGTGCCATTAGCTAAATTTGGAGTGCCAAAATCACCTCCCTTAAATTAATTCAGTTTTCTAGGATTTTTTTTTAATGGAGGAATAGTCCTACAGTCAGGCCATTAAATGGACCCAACAGCGCAATCCAAACCTCCGGGAGAGTTAGGGCGGCCACACCAGTCATGACCCTCCACTTACTTCAGCTACTCACCTTGTGGAGAATCGAACCCCAGACCTTGAGGAGTACTCCCAAAACCTAGGCATCTGTCCGAACCACTGGTGCAACCCCTGGGTGTGTCAGTTTTCTAGGGTTATTCACAATATTCCAAAACATTCCTCAAAAAATCTGATCCCTGCTAAACATATGGAATCAATGACCAGAAAACTAGATCTCTGAGGGATGAGCTGCCACGAAGCAGATTAAATATCAAAAGTCAATTGGATCCCTAATGATCTCCTGATTAAAAAAGCTAACAACTTTTAAGGGTTGGTCGAGTAGAATCACCACCTGATTAAAAAAGCTACCAACGTTAACTCGTTAAGGGTTTTTTTGAGACATTAAACGACAAGGCAAACCTCTAGTGTCCATGCATCAACATTTCAATATGTGCTCTCTTGAGTTTCGGTTTGTTTCTTTTGGTTTTAGTGTGTTTTGGTTATAGGTTGTTGGGTTGTTTCTGCTAGAATTAAGGATATGATTTAGTCAATATTTGATTTGGTCAATATCTTTAATTGTGTAATCTTATTTTATGCCATAAGTGTAGAATATTTCCATGTAATCTTGTATTCTTTCCTTGTTAATGTTTGTACTATATATATTGTACAACTACGATGAATGGAATTATCAGAAAATTACTCCACAATTGTGTTTATTTTCATGGTATCAAAGCCACCTTCAATCTCCTTTTCTTAAACTCTAGGAATTGAAGTAGGTCCTGTATTCACAATTGTTGGTGTTTCTGTTCATATCATTCCGCTGCAAAATTTTCTTCTAGTGCCGTCATGGCTGAAGTAAGTGGTGCTAAATCACCAAAGAAGAACGAATCTTCGACTATTGTGTCTGGTCTCCATATGCAGGAAACATCCTCTCTCATCACTCCGGAACGGCTGGACGGTACCAATTATGTGGAGTGGTCTTTGAATGCCCGAAATAAAATCCGTGGGAGAAAACGTTGGGGTTATATTTCGGGTACCAAGGCTGCTCCATCAAATAAAAAGTCTGAAGAGTATGAAGAATGGGAGGATGAAAACTGTTTGGTCAAATCTTGGCTTCTTGATGCGATGACAAAGGATATTCGGTCTCTCTTTCTTCGATTGTCTACGGCAAAGGAGATATGGGAGGCAGTTAAAAATACGTATTCGATTGATCAAGATGCATCAAAAGCCTATCAACTTCATTGCGAGGTATTTTCTGTCCGCCAGAATGGAGGTTCTGTTATTTCTTACTTTGGCAAACTACAGAAAATATGGCAGGAACTTGATGATATTGATGCATGTATTATGGAGTGTGCTAATGATATTGCTATATACACCACAAAGGTTAATTCCGAACGGGTGTATAAGTTTTTGGCTGGTCTTGATCCTCATTTAGATGGGGTTCGAGGTCGTGTACTGTCTACAAAACCACTTCCTGATATACAGGCAGCTTATGCTATAGTGTGTTCGGAAGCTAATCGCCAAGATGCTATGCTTGGAGAAAATATTGGAGAAGGGACTGTAATGGCTTCTCGGAAGATGACCATCTCAAAGAAAGATCAAAAATGTACTCACTGTAATGGTACTGGTCATACGGTGGACACGTGTTTCCGACTTCATGGGTGTCCAGAATGGCATCCAAAGGGTAAGAAGGCATCTCATAAGGAGGCGAACTCTGATCCAAAAGCAAATCTAGCCACAACCCTTGCATTCACTGCTAAGTCTGGTATGTCTTTTACTGGAAATAGTAATTGGATAATTGACTCTGGCGCAACAGACCATATGACTTGTGATCGTTATAAGTTTAGTCATTTATCTCCTAAATGTTCCAAAGCCACTATCACCACTGCTAATGATGTATCATCTCCGGTTATTGGAGTTGGTACAGTTCCATTATCTTCCACGTTAAAAATCCATGATGTCTTATTTGTGCCGTCGTTAAATTGTAATATTTTCTCTGTGAATCAATTAGCCAAATCTCATGATTGTGTTGCTCTATTTTTTCCTACTCACTGTGTCTTTCAGAACATCCATACTCGGGAGAAGATTGGCAGTGGTAGACAAATGGGCGGATTGTACTATCTTGAAGATGGATTCCAACAATCCGATAAAAAAGGGCACGCTCTTGTGGTAAATGGAGATTCGATGAATAAAAAAAAGGAGGAAATTTGGTTATGGCATAGGAGATTGGGACATCCTTCCTTTGGCTATCTTAGGAAATTATTTCCATCCTTGTTTCATGCATGTAATCTTTCAGATTTTGTTTGCGAAACTTGTGTGAAAGCAAAAAGCCATCGTACTAAATTTCATTTGAGTGATCATAAAACAGATTTACCTTTTTCATTAGTTCATTCAGATGTTTGGGGACCGGCCCCAATTTCTACTCTTAATGGGATGAGGTGGTTTATAACTTTTGTTGATGATTGCACTCGCATGACTTGGGTTTATCAAATGAAACACAAGAATGATGTTTGTTCAATTTTTCGCATGTTCCATCAAATGATAACTTCTCAGTTTGGTGTTCCAATAAAAGTCTTTCGTTCTGATAATGGTGGTGAGTACGAAAAGAAAGAATTGATGGAATTTATGCACTCTGAAGGGATTATTCACCAAACATCTTGCACAGATTCTCCTCAACAAAATGGTGTCGCAGAGCGAAAAAATCGACATTTATTGGAAATTACTCGGTCTCTTTTAATTGGGGGTCATGTTCCTATTTACTTGTGGGGTGAAGCTTTGAATTCGGCGGTCTATTTAATGAACCGTACGCCATCCAGTGTTCTTAATTTTCGAAGACCATTGGATGCCCTTTCTGACCATTGCACTCACCCACCGGTAGTACTTCTGGCTCCACGAATTTTTGGGTGTGTGGTTTATGTTCATTTGCATCCGCGCCAACGGACTAAGCTTGAATCTCGTGCTTTGAAGTGTGTTTTTGTGGGATATGGGAACAATAAAAAAGGCTACAAGTGTTTTGATCCAAAAACTCGAAGGCTTTATGTTTCCATGGATATTACCTTCCACGAGACCGAACTTTTTTACAGGGCGCCAATTCCTAATTTACCATTTCCAGGGGAGAATTCAGACGAAGTGATAAATTATGCAGAACTGGAAGCATTTTTTACCTCAGAAAATATTTCTTCGTCCGGAGATTCTTCAGGACAGGGTGAATTTTCAGATGAAAGGGAAGAGTTATCGGTTGTTGAACCAGAGACGTCTCATACTGAAGATAATGCTCTTCATGATAGTACAATGCCTCCCAACAATTCAACACAACCACTGAGCCAGTCTTCTTCTGAGATTCCTCTAGAGGTATCCACTAACCCTAACTCCACTGGTAGTGATGATCTTTTTTCTGAATCTCAAGTGTCTCAATATCGTCTTCCGCCTCGTTCTAATCGTGGTGTACCACCTGTTAAATATGAGCCTGATCCTAAATCCAACGTTAGATACCCCATTAGTAATTATGTGTCTTGTCAAAAACTGTCCAAGTCATATGCGTCTTATGTGCTACAGTTATCATCTGTTCCTATTCCTAGTAAAATGCAGGAGGCTCTAGCAGATGATAGATGGACTCAAGCCATGGCAGAAGAAATGGCAGCGCTTGAGAAAAATGATACTTGGGAGCTTGTGACTCTACCGAAAGGAAAAAAGACGGTGGGATGTAGATGGGTCTTTGCGGTCAAGCATAAAGCAGATGGGACAATTGAGAGGTATAAAGCTCGATTGGTTGCGAAAGGATATACGCAATCTTATGGGGTTGACTATCAGGAAACTTTTGCACCTGTTGCCAAACTTAATACAGTTAGAGTGCTCCTGTCTTTGGCGGTGAACCGAGATTGGCCACTTCTTCAGTTTGATGTAAAAAATGCTTTTTTACATGGAGATCTTACAGAGGAAGTGTATATGGATCCCCCTCCAGGTGTGGAAAAATACTCAGATATTACAATGGTATGCAAACTTAAAAAGGCGTTGTATGGGTTAAAACAGTCTCCAAGAGCTTGGTTCGGTAGATTTACCAAGTCTATGAAGAGCTTCGGATATAAACAAAGCAACTCAGACCATACGTTGTTTTTAAAGCATCGAATGGGTAAAATTACTGCTTTGATTATATATGTTGATGACATGGTGGTGACAGGAGATGATCAAGAAGAAATTGAGAGCTTACAACGACACTTGGCCTTAGAGTTTGAAATGAAACAACTTGGAGATTTAAAATACTTTCTCGGAATCGAGGTAGCCCGCTCAAAGAATGGTATTTTCTTGTCTCAACGAAAATACGTTCTTGACTTGTTAACTGAAACAGGTATGCTTGGATGTAAGCATGCAAATACCCCTATTGAACAAAATCACAAGTTGTTTAATTGTTTACATGCAACTTCTACTGATAAAGCAAGATACCAGAGACTTGTGGGAAAATTAATTTACTTGTCCCATACTAGGCCAGATATTGCTTATTCAGTATGCGTAGTAAGCCAGTTTATGCATGATCCTCGTAAACCTCACATGGATGCTGTGGAACGCATATTGCGATATTTAAAGTCTGCTCCGGGTAAAGGGTTATTGTTCAGCAAGAATAATCACTTGAAGGTAGAAGGTTACACTGATGCAGATTGGGCTGGTTCATCTGACGACAGAAAATCTACATCAGGATACTTTACTTTTGTAGGGGGCAACCTTGTGACTTGGAGGAGTAAAAAACAACAGGTGGTAGCAAGGTCAAGTGCAGAAGCTGAATATAGAGGCATGGCTTTTGGAGTATGTGAGTTACTATGGTTGAGGAACTTGCTTAAGGATTTGGGTATTCACTCTCAGGAGACAATGAAGCTGTATTGTGACAACACTTCTGCTATAGAGATTGCTCATAATCCAGTCCAACACGATCGGACGAAGCATGTGGAAATTGATAGGCACTTCATTAAAGAAAAACTTGAAGCCGGAATCATTGCTTTCCCGTTTGTGAAGTCTGCAGACCAACTAGCCGATGTCCTTACCAAAGCTGTTGCCAGCAGTGTTTTTAGTCACTCTTTAGACAAGTTAGGCATGTGCGATATACATGCTCCAACTTGAGGGGGAGTGCTAGAATTAAGGATATGATTTAGTCAATATTTGATTTGGTCAATATCCTTAATTGTGTAATCTTATTTTATGCCATAAGTGTAGAATATTTCCATGTAATCTTGTATTCTTTCCTTGTTAATGTTTGTACTATATATATTGTACAACTACGATGAATGGAATTATCAAAAAATTACTCCACAATTGTGTTTATTTTCAGTTTCAGCGGGTGTTCCGTTTTGTTTTTCGCCGTGGTGTTTTGGTTGGCTCCTTGCCTTCCTTCTCGGGTTTGGTTCTCGGTTGGCGTATGCCTTTGTACTTGTGATCCGTTGAATCTTTGTAATCATTTTAAAAGATTTATAAGTTGTTTTTGCTCATAAAATATATACATATATATATATATATATATATATATATATATATATATATATATATAAATTCTTCAGCTCTATTGAGTTGTTTAATGGGTTAAACTAATCGAAGGAGGGGAAAAAAGAGAGAGGAGTGAAAGACAACTGAAGGTAAACGATGACCAGAATAAAAAAGAAATGCAACGTCTAATTGACGAAGCTTAACAAAAAAAAAAAAAAGAGTCTAATTGACGAAATTGACAAGCCAACGTCTACTAGACTCTTGCATTGAGCACTTCCATGGACTGGTTATTCATGTGTTGAAGTTAATGCAAAAATTTTGAGCAGTTTTTCAGATTGTTAGAAGATGGAGAAGGTGACAAGAAGACTGATTTTACGCACCATCCCATGTTTCTTGCTCCTCGTCTCCTTGGCGCTTTTCACTGTCGAATTGAGATCCGTTGTATTTCCATCAAATCAATGTACGTAATTATGTTTCTTGAATTCGATGACTTTGCAAGCTTTTTTCCTAAATCGTTGTTTCATAAAAAAAAAACTTCTCTCTCAACGTTGACTTAGCTGGTTTCATTGCTTGGAAATGGTAGGGAAGAAACAAAGAACAAATTGGCATGGGAGTGGCATAGAAGATCAAGAAGCGGTAGGGAAGGAACAGAGAACCAATTGGCGTGGGAGTAGCATAGAAGATCAAGAAACGGTAGGGAAGGAACAGAGAATTGGCATAGAAGATCAGGAAATGGTAGGGAAGGAACATAGAACAAATTGGCACGGGAATGGCATAGAAGATCAACAAAGGGTAGAGAAGAAACAGAGAACAAAAAGTTGGGGCGGGAGTAGCATAGAAGATCAAGAAGTTGTAGGGACGAAACAGAGAACAAATTGGGGCGGGAGTCGCATAGAAGATCAACAAATGGTAGGGAAGAAACAAAGAACAAATCGGGGTGTGAGACGCATGGAAGATCAAGAGCACCCAGATTCCCTCTTTCAAAGACTAGTGACAGGTTTCTTCTTCTTCACTACCCAAAATCAATGAAAGTCTATAATGATTAAAAAAAAAACCCTCTAATCAGATGATCCTTCTCATTCGCTCACTGTCGCATGTATTTGAATTGACCAAATCTTGATATACAAAGGCAATCATATCAGAAAAGATTTTCTTTAGTCACCCGTCTCTCAATATTGCTTCCAAACATCAATTCAATTAATAGAAATATGAGATTACACTCATCTCTAATTTTTCTCTACAATGGAATTGCATGCATTGGTATAGGACGAAGTCAAACGCAGCTGAAAGCAACTGGATTTGCTTGCCATTCTGACGTTCACACTAATGTTTGTGTGTCCAGTAGACCAGTAAGGATTGATACACGAACAATGAAGGTTTATGCACCATTCAGTCAAGCTATGACGAACCAAGAAAATCACACGATTAATCCATATCCTAGGAGGGAAGATAAGACAGCCATGGAATATGTTTCGTCAGTCCAGATACTTCAGGGAAACATCGCCCCCCCTCTAGCTTGTCGTTACACCCATAACGTCCCAGCAGTAGTCTTCTCATCCGGTGGCTTCACAGGAAACATATTTCATGAGTTCAACGAGGTTATCATTCCTTTGTTCCTCACTACTCGCCACTTCCAATCTCGCCTACACTTTGTTGTCACCGATTTCAGACCTCCATTCGTTGCTAAATTTAGCAAAGTCCTGTCCCGTTTGTCTAGCTATGAAGTTATTAATCCAGCAGCAAATGAAAGCATGCATTGCTTTCCAGGAGCAGTCGTCGGTCTTCACTACCATGACAATATTGCTGTAAAAACCACTGGTTATATCCCCGAAGGTTACTCTATGCTTGATTTCACGCAATTTCTCAGAGATTCTTTCAATCTAAAGAAACGATATTTGTCACAAACGGAAAAACCGGTGTTAGTTCTCATATCTCGTCCAAAAACAAGAATGTTTCTGAACGAAGATCAAATGGTGACTATGATGAAGACATTGAGATTCAATGTTGTCATTGCAAAGCCTGATACGATGGTCGATGTACCTAAATTTGCAGAGGTAATGAACTCGTGCAACGTACTGGTTGGGGCACACGGTGCTGGGCTTACCAATGAAATCTTCATGCCCCAAGGGGCTGTCATGGTGCAAGTGGTTGGGCTGAACCTAGAATGGGCCTCAACAGCCTACTATGGCAGGCCCGCTACGGAGATGGGTTTGAAATACATAGAGTACAAAATCGAACCGGAGGAAAGCTCTCTCATTTCTCTTTACGGGAAAAATCACCCTGTCATTACTGATCCGGCATCCATAGAAGCGAAGGGGTATAGGGTTGGTAGGGCTGTGTACCTTGAAGAGCAGAATTTTAATATTAGTGTTGTGAGGTTCAGAAAGACTCTTGTCCAAGCACTTGAACTTCTTGGGCGCTCGGCTCCTTTGGATTGAAGAAAAAGTGTTTTGAGATGATTCCTCCTAGCTAGTTTATTTGTGAATATACGATTAAGAAATAAGAGGAATCTGTGTTACTATTAGGAAGATAAAGAAATGATGGAGCACGTCAATTTGTACATTTTACTATTGTTCTCCATGGTGGTATTCGTTTGGAAATACTTCTATTTTTCTTCATAATTGTATGAAGGTATGCATTTTCCTTCAGCTCTGAAGAATCTGAGGCAATAAGAATTGAGCCAAGAAGATTGCAAGCAGGGGACTTATTGCCTCGGGTACTTTTGAGCAAAAGGAAAACACAAAGCCTCATGCAATGGAAGGAGTAATGGAAAACATTATATAAGCTTCTTGGCCTGAAGAGGTTGCCAAAACCAAGTTACTGGTAAGAATATGTGCACATGACAGTCTCTATATCGACTACCTTCTCATCAAGAGTAGCAGCATTGTGCCAGATGTAGAGCCCGTGGCGGGCAGCGATGCAGCTGAATTATAGGTGCTAGCAGGGGGAGAGAGCAGCTGCCAATTCCAGGGTATGCTCGGAACACTAACTTGGAAGCGGCGAGGCCCAATGCCCTAGCTGATGAATTCATGAATCACGAAGCTGGTACAGTTCAGTATCGGTGCAGGAACAGAGGAGGATGTGTTGTGTTCTCTCTTCTTAAAACAAAAAATGGTATACACAAATATGAATACAAATACAATGAGCCACATCCATTACAAATAGCAGTTGGACCCAGACCAGGGCAGTCTTCTCACAGAGCTAGTTGCAGTGACTCACACATCCTTAGAATCAGCAGCTAGCATTAAAATTCTATTTTTGTATAAATAATCTGGATGATGATCAATATCACAGATTCTCAAGAAGGCAACAGTTGAGTTTGGACCAAATAACAGTCAAGAGATGTTGTTCTATTCTCCATGTTCAAATACATTGCCGGCGAAAATTAGGAATCATATTCTGAGTAGATGATGTGTGGACAAAGGTAACATGAGAAACAATTTTCCCCAAAAGAACTGCCTGTCGGCTCACCAGCCTGTAGCATAGCTGGAGGTCCCTAGCCGCTGCTGTCTTGTTGTTGGATTTTCCTGAAAAATATGAACACCGAGAGCCATATTAAAGCTCTAACAACTCCAACGTAAGAGCTCGTAGATTCAAGATACTTCTTTTTTGGGGGTAAGTTAGATTTTCAAGATATAAATATATAATGTAGTTTTAGGTACCAATCATTTGAGTTGAAAATTTAAACATTAGTAGAATGTTCATTGTTTTTCCAGGATACTTGAAGTGTACATTTAACCATGAATAATAGACTTACAATTTCATAATCTTTTACCATATATTCCTGGTAGAGTGTTTAAGTGCGTACACCTATCCTCAATGAAGGGCCGCAAGTACACTCACACATTCTTGATCAGATCCGAGGACGCTGTAATGAGCAAAGTCACTACTGGGTTGTAGTGAGCAATTACAGCTGTCCAAAAGTGTTTTCAACGGTTTGGATTAAAAAAAAAAACAATTCCCTTGGAAGAATTTGTTTTAAATACAAATCATTAATTGCTGAGATAGACGGCTGATATACTCACTACAATCCTGTAGTGACTTTGCTCACTATAGGGTCCCCTGTGTTGGGCTTCACCCACGTGTGATAATTTATCGAGGGGGTGCTTGGTAATTATTCGCGTGTAGTTATGTTATATTCGATTTTGGTTAGAGAATCAAATCCTATGGCAAGTTGGAAGAGTTCCATACTTGGCGGTATTACTATGGAAGAGTTTCCTTCTTGGTGTATTTCCTAATCCGAGTAGAAAAAGGAATTATAAGGCAGTAGGAAGCCTTGGAGGTCAAGGCTTAATACTTTATAAATACCAAGGCGTATTTGAGATTTATGTGTGACATAATGTGAGGGAGAGGGTGAGGCGAGCGTGGGGGGCCGAGTTGTGGCCTCCCAGAGAGGAACCGACGTGTGGTTCCCGGAGAGTTTTTTCATCTTTATTGTATATTGTGTCAATATATAATCAAAGGGAGTTTTTCTCTGAAATCACTGCGTTGTTTGTGTGCATAGTGTCCCTCACGGTCCTAACAATTGGTATCAAAGCGGGGTTGAAGAAGAGGGCCACCAGAAAAACCACGGGTTCGATTTCCAACAAAAAAAAAAAAAGGTGCTCACGAACCTCGTTTTTGTCACCCGAGGAGGTTGCACAGGCGATTGGAAGTGGCGGAAAGGACGATTGACGGAGCAGACTTGTAGGGATCGGAGGTTGATCAGTGCAAACATGCGCGAAACTAGTGAGCAAGGATACACTCGGGTTGGTAGTGACACAGGCACTTACTAGAGCGAAGGTTTGCGTAGATGATTAACAGTGATCAGAGGCAGTCTGGTTCAATCGGGTTTGAAGACCTATCATCAGGAGTTGTAGTTGTGATTTGGGCTGCATGAGGATGATGATGGGCAACTGATACATGCTTGTGGAGAGTATAGACAGCTGGAGCTGATGTTTGGTACTAGACAAGCAGTATGAGTTTTTGTGACAGTGAACAGGTGAAGCAACAGTTGCAGAGACACACAGGAAGGGCACTGGAGTACGAGGAGTCATGACCTGAGATGTACAGGAGTGTCGGTTACCAAATCAGATTGTGTGTGGAATAGTCTGCAGACGGCGGGCAACTGGTTGTTTGGGAGATGTTCACGGAAGCTCCGGACAGAAGGAGAGATGGAGTCACGGATCGTGTCCTGCGAGGATGCGAGCACTCCGGTGCACCTAGGTGAGGGGGTGCAAAATCATCCCACATGGGCGAGGGGGTGATTGTTGGGCTTCACCCACGTGTGATAATTTATCGAGGGGGTGCTTGGTAATTATTCGCGTGTAGTTATGTTATATTCGATTTTGGTTAGAGAATCAAATCCTATGGCAAGTTGGAAGAGTTCCATACTTGGCGGTATTACTATGGAAGAGTTTCCTTCTTGGTGTATTTCCTAATCCGAGTAGAAAAAGGAATTATAAGGCAGTAGGAAGCCTTGGAGGTCAAGGCTTAATACTTTATAAATACCAAGGCGTATTTGA
Source organism: Rhododendron vialii (assembly GCF_030253575.1). Lineage (NCBI taxonomy): Eukaryota > Viridiplantae > Streptophyta > Magnoliopsida > Ericales > Ericaceae > Rhododendron > Rhododendron vialii. The sequence continues at coordinate 41,535,776 of NC_080562.1, read as the reverse complement.
GATTTATGTGTGACATAATGTGAGGGAGAGGGTGAGGCGAGCGTGGGGGGCCGAGTTGTGGCCTCCCAGAGAGGAACCGACGTGTGGTTCCCGGAGAGTTTTTTCATCTTTATTGTATATTGTGTCAATATATAATCAAAGGGAGTTTTTCTCTGAAATCACTGCGTTGTTTGTGTGCATAGTGTCCCTCACGGTCCTAACACCCTGGTGATCGGATCTGGGGTCGCTGCTTGCTACTTGTTAGTACTTGATATGGTGCTGATGCTAGCTGATCAGGATGGTCATAAGTGAGGATTAATTTTGTAGTCTTTAAACATGTCCTACTACACTGATGAATGCTATATAGAGCTTTATCTCAACTGTAATTGGACCATCTGATAGCGAATTGTAAAATTAGAGCTTTTAAGTCAATCGATTTATTAGACTGATGAATGCCGAGTCGTTATAGAAAAAATTAAGTAATTGGACCACCTCATGTTAACGTTGGGAAGTTGACTGTTACCTTCCAAGTTTATTGTAGATGCTTACGTTTAGGGCTGCAAACGAGCCGAGCCGAGCCGAGTTTTAGAGTGTTCGAGCTCGGCTCGCCAAAAATTTAGTTGGCTCGAGCTCGGCTCGAGCTCGTGACGAGCTGCAGAACTTGAGCTCGAGCTCGGCTCGAGATGTATTTACGGAGCTTGAGCTCGGCTCGTTCGGCTCGTTTATGAAACAAATATATATAAATGTATATATAAATAAATATAAATATGTAAATATATATATATATATATATATAATATAATCGAGCTCGCGAGCCAATTCGAGCCGAGTTTCGACTAGCTCGAGCTCGGCTCGTTTATGAAACGAGCCTAGGACTCGAGCTCGAGCTCGTTCGTTTTTGTCTCGAACCGAGCCGAGTCGAGCCGTTATCGAGCCGAGCTCCGAGCCGCTCGCGAGCGGCTCGGATCGTTTGCAGCCCTACTTACGTTGATGTTAATAAAATACTAAAATGGTACGTTTGAGGTACAAATCATTTTGAGTTGAAAAACAAAACATTCGTTAGAGTGTTGATTATTTTTTCTAGGATAGTAAAACTGTACATAAAACCATAAATAAGATTACCATAATAATGTTTTTACCATTTTTCCCCTTTTATAGTGTTTAAGTGAATAAGAATGAGAGAAGAGCAATCTTTTGCAAGGTCCATAGTCCATATAGTATCTCCCGCAAAATGTCATCATTTCATAGGGATTCTTCCACAAGTATAGACCATAAACGAGACTCATAAACCAAAAGGTTTGGCTAAGTGATAGTCACCTAGTAACCAATCGCCGCATAGGTGTTCGGTCTGAAGTATGATTTCTACTCACATGCTATCAATTCCTCTCATACGATAATGATAAGAGGCAAGGATGATGCTATATATGGTGTCTCCTCCTTTGTCGGGGGGACACGGTATCCCCAAATAACATAACCACTCAAAGGCATAACATTATCCATTCAGAGGCATGAGACACCTTGACGGGGGACACCATATATAGTTTTTCCCGAAAAAGGCAAAGTCTAATGAACAAAATTGACAATCCAACCTATTTTACTCTTACCTTGAGCACCTCCATGGTTGTTCATGCTTGTATATATTACGCAAATCCCATGAGCAGGTTATCTGATCATTGGAAGATGGTAGAGAAGTCGCGAAGAATTCTGGTTTTAGGCACAAGTCCATTTTTCTTCTTGTTTCTCCTCTCCTTGCTCTACCTTGGCGAATTCGGATCACAGGTAGTTCCATCAAATCAAGGTAACTATTCTTCTTGAATTCGATGATTTCGTGAGCTTTTACAAATCAATGTTTCATAGAAGATGGTGGGTATAGAGATAATTCACACACAATCAAACTCACATGCAACTCTTGTGTTAATCATAACCAAAATACAAATTACAAATTACACAAACATAACTCTCACATCTCACTCTCACTCTCACTCACTCACAGCTCACACACATCTCACTCCACTGGTGGTGGAGGGGAGTCCCCCGCAGGGGCTCCCCATCAGTACTCGCACTTCATAATTAAGTTTATTTCCTACACCACAGGCTATAGTTGATTTCATTGCTTGGAAATGGCAGCGAAGAAACAGAGAACGAATTGGGGCCGGAGTCGCATAGAAGATCAAGAGAACCTGCATTTTCTCATGAAAAAACTAGTACAAGGTTTCTTGTACTCTTCTGTTCCCATTTTCATTACACTAGTGAATGTCTATAATCATTGTTACAGGGAAAAAAATAATTTCCTCTAACCACATAATCCTTTGTCGTTCGCTCACTAATACCACACTGTATAACGTTTGGCGTATACTTATTTAATTTACACTGGTACTCATATGATAGAAGGTTACGTATAGTCACCCTTCTCCCAATTTGCTTCAAAACATGGATTCAACTCTTTGAAGTCTTAGATAATATTCATGTCTAATTTTTTTCTCCAATTAAATTGCATGCACGCATATAGGCGGAAATCAAACTGATCAACGGGAAGCCACCAGATTTGCTTGCCATTCGGACCTTCACACTAATGTTTGTGCATCTAATAGACCAGTAAGGATCGATACGCTTACAATGAAAGTTTATGCACCATTCAGTCAAGGTATGCCCCAAGCCAATCGCATAATCCATCCATATCCGAAGAAGGAAGAGAAGTGGGTCAAGAGATCGGTTTCACCAGTGCAGATACTTCAGGGAAACATCTCGCCTCCTCCATCTTGTCATTACACACATAACGTCCCAGCCATAGTTTTCTCATCCGGCGGATACTCAGGGAACGTATTCCATGATTTTAGCGAATTAATCATTCCTTTGTTCCTCACAAGTCGCCACTTCCAATCTCGCCTGCAATTTATTGTCACTGATTTCAAACCAATTTTCTTTGATAAATATAGGAATATTTTCTCCCATTTGTCAAGCTATGCAGTTATTAATCCAGCAGCGAGTGTAGGAGTCCATTGCTTTCCTGGAGTAGTGGTCGGGCTTCACTATCATGATCATCTTGCCATTAACACCACCGCCATCCCTAGAGGTTACTCCATGCTTGATTTCAAGCAGTTTCTCAGAGAATCATACAATCTGAAGATACGAGATTTGTCACCAGCTGAAAAACCAGTGCTGATACTTATATCCCGTCCAAAATCAAGAATGTTTCTGAACGAAGATCAGATGGTGACCATGATGAAGGAATTGGACTTCAAAGTTGTCATCGTAACACCTGATATGATGGCCAACATAGGCAAATTCGCAAAGATTGTAAACTCGTGCAGCGTACTTGTTGCAGCCCATGGAGCTGGGCTTACAAACATTATCTTCTTGCCTCAAGAGGCTGTCATGGTGCAAGTGGTGGGTCTGGACCTAGAATGGGCCTCAACACACTACTACGGCAAGCCAGCTACAGAAATGGGTTTGAATTACTTAGAGTACAAAATTGAAGCAGAGGAAAGCTCTCTCATCTCTCTTTACGGCAGAGATAACCCTATCATTACTGATCCAGCATCCATAGGCGCCTCACGAGGGATGCTAGTTGGCAGGGCTATTTACTTAGGAGAGCAAAATTTTAATATTAATGTTTCGAGGTTTAGAAACACTCTTGTCAAAGCACTTGAACTTATTGGGCACCTGGCTCCTTTGGGTTGAAGAAAAAAGTATTTTGAGATCATTGCTTCTCGTAAATTGTAATATAGTTCTCCGTGTTGGTATTCATTTGGAAATATACTCCCTTTTTTTTACTGATCACCCTATCATTACCGATCTCGCATCCATAGAAGCGAAAGGGTATAGGGGTTGTAGGGCTGTGTACCTTGAAGAGCAGAATTTTAATATCAAAAGCCATAAATAACAGAAACATAAGTGAATTTTAATATCAAAAGCCATAAATAACAGAAACACAAGTAGGCCACAAAAAGATTTTTCAAATGAAATTGCCAATCAACAGTATGAAGTCATTCAGCAAGAAGAAGTGAGCCAAGAAGATTGCAAGCGGGGACTTATTGCGTCGGGTACTTTTGAACAGAAGGAAAACACAAAAGCTTCACACAATTGAAGGAGCAATGGAAAGACATTACATAAGCTTCTTGGCATGAAGACGTTGCCGAAACCAAGTTATTGGTCAGAACATGTGCACATGACGGTTTCTAATTTCTATATCGACTACCTTCTCATCAAGAGTAGCAGCATTGTGCCAGATATAGACCCTGTGGCGGGCAGCGATGCTGCTGAATTATGAGTGCTAGCACTTAGCAGAGGGAGAGAGCAGCTGCCGATTCCAGGGCATGCTAGGAACACTAACTTGGAAGTGGCGCGGCCCAATGTCCTAGCTGATGAATTCATGAATCATGAAGCTGGTACGGTTTTGTCTTGGTGCAGGAACAGAGGAGGAAGAGTTGTATTCTCTCTTCTTAAAAGAAAAAATGGTATGCACAAATATGAATACAAATCATGGTTTTAAATCGCAGTATCGGTCGGTGTAACGGTTGCGGTCGCGAGTAACGGATATAGGGAGTATCAGTCCATGTGTAACGCGAATCGGACATTTGGTAAATATTACGTCTATTTTATATCTAGTTTGGACAAATATTAAGCCTCCAAGTGGTAAATGTTATGTCTCTCAATGGTTAAGGGTGCATACGGTGAGCACTGTAACGCTCATTTGGTAAAATGTTACGCCTAATGGTTACGCCTCTCAGTCGTAAATATTACGGGTGCATGTCGTACGCTAGGTGTGCACCGTAGCCACTTGCCCGATATGTCTTTGATATTAGTCAACTTATGCTGCCAAAAGCCCAATGGGAAATCCAAGAGTGCAAAAGATGCTACCCACCCTTGCAAAGTTCTCCCCCCCCACCTTTTTAAATTCAGTTTTCTAGGGTTCTTCACAATATTCTAAAAACATTCCTCAAAAAATCTGATCCCCGCTATACATATGGAATCAATTGCCAGAAAATTGAATCTCTGAGGGATGAGCTGCCACGAAGCTGATTAAATATCAAAAGTCAATGGGATCCCCAATCACCACCTGATTAAAAAAGCTAACAACTTTAAGGGTTGGTTGAGTCGAATCAGCACCTGATTAAAAAAGCCACTCCCTCCGTTCCATATTAAGTGTTCACAACGAAAAGTCGTGCCATTTTTCAAATAAAAAAATCAACTACTTCCGTATATAATTTTTTTGCACCAAATTAAAGTACTAGTTGAGATTTTTAATACGGTGTGAAAAAATTTGAAAAATTATCCACGTAAGTAGTTGATTTTTTTATTTGAATGGCAAGAGAGAGAGAGTGAGACTCTTAATATGGAACGGAGGGATTACCAACTTTAAGGGTTGGTCGAGTCGAATCAGACAGCAGGTAATAAACTCTTCAAATTTGTAGGTTCAACTCCCATTGCTAAAAGAATGAAACATAAAGCTCTTGAGACATTTAAAATGAAAGTTGGGAAAATTAGCCATAAGGACGGTGAAATAGTTTTCATTTAGGAAAAGGCCGTCAGCAAAATAGTTTTCAGTGGAGGTCTTTCAACTTTTTGAGTTTTTTAGCCATAAGGCCAAAACATGTTTAGGCACTTTCATAGGGTTTTAGGATGCATTTTTCTATTATATGATTTTAGTAGTTTAGACACTTTCATAGGGTACCTTGGGGTTTTAGGCACTTTTATATATAGGGTAGCCTAGGTTTTTTTCTTTTTCCTTAGTTTGTTTTGGTTGTAGGTTGTTTCAGAGGCAGGGTGTTCATTTTTGTTTTTCGCTGTGGTGTTGGTTGGCTCCTTGACTTCCTTCAGCTTTGGTTCTAGGGTGGCGTATGCTGTTGTGCAAAGATCCGTTGAATCTCTGTAATCATTTTCAAAGATTTATAAATTCTTTGTGCTGATAAAAATATGTGTAGATGCAATTCTTCAGCTCGATCGAGTTGTTTAATGGGTTAAACTAATCAAAGGAGGGGAAAGAAAGAGAGAGGAGTGAAAGACAACTGTAGGTAAACGATGACCAGAATAAAAAAGAAAATGCAACGCCTAATTGACGAAATTGACAAGCCAACGTCTACTTGACTCTTACATTGAGCACCTCCCATTGTTAATCATGTCATGTGTAAGTTAATGCAAAAACTTTGAGCAGGTTTTCAGATTGTTTCAAGATGGAGAAGGTGCCAAGAAGACTGATTTTACGGGCATTTCCATTTTTCTTGTTTCTTGTCTCCTTGGTGCTTTACACTGTCGATTTGAGACCAGATGTAGTAGTTCCATCAGATCAATGTACGTAATTATGTTTCTCGAATTCGATGAATTTGCAAGGTTTTCCGTAATCGATGTTTTGTAAAAACAACTTCTCACTCACCATTGACTTGGTTGATTTCATTGTTTGGAAATAGTAGGGAAGAAACAGAGAACAAATTGGCACGGGAGTGGCATAAACGATCAAGAAACGGTTGGGAAGGAACAGAAAACCAATTGGCGCGGGAGTGGCATAGAAGATCAAGAAACGGTAGGGAAGGAACAGAGAGCAAATTGGAGCGGGAGTGGCATAGAAGATCAAGAAACGGTACGGAAGGAACAGAGAACAAATTGGCGCAGGAGTGGCATAGAAGATCAAGAAACAGTAAGGAATGGCATAGAAGATCAAGAAACAGTAGGGAAGAAACAGAGAACAAAAAATTGGAGCGGGAGTCGCATAGAAGAGCAAGAAATCGTAGGGATGAAACAGAGAACAAATTGGGGCAGGAGTCCCATAGAAGATCAACAAATGGTAGGGAAGAAACAAAGAATAGATCGGGGCGGGAGTCACATAGAAGATCAAGAGCAACCGGATTCCCTCTTTAAAAGACTAGTGACAGGTTTCTTCTTCTTCTTCTACTTCACTACCAAAAATAAATAAAGTCTATAATAATAGCTAACAGAGGAAAAAAAAACTCTAATCAGATGATCCTTCTCATTCGCTCACTAATCAGGCAATCATATCAGAAGTTAAGATTTTCTTTCGTTACCAGTCTCTCAAAATTGATTCCAAACATCAATTCAACTAATAGAAATATGAGATTTACACTTATCTCTAATTTTTCTCTGCAATGGAATTGCATGCATCGATATAGGACAAAGTCAAACGCAACTGGAAGCGACCGGATTTGCTTGCCATTCTGATGTTCACACTAATGTTTGTGTGTCCAATAGACCAGTAAGGATCGATACACGTACAATGAAGGTTTATGCACCATTCAGTCAAGCTATGACGAACCAAGCAAATCACACGATTAGTCCATATCCGAGGAGGGAAGATAAGACAGCCATGGAATATGTTTCACCAGTTCAGATTCTTCAGGGAAACATCGCCCCCCCTCCAGCTTGTCATTATACCCATAATGTCCCAGCGGTAGTCTTCTCATCCGGCGGCTTCACTGGAAACATATTCCATGAGTTCAACGAGGTTATCATTCCTTTGTTCCTCACTACTCGCCACTTTCAATCTCGCCTACGCTTTGTTGTGGCTGATTTCAGACCTCCATTTGTTGCTAAATATAGCAAAGTCCTGTCCCGTTTGTCTATCTATGAAGTTATCAATCCAGCAGCAAATGAAAGCGTGCATTGCTTTCCAGGAGCAGTCGTCGGTCTTCACTACCATGACAATATTGCTGTAAAACCCACTGATTATATCCCCGAAGGTTACTCTATGCTTGATTTCACGCAATTTCTCAGAGATTCTTTCAATCTAAAGAAACGAGATTTGTCACAAATGGAAAAGCCGGTGTTAGTACTTATATCGCGTTCAAAAACAAGAATGTTTCTGAACGAAGATCAAATGGTGACCATGATGAAGACATTGGGCTTCAACGTTGTCATTGCAAAGCCTGATACGATGGTCGATGTACACAAATTTGCAGAGGTAATGAACTCGTGCAACGTACTGGTTGGGGCACACGGTGCTGGGCTTACCAATGAAGTCTTCATACCCCAAGGGGCTGTCATGGTGCAAGTGGTGGGGCTGAACCTAGAATGGGTCTCAACAGCCTACTTTGGTGGGCCGGCTAGAGAGATGGGTTTGAAATACATAGAGTACAAAATCGAACCGGAGGAAAGCTCTCTCACATCTCTTTACGGAAAAAACCACCCTATCATTACTGATCCGGCATCGATAGAAGCGAAAGGGTATAGGGTTGGTAGGGCTGTGTACCTTGAAGAGCAGAATTTTAAAATTAATGTTGTGAGGTTCAGAAAGACTCTTGTCCAAGCACTCGAACTTCTTGGGCGCTCGGCTCCTTTGGGAAAAGTGTTTTGAGATGATTCCTACTAGCATATTTGTGAATATCCGATTAAGAAATAAGAAATAAAGAGGAATCTGTGTTATTTGGAATAGAAAGAAACGATGAAGCACGTCAATTTGTAAATTTTACTACTATTGTTCTCCATGTTGGTAATCGTTTGGAAATACTTCTGTTTTTCTTCCTAATTTTATGAAGCTATGCATTTTCCTTCCGCTCAGAAGAACCTGAGGCAATAAGTCCCCCGACCGCATAAAAACTTACAATGCTCTTTTCCCTTTCCCCCATTGCCTAATATCCACCTGGTTTCAATCTTCTTGCAGCCAATTCTTGTCGCGTCTGGAATGACGTCGAGAATAAATATAAGCTCCAATACACCTCTTAAGATTACGTAAAAAGCACCATAATATCAAAAGCCATAAATAACAGAAACACATCGGGCACAAAAAGATTTTTCAAATGAAATTGCAAATCAACAGTAGGAAGTCATTTAGCAGCAAGAATTGACTTATTGCCTTGGGTAGTAGAAGGAAAACACAACGCTTCATGCAATTGAAGGAGCAATGGAAAGACAGTGCATAACCTTCTTGGCATGAAGACGTTGCCGAAACCTAGTTACTGGTAAGTATATGTGTATACTGGGATGAACTTCTTACAGTTTCTTACTCAAAGATGAATCACTCGTGTAGGGCAGTGTGTGTTGGAATTTTTTCCCCCCTAAATCAATCCCAATGGAAGCGTAATCGGAAAAATTAAACACGCAATAAACAAATGCACAAAGAGAACACAACCAATTTTACTTGGTTCGGCCTCAATGTCTACTCCACAGAACTCCACAGAAGAGAGAGGAATTTTCACCAAGGTTTACAAATGGATACAAGGATCTCACAAGCACCCTATCCAAAAACTATAACCAAAGTGGAAATATCTTACCCAAAACTCTCCAACACAGCTGAAACAGAGGGCACCAACCCAAGCAAATCAGCCCACAAAGGAACACAAAGGCTGCTGCAAATTGCTTGAACAAAGAGAGGAAAGTGGCTGCCTTGATCTTCTCCTTGGCATCGTCACAGCACAAACACACACAGTGCACTCCCACGCTTTTCCCTTTCCTTTGAACTCTAGCACACACAACACCAAACCCTTTCTCTTTTTCTCCTTTTCGCTGCTCACGGCTCTCTCTCTCTCTCTCTGCTTTCTCTACTCTATTTTTTGCTCCCAGCCAAAAAATTCCTTTTTAGCTTCAAGAGAAGCTAACACAAGCATGTGCAAGTCATGTGCTCTTAAAACAAATGTGTAGAAACTTCTACCCATTTAACTAGCCCACAAAAAAAATCTTTTGGGCCAAACACTATTGTGTTTATTTTCATGGGCAAAAAAAACCCAACAGTGTGAAATCTGTTTTAAGGAGATAGTGTGAAACACATGATTCGATTTGCATTTGTATCGTTATTTTGTTATAGTCTACCCATCTCGTTTCCGTAATTTGTATTCCGTTTATTGATCGTAATGGAATTCGCATTCTGGAATTGGCCGATGTATTTTTTCCATCAGAGTATTGTGTAAAACCTTTCTAAAGAGCAACATTCCTTGAATAAAGTAGCAGTTGGACCCAGACCAGGGCAGTCCTCTCGCAGAGTTAGTTGTAGTGACTCCAGCCATACTATACACGCACATCGATCCTTCAAATTCAGCAGCCTTAAAATTCTATTTTTGTATAAATAATCTGGATAATGATCAACATCACAGATTACCCAAGAAGGCAACAGCTGACTTTGGACCAAGCAAGAGCCAAGAGAAGTTGTTCTAGTCTCCATATATCTGTCTACTCGTAAAATACTATACTGATAAAAGTCAGTGCAGATAGGAAAATTTTGCGCACCTTGCTGGCCAAAATTAATAATCATATTCATGGGAAATTTTGTGCACATTGCCGGCCATAATTAATTAGGAATCATATTCAGAGTAACGATGGGTGGACAAATGTAACACGAGAAACTATTTCCCCCAAAAGAACGGCCTATGAGCTCAGTTTATCAGCAGATTCACCAGCCTGTAGCATAGGTGGAGGTCCCTGCTAGCGACTGCTGTAACCACCTTGTGGTCGGATCTTCCTGCAAAATATGAACACCATGAGCCATATTAAAGTTCTAACAACTCCAACGTAAGAACTTGTATATTCAAGATATTTGTTGCTCTTGAGAAGAACGTCATGAAAATGCAAAAACTCCTAGTTAAAGTGCACGTAAACCGACCTAGACATACGCTTATTGTTTATGAAACATGTATAGGCAATTGTTTAGCTCAATATTTTTGCACTTGATTAAACTAATCAGAGGATGACAAAAGAGAGGAATAAAGCTGGACGGCAGGGAAAGAACCAGAAGAAAGAAAGTCTAATGAACAAAATTGACAGGCCAACTGATACTTCACAGGGCACCCCGTGGTGCTCCTAATTTGTATAAAATACAAAAAACTTTGAGCTCAATTTGTTCACTTGATTAAACTAATAAGAAGTGGAAAAAAAGGAGTAATAAAGCATGACGGCAGGAAATCCAAGGACCAGGACAAAGAAAATCTATGTCTAATTAACAAAATTGGCAAGCCAACTAATACTTGATCTTTCATAGATCACCTCCGGGGTGCTTTTACTCTGAGCATGTTCCAGATTAGCGGAAGATAGAGAAGGTGCCGAGAAGTCTGGATTTTCATGCCACTCCATTAATATGCTTGCTTCTTCTCTCCATGCTCTACACTGTCGATTTCGGATCCGATGTAGTTCCATCAGATCGATGTACTTGTGCTTCTTGATCAGGAGGTTTGGCTGCATGACTTTCGCCTAGCTAGCTAGTAACCAGTTGTCTTAGGAAGTCTTTGATCTAAAGTTTGACTTCTAATCAAGTGCTATCAATTCCTATAATGAGCGAGTCTATACGGAACTTTATCTCGACTTTAATTGGACCATCTGATTGTGGATTGTAAAATTAGTGCTTAAATCAATCGATTTATTTGACTGAATGCCAAGTTATAGGAAAAATTATACAAGAGTGATAAACACACATCCCTTCCTTCCAAAGCACCAATAATAATAATAATAATAATAATAATAATAATAATAAACACATCCCTATTCCCTAGCTAGTGTACAGATGTACAAGTATATCAAGCATTGTATATGGTTTACAGATAACACCTTTTTCCTTCAAACTACGAATTAATAAAACTATTTTGTGAGGGATTTGACTTCCAAGTTTATTGTTAGATGCTGTTAAAAAGAAACTTATCGTAGTTGTACAAGTGTATATAAAACCATAATTAAGATTACTATATAGATGAGGAATCAATGACGAAAAAGACGCGAACTTGGGAGAATTATAGAGTTATATATACCATTGCGGAATTACAATTTTTTTTTATAATGTGTTGCTTTTGCGTTACGTTCATGTTATACAAAACAAAATGGTTTGAGGTATAATCATAGTGAGTTGAAAATCAAAACATTAACTAGAGTCTTCATAATTTTTTCTAACATAGTACAAGTGTAAATAACATCATAAATTATAGAAATTAACAAAACACAAAGAGAGAGAGAAAGAGATGAGAGAGAAGAGATGAGAACAAGAACTCAACTTTCTATTCCCCAAATCTGTTCTATTCGATGATTACAAGAGAAGCCAGATTTGGCTTTTATATACATTTCACTAATCCAACAGTTAAACCAGCTGAGTAACAACTAATCAACTCAACCCACTTCGACTAATCCAACTAATCTGCTGACATGTCAAGTTTAACCGAGAAGAGATTTGGTGCATTGAGAACACCCTGAGGCCTCTTTGTGACTCTGACTTACGTAAGATTACTATATTATTTATTTTTTTTAACCATATTTCCCCTTTTATAGTGTTTAAGTGCATAAGAATGCGACAAGAGCAATCTTTTGCAAGGTTCAAAGTCCATATATCTCCACGAAATTTCATCATTTCACAGGATATCTTCCACGAGTAAAGACCATAAACGGGACTCACACATCAGAAGGTCTTCACTTTGAAGTTTGATTTCCACTCATGTACTATCAATTCCTCTGATTAGCATGCAATATAGCCCATACGAAGCTCTATCCCGATTTTAATTAATTGGGTCGTTGGTGCTCTCAATGCTAGTAAATGGTAAAAATATGGGGAAATTCCTGGCCGGTCCCAAATTTTACATAAGGTTCCATGCAAACCCTTTTTTAAAGTTCTATCCCATTTAGACCCTTTTTAAAGATGCTTTTACTATTTCGCCCCTCTCACTTTTCATACCTCAAGAATTCACACCTCCGAGAATTCACACCCCCAAGAATTCACACCTCTAAGAATTCACACCCTCCAGAATTCACACACCTCCAAGAATTCACACCTCTCAGAATTCACACCCCCAATAATTCAAAACTCCGAGAATTCACACCCCTCCGAGAATTTACACCTCTCAGAATTCACACCCCCAATAATTCACACATCCGAGAATTCACACCCTCCAGAATTCACACACCTTCGAGAATTCACACCTCTCAGAATTCACACCCCCAATAATTCACACCTCCGAGAATTTATACCCCCCAGAATTCACACCCCTCCGAGAATTCACACCCTCGAGAATTCACACCTTCCAGAATTCACACCCCCAAGAATTCACACATTTCAAAATTCACATATCTTTGTAAAATTCACACCTTTACGGAATTCAAACCCCTAAAATTCACATTTTTTTTGCAGAATTCACGCCCCATCTGCACTATTCGCACCCGAGAATTCATACCTCGCAAGAATTCACACCCATTCGCAAGAATTCACATTCTTTTGCAGAATTCACACTACAAAAAATTCACATCCATTCGCACTATTCACACTCCCGGAATTCGCTTCTTTAAAAAAAGACACAATTCACACTTAAATAAATAATTCACATGTTCGTAAAAGACACAATTCACACCTTAAAAAAGACAAAATTAGCATCCCATCTATACTTTTCACATCCTCGAAAAATGAGATATCAATTGAGAGACTCGTGATCTTTACAGAACAAATCAATTGAATCCCAATCATGCAAAAATTGAACAAATCAATTCACACCAAGTGAAGTACAACAATCTACTGTATAACAATACAAGAACGAAACAATTACTAGAGAAATCAATTGAGTGACTCATGATCATTACTGCAACGATCTCGAACGTATAGACGAGCGTAGCTGCAAAATAAAATTAAAAAAACACAACAATAATCACAATCAGATTAATTAAGAAAAAGAAACAAATAAACGTATATATTTATATCTATTTACGAATAAGAACTTACCGAGGTGGATTTCTCTGAATGATCCGCTACCGATCTTTTGCTCGAGCTTGTGTTTGCCGCCGACGATCCCGGCAAATACAAGTTTTCAGTTGCCGGATTTTCCATTACGAGTTCATCAACCAGATCTACAATCAGTTCCTAACGCACAGATCGAGTTTTCAGTTGATTATTCAGATGTTTCCACAGAAATAATAGCTCACTGTAAACAGTGGTGTTCGAAATCGAGGAGAGGGACGAGAACGGCGTCGTTAGTGAAATGAGACGATTGGCGGCGGCGGGGAAGAGGGGGGGCGGCAGTTGCAGTTTCCGGTGGGGAGTTGTTCGGAGGGTTGGATCGGATTATGTCGCCATATTACGGGAGAGGTGGATGCGTATTATGACGACGAGAGTCCCAGCGAGAGGGATATTTTTGGTAGTTTACCTAGAACAGGGGTTAGGCGGAATAGTGTTGACAGGAGGTGGGCTCGAACGGGAAGCGGGTAACGAAAAGGGGCCGGCCAATAAGAACCCCAAAAAATATTGGTGCTCCAAAAAAGTTGGTTAACAGACCCAATACAGAGTTATGGAAGAACAAAACATACGAGACTGATAAGAACAGTACCCTTAGCTAGTAGTTGTACAAGCCACCTTTTTCCACCGCAGAAAAACAAAAAAACATATATCTATCAACATCTTTTTATATGGCCTATCAAAAAAAAAAAAACCATCTTTTTATTATGTCAATGTCCATATATACACAAGGCCGGCCCAAACCCAAGGCCCAAGAGGCCTGGGCCTTGGGCATCTTAAAATGGGCAAATTTTAGGAGCACTCTACTAATTTTGCTATTTGCGCTTGAGTAGAAGTCTTTTTGAGCTCAAAAGAAGGAAAAAAATGGTCCATTCTAAATTAAATCAGCCGGCAGCCCACACAAATTAAATCAAATGAGGCCCAAAAAAGCACACAGTGGCATTTTTGCAAATAAGTGATCCAAATGGTCCATTTAATTAAAACACTCCTCAGCTTTCTCACCTCTTACATTTACATTTTGTTGCCCCCAACAGAAAACAAAAAAAAAACGAAGAAAAGAAGAAAGATGAACGATTCGAAATTTCGAAAACCAAAATCGGCATCCAGTTGAAATTGTTGAATCACAAGGAGAACCCAAACCGTAGAATCGAACACTGCAGCAACTTCGTCCCCCACGGTCCCACCTATCGCCGGCTTCGGCGACGAACAGGTTACAGGTGCGGAGGTACTTCTCCCTCCCTCTCTCTCTCTCTTAAACATGCACACGGAGTGGGTGCCGGAGTCTTGAGGCCCGGAGAAGAAGGGGAGGCCCAAATGCTGAAGACCTTGGAGGAGGAATCAGGAATGGGTTGTTTGTTTACTGGTTGAGATTAGGGGTTTTAAAATTTGTTAGGACTTTTGAAAAAATTTACACCGCCAAATCAGGACGGCAGGACCACATAAGTTTAAGCATTTAAGCGGTATATTCTTGGGCCTCTCGCCATCGATGAATTGTAGTTCTTCGAAAGTTCGGCTTTTTTTAATTTTATAGGCAGGACCGCAGGACCACATAAAATTTGTTAGGGCTTTTTTAATATTGCTTATGAGAAGTGAGACTTTCTTTAATTAATAATTTTATAGGCTTTTTTTTATTTCTAAGTTCAATTGAGTAGTGATAGTCATATTAGGGCCTTTTTTTATTCTCCACTTGATTTATGTTTAAGCTTATTGGAAATTGAAATGCAAGACCAATATATACTAATATACTACACATTGCGGAGTCTTAAAGTATCTCTCTCCCATTCGCTTGCGACTTGCGAGGCTTCAAATCGGTAAGTATTCTCTTCTTATGCAAAGCCCTGGGTGGTGGTGCTTAGATTTGTACTGATTTAGTTGACATTAGTTGAGGTGCTTAAATTTAAAAATATGTATTTAGTTGAGATAATATGTATTTACCTATTTGGAAACTTTGTATTTTGTGTTCGTATATAATGATTAGTAGAACTTTATATTGGTTTGGCTTTTTCGTATTGTGATTGTTGCTGTAAAAATTGTTAAGTATTAACTCTTTAAGGGCACACTTTTTTTTATTGGCCTTGGGTACCCAAAACCCTTGGGCCGGCCCTGTATATACATATGCAATTCTTCAGCTCAGGTTGTCAACGGATTAAACTAATCTAAGGAAGGAGAGAGAGAGAGAGAGAGAGAGAGAGAGAGAGAGAGAGAGAGAGAGAGGAAAACAATGGACCAGAATAAATAGAAAGGCCAAGTCTAAGTAATGAACAAAATTGACAATCCAACCGATTTTACTCTTACATTGAGCACCTCCTTGGTTGTTCATGCTTGTATAAATTACGCAAAACCAGTGAGCCGGTTATCTGAGTGTTGGAACGAAGATGGAGAAGTCGCAAAGAATTCTGGTTTTACGCGCAAGTTTAATTTTATTCTTGCTTCTCCTCTCCTTGCTCTATATTGGCGAATTCGGATCACATGTAGTTCCATCAAATCAAGGTATTTATGCTTCTGGAATTCGATGATTTCGCGAGCTTTTTCCTAAATCAATGTTTTATAGAAAATTTCCTCACCAACCACATACTTAGTTGATTTCATTGCTTGGAAATGGCAGCAAAGAAACAGAGAACGAATTGGGATGGGAGTCACATAGAAGATCAAGAGAACCTGCATTTTCTCATGAAAAAACTAGTTGAAGGTTTCTTCTTCTTCTTCTTCATTACTCAACATTAGTGGTTGTCTATAGGGCAAAGTCCACTTTGAGCTCCTGTGAGTTGGGTCATGTGCAGATACACTTCCCATGGTTCAAAAGTGTGCAATAACACCCATGTAGTTTGTGAAATGTGCACATAATATCCAATTCCGTCTATTTTAATAGATGTGTATCTCACACGTCTCTTGAATCTAACCAAAATCTAATCCGAGCCGTTCATAATGTATTAATCATATAATTGAGCATCCCTATAAAAAATCAACTCGACCAGACATCAATAACTCAGTGATCTAATTCTTGTTAAGATGAATGATAAATTTAAATTTGAAAATTTCCTTCATAATAAATTCGATTCTACTATGAGGTTTGCATTTTTTGATCGACTTGAATTTTGGTATAGATATAGTACAATATCAATAGTTTAGATCCAATTTTTAATACATGGGATGGATTGGTTAGATTCAAGGAAAAGAAGAATAATCGAGGGAGAAGATGAGGGCATATCGGACTTTTGATGCGCGTCCGTCACACCTGACGTTACTATGGACAGAATTGGGTATTATGTGCACATTTCACAAACCACTGGGGTGTCATTGCACACTTTTGAATTGAACCACATGGGGTGTATCTGCACATGACACAAACCGTAAGGTGTCAGAGTGGACTTTGCCCATGTCTATGTAATCATAGTTACAGGAAGAAAGAAAAAAAACCTCTAACCGCGTAACCTTTGTCATTCGCTCACTAATACCACATTGTATTACGTTTGACATATACTTATTTGATTTATACAGGTACTAATCATATCATAGAAGATTACAAATAGCCACCCTTCTCCCAATTTGGATTCAACTAATTGTAATCTTAGATAATATTCATGTCTAATTTTCTTCTCCAATTGAATTGCATGCATATATAGGAGGAAATCAAACTGATCAAGGGGAAGCCACTGGATTTGCTTGCCATTCGGACCTTCACACTGATGTTTGTGTGTCCAATAGACCAGTAAGGATCGATACGCTTACAATGAAGGTTTATGCACCATTCAGTCAAGGTATGCCCCAAGCGAATCGCATAATCCATCCATATCCGAAGAAGGAAGAGAAGTGGATCAATAGATCGGTTTCATCATTGCAGATACTTCAGGGAAACATCTCGCCTCCTCTGCCTTGTCGTTATACACATAACGTCCCAGCCGTAGTTTTCTCATCAGGCTTATTCTCAGGGAACGTATTCCATGATTTTAGTGAATTAATCATTCCTTTGTTCCTCACAAGTCGCCACTTCCAATCTCGCCTACACTTTATTGTCACCGATTTCAGACCAATTTTCTTTGATAAATACAAGAAAATTTTCTTCCATTTGTCAAGCTATGAAGTTATTAATCCAGCAGCAAATGTAGGCGTTCATTGCTTTCCTGGAGTAGTTGTCGGGCTTCACTATCATGACCATCTTGCCATAAACACCACCGCCATCCCTAGAGGTTACTCCATGCTTGATTTCAAGCAGTTTCTCAGAGAATCATACAATCTCAAGATACGAGATATGTCACAGATGGAAAAACCGGTGCTTGTTCTTATATCTCGACATAATTCAAGAATGTTTCTGAACGAAGATCAGATGGTGACCATGATGAGGGCATTGGGCTTCACTGTTGTCGTCACAAAGCCTGATATGATGGCCAATATAGACAAATTCTCAAAGATAGTAAACTCGTGCAGCGTACTTGTTGCGGCCCACGGAGCTGGGCTTACAAACATTGTCTTCTTGCCTCAAGGTGCTGTCATGGTGCAAGTGGTGGGTCTGAGCCTAGAATGGCCCTCAACAAACTACTACGGCAACCCAGCCACAGAAATGGGTTTGAATTACTTAGAGTACAAAATCGAACCGGAGGAAAGCTCTCTCATCTCTCTTTACGGAAGAGATAACCCTATCATTACTGATCCGCCATCCATAAGCGCCTCGCGAGGGATGCTGGTTGGCAGGGCTATTTACTTAGGAGAGCAGAATTTTGACATTAATGTTACGAGGTTTAGAAACACTCTTGTCAAAGCACTTGAACTTATTGGGCACTCAGCTCCTTCGGGTTGAAGAAAAGGTAGTATTTTGAGATCAATGTTTTCTAGAATTCCTTGAGAATACAATGAAGAGAGAAATAGGAATCTGTGTTATTTGGAAGAGAGACATGATGAAACACAACTATTAGTAAACTACTAAACTGTAATTAATACAGTTCTCCGTGTTGGTATTCCTTTGGAAATACACTTAAGTGTTCAAATTGAGGGTAGAAGTCATCAATTGGATTAATTTGGTACGAAAACCAAACTTGAAGGTTAAAAGAGTTGTAATTGATACTTGGACGATGAAAATGAGACTCGGATGAAACTAGGAGAACCATTTTTATAAATTTCCCTTCGTTTTTTTTTTTTTTTTGAGACATGAGAAGTTCAATAATATAACTAAACAGCTACACAGACTAATAAACAAAAGAGTTAGAAAGGAAAACACAAAGGAAAACCAAACCAAACCAAACAAAATAGATGTATATGCTCAAAGAGTATGGTACGGTGGAGCATTTGACGCCGTGGAGCATGAAACAGATATGGATCGTTGCAACTAGATTTAATTGTATGCTCACTCGTCTATGTTTTCTACAAGAACAGCCATGATGAGGTTGACAAGGCTCTCTGGCCATTACGGAAGAGACTCAGATTGAACCGATGAAAGTCCTAATGCTCAATGGCTGAATTTCGCCAAATCACTCTTAGGAAAAATTTTCACGGGCTGCCTACTCGTGGTAACTCTAAGTTTTGTTATTTGCTGCCTACTATTTGTTATTGGCTGTGGTTCCCCAGTGTTTTGATTCATTATTGGTTAAATAGTTCATTGGACTGTTCACCCTCCAAGTTCATTTCACGTGTGGAGTGGCTAAAAGGCCATTGCGAAATCAAAGAGGCAAAAGATGAAAATTTAGTGTGACATAAACACCTAAGAAAACACTGTTCCGTTAAATGTAAATTGAACTATAAGTTTCTGTTCACTCGTAGGGCTCACGACGGCGCGGGTCGCTGGTGTTCTCTCTTGGTGGGGGTTGCTAGCTGGGTGGTGGTGGCCACTAGATAGGGTGGTGGCCACCGGATAGGGTGGCGGCAGTGATGATGAGCAGTTTCGGTTAGTGTTAGATTTTGGGATTTGCTCGCCGGTAACACGTTTCTGACCAAAAGATTTTGGAATTTTCTTGGGTTGGGCTTGACCCGTTTGTTGTTGGTCTGGGCTTGGCCCCAAGGAAAGGTGTGTTTTGGACTTGTCTCATGAGGTGTTTTTTATTGGGGAATTTTTAGGCCGGCCCAAAAAATTAGGTTTGGTCTTATTTTAGTCCTGTACAATTATTTGTATTTTTATTCCAACCATGCCCTTCCACGGGCATCAGCGCACGGAACTAGATAACATAGTATAGAAAAATTATCCAATGCTCCATGAGCACTGGTGCACCATTAAAAAACATTATTTAAATTTCAAAAAGTCATATCTTTTATTGTAGATATTCATTTGTAAAATATTTTTGGAATCTACTCGACGATATCTACTAAACAAGATCCATATTGAATGTGAAATTATGAAAGATTAAAAAAATACCATTTGCTATGAAAAAATTCTATGAGAACTGTTTCTATGAGAATTGTCCATGAGAACTATTTCTATGAGAATTGTCCCTATGAGAACTGTCTTTAAGAGAACTATTTCGGACAAAAATACTCTTAGTTATGTGAACTAGCTATGAGAACTGTCAATTCTCATAATCAGTTCTATGAGAATTATTTGAAATGACTATGTGAACTGAAAAGTACACAATTCAAATAGTCTCAATACACGCTAAAATACACAGTTCTCATAGAAAATACGTAGTTGTCATAGAAATACACAGTTCTCATGGACAATACTCAATTCTCATAGAAAATACACAGTTCTCATATATAGTTGTCATGGACAATACACAATTCTCATAAAAAATACATAGTTCTCTTAGAAAAATACACAGTTTTTATAAAAAAATACATTGTTCACATAGAAAATACACAATTCTCATAGACAGTTTTCATAGAAAATACACAATTCTCTTAGAAAATACACAGTTCTCATGAAAAATTCATAGTTCTTATAGACAGTTTTCATGAACAAATACACAAATCTCATAGAAAATACACAAATGAATAAAAATACCCCTAAACTATGGCTATGAGAACTGAGGCTATGAGAGCTATATTTTTAGAATCAATTCTTGAATCATATTATTTTCGAACAAAAATACCTTTGGTTATGTGAACTAGCTATGAGAACTGTCAAGCCTCATAGTCAGTTCTATGAGAACTGCTTAGTTCTTATAGAGAACTGACTATGTGAACTGAGTTATAAGAACTGACTATGTGAATTGCCAATTTCCAATTTCCATAGTCAGTTATATGAGAACTATCAATTTTCATAGTCAATTCTATAAGAATTGGTTATGAGAAGTGACTGTTCTTGTAGAGAACTAGCTTTTTGAACTAATTATAAGAATTGGACTATGTAAACTGAAAAATACACAATTCACATAGTTTTACCACACACTAAAATACACAATTCTCATAAAAAATATATAGTTCTCATAGAAAATACACGGTAACAAAAATATCATTGGCTATGTGAACTGGCTATGAGAACTGCCAAGTCTCATAGGCAGATCTATAAGAAAATACACAGTTCACATAGACAGTTCTCATGGACAATACATAGTTCTCATTGAAAATACACAATTCTCATAGACATTCTCAAAAAAAAATACACAATTCTGATAGAAAATACACAGTTATCATAGACAATATACTGTTTTCATACAAAAATACACAGTTCTCATAGAAAATGCATAGTTCTCATAGACAGTTCTCATAAAAAATATACACAGTTCTGATAGAAAATACACAATTCTCATGGACAATATACTGTTCTCATAGAAAAATACACAGTTCTCATAGAAAATGCATAGTTCTCATAGACAGTTCTCATGAAAAAAATATACAGTTCTCATAGAAAATACATAATTCTTATAAACAATTCTCAAAGATACACAGTTCTCATAGAAAATACATAATTCTCATAAAAAATACACAGTTCTCATAGACAATTCTCAAAGAAAAATATACAGTTCTCATAGAAAATACACAGCTCTTATGAACAATACATAATTCTAATAGAAAATACACACACGAACAAAAACTGAACAAAAAAAAAGTAATCAAAATCAAATATGAGAAATTGAAATACATAAATCTGACATTTAACAAAAAAAAAAAAAAAACCACAAAATCGACTGCCACTAGTGGATAAGGCATTCAACAAAAAAATCAATTGACATTCAACAAAAAAATCTAATCAACGAAGATTTCTACCCTCGCTCCGGCATCTCCAGCGTGGATTGGTTCCATTCACATAGCCTCACCACTCGTCGCCATGAATCGACTGCCACAGGTGGAGGAACTTGCTTCCGCTGCTGCCGCCAAAATATTACGAAACAAAAAACCACTTCGTAGTCCCGTTCCTTCTCAAAATACAACTATAATAATTAAATGCAACAAACACCATACCTTTGCCTTAAACTTCGAATTGGATGGATGCTTCCATAGCTTTTCAAGATTCGCATTTCAAATAAAAATATATATAATCCAACAATGAGAATATTCTTCCAAACCCTCAAGGAACGCTGGAGGAACTCGAGCTGGATCAAATAGCAACCGCACCCTAGCAAATGATGGAGATCGAGGACGATAGGATTTTGCAGATCAGTGAGAAGAGGAACGTCGAGAAGGAGGAGAAGATGGATCAGGTGAAGGAGGCGATGGAGAACGGGGCAGTGCTGGCGACGCAGCAGTGATGTTTTCAGAGAGGAGAGAGCGGCAGTGGTCGGCGCTGCTCCATCAGGAGAGAGAGAGAGAGAGGTGTTGGAGGTAGTGGAGAGACAGAGGGGAGGGGGTTCAGTTTTTGTTTTTAATGTGGAGTGGGTCTTTGTGGGCAAAAAAGACATTAAGCAAATTAACCGAGCCAATCTAGGTTCGGAAATAATATTTAGGGTTGGGATCAAAACGAACCTAGAAAGGGGGACTGGCCTCTAATTTTCTATTTTTTATTTTCATCCAACCCTTTGTTGGATTCCTCTTCACCCTTATTTGATGTACCCTTATCAAATTTCTTAATAAATTTGTCATTTTAAAAAATTTAAATAAAACTCTCTCTCAAGGCAGCTGGAATTTTGTTCAATCGTTGAATTCAAGACGAGATGCGAATCAAGTGACTCCGACACCTCTTCTTTTTTTTTATTGATCCAAGTGACTCCGACACCTTGTTATCGTGGAAAATATGTATCGATATGCCTATCATAAAGGAACACATATCCTGATTAATAAATTTCTTTTGTTCTATAAAAAAAAAAAACAAGTATCTATCAATGCATCAATATGTCAATGGAAAGTAATTTTTGCACACATTTTTTTTATAAATGCACTTCCCTTTTTGTCTTTGTTCATATGAATTTACAACATTGCCCTTTAATGATCTAACTCTTTGGCACATTTAAGGATAATATTGTATTTTTACATAGCTAAAAGACAATAGGGGGAATGAGGTTGTAAGAAAAGGGAGTGCGAGAATCACTCCCCTATATGAATATATAAAAAAAGGCACATATCCTAATTAATAAATTTCTTTTGTCTATACAAAAAACACGCATCTATCCGTGCCTCTAAATGTCAATATGGGGAGTGATTTTCACACTCATTTTTTTTAACTGCACTCCCCCTTTTGTCTTTATTCATGTGAAGTTACAGTTTTTTGCACTCATTTTTTTTATAACTGCACTCCCCTTTTTGTCCTTTTTTTTCCATATGAAATTACAACATCACCCTTTAATGATCTCACTCTTTCACACATTTAAGGGCAATATTGTATTTTTATATAGCTAAAAGACAAAAGGGGAGTGAGGTTATAAAAAAAAAAAAAGTGCGAAAATCACTACCCTATGTCAATGCCTCTATATGTCAATATATATAGATGCGATTCTTCAGCTCAAGTTGTTCACTGGATAGAAAGTAAAAGAGGAATGAACTAAGAGAGGAAAATGGATGGACCAGAACAAACGACAATGCAAAGTCCAGCTACTTAACAAAAATTGACAATCCAACGATCGAGCACCTCCGTGATTTGTCCATTGCATGTATAAGTTAATGCAAAAACTTTGATCTCGTTATCAGATTGTTGAAGACGGAATTGTTAACTTTAGAAATCTATTACTTTCGATTATACCGTGGTGGATACCGGATTCTTCCAAAGATCACTTCTAAAGCAAATAAGACTTCCAAATTAATGGCCCCACATGAGTTGACCATTCCCAACGGGGTGAGCCGTCATTAAGCAGATTATTAAACTACTAATAGTCAATTGATATGTGCAAGCACGCAACTACTCACCGCATGATTAAAAAGATTTCTATCAGAAATTGCGAAACATATGGTTTAACAACTCGAGGTATTAACCCCGAGGGGTTTGGCTAAGTGGTTATAAAAAAGTAATAAGTGCTCCTCTACGAGGTCACAGGTGTCATTTCAGGCCAAACATCACAAACCTTGGGGCCACTGCGGGTTACGCCCGGCCGTTACTTTTAGGACCCCGGAATTAGTCTAGGTGCGCACAAACTGGCCCGGATATCAAGTTATTAAAAAAAAAAAACCGAAGAGTTGGTTGAGAGTGGAATTATATATGACAGCAAATAAAAGGGGATTGAATTAATAGAGTAGGAAAACGATGAGTTACCAAAAAAGAGAGTAGGAAAACGATGGACCAGAATATATAAACGACAACGCACAATCTAGTTAACGAAAATTGACAATCCAACGAGCACCTCCGTGATTGTCCATTGCTCGTACAAATTAGTGCAAAAGCTTTGATCTGGTTAGTTACCAAATTGTGTCCAAGATGGAGAAGGTGCCAAGAAGTCTGGTTTTTCTCGCAGCTCCATTGTTCTGCTTGCTTCTCCTCTGCTTACTCTACACTGGCGAATTCAGATCGCGTGTAGTTCCATTAAATCAATGTATATGTGCTTCTTCGCGAGATTTTTTCCTAAATCAACGTTTTATCAAAAATTACCTCACCAAACATAGACTTAGTTTATTTCATTGATTGAAAATGGCAGGGAAGAAACAGATAACGAATTGGGGCGGGAGTCGCATGGAAGATCAAGAGAAGCTGCAGTTTCTCTTGGAAAAACTAGTGAAAGGTTTCTTCTTCTTCTTCTTCTTCTTCATCGATCTTCTTCTGCATATTCATTATTCAACAGTAGTAAAAGTCTATAATCATAGTTACCGGGGGGGGGGGGGAAAATCTATAATGACATACTCCTTCGTCTCATTAGTACCACAGTGGATTTGTTTTGACATTGACATATTTGATTTACACAAGTAATCATACCATAAGCAACAATGCTACTCACATAATGATCCAAACACAATAACTTACATAACCTCTCACATACATGTAGGGCCCACACATAATAGCGTGTGTGGAGCCCACATGTATGTGAGAGGTTGTGGTTGGTGTTGTGTTTGGATTGTTGTGTGAGTATCATTTTTGTACCATAAAAGATTAGCTATAGTCACCCATCTCTTTAATTTGTTTCAAAACGCGGATTCAACAAATTGAAATCTGTTATAGTATTCAAGTCAAATTAGTTTCTTCAATGGATTTGCATGCATGCATATAGGAAAGAATCGAGCGCAGCTGGAAGCGACCGGATTTGCATGCCATTCAGACCTTCACACTGATGTTTGTGTGTCCAATAGACCAGTAAGGATCGATACGCTTACAATGAAGGTTTATGCACCATTCAGTCAAGGTATGCCCCAAGCGAATCGCGTAGTCCTTCCATATCCAAAGAAGGAAGATAAGCGGCTCATGAGATCGGTTTCATCAGTGCAAATACTTCAGGGAAACCCTCCTCCGCCTTGTCGTTATACACATGATGTCCCTGCCGTGGTTTTCTCATCCGGCGGATACTCAGGAAACGTATTCCATGATTTTAGTGAACTAATCATTCCCTTGTTCCTCACAAGTCGCCTCTTCCAATCTCGCCTACGCTTTATTGTCACCGATTTCAGACTTAAGTTCATTGGTAAATACAAGAATTTTTTTTCCCATTTATCAAGCTATGAAATTATAAATCCAGCAGCAAATGTAAGCGTGCATTGCTTTCCTGGAGTAGTTGTCGGGCTTCACTATCATGGTGCTCTTGCCTTAAACACCGCTAACGTCCCCGAAGGTTACTCCATGCTTGATTTCAAACAATTTCTCAGAGAATCATACAATCTAAAGATACAAGATGTGTCACAAGCGGAAAAACCGGTGCTAGTACTTATATCTCGTCATGGATCAAGAATGTTCCTCAACGAAGACGAGATGGTGATCATGATGAAGGCATTGGGCTTTCGAGTTGTCGTTGCAAGGCCCGATGTGATGGCCAATTTAGACAAGGTAGCAGAGGAACTGAACTCGTGCAGCGTGCTGGTCGGGGCCCACGGTGCCGGGCTTACAAACGGTCTCTTCTTGCCCCAAGGGGCTGTCATGGTGCAAGTGGTAGGGCTGGGCCTAGAACCTTTCTCAGCATTCTTCTTCGGCGAGCCATCGAAAGAGATGCCTTTGAATTACTTAGAGTACAAAATTGAAGCAGAGGAAAGCTCTCTCACCTCTCTCTATGGCAGAGATCACCCTGTCGTCGTTGATCCGGAATCTGTGGCCGCGACGAAAGGGTATGGGTTTGAAAAGGCTGTGTACCTTGATGGGCAAAATTTTACTATTAATGTTGTGAGATTTCGAGAGACTATTATCAAAGCATTTGGACTTCTTGGGCGCCCAGCTCCTTTGGGTTGAAGAAATATTGTTTCGAGATGATTCTTCTTCTATTTTAATTACTTGGTTATTTTTGGTATATCGTCACTTGATTGGAAGAGAAGGAGAGAGAAATGATGAAACACATCAATTTGTAGATACACATTTTTTTTATAATTTAAAAAAAAATATTGCCATAATTGTAGCGGTTGCAATGATGTGGTTTCTTGGGCATAACAATCTAGTTTAACAGCTGCGGTCGCGGGAGACACGTTAATTGACAGATGTATATTTTTTTCCTTTCAGAATCACACTTGTTGTGTGTTTGGCTATTTTTCTTTATTTTGTTTACTTAATCCTACATATTTGGCATTATTGTGTTAACTGTAAGCTATTTTAAAAATAACTTTGTGAAGTTGTGTACTACGTAGTAATTTTTTAGTGCTTCAATTTAGAGTCATTTCTTATAAATTTGAAATTTTTTTTGCCAAAAGGATAACAATTACTGTAAAATCCTGAAATTTTAAAATTCTAGTCACGTGATCCGAATAGGAACTCGACACTCTAATTTAATTCTAATAGTAAGTTAGGCTATGCGAAGTGTATCGTGATCCGAATGAATGTGTGAATTCTGATTTAATTTTGTAAATACTAAGGGACAATTGAGTTACATCTGATACACTGTACGAGTTATTTTAAGTTAGGATTTTTCCTTGAAAATCGAACACCGCTACGATGATCCTCATATTTTTATTTGTTTATGTTGAAATTATAAGAATTTTTGGAGACCAAAATTTATACGCGAACAGACTAGAATAGCAACGATCAGGCGCGAAGCGCCACGTGGTACAACGTGGTGACATGTGGCATGCATGGGTGAAATGGGCGTTGATTCACCTTTTGAATCCGGCCACCGAAGTATATAAATTCATGTATAAGAAGGATATTATATTTGTTAATTACATTTAGTAATTAGGATATCAACCTTTCCCCTGTCTTCTTCCACCGATTACAGAGAGAGAGAGAGAGAGAGAGAGAGAGCGCAAAGGAAAAAAAAAAAGAAGAAAAGAAGAGCTGCGAACTCCTGTAATCGACTACTATCCCGTCGAACACGCCGCTCGTCGGAAGACTCCATTGCCGAACTCCCTTTTTCTCTCTCTTCTGGTAATCTGACTTTCTTACTCTCTAATTTACATTAAAATGTGTATTTCATGCATCTACATTAGGAAATAGAGTGATTCGTACAGGACACACAAATCACGCACAACATCGCAAACCATCGCTCCTCCACCTCACTCCTCACTTTCTCTCGGGTTCTCTCCGCCATCTGCTCAAAACAGAAAACCCCTCTTTTCGGCAAATTCCGAAATTACGACTCGACATGATTAACACGAAATTTTCAATAACTAAGTCTTTAACTGAAGCATTAGAAATCTAGGTGCCTGTAATACAAATCGTTGCTGGCAGTCGAAGCCGGAAATAAAAATATACTAATTGTGTTAACTGAAGTGAATTTGAGATTTCTCCAGGAATCCTATTGAAACCCCTTTGCTATTAAAGAAGACAAAATTCAACCCTAGCCTTCTAGTTATGACAGAACAACCCCGAGCTTGAAACATCGAAAAATAGCCTGAACTTGGGAATTTTGTCCGAAGATGGCTGAAACTAAGTTATAAAATGATACTATTCTAGTTTTAGCTAAGTTGGTAGTAAAGGTGATTTTGTGAGTAATTGTCATGATAATTATGTGTTTAGGTGCAAGTGATCGCGTGTTAAAGCTAAACGCTACTTCTTTTTGGTGAGTTGCGCATACCTTGGTTACATGTATTTTTCTGAATTTTGAGAAAAAATGCCATTGCTTGTTTTTGCTGAAAAGTGTGAAATTCGATCCTCTTACTTGATTTAATTGGTGATGTTGAGTAAAATACGTGTGATGGCCTGTTTATTAAATCTTTGGTGTTACAGTTAATCTAGACCATGGCAATACGTTTTGGGAACTTGAATTTCACTTCTTGTTAGTACATGCTTGTGATAATATAAATCATTCGAACGGTGTCTCGAGCGCTAGGGGACATGTAAAGAAATTAGTGGCATGAAGTAATAAGGTAGGAGATGCAGCCAGGCATCACCGGGTAACGATATCTTACCACTCTTCAATGGGGTCGCTCCCCAACCGACTGGCAAAAATACCGTTGAATGATATTATCGCTCAAAAGTGCAAAAGTTGAAAGAAAAATGAAATGAAAAGGTCCTTGGACCAAAGAAATGAGCTTATGAGCTAAAATGCTTTTACTGGATGTTCAATGAAATATTTGGATTGTTGCTTTGAACTGTTTCATAATGTGGGGTATTTTCATGGTCAAACTTGTAACTTTGGTATACGTTTCTCACCCGAGCTTCGGCTTATGAAAATCTTTTCCAATTTTTCAGGTTAAGGTAGATAGCAATTGTGGACTGAATGGGGTGCTCGAATAACCGTGGAGAATCATGTGTAGTCTAATGGTTTGTAATTATTATACTTGTACACTTAGAAGCTCTGGGATTATGTTATTTATTCTACGCTTCTGCATACTTTGCTTATATGGTTTAAAATGACAATGATGTGAGAAATCCGTAAACTAGTATATGAGCAGGCTTTCGGCGGCTTAACACCCGCTTGGCCGGTCACGACTTTCAAGGTAGGTTTTGGATCGTGACAATTACCATTGATAACCATAGAGAAACATACAAAGAGCATATACATCCCTAATCAAAGGCGTGAACAACATAACAGAAGGGAGGCTTTTCAACTAGAGACGCCTAACCTCCAAACCCTTACCAGCCAAGCAGTGAAGCACACAAATACTAACATGCCTGACAGAAGAATACTCACACACAATACACTCACACACCTAGAAATAAAACACCAAACCACCGTCGGACAACACCCACAAATGAGAGAGAACACTCGCAAGGGAGATCGAGAAAACAAGAGAAAAGAAAAACCTACCATCACCAACAATGACGCTGGCAAATGGGAAACCCCGCTGGAAAATCCCATGGCTGCGTAACAACTAGCAGAATAAACGGACCTTATTACCTCTCAACATCACATACCATCCCGGCACATCATCTCCGGCCAGAAACCCGTCCGTAGAATAAAAAACGCCGACCTCAGACCGCAAAACTCGATCCACGACCATGTGATAAACATCCGGTGATGAACCATTGGCAGCTACGTGGTGGAGATCGTGGTGATCATGATGGAGAAGGTGCAGAGAGGGGACACGATGGAGAAGCCGCGACCAAGGCTAGCGGCAGGGGAGGAGAGGGGTGGGAGGTGATGAGAGAGGAGAGAAAACTCTCCGATCAGAACAAATTTGGAGAGAAGACCCGAGAGGGTGGCGCCCTTCCTCCCACCACGCCCTCCCCTCGATCAGAACAGATTTCGTTTAAATTTGCATGTTACAAAGACTGATAAGGGCATATTATGGTTGTAAGGAAGAAAGAAACCAAACTCATCCAAGCGAAATTCCACCAATCCAAAAATCATTATGCTGAGGATAAGGGTTACAATTGATCAAAGAGATGTGACAGTCATGATACATGCCTGTATAAAGGCACGGGGTCCTATCAATTCAGATACATAATCAGAATGCTTTTGGTTGTTCTTTCTCTCTAGAATTATCTCCTACACATGTTCTTGACAGGTTCACAAAGTTCACAAAATCCAAAGGTGTTCTGGCTCTTCTTCGTTGGAGCATTGATGCAATTGAACAAGCAGTCAAACAAGCAGTCAATTGGGCATGGGTTCATTGTATATATCTTGGAGTCGAATGCGCTGTTAACCTGCTGCACATCAGATTCTCTGGCATCGGTGGCGGCTAATATCGTCTCAAGGACAGCAACTTCAATGTGCCTTGAAGCAACTATTTTTTTCCTCGACTATCAAAATTCCATCAGTTTTTCAATATTTGGATTGATAACGGTTTGGGTTCAGTGATTTCTTTAAGACGAAGATGAATAGATGTGATTCAAGACTTCCAAAAGGAAAGGGTTATCGAATCGAATATGGTTTTGCGGTTTTCAGTAAGTTGCCGTACAGGAGAACATATCGATGCGTGCCTATGATAGAAACGTTCTCCAATACTATACTGTTAAATTGCCACAGGAAGCTGGGATGTTTATATGAAATGTGTTGTTTGAATTCCTTTCTTTGTGCAAGTCTTTTAGTAATGGTTCGGTTTGGTTTGGTTCGATATGACCGGACGTTTATTCCAGTACTTTCCAGTCTGTTTGTAAAATGTTTGGTTTTGTTTATAAACTGTTCAAAGCGAAATGTCCAATTTAGTTTAGAAAAATGCCTAAATTAGACCAAATCAAACCGTTTACACCGCTAATGGCAAAAAGGCAAAAAAAAAAGAAAAAAGAAGAGGAATTAAGATGCTAGACAGATGAGCCGTCATTAAGCAGATTATTAAACTACTAAAAGTCAATTGAAATGTGCAAGCACGCACTACTCACCGGATGATTAAAAAGATTTCTCCCGGAAATTGAGAAAAATATGGTTTAACAACTCGAAAAAAGAAAAATGCAAAGTCTAATTAACAAAATTGACAAGCCAACGGCTAGTTACTCTTATATTGATCAGCACCTCCATGGTTGTTCATTGCTTGTAGATATCAATGCCAAAACTTTGATCGCACGAGTAGGTATTCAGATTGTTAATTGGAAGATCGATGGAGAAGGTACCCAGAAGTCTGGTTTTTGTCACAACTCCATTTATCTGCTTGCTTCTCGTCTCCTTGATCTACACTGTCGAATTCGGATTTTATTTGACTCCATTAGATGAATGTAAGTATATATGCTTCTTGAATTCGATAAATTTCCACGCATTTCCTTAATCAGGGGCCGGGTGTTGGGGAGCATTCGTTTTGCATTTTTCATTTGTTGCATTTTCTTTATTTTAACTGTTTGACACTTAATTATAGAATGTATTCTGACATAATTCATTCCTAAAACAACTTTAAAGAGGCACATAATTCATTCCTAAAGGGGAATGCTAGGTACAAAAAAAACTTATCCTGCCGAAAGTACCTCGAAAACAGCAATCAATGGTTGAGAATCACTTTGATGATTATGTCACACACATCAAAGTGAATCTCAACCACTAGTTGATCTTTTCGGGATACTTTCGGGGTAAATTTTCTTTGTCCCTAGCATTTCTGTTTTAGATTATAGTAAAAGCCGATATAACTGTTTGCTATAGCTTGTGAGATTATGATTGTGTGGTTGTAAAAGTGGGTTTTGTTACTGCAAAAAGTTACAAATCAACTTCCAAAGTACTTAGAATAAAAAATTTGATCCGAAAAGCACCTTAGATTATATCGCAAATAGTTACATGTATGCTATAACTGTTAGATTATGATTGTGTTATAGTAAAAGTGAGTTTGAGCCCGGTCGTGGGCGTTTGGGATTCAGGGATAGCCTCTGAAACCTCTTGTGAATTAACCTATTAACAACCCGCTAACTTTCGCTGACGTATACAATATTAGTTGTAGATTAAACAGATGAACTAATTCATTCATATTTATGTTTTGAATGATGTTTATTAAATTCTAACGGATAGAGTTATCTTTGAAAGTATATTCTTAATGTCTGCAAAATTCAACATCAGATAAATTTATCCCTTGTTATTCATCTGTTAAAAACAACTGTTGATAAATTTACTCTATATATCTCTGATCACTATTATTCTTATTTATTTGTTTGTTTTATTACATAGTCACAATCATCGGTTACCATCTTCTTCCCCGCCGGTCACCATCTTCGGCCACCATCTCAGACGCAGATTGTTGTCAACCGACTTTGACACCGTCAACTTTTCCGGCAACCTTTCCTTCACCAACCAATTTTTCGGCAAACCTTCCATCACCGGCGACTTTTCCTACACCTGCCAATTTTTCAGCGAACTTTTCCAACGCTGATGTGGTGGGAGATGGTAAAGAGTTGTAATTTTAAGGGAGTGTATTTTTGTCATATTTAAAAAATGAGTGAGCCATACACTTTAGAACTACTACAAATTAATGAATCCTAACCCTTGCTAAAGATATTAATGGACTCGACCTTGGTCCAAACACCTATAGTGGATTCTAGACTAATTTTCTATTTGATTATATGAGTGGATTCAAAATGCATACATATGACCAAAAATAAACATTATATAGAAGTTTAAATGTTACAATAAGAAAGGATGATAAAATGTATTTTGGTAAGTTCAAAATGTTAAGGAAGTTTTATCCTACATTTAATAAGGATTATGAAATTGTTATATATTTTTCTCGATATAACCTAAACGCAATGTGTCAATTTCTCACCTAATTTCATAGACTTCCAGCTAAAAAGGGACTCGCGTGTATGTGATATAAATAAACAAGTCAAAAAAATTTTGAACAAAAAAGTTATGGGCCAAAAATGTTTTTCATAAAAATGGTTATTTATGTAACAGTAACTAATATTCATAACAAATCCTAGATAAGGGTGAAAAGGTCAAAAAAGAAGTCAAAATCAGTACTTTAGATGATTCTCCAAACACTACTTAGGCTAAATCTATTGTGTACGTACCATCCAAACGCTTCTATAAATTTTTTTTTGATCGGCAACAGTACTTCTATAAATTCATAATGTATTGCAATTGTATTACAAAACCCATAAGCACTCACAATTCAAAATTCATAATCCAAATTAAAAACGTGCTTCCAAATGCCCCTGTTTTTTAGAAAAAATTCTCACACCCCAATGGCTTTAGTTGATTTCATTGCTTGGAAATGGCAGAGAAGAAACTGAGAACGAACTGGGACGGGAGTCACGCAGAAGATGAAGAGCATCTTTATCTTCTCTTGAAAAGACTACTGAAAGGTTTCTTCTTCTCCTTCTTCTTCTTTGAATTTTTGCATTTTCGTTATTTAACATGATTTGTTAGTCTATAGATTATGAATTATGAGTATCTAGTCTCCCTTTCTCAAATATTTGCTTCAAAACACGGATTTAACATTCGTGTCTAATTCGTTTCTCCAATGGAATCGCATGCATGCATACAGGAGAAGATCAAACTCAACTGGAAGCTACCGGATTTGTTTGCGATTCTAAGATTCGCACTGATGTTTGTGTGTCCAGTAGACCAGTAAGAATTGATATGCTTACAATGAAGGTTTATGCACCATTGAGTCAGGGCATGCCCCAAGCCAGTCGCACAGTCCATCCATATGCGGTAAAGGACGACGAGGCACTCATGAATACTTCGGTTACAGCAGTCCAGATACTTCCAGGAAATATCACCCTCTCTCCTCCTTGCGATTATGCCCACAATGTCACAGCCGTAATCTTCTCATCTGGTGGATTCGCAGGAAACATATTCCATGAATTCAACGAAATAATCGTTCCTTTGTTCCTCACTAGTCGCCACTTCCAATCTCGCCTACAATTTATTCTCGCCAATTTCAGACCAGAGTTTGTTGCAAAATACGATAAAATTTTGTCCCATTTGTCTAACTATGAAGTTATTAATCCGGCATCAAATGGAGGCATACATTGCTTTCCTGGAGCAGTTGTCGGGCTTCACTACCATGACAATCTTGCCATAACAACCACGGAAGTCCCCGAAGGTTCCTCCATGCTTGATTTCAAGCAGTTTCTTCGAGAATCGTACAATCTGAGGATACGAGATTTGTCACAGACAGAAAAACCGGTGTTGGTTCTTATATCTCGTCAAGGATCAAGAGCGTTTCTGAACGAGGATCAGATGGTAACCATGATGAGGGAATTGGGCTTCAGTGTCGTGGTCGCAAAGCCTGATATGATGGGCAATTTAGACACGGTTGCGGAGATGTTGAACCCTTGCAGCGTACTGGTTGGATCCCACGGTGCCGGGCTTACAAATGAAGTCTTCTTGCCCGATGGGGCTGTCGTGGTGCAAGTGGTGGGGTGGGGCCTAGAATGGGTCTCAGAATACTACTTTGGAAGGCCAGCTACAGGGATGGGTTTGAATTACCTAGAGTACAAAATTGAAGCAGAGGAAAGCTCTCTCACCTCTATCTATGGCAGAGACCACCCTGTCATTGTTGATCCGGCATCCGTACAGTCGCAAGGGTATCAGGTTGGAAGGGCTATCTACCTTATACAACAGAATTTTAATATTGATGTCGCGAGGTTTAGAACGACTCTTGTGGAAGCACTTGGACTTCTTGGGCGGTCAGCTCCTTTGGGTTGAAGAAACAGTGTTTTGAGATGATTCTGTCTGGGTTACGCTTGAAGATACTATTAAGAAACAAAGAGGTATCTGTGTTATTTGGAAGAGAAAGAAATGACCACTCGGTTTGTTTTAATGTTATACATATACACTCGCCTAGCTAGAAGAGGGTTGTTCGTTTTACGCATCTCCTTTAGGCACTCGAAATCTTCTAAACAACAAGAACATCTCTGCTTCTACAACCATGCAACAGTCTCAGAAAATAGTACTATAACATTACGGTTCGTTGTATCCTGGAAATCAGACATTTTGACTATCTGTTTCAACAAAAATTTGGGCAATTGGAAAAGGAATTGCAAAGGCAAGAATAGACGATTACCCAATTATTCTCCATAGCTCTCCAAGAAAGGGAAAGCGGGGAGAGGGAGGGAGGAGCAGGACATGGAAATCTAAGTACTAACACCACCATCTAAAATTGTCGATTTCTTGGAGGGAGATGAGTGATTGAAAAACGTAAAATTTTCCTGTCAGTAAAAGATTGACAATGGAAGAGAATGTATGCCTAACACTAAGCAATTGAATCGCTATCTTAAAAGAGCACCAAGACCTGAAACCCTGTTTTAAGAATGTATGCTTTCTCTCTGTTTTCTTAATGAATGTTGATTTTGGCGCTCCATTTTTTGTATGCAGGTGTTCCACTTTTAACTTGAAGTTTTATAAGCAAAGTGGAGCATCTATGTACAAAAGTGGAGTGCGGAATTCAATTTTCCTTTCTTGATCTTACTAAAGCACTCGTCTTGAATCACTATCTTCCCCGTTTATTTATTTTTTGAGCGGCTTCCTCGTCGTTTATTGCTATTTTTCAATCCACCAAGACAAAGGCAACCCCGTTGCTTTCTTGTCAAAAGAGAACGGAATATAGTAACAACGCTACAAATTAACCTGATAACCCTAACTGTATTACACCAAGTAAAAGTCGATTCGTCCTACCTTATCTCATGTTTTTAAAAATAAAAATAAAAAAGCAGCACAAACGAAGTCTTAAACTAGTAAAAAAACTAGAAACCAATTAAATGAAATTCAATCCAATCATAGAATTAAATTAAGCATGACGCAGCAAAACACAGGAAATCGTGAGAGAGAGAGAGAGAGAGAGAGAGAGAGAGAGAGGACCTCTGTAAATTGGATTATAGGTTAATCCGGTTTCCTTTTTCTTTTACCAAATAAATAGGTGATGAGGATTAAAATTTGACGAGTGCAACGGTCCATAAGAGAGGTGCATATGATACATCCCTTTTAGAGGTACGTGCCATAGCTTTCTCCAAAAAGTAGATGCTTGACGGATGACCCGTCACTAAGTAGGGTTAAACTAGTAAAAAGTAAATTGAGCTGCTCTGATCATTTGTGTGAAATTTCAAGATGGATCCCACATAATTTAGCGTGTAATTGGTGTACAGCAAATGATGGCTACCCATAGTTTTTTTTGCCACTCACCGTATGATTAAAAAGGGTTCTCCCACAAGTTGAGAAAAAATAGGCTTTATCAACTCCAAAAGTTTGTTGGGTGGAATCAGGACATCAAATAAAATTAAAACTTTGGCCCATCCAAGTTCGTTGTAGATAGTAAAGAAGTGGAAATCTAGCTTGCCGGATCCCTCTGAGAGAGAGTGCTTTTGACATTTGTCAACTTATGATGGCCATCGTAAAAAGGTTATGGGAGGGGTTGTAGTCTGTAGTGGTTTATTCGAAACCGTTGACAAGCTGGTCGGGACACCCTGCATTACCTGGAAAAGATTTTGATTACCAAAAGTTTGTCTAATGGGGAGAAATTTTTTTTGGTGCAAATTGGATATAGTCTACGTGGTACCCAGCAGCCCATCCGAGCTATCCAAATGCGTTTTGAACTGCCCAGATACGAGCAAAGGGGAAAGAGGAGAGAGACTACTCGGTTGAGTAGGAGATCGAGAGTGCTCAAAACACGTTTGGATGACTCGAATGAGCGCTGGATACCGTCACGTAGTACCCAATTTGCACCCAAAAAAATTGGGGAGAATTGTGAAATCAAGGAGGGAATGAGGCAAAAGTCGTTGCAAAATCTCCAACTCCACCCTCGCAAATTTCTCCCCCATTTTAAATTTAGTTTCTAATTTCTATGGTTCTTCACAATATTTATATATATATATATATATATACACACAGAAATAATGCAAACAAATTGGATCAAAATGTGTGACGGATGAGCCGTCAATACGCAGAGATTAAACTACTAAAAGTCAATTGATATCTATACACATGCACTAGTCACCTGACGATTAAAAATGGTTTCTCTCAGAAGTTGGGAAAAATATACATTACCAACTTCAAGAGTTGATTGCTTAGAAAGAAAAAATCAAAAAAAAAATTCAAGAGTAGTTGATTGAGTGAGATATTCATGACATCAAATGCAAAAACTTTATCCTTCAAACCGTTAGGTTCGACTCCAACCAACAAAAAAATAATAATCTTTCTCTTGAGGCAGCTAGCCGAAGATTTTTTTCGGTTGTTAACTTCAAAGCTTCATGATTAATCACCAAGAGGCCAACGGTATCAGGGATGCACTTAGGTGTGCAAGGAGGTTGGGCATTCAATTCCTCTTCCAAGGTACTGCTAATCTAACAATACTAACTTTTGCCGAGCAAAAAAAAAAAAAAAAACTTCATGATTAGTCGAGATGCACGTAAATTGAACCCAACACTTAGTTATTGTGAAAAACATGTATCAAAGAATAGCTGTAGATGTCACTATCAATAGCTAGATGAAATTGCCTTTCAAAAAAAAAAAGCCAGCTAGATGAAATTCTTCGGCTCAAGTTGTTCAATGGAATGAACTAATTGGAGGGGGGGAAACAATAAGAAAGGAACAAATCATGAGAGTAGGAAAAGGAGAATAAAAGAAAATGCAAAGTCTATTGCACAAAATTGACAATCCAACGGACAAGTACTCTTACATTGAGCACCTCAATGGTTGTTAATTGCTTAATTGTATATATTCTGCCTAAACTTGGAGCATCTTAATTTTCAGATTTTAGGAAGATGGAGAAGGCGCCAGGAAGTCTGGTTTTACGCGCAACTCCATTTATCGGCTTGCTCCTCCTCTGCTTGCTCTACACTGTCGACTTCGAGTTTAATGTGACTCCATCAGATCAATGTAAGCATCCTTCTTGAATTCAATAAATTTCCAAGCTTTTTCTAAATCGTAAGATTCAAAATGTTTCACGATTGTAATCCAAAGCCTATAACTCAAAATTTAAGATACGTAATCCAGAAATACTTGATTTCATTGCTTGGAAATGGCAGGGAACAAACTGAGAACGAACTGGAGCGGGAATAGCGTAGAAGGCGGGACTCAGATAAAAGATGAAGATCCCCTTTATCTTCTCTTGAAAAGACTAGTGGAAGGTTAATTTCTTCTTCTCCTTCACAGAATTTTGCATTTTCATTATGCAACATTAATTAGTTAAAGTCTATAACAATATTTATATGGGGAAAAGATCTCTAATCACATTATCCTTCGTCATTGGTTCACAAGTACCATATCGTATATACTTGATTAGACTTCTACTTGATTTACACAGTTAATCATATCATAAAAGATTATTTATAGTCACCCTTCTCTCAATTAATTTGCTTCAACACATGGATTCAACTAATACAAATAGGAGATAATACTCGTGTCTAATTTTATTTCTCCAATGGAAATGCATGCATGAATATAGGAGAAAGTCAAACTCAACTGGAAGCCACCGGATTTGCTTGCGATTCTAAGATTCACACTGAAGTTTGTGTGTCCAGTCGACCAGTAAGGATCGATACGCTTACAATGAAGGTTTATGCACCATTCAGTCAAGGCATGCCCCAGGCCAACCGTACAATCCATCCATATGCGAGAAAGGACGACAAGTCACTCATGAATACTTCGGTAACACCAGTCCAGATACTTCCAGCTGGAAATATCACCCTCTCTCCGCCTTGTCAGTATACCCACAATGTCACAGCCGTAATCTTCTCATCTGGTGGATTCGCAGGAAACATATTCCATGAATTCAATGAAGTAATCATTCCTTTGTTCCTCACTACTCGCCACTTCCAATCTCGCCTTCAATTTATTCTCACCGATTTCAGACCGGACTTTGTTGCTAAATATAAAAGAATTTTGTCCCATTTGTCTAGCTATGAAGTTATTAATCCGGCATCAAATGGAAGCATGCATTGCTTTCCTGGAGCAGTTGTCGGGCTTCACTTCCATGACCTTCTTGCCATATCAACCACTAACGTCCCAGAAGGTTACTCCATGCTTGATTTCAAGCAGTTTCTCAGAGAATCATACAACATTAAGATACAAGATTTGTCTCAGACAGAAAAACCAGTGTTGGTTCTTGTATCTCGTCAAGGA
Organism: Rhododendron vialii; assembly: GCF_030253575.1. Lineage (NCBI taxonomy): Eukaryota > Viridiplantae > Streptophyta > Magnoliopsida > Ericales > Ericaceae > Rhododendron > Rhododendron vialii. Next base: position 41,496,896 of record NC_080562.1, on the reverse strand, counting down.
TCAAGAATGTTTCTGAACGAGGATCAGATGGTAACCATGATGAGGGAATTGGGCTTCAGTGTTGTGGTCGCAAAGCCTGATATGATGGGCAATTTAGACGAGGTTGCAGAGATGTTGAACCCGTGCAGCGTACTGGTTGGGGCTCACGGTGCTGGGCTTACGAATCAAGTCTTCTTGCCCGAAGGGGCTGTCTTGGTGCAAGTGGTGGGGCTGGGCCTGGAATGGGTCTCAGACAACTACTTTGGAGGGCCAGGTATAGGGATGGGTCTAAATTACGTAGAGTACAAAATCGAACCAGAGGAAAGCTCTCTCATCTCTATTTATGGCAGAGATCACCCTGTCATTTTTGATCCCTCATCCATGTATTCGCAGGGGTACGAGGTTGGTAGGGCTTTGTACCTTATTGAGCAGAAATTTAATATTGATCTCGTGAGGTTTAGAAAGACTCTTGTCAAAGCACTTGGACTTCTCGGGCGCTCAGCTCCTTCGGTTTGAAATAAACTGTGTTTAGAGAAGATCATTCTTTCTAGCTAGGTTACATTGTGAAGATACAATTAAGAACGAAAGAGGTATTAATCTGTGTTGATGTTTGGAAGAGAAAGAAATGACATTTCTATATAAATTGCACTAAAGTCCTTCTCCGTATTGGTACTTGCTGGTACATGACAAAGGCTACGTTTTATTATTTTCGTATTAGTACTCTAAAAGCACGCACTGCGTACCGGAAGATTAAAAAAGGTTTCTCCCGCAAGTTGAGGAAAATATGCGTTTAACAACTCCAGAGAGTTGGTTGACTAGAATCACAGGTATATGACAGCAAATAAATAACCTCGTGCTTTGTTGCTAGTAGTATTATTTTGTGCGGGAGGGGAATGTTCAGCCTTCTGTTAAGAAAATAGAGTCACACATTGCTTGGGAGTGGAATGGGTGATCACTTAATAACATTTAGGACCTCTCCACTCATTGCCAATTGGTTTTGAGATGGATATAAAGTTTCTATATGGTATCAAAGCGGGGCCCGTTCCACCCCACATTTTATAAAATTCACAATCCACACCCCACGATAACAGACCAGCAAAAAGGCTGCACAATGATAGAACCCAAAAGTGGCCACACGTGACAGACCTCAAACGGGGCTGCACGTGAGGGAGATGTTAAGAAATAGAGTCTCACATTGCTTGGGAGTGGAATGAGTGATCACTTAATAATATTTGGGACCTCTCCACTCATTGCCAATTGACTTTGAGATAAATATAAAATTTATACACCTTCAAGTTTTTTGTAGATAAAGGAGTGGAAAAATCTTCCCAGATCCCTCCAAGAGAACTGCAATTCATATTAGTCAACTTAATTGTGGTGGCCGTGCATGGAAAGGGCTGTGGGAGAGGCCGTAGGGATAATTAGTTCGAGATGCGCGCAATCGATTGATTTGGAAGTGGGACAATATTTTCGGAACAAACAAAAAAGTGCTTACTGACACTAAAAAAGGAGGTCGGAGGGAGCAATATATGATTAATCAAGATAAGTGTAAGCTAATTAACACCAACACCCTGTCATTGTGAAAAGCATGTATCTTTCAATAGCTCAAAATGTCAAATACAAATTGATACAATTCTTCAGCACGAAGTTTTTCAATGAATTAAACTAATCGGATAGAGGGTAAACAATAAGAGAGGAACGAATCACGAGAATAAGAAAACCAGTGACCAGAATAAAAGAAAATGGAAAGCCTAATAATTAGCAATTATTTGACAATCCACTTGCAGAGCAAAAAAAAAAAAAAAATTATTTGACAATCCACCGCATAGTTACTCCAAAATTGAGCACCTCCATGGTTGTTCATTGCTTGTATATATTCTGCCAAAACTTTGAGCATGTATTCAGATTGTTGGAAGATGGAGAAGGTGCCAGGAAGTCTGGCTCTACGTGCAACTCCATTTATCTGCTTGCTTCTCCTCTCCTTACTCTGCACTGTCCAATTCGGATTTGATGCGACTCCGTCAGAACAATGTAAGTATTCTTATTGAATTCGATGAATTTCCATGCATGCTTTTCCTAAATCAGGGGGTGTAACCCATTCTTGAGTCCAAGAATTAGGGAATAGAATTGTAGTTTTCTTGATATAACCTAAAGGGAATGTGACAATTTCTCACCTAATTTCAAAGAATTCCAACTATAAAGGAGCTTAAGTATATTTGATGTAAATTAATAAGTTAGAAATTTTTTGCATGAAAAATTTATATATAGCCGGGCTATATACGATTTTCATAAAAAGCTAGGTTATATATGTGACCCAACGAATATTCACAACCAATCCTAGAAAAGGGCAAAAAGGTCAAAGAAAAAAAAGTCAAAATCTATTCTTTAGATGATACTCCAAACATTACTTAGGGAAAATCATTTCTGCAAGTACCATCCAAAAACTTTTATTTTATTAATATATTTGTGATTCAAAACCTAAAACTCACAATTCACACACACACACACACACACACACACACACACACAAAAGCAAAAGAAGTATTAGCGCCAAAATGCTCCTGTTTTATAGAAAAATTTCACACCCACCGTTGGCTTGGTTGATTTCATTGCTTGGAAATGGCAGGGAAGAAACTCAGAACGAACTGGGTCGGGAGTCGCATAAGAGATCAAGAACAACTGCAGTTTCTCTTGAAAAGACTAGTGCAAGGTTTCTTCTTCTTCTCCTCTTCTTCCTCTGAATTTTGCACTTTCATTATTCAACTTGTGAATGTCTATAATCATAGTTAGAGTATCTCCAACGCTTACTTATACTTTCACTCAAATTTGAGTAAAAATTTCATTTGATATAAAACATTCCACTGGGCAAATGCAAATCTAAGTACAAATTTGAGAAAAAGCTTCATTAATGGCATTATAATAAAATTGGGAGGAGAGAAAACGGATTGCAAAATATAAGTATATAGAAATCTAAGTCTAACTCAATTTGGTATAGGTTTGAGTAAAGGAGTGGATAGGCTTTTGGGGGTTTTACTCAAAAGTCGAGTTTGAGTATAACAAACGTTAAGGAATGAAGATGCTCTTACTTGGGACAAAAATCACTAATCGCGTGATCCTATCGTATTTGATTTAGACACTTGAGCAAATCATAAAAGATCAGTTTTTAGTCAACCTTTTCTCAATTTGCTTCAACACATGGGTTCGACGACCACAATCGGAGATAATACTCATGTCTAACTCTAATTCTTCAATGGAATTGCATGCTTACTTATAGGCGAAAATCAAACTCAACTGGAAGTCACCGGATTTGCTTGCCATTCTAACATTCACACTGAAGTTTGTGTGTCCAATAAACCAGTAAGAATTGATACGCTTACAATGAAGGTTTATGCACCATTCAGTCAAGATATGCCCCAAGCCAATCACACAATCCATCCGTATGCGAGAAAGGATGATAAGCCGCTCATGAGTAATTCAGTTACATCAGTCCAGATACTTCAGGAAAATATCACCCTCCCTCCAGCTTGTCGTTATTCCCACAATGTCCCAGCTGTAATCTTCTCATCTGGCGGATTCGCAAGAAACATATTCCATGAATTCAACGAAGTAATCATTCCTTTGTTCCTCACTAGTCGTCACCTCCAATCTCGCCTACAATTTATTGTCACCGATTTCAGATCTGAGTTTGTTGCAAGATATGATACAATTTTGTCCCATCTGTCTAGCTATGAAGTTATTGACCCGGCATCAAATGGAAGCATACATTGCTTTCCTGGAGCAGTTGTCGGGCTTCACTACCATGACAATCTTGCCATAACGACCACAGACGTCCCCGAAGGTTACTCCATGCTTGATTTCAAGCAGTTTCTCAGAGAATCATACAACCTAAAGATACGAGATTTGTCACAGATGGAAAAACCAGTGTTGGTTCTTATATCTCGACAAAAATCAAGAATATTTCTAAACGAAGATCAGATGTTGACAATGATGAGGGCATTGGGCTTTAGCGTTGTCATCGCAAAACCTGATATGATGGCCAATTTACACAAGTTTGCCAAGGTACTGAACTCGTGCAGCATACTTGTTGGAGCCCACGGTGCTGGGCTTACAAATGAAATCTTCTTGCCCGAAGGGGCTGTCATGGTGCAAGTGGTTGGGTTGGGCCTAGAGTGGGGTTCAACCACCTACTTTGGAGCGCCAGCAATAGCGATGGGTCTAAATTACGTAGAGTACAAAATCGAACCAGAAGAAAGCTCTCTCATCTCTCTTTATGGCAGAGATCACCCTGTCATTGTTGATCCGGCATCCGTATATTCGCAAGGGTATGAGATTGGTAGGGCTATGTACCTTATAAAGCAGAATTTTAATATTGATGTTGTGAGGTTTAGAAAGACTCTTGTCAAAGCACTTGAATTTCTTGGGCGCTCAGCTCCTTTGGTTTGAAGAAATAGTGTTTTGTGATGATATTTTCTAAGTTACATGTAACGATACAATTAAGAAAGAAAGAGGAATTTGTGTCATTTGGAAGAAAAAGAATTGGTGAAACACATCAATTTATAAATTGTACTATCGTTCTCCGTGTTGGGAAACATTTTTTTAGTCTGCTGTTCCGGGCCCCAAAGCTAACAACAGGGTAAAACTCCAGTGACAATGGCTATGTTCTACTATTTTTGTATAATGGTTGGTATCTTGCATGCAAACTATCTTTCGCGGGCTTGAGTGGCTCGTGATTGTCGGGGCATGGGGTGTCAACCTCGTTGAGATGTAAGATTTTTTCCATTGTGATGGCGTTCTGTGTTTGGGTCTTTTTTAATCTTTGCAACCACTTTCAATGATTAATCAATACTTTTTGCCGACCAAAAAACAATATTAAGGATTATGCATGTTGCATGGATGGCATTGTGTCACCGTCAGATGTAGCAGCATTGGCGCAGAGAGAGAGAGAGAGAGAGAGATTGCAGCTGTCGACTTTTATCCAGGGTAATACTATAGGAAAACAAACATGGAAATGGCTATGCCCAACGCCCCAGTTGATGAATTCATGAAGCCAGTACGGTTTCGTATCGGTGCAGGAAAAGAAGTGACATGACAGTACTCTGTTTCGTGGACGTGATGAAGAGGTAGAGGCTAAATATACCCATTGCAGCAGTAGTAAAGGCATGCAATGCCACGACTGCCTCTTCCTCCTCACTTATTTTCTATTTAATCTTGGCATCCTAAAAAACGCTAACAAGAGTTTGATCAATTAAATCTCAACCACAACTATTTATAAGTATTTATACTTAACTTTATTAACATATGATTTTACAATTCCTAAACAACATTTTGTCTCAAATGTTTTATGATTACACACTTCTCAACAACAATTCATAAAGACTTCGAAAGATTGATCCAAAAGCCATCATTAACAAAAGTAAGTAGTTAGTAACAACTCATGTACCATGTACTAATATTTTTCTTATTTCATTTCCAAAGTCCACATTTCTATGACACACCATTAACCATGTAATAAGCCTTTTCAGCATCCTTACATCCAAACTAAAATACTAACTTCAAATATGCTGCCTATGCAATCCCATTGAGGAAGGTTTACCTACAAAATCTGACATATTAAGTTGTGTGTACACCATAAACTCACCTCCTACTCATCTCTTAAAAACCACTTTTCAACAATCATAAACAACATATCCGTATTTGATTGTCCTTCTAATGTTTTCTGTTTTACTCTATTCATGCAAACCATTACTTCTCTAATCAACAACAGTGTCAAATAAAAAAAAAACACACACTTGCCAATTTGGATCTTTTCAAATTCAATTCGGGATTAGTTCAGTTAATCGCACCAGTACGTGTTCCTTCTATTCATTCAACTTCAATAAATGCTTGTATTGCATGATCTCTTTCGAGTTGGTCAGCAACATGAGTGCTAATATGGAAAAATGAACAGAAAATTTATTCATGAACCCCATCAATAACCTGATAAGCACACCAGGCAAAAAGCTACAGATGTACACATACATAAGATTTTCATGCACAAAATACAGAACAAGATTGGACATAATGGACAGATATATAGCTCATGTAGCCCTTTCGTTCTTTCTTTCTTCCTTTGTTTTGATTTTCGGATGAGTAAGCCCATTTTCTATGCTACACAAATAACTTTTTCGTACCTAATAAACAGTCACTAAGTGTTAGTATTTCACATTGAGTAGAACCCTATTTTCAGGGGTTCAACTAATCTAAACACACAGCCCTAAGTCAGCCGTGTTCAGCCACAAACCAACACAAATGTACAACACAGTCGTTCACCCACAAACCTAATCTAAGAGAGAGAGAGAGAGTTGTAGATCGTGGAGTTACACAGCAAAAAAGGACTTCACCCAAAACCCTAACTCACCCGAAACCCACAGCCACAGAATGCAGGAATGATAAACAACAAAAAACCCATCACGCACCTAGAATCTGAGCTAATCGAAGTCATACCTGACTACCTAAGTTAATCAAAGCTCCAAGTGGTTGCACGCACCTAGAATCTGAGCTAATCGAAGTCATACCAAATTGCCACAAAACCCTCTCTGCTCCTCGAACAACACCAGATTAGGGTTAGCGGCTGAAATAGGTTGCTAGGGGTAGGGAAAGTGGGAGAAGGAGGGGTGCAATCGTCAAATTTTAAGGGGGATTAAGGGGCATAACGTATGCCCTCCTCAAACCATGGCCAAAAATAACACCAGCGTATGCCCTCTCCTCCGGTCTTACCCAACGAATGGGATAACGAAGACCCCAGCCATTTTGCCTTCCCAAACGGGGGATTAGAAGTGGGGCCAAGTATAAAAGAGGGGTCTTAACATATCCCCACCTCTTCTACTCCATCCAAACAGGGCCTTAAAGGGAAAATGGTAAGCACACGTATGAATCAGACTACAATGAGCCAATTCCTTCTTATTGATTTTGCTTGAAAAGTTAAACCTGAAAAATACTGCAGCAAGGTAATACTGCAAATATTAGCTAATACAAATTAGGTCAGTTCAAATAGGATAATTCACACAAACTGCCGGCAGCAAATGATATTCATATTCAATGAAAATAATGTGTGGACAAAAGTAACATTAGGAAAAAATATTCCCCTGAAGAACTGCCTTTCAGCTCAGCATATGATCAAATTCACCAGCCTGTAGCCCAACCGGAAGTTGGTTGACGTTTTAAAGTAACCGATCAACAACCTACGCCATGGTTGGCAAGATAATTTTATGACATAGTTTTAAACAAAATGGGATAAGCAGCCAAATATGCGAAAATTGCAAATTCAACTCCCTTATTAAGTCCATGCTCCACGATTAATCCAGCTAGTGCACATAAACCGACCTAGAGAGGCAGGTAGAGTTTAGTTTGTAGATGTACATGCAATTTTTTAGCTCAATTTATTCACTTGATTAAACTAATCAGAGGAGGAAAAAAAAGAGAAGTATAAAGCATGAAGGCAGGAAAGAATGGACCGGTAGAAAGAAGGTCCAAGCCTAGCGAACTGATATTTACTTAATTTTTTCACAGACCACCTCCGTGGTGTTCCTAGCTTGTGTAAAATACAAACGCTTTGAACATGACTTCAGACCGGCGGAAGATGGAGACGAAGGTGCCAAGAAGTCTGGTTTTTCTTGCAACTTCATTAATCTGCTTCCTTCTTCTCTCCTTGCTCTACACCGTTGATTTTGGATGCAATGCAGTTATGCTTCTTGAATTCCATGAATTTGCAGACGTTGCCTTAATCAAATGTTCTAAAGAAAATCTTCTCAGCCATCATTGACTTCGGTGATTGCTTGGAAATCGTAGCCCTGCGGTTAAGCGCCAAAGAGAGGTTAGCCAAGGCATAGAAGATCAAGAGCACCTGAATTTTCTACTGAGAGGTTTCTTCTCCTCTTAATTTTTTGCACCAAAAAGAGGTTGCTAATTATCGCGCCTCTTGTAGACCACTAACTAGTAATTTTGTGGAGCCTAAAAACATGACTCAAAATGTTTAGCCCAAGTTACTAACTAGTACTAGTTTACAGGGTTGATTATAGATTTTTGTCTCTTTCTATATCTCCCGAGAATCCCGTTTTGACCAAGAATTACTCCTGGCCGCAAAGTTTTGAAAGCGTGATTACTATGCACGATGGTTTGTTGTTTTTGTACATGGTTTCCGCAATTGAGTTTTCAAGTGGGCCACTTTGGCTTATTGGATTGAATTGGGCTTTGTCTGCCTCTATTACCATTGATATAAAATCGGAAAAGAGCTTTTAGAAATCTTCCAATTGATCCAAAATATTTTTCTGCCAACCTCTTGGACATTTTGGGTGAGTCACTAAGTTTACGTTATATATATTTTTTCTTACATTTAAGTTTCATTTTTTGGATTGATCATCCATCTCGATGAGACTAAAAGTAAAAAATTGTGATTAAAGACAAGAAAAAATACTTAACAATTGTTTTTTTTTATCTATATATAGTACCGTCTTATATGTATTTTTTCAATTTCTGTCCATATTTGTTTATTTTTTCGATTTCTCCAGTCGAACGAATAATTTATCCCAACAATTACAATTTCTCCTAGCCACAAAGAATTATCCATGGCCGCAAAGAATTACTTTTGGCCACGTAAAATTACTCCTGGCCGCAAAGAATTACTCTTGGCCGCATTGAATTACTCGTGGCCATGAAGAATTACTCTTGGCCGTAAAGAATTACTCTTGGCCGCATTGAATAACTTTTAGCCGCATAGAACTACTCCTGGCCGCGAAGAATTACTACTGGCCGCAAAAAATTACCCGTGACCATACTCATAGGCTCATAGCCACAAAAAATTACTCATAACAGCAAAGGATTACTCGTGGCCCGAAAAATTACTCTTGATCGCCAAGAAATGTTAAGCCCAATTTCTGAAAGGGTGTTACGTGCACCAATCACGCGATACTGTATGCCATTCGGTCACTGCAACCACCTTATCCTTAAATTGATATCAACAGTTAATCATGTCAGAAAAGCTCATTTGTAATCATCCTTCTGTAAATTTTCTTAAAACATGGCTCCAAGCAATGGAAATCTTACATTCCACAAATCTCTATTTTTGTTTCTCAACGAGATTGGATGCAAAATTCATAGAGGAGAAAATCCAACCCAAATTGAAACTACTTGATTTGCTTGCCATACTGAGCTTCAGAATCAAGTTAATTTGTGTTGCCAATAGACCAATAAAAATTGATACGTGTACACCAAACGTTTAAGCACCATTCAGTCTAGCTAGGTAAGCCCAAAGCCAGTCGCATAACCTGTCCACATGCGCGATGCGATGATAGTAAAGTTTAGGAAAGCCATCAGTCCATCTGAGCAAATTCCGTCGCCAATTCGACGGATTGTGACGGTAGGTGCCGAATTTAACAATGTTAGTAAAGTTTAAGAGCCTAATTGAAATGTAGTAACGTTCGAGTGTTTATGAGACATCGGGGTCGGGGATCTGGATCGCTTAGAAATTAATCGGGCATTTCATATTAGTCAACTTACGATGGCCCAAAGCACAATGGGAAATCACCCCCGCAAATCTCTCCCCCCCTTTTAAATTTAGCTTCTAGGGTTCTTCACAGTATTATATAAACACAAAACTATCTGTTCCCCGGTAAATCTATGGTAACGATGCCGAGAAAAATGGATCTCCGACGGATGCGCTGTCCCTAAGCAGATTAAACTATTGCTCCTAACAGTCAATTGATATGCAGTATAAGAATTCCCTGCACACCACCAGATTAAAAAAATGTTTCTCTAGAAATTGAAAAAATATATGTTTTTAACAACTCCAAGGATGGGTCAAATGTGATCATGATAGTAATAAAATCTCGAGGCAATTGAAGGTGGTTGGTTCCGTCGTTGACTTCAAGTCTTCACAATAAGTCAGGTGCTCGTAAACGGACCCCAGCACTCTGTTATGATCATGAATAACATCTAGTGTGTGTGTGTGTGCGCGTTGCAATTCTTTCGCTCAAGTTGTTCAATTTATATTATTAACCGAATCGCAGAAGGAGAAAAATAATAAGAGAGGAAGAATCCTTCGGAGAACGTGGACCAGAATAATAGAAAATGCGAAGTACTCTAATTAACAAAAGAATACCCAGGCCAACGCATACTTAGATCTTGCTTACATTGAGCACCTCCATGGTTGTTCATTCTTTTGTAAGTTAATTGTAAAAACTTTGAGTTGGGTTTTCAGATTGTTGGAAGATGAAGAAGGTGCCAAGAAGTCTGGTTTTACGCACAAGTGCTCCATTTTTCTGCTTGCTCTTCCTCACCGCGCTCTACACTTTCGATATCGGATCACACGTAGTTCCATCAAAGCCATGTAATTATGCTTCTTGAATTCGAAGATAATTTGCAAGCTTCTCCTAAGTCAATGTTTTATAGATCGAAATTTCTCACCCACCATTTACTTGGTTGATATTATTGCATGGAAATGGCAGGGAAGAAAACGCATCCAGTCGAGAGTCGCATACAAGATCAACATCACCTAGATCTTGCATTGGGAAGACTACTGGAAGGTACCTTCTTCTCTTTTGACTTCCGCATTTTCGTTACACAACATTACGGAAAGTCTTTAATCATTTGCTCACTAATACCGCATCGTATTCACGTCTAATTTGTTTCTCCAACCGAATTGCATGAATGCATACAGGAGAAAATCAAACTCAACTGGAAGCCACCGGATTTGCTTGTCATTCTGACATTAAAACTGAAGTTTGTGTATCCAACAGACCAGTAAGGATAGATACGAGTACAATGATGATTTATGCACCATTCAGTCAAGGTATGCCCCAAGCCAATCGCACAATGAATCCATATGCGAGGAAGGATGATAACGTGGCGATGGAACTAGTCTCACCAATCCAGATACTTCTGGGTAACATCACCGCCCCTCCCGCTTGTCGTTATAACCACAACGTCCCAGTTCTAGTCTTTTCATTGGGCGGATTCACAGGGAACATGTTCCATGAATTCAATGAAGTAATTATTCCTTTGTTCCTCACTAGTCGCCACTTCCAATCTCGACTACGCTTTATTATCACCGATTATAGTCCTTCATTTGTTGATAAATTTGACAAAATAATATCCCATTTGTCTAGCTATGAAGTTATTAATTCGACAGAAAATGGAAACGTGCATTGCTTTCCTGGAGTAGTTGTCGGGCTTCATTACCATGACAATCTCGCCATAAACACCACGGTCATCCCAGAAGGTTACTCCATGCTTGGTTTCAAGCAGTTTCTCAGAGAGTCTTACAATCTAAAGATACGAGATTTGTCACAGAAGGAAAAACCGGCACTCTTACTTATATCTCGCCAAAAATCAAGAGTGTTCCTGAACGAAGATCAAATGGTGACCATGATGGAGGCATTGGGCTTCAGAGTAGTCATCGCAAAGCCTGATATGATGGCCAATACAGAAAAATTTGCGAAGATAGTAAACTCGTGCAGCGTAATGGTTGGGGCACACGGTGCTGGGCTTACAAATATCGTCTTCTTGCCCCCAGGGGCTGTCCTAGTGCAAGTGGTCGGGCTGGCCCTAGAATGGGCCTCAAGCTACTACTTCGGCACGCCAGCTATAGGAATGGGTCTGAATTACATAGAGTACAAAATTGAACCAGAGGAAAGCTCTCTCATCTCTGTCTATGGCAGAGATCACCCTGTCGTTGTTGATCCGGCATCCGTAAAGTCGCAAGGGTATCAGGTTGAAAGGGCTGTGTATCTTATAGAACAGAGTTTTAATATTGACGTTGTGAGGTTAAATAAGACTCTTGTCCAAGCACTTGGACTTGTTGGCCGCTCAGCTCCTTTGGGTTGAAGAAATAATTTTCTATTTTTTTGAAATGATTCTTTATATCAACTTGTGAAGATACAGTTGAGACATAAAGAGGAATCTATACCTTTTGTTTCTATCTTGTTTGCTGCAACGTTTGACGGGGTTTTGGGTTCAGAGTTGGTTCCTTTACAAGAAATGCCGCATTTCTTAGTGTGCGATGAACGCGCGCTATCAAAAGTAATAGATATATAGCATTCATTGCATGCTTTAATGCTTGGTTGTATTATCCCATATCTGCTCTTTTTTAGCACCACGTAGTTGCAATACATTTTACAAAATAGTTATTAAATTTGCCCATTTTTTGGAACCCTAAATATATATTCGCCATTGTATTATGCAAATAGATATAAAATTAGTAGAAAAATGTTAGATCCAATTTTGAAAGGCCAAAAAAATAATAGTAAAAGATGTAATTTTTTAAAGTTTGTGGGTTAGATTTTGTAATAAATAGTATTTTTGTCTTAACCTCCTTAAAGAATACAAACTCTGGCCCTCAGTTTTCCTTTTTTACAACGTTCCAAGCATCCAAGCCCTCGCCCCACCCTTATTTCGAATCGACGAACAATCCCAAGGCATGGTGACCATTCTGATATTGATGGGAGGAATTTGTTTTTGAAAGTCATGATGGACATTTTAGCAAAAGAAGCAACAAAGCAAAAGGAAGTGCTCAATTGTTTGAAGCAAATGAGTGATTGTTTTCCAAATACTTGGATTGCTTACAGAACATTGTTGACCATACCAGTAAACAGTTGCCTCCGGAGAAAGAAGCTTTTCGAAGTTAAAGTTCATCAAATCTTACCTTCGGTCTATCACGGCGTAAGAAATGTTGAATGGATTAGCTATGCTCTCCATTGAAATAGATATGGTGGCTAAACTTGATTGTGAGAGCTTAATTACTGCTTTTTGCCCCAAAAAATGCAAGAAAAGTGATGTTTGAGTTGTACATTTCAAACTAATTATGGAATGATTATCAAACTTACTCCCTCTTTTGTCTCTTAGCTATATAAAAATATAATATTCTTCTTAAATGTGTCAAAGAGTGAGATTATTAAAGGACAATGCTGTAACTTCACATGAATAAAGACAAAATGGGGAGTGCAGTTATAAAACAAATGAGTGCGAAAATCACTCTCCATTGACATATAGAGGCATTGATAGATACTTTTTTTTGATAGACGTGTCGATACATATTGTTCACGATAACAAGGTGTTGGGGTTAGCTTACTCACATCTCGCCTTGAATTAAACAACCATATATCGGACAAAATTTAGTCTGCCTCGAGAGTTTTATTACTATTAATATTTTTTGTTTGTGGGAGTCGAGCCCGCATGTTTAAATGAAAAAGTTAATTTTTTTAATGTTATTATCCAAATTAATTAATCAACCAACTCTTGGAGTTGTTAAAGCATTTTTTTTGCCAACTTCTGATAGAAACCTTTTTCAATCAGCATAGTGAAGGCGGGAAATAATGGACCAGAAGAACAAAGAAGGTCGTCTAAGTCTAAAGAACAAATTTGACTACCCAACTGATCTTTACTAAAAAAAATTCACAGAGCACCTCTGTGGTGGTCCTAGTGTTAGGACCGTGAGGGACACCACACACGCGAACCCACACAATGATTTCAGAGAAAAAACTCCCTTTGATTATATATTCACACAATATACACAAAGATGAAAAAACTCTCTGAGAACCACACGCCGGTTCCTCTCCGGGAGGCCACAACTCGGCCCCCCACGCTCGCCTCACCCTCTCCCTCACATTATGTCACACCCTAAACCTAATAGGGTTTACAACTATATATAAGGAACTCCAAGGGTAAATACGCTCAATACCAAACACTAAGGGTGTTACACAAAATAACTCCACCACTATGAGTGGACCCCAACACCTAGCTTGTGTAAAAATACAAACGCTTTGAACATGACTTCAGACTTGCGCCGGAAGATGGAGACGAAGGTGCCAAGAAGTCTGGTTTTTCTTGCAACTTCATTAATCTGCTTGCTTCTTCTCTCCTTGCTCTACACCGTCGATTTCGGATGCGATGTAGTTCCATCAGATCAATTAATGTAATTATGCTTCTTCACATCCTTGAATTAACTAACTGGGACTAGCTCATTTGGCCATAACTCTTGCATCTTACTGGAAGGTCAGAAGTTGGTGATTTGATTGCTTGGAAATCGTACGTAGCCCTACGGTTAAGAACCAATGATACGATACCGCCTATGGATAGAAGTCGGAGCTCACGTGGATCACGTGGGTAGTTGGTTACTTTGGAGGAGTTAAGGACAAATCAGCTGAAGCTAAGCTAAGTGACAGTTGGGATTAATTAATTTAGTTAACGTGACAATCTTGCCAGATCGATTAGAAATCGTGCAATTTCATATTAGTCAACTCTTGATGGCCCAAAGCACAATGGGAAATCACCCCCATCAAATTTCTCCCCCCTTTCTAAATTCAGTTTCTAGGGTTCTTCACAGTATATATTTTATAAACACAAAACTATATATCTGTTCCCCTGTAAATGTTTGGTAACAATGCCACGGAAAATAGATCTCCGACGGATGCGCTGTCACTAAGCAGATCAAGCTATTCAAAGTCAATTGAGATATGTATGAGATTGCCAGATTCAAAAAATTGTTTTTCTAGAAATTGAAAAAATATATATATATAATGTTGGAAGGATTGGTTTCGAGTACTGTACCAGAATAATAGAAAATGCGTAAGTACTGTAATGAACAAATTAAATAAACAACCCAACGCATACTTAGATCTTGCATTGAGCACCTCCATGGTGGTTCATTCTTCTGCAAGTTCATTGTAAAAACTTTTGAGTTGGTTTTTCAGATTGTTGGAAGATGGAGAAGGCGCCGAGAAGTCTGGTTTTACGCGCAACGCCGTTTTTCTGCTTGCTTCTCCTCTCCTTGCTCTACACCGTCGAAATCAGATCACGTCAAGTCCCGTCAAATCAATGTAATTATGCTTCTGCAAGCTTCTCCTGAGTCAATGTTTTATAGAGAAATTTCTCACCCACCACTGACTTGGTCGATATTATTGCATGGAAAATTGGCAGGGAAGACAACGTATCCAGTCGAGAGTCGCATACAAGATCAACATCACCTAGATCTCGTATTGGAAAGACTACTGGAAGGTACCTTCTCCTTTTTTCGACTTCCGCATTTTCGTTATACAACATTACGGGAAAGTCTTTAATCATCCGCGCGCTCACTAATCCCACATCGTATTCACGTCTAATTTGTTTCTCCAACCGAATTGCATGAATGCATATACAGGAGATAGTCAAATTCTACTGGAAGCCAACGGATTTGCTTGTCATTCTGACATTCACACTGAAGTTTGTGTGTCCAATAGACCAGTAAAGATAGATACAAGTACAATGACGGTTTATGCACCGTTCAGTGAAGGTATGATTGGGGCCAGTCACACAATGAGTCCATATGCGAGGAAGGACGATGAGGTGGCGATGTCACGAGTCTCACCGGTCCAAATACTTCAGGGTAGCATCATTGCCCCTCCAGCTTGTCGTTATAACCACGACGTCCCAGCTGTAGTCTTTTCATCTGGCGGATTCGCAGGCATGTTCCATGAATTCAATGAAGTAATTATTCCTTTGTTCCTCACTACTCGCCACTTCCAATCTCGACTAAGCTTTATTGTCAACGATTATAGGCCTTCGCTCGTTGATAAATTTGATAAGATAATATCCCATTTGTCTAGCTATGAAGTTATTAATCCGACAGAAAATGGAAATGTGCATTGCTTTCCCGGAGTAGTCGTTGGGCTTCATTTCCACGACAATCTTGCCATAAACACCACGGTCGTCCCAGAAGGTTACTCCATGCTCGATTTCAAGCAATTTCTCAGAGATTCTTACAATCTAAAGATACAAGAATTGTCACAGACACAAACGGAAAAACCGAGGTTGATACTTGTATCTCGCGAAAAATCAAGAGCCTTTCTGAACGAACATGAGATGGTGACCATGATGAGGGCATTGGGCTTCCGAGTTGTCATCGCAAAGCCTCATATGATGGCCAATACAGAAAATTTCGCAAAGATCGTAAACTCGTGTAGCGTAATGGTTGGCGCCCATGGTGCTGGGCTTACAAATATTGTCTTCTTGCCCGAAGGGGCTGTCCTAGTGCAAGTGGTCGGGCTGGCCCTAGAATGGCCCTCAACCCACTACTTCGGCACGCCAGCTACCGGAATGGGTTTGAATTACATAGAGTACAAAATTGAACCAGAGGAAAGCTCTCTTATCTCACATTATGGCAGAGATCACCCTGTCATTGCTGATCCAGCGTCAATAAACGCAAAAGGATATCAGTTTTATAGAGCTGCGTACCTTATAGAACAGAGTTTTAATATTGATGTTGTGAGGTTTAACAAGACTCTTGTCCAAGCACTTGGACTTGTTCGCCGCTCGGCTCCTTTGGGTTGAAGAAACAAAGAAGAATCTACCTTTGGTTTCTGTCTTGTTTGGTGCAACATTTGATGTTTTTGGTGCATAGTTGGTTCCAATACCAGAATTGCCGCATTTCATAGTGTGCGACGAATGCTATCGAAAGTAATAGATATATAGCATTTAGCATTTAGAAAAACGCTAACTTAGCCCACGTTATTAAAAGTCTCACCCCTTTTCATAGCAGTCATTGGACGCTATCGTGTGGGGTTCTATTATAGCCTTCGTCGCACGCTATCTATTGGGTTCTATTATAGCCTTCATCCTATGCTATCTACCGGGTTATATTATAGCATTCATCGCATGCTATATGCTTTGTAATATTATCCCATATCTTTTTTTCGGTCAAACGGAAATTATATTATCCCATATCCGCTCCTTTCATGGCAGTACGTAGTTGCAATACATTTTCAAAATAGTGATTAAATTTAATTCAACATTAAATTGAAATACAATGAAAACTATCAATATATCAACAAACTTTCAAAAACAAGAAAGTTAAGTACTTAACACAGCTTGTTCAACATCTATTATGAACCAATTGATTGGCATGTCTGATAACAGAATGCTTTCTCCCAAAACTGTTTTGCTTGCATGTGTTAGCAATTCGGAGGGGGAAATAACGTTTTTGTTTTTGGTACCCGCAAAAGTTAGTATTGTTAGAATAGTTAGATTAACGCGTTTGAGATGGAATTGAACTCCTGACTTCCTTCCTCATAGCACTTAAGTGCACCCCTCGATCTTGCTTTGGACAAGTTCCATATTTAATTGATGGGAAATAGACTGACGGGAAGAAAGACAGGAGGAAAATCATTATCTTAAGCACCGATCTGGCAATTTATCTTGCTGCTATTGTACTTGGTTTCCCCTACATGGTGTAGTGCGGCCGATCCGGCCGTCCATCTCAGCACGGACGGCTCGGATTTAATCCGAACTCTTACAAATCCTAGCCGTCCATTGTTTGGATGAAAATCCAAGCCGTTCATTGCTAAGATGGACGGCCGGATTGGCCGCACTACACGTGTAGTGGAAGGGTTGGACTACAGCACCCCCGGGTATATATATCCATAAACGTAAACATAAGTAAAAGAGGAAAAAAGGTAGAAAAAAGGCTGTCAAATTTATT
Organism: Rhododendron vialii; assembly: GCF_030253575.1. Classification (NCBI taxonomy): domain Eukaryota; kingdom Viridiplantae; phylum Streptophyta; class Magnoliopsida; order Ericales; family Ericaceae; genus Rhododendron; species Rhododendron vialii. The sequence continues at coordinate 41,479,432 of NC_080562.1, read as the reverse complement.
GTGGTTGCATTATACTGATCTAAAGATGAGTGATAAGGATCAATGAACCTTACTCCCTAAGCTAAATACATCTGAATAAATGGACTTTTCTCTACCACAAGTTGGTTAGCTCTTGTCGCTCATGAGCAATTCTAGAATGCTGCTAAAGATTGCTAATTACATCTTAATACATGGCCTTTTCTCTAGCAAATATTGGTTAGCTCTTGTTGAAGAAACTCTAGAATGTTGCTGCAGCACCCAATCATGGCATGCCACATAGATCAACGGGTAATTTTTTTCAATCGACGTAGATAGAGATAGTTGCTAAAATGACTAAAGTATCCCTTCAAAGTTCAAACCCATTCCTAAAGAATAATGCACCACACTTTTTGAGCTTCCATTGTCACCAACCTGCACAAAAATCCTACTCTTCTTTGATATCTCTGACCCAACCATGCAGAAAAGATGCCTTATTACTGTTAAATTGTGGTCACCTATTGGTGCACCAACATGTATGCTAAACTGTCACCCAAATTTCCTAGGCGGCTGGACTATATGGCTCCACGTGTTGCCTGCATTGTGTCTCGCACGCCCTTCAAGTTACACTCCACACTTCCCATGTGGCTAGCTTGAGCCAACATGAACCTAACACCTTCCCTTCCACTGATATAAGCATTGGTTTTACCTCCAAGCCATGCTCAGTCCAAACAACAAAGACCTTAGAACAACACCACAAGTCCCACTTTTCTTTTCTTCAACAAAATTTCCCTAGAAAGAAAATGTCTCCCATTTCAAAAGCCATTGTGTCATGGTCCTCAACTCCTCCTGGACATGTTGCAAGAAGAATCCAGATGGTGATGAAGGATACTATCCTGCCCTGTCAACAGGCATGGAAGGAGATGGCGATGATGATGACAATGATGACGGAGACTATGACTATGCCCCTGCAGCTTCCACTGAGGATGACGATGATAATGATAGTGGATTTGACTCTACTCTAGCTGCATAAGTGGATGGTCGACTATTAGTACTAGTATTTATTCGATGAGGTGACTACAAAAAAGCTGTTTCTGACTTCTAACCCTTTTCCTGGGGTTCTTTTTCCATGAGCCCAAAACTTTCTTTAGCTATGCAGGATGTGAGGCACATATATTAGTAGCTTGAGGTCTTGCTAATGCTGATGATGAACGCCGATATAGTAGGAACGAAAGGAGATGATGTATTAATCAACTTCATGTCATCTTACAAATCATCATACAAACCATGACATAATGCAAGTCCTGTGGTTTTATGTTTTTTCGATATAATAATCTCAGTAAAATAATAAGTTCCTACTTGGAGAAATGATTATAATTGAAATGCATGATATGTCGATAATGGCATTGTAGTGCTACGTGATAGATACTGGACCATTTTGGAGAATGGTTGTTGTTTATTAAATTTCATGGGAAAGTTTCTAGGTACTAACAATAGGGGAGTTAAGTGCTCTGATGGGGTCCAATGAATTACGCTGATGGTGAAATTAAGTGCTCTGATGGGGTCCAATGAATTACACAATGTTAAGTGCTCTGATGGTGAAATGAAGGCTTCAGAACTGTATCATCTATGTTATCAATTGAATATCTCACCGCAGATTTCACCACAGTTCGATTGAAAGCTCAAGCCACTTCAACTTTCAGTGCACGAATTTAGCACACAGTTCCTTTACCAAACTATTGCTCAACTTACAGATCTTGAACTTATGCAGGATTCATCAGGCTCATAGATCATAAACAGATATCATATTCACTACTTCTTCTTTTTTTATAAGTATATCACATTCACTACTTATGCAGCTGTGTTTTGTTATATATGAGAATGAGAAATCATTGGAGCCTACATACCTTGATTCCAACCATAAGGGTTCAAATAAAGAGTCTTCTCGTCTTTCTCAATGTGAAAAGGTCCTCCAGGTTCTTCAGCCATCCCATAAGCAATTGATGAACATCCAGGCCCTAAAGAAACATCCACGGGATAACCAAACTATTTTTGTAAAAAAAAGTACTCTCTTGATTGCCAACAGGAATGGAAGAGAAGATCAAAAAATGTAAACCACCACCCATCTGATCAAATAAGTTACGTGGACATACTAAGATGTTATAGGTGGACAGAATAGATACGAGTTTATGAATATGTGAGCACTATATCCAAAATATCTGCAACAGGCCTTGTTCTCACTTAGTTATATTATTTCCAGAACTTAAGAGACATTTGTGGCCTGGTGCTTGTATAAAAGTTGTCTGTGAGGTGAATAAGCAAATTGGTTCAATGAAGTTGAACTTATTACACTACGTAAAGTTCTTTATCAAAAGAACACGATAACACATCTCATGAATGCATGCTTTTCGCTGATTGATGGCAAAATGGAAAATTTCTTAAGCCAGAGTAGGCGAGCACATACAACTACTTTCAGGAAAAAATTTGGACAAACCCAGGATTGGGGTGATTAACGAGCTGATTGAGCCAAGCAAGAGGTTGATCAAGTTGGGTTTGAAAGCTTAACTTCGAAAATGTGTTCTAAACTTAGCTTGTTTATGAGACCAGCCGATCTCAAAGAATTAGGGGTGATAAATGAGCCGAGTAGTAACTTATTCGAGCTCAGTTTGAAACTCTAAGGAGCTTTCAAAAGGCTTTACTCTCCCACTTTTCTTCTGTAACTTTTAGTTAAATTAATTAACAATTGCCTCAATTTAAACACGCAATGGAGCAAGAAATTCCCACATAAACACAATTTTTGTCAAACAAGGAATGGAGCAGAGAGAAGTTTGCCGAGAACAATGAAATCTATACAAAATTGAAATGAGCTTACTGGTTACGATTTAGGGTTTGAAGGATGGAAGATTAAATAAAGCCTGACCCTTCGCCGGGGACGTTTCCTTCGTCGGTCGGAGTGAATTTACTCTTTGGGTGTGTTTGATAGCAGATTTTATTTGGAGGGGATTGGTAATGAGGTGGGATTAGGATAGGGATTGGTAAAGAGATGGAATTGATAAGGAGATGGGATTGGTAATGAGTATGTTTGTTTTGCACCGGATTAAACGATAGGAGTATTATCTACCATGTTTGTTTTACATGGGATAGGATTGAATTAAAATGCCTATTTCCATTTTTACCCTTATGCAAAATTGTGACGTCCCACTTTTTCAATAAAAAAAATTAATAATAATAATATTTTTTGATGCAAATAATTAAATCTTTTATTTTTCTTTTCAAACTTTTTGCTAAAAAATATATATATATGATGGGCTGCTTATTTTTGGCATCAGTTACACGTATCGCTTAAAATCCTAAGTTTGGTTAAACTCGGAATGGGTCCCCGCAAGTGATTAGTTAACGTAAAGAATAATTTTGGGTTGATTGTGTAATTAGACAAGATAAGTTTTACGTTTTAACGTGGGCAGTTTATTAGGATGAGGAAACGTTTGAGCAGTAGGATTATTTTATTTCATACGTAAGAGAGAGCGCGCCCTATATTCTTATATACATATACAAAACTAGGGTTATTTTATTCCAAGCAGTGAGATTAACCAGAGAGCTGCGGCAGTCGGGTTCTACTTGGCTTCCAGAAGTGGTAATTCTTTTCTATTGATCCCTTTTTCTTCTTATCTTTATAGGTTGATTTGGGAACCAGTTTAATTAGTTGGGTTGTTGTTTGGTGGTGCCGAGTGAGCGGAGGAAAGAGAAAGATGGGCGGCAATGGTGATCAGTTTGTGCGTGCATGTGGTGCTGGTTGTAGTGTGTGTCGTGTTATACTCCTAGAATGTTAAAGGATGGAATCGGATGGTGGACATAGGTGAATTAGTTCTAGGTTTGGGAATAGCTGTTTAGTTACGTACTAAGTTAATGCTAATAAGTATTTTATATTACCAAATAGTTTTAGCAGTGGTCTGTTCTAATAGCTATCATGTAAATTAATTATCATTTTGTACATCTTTAATTCAGATTAGGTGGTTCATGCACTTGCGTTGCACATCGTGATATCATCGTTTTCGACCGAGGTGAGTGGTTAAGCATGTGATCCCTTCTTTTGGAATCCTCTTGAGCCTATCGATTCTTTACAGTTCGTTATTGGTTGTGATTCGATGATAATTATTCCTATTCGTTGCTCTCATAATTATTGGCAATTGACGTATCCTTTGGCATACAAGGTTCATTGATAAAAATTAATAGGATTGTTGGATTGCCCATATTTTTCTTGTTGCTCCATAATATTATTGTGACTCTGCAACGGCACGGAGAATAATCCTGGTGCAGGTGCCTTCGGCTCGCCGTTGTTCTATTTGTGTTTGGGACCATAGATTGTGTTGATATTTATTAAAGTCCAAGGAAAAGACCCGTGAGATATCGTGGTGACTTTGGCCACTAGGGAAAAGACTTGTGAAATACCCTGTGACTCTAGTGCTCAACGGATAGGGAAAAGACTTGTGAAATACCCTGTGACCCTATTCCGGATCGGCTTAGGGAAAAGGTCCCAGGCGCCATCCTGTGGTGACTCTAAGTACGGTGTTGGATCCAACGGGCTAAGCCCTGAGAAAATATTTGGCAGTTGATGATTTAGTAATTGGTACTTGGTAATTGGTGATTATGGTTCCTACTTTGGTTTAGACTCCCGTTTATTGTTGTTCATCTTTTGGATATTATTGGACTCATTGTTTGGTATAATTATTTTGGTGATTCGAGGATTGTTCATAGTATTCATTAATCTGTTATTCAACTGGTAAATACTCTTTGTTGAGCTGTTGATTAGTATTTGGTTTGCTGTTAGTATTCGTTGAACCATCTATCTCCTTTATTAATTTGAAACCACTTCTTGGAATCCTCATTATCGTTCGTTCAAAAGTATGCCACTTTGTATTATCACCCTTAGCATGCTTAACTATTCACTGAGCTCGTCAGCTGACGGATTTATTCCACATTATTTTTCAGGTTAGTTCATGGAGCATTAGAGTGGACTCTGTGGCGTTGTCGGGACCTTGTGTTTGGACCTCTAGGGCGTTTGCATTTTTATTTCTTTTATCGTGTCAAACCGCTTCCGCACTTTTATTTATTAGCTTCAGCACTTTTATTAATTGGCAGTTCGTTGTGGAATTTGGAGATTTAAAAATATCAAATATTGTGTCGTTTGCTATGGAAAAATATTGGTTTGGAATAGCGCATTTTATTGTAATAAAAAAATCCAGCTTTTCTTTGTTTGTTTCAAGTTGGTAAAATATTTTATTGAGGCTTCGTATTCCATGATTGTTACATAGTTCACGGCCGGTCATGCTTCCGGATTTGGGGCATGACAAAAATAGTAAAAAAAATGAAGCAAAATTTAACTCTTCTATTTTTCCATGTGTGGCTGTTATATAACTATTACAAAAATAAAAATATTACAAAATTTAACTCTTCTATTTTGCAATCACAGAAACGGAACAAAACCATGCACTAGCAATCAATAACTGGTATCCGAAGTATACAGGGGGATTTTGGTTTTCTTCATTTATATAGATAGATGAGGGTAATTGTGTCAATTTATGAAAAAAAGAGGGCATAAAAGTCTTGCAACACCAATCCCAGGGGAATGGGATTGGTAATAACACCCCCCTCTTGGGTTGGGTAATCCGGCCAATGTGTGGGATTCACAATCCCATGGGACTCCTAATCCCACCCACCAAAATCAAGCCAAACAAGCAATTTCAAGTCCAAACCACTTTATTAGTCCAATCCCAAGTCCATAACTGGCTATCAAACATGCCCTTTATTCTTCGATAAAATGGGTTTGATACTGTGCGTCCAAACCTATTTTCACAGAAAAAAATTCACTCAAATCATCTCCGATTATGCATCAATCAGCATTCGATTAGTATGATCTTCAACAGGGTTTATTTTCTTGACGAGCTCTACAACATGTACCCTTTCGATCGTCGAGATATATCAGAACGAGATTGCAATTTGACCAATTCGCGCCGCAGTTCCTATACGGCAGGCGTTTGTCAAAATGGATTTGATACTGTGTGGCCAAACTTATTTTCGCAAAAAAAAATTCACTTCTATTGCATTCGATAATATACCAAACAGCATTCGATTCAAAAAATCTCAATAATTTTTATTTTTCTTGACAATATCTAATAGATGAACGATTTCGATCATATAGGTAAACAGAAATAAGCTCACAATTTGATAAATACATGTTTTCAAAGCACTTCTCAGGTTCAAGATGAGAAGTGCTAATGACTACAGGCGACGTCGTTTTTTTAGAAATCTCTCGCATTCAAGATGCGATCTTTGTGGCCAATAAGTAAAACAACGCGGCCAGGTAGGAAAAGATTGCGGCCAGTGGATAAAAAGGCGTGGTTGATAAACACGCTTTTCTCATAAACTTAAAAAAGTACGCGTTTGCTTAAAGCCGGGTAGGAGCATCCACCGTCGTCCTCCCATGGCACTGAGACACTCGAAACACGCACCCGCCTCCTCTCTCTCTCTCTCTCTCTCTCTCTCTCTATATATATATATATATTGTATTTCACTGAATCTCCATTCACAAACCGGCGTCAATCCTTGCAAACTAATCCTGAAAATTCAGGTATGCAAAAGCTTAAGCTTTATCTCCATTGTATACTCTTTTGGCCTCACTTTATCTCTGTATAGCTTTTCTGTGGGCGTCAAAACTTTATTAATTTGATCATTTTTTGTAAAGTTTGTTATGGCTTGTTAGTGTGAATTTCGAGAATTGGGGGTTTTTTTTTTTTTTTCCTCGTGCCCGTGCTTTTGGAGTTATTTCAATAAGCATGTAATTGTGTCTCCTATTTACATAACCGTAAACCTTTTGGTTAAGCCAGGGTGCTAACATTGCTTTGGCTATGGTTGAATCCTTTACTTTGTGTTTGTGCATCAGTGCATAAGAAACCGGTTTGTGATATTTTCAAACCTTGTGGTTGTGGTGCATCAGTTGGTTATACTTCCTGTATGGCAGTGCCATTGCACTTGCTAGACTAGAGTTTCCAATCTAGTGCTGGTCTCTTCAATTCTTTTTGATAGATTAATCAAAGAGATAGTAGATTTTGGTGATGTGCTTGTACTGTTGTTGCAGCTACTTAGGCCACCCCTTTGATTCAAGGAGACCAATCCACAGCCTAGAAAGCACACCTTATGGCAGGCAATTGCAGATTTTACTGATTGACAAGCCAGTACACACAGGTAAAATTCAGTGGGCTTATCTTGGCGGAGCCATATCGATACAATTGACCGCACTGATTTGGTAAATTTTGGATTGTTATGTGTGATTTTAGGGAGTTTCACAGAAATGTTCCTCACAAATTAAATCTTTGATTTCCACCACTAAAATTTTGGAAAATATAGTTCTTAGTTGTGGTTGTAGATTTTTCTGTCATTTCCCCTTATGATATGCATTTTTGCCCCGTTCAGGTGGTAACTTTCCTCACCTGGAAAATAGCGAAAAGTTGCGTGTATTTCTATAGATTAAGTTTCACCACCATTGAATGGAAATTCTCACTGTGCCCTTGCTTGTGCACTTATTTAACTTTTATTCGTCGTGAATTTGTAACCTTCATGAGACTAGAAGAATGCTTCTATATATTCTCTGTGTTGGTTGCATGGACAGACTCCAACTCTTTTATTTTATTTTGGATTATCATTTGTAGAGAAATGTTTTACCTTAAGGTGAAGGTGGGAACTGTATCAATGGTTATTTGGTTTTAGCGTTGATCCTCTTGTCTTCAAGTTTTCAAGTCCCATAGCTATCCTTTTTGATATCGCAGAGAGAAGCATAAGTACTGTTACACAAATGTAGTGTTTTTAGAGTTGGTAGTTCAAGTGGCAAGAGTGTGGCATCCTCAATAATACAGTATAATGAGCATATTTCCTGTTGTAGCTGCAATAGACCACGTTGAAACCCCATGTCATAATTTAAGATTGTACTTTTTTCCACCAAACTAGACACAATAATTACTGATATTTAGGGTGGGTGGGGATGTGGATTGCTCACCCTTCGAGTTCTGAGTTTCTGTTAGGAATGGCAACGAGGCAGGATCATCTCTTAGAAATCGTGCAAATTGCCAAGTAATATCAGTCAACTTAAATGTCCCAAAGCCCAATGGGAAATCAATGAGGCAAAAGATGCAACCCACCCATGCATTATGTGAACATGAACAATCTGTCCCAGCCCAACAAGGGTTAATTGGACTATGCATTTTCTATTGTTATGGTACATATATGCAGAAACTTTATATCCATCTCAAAACCAACTGACAATGAGTAGAGAGGCTCCAAATATTATTAAGTGATCACTCATTCCACTCCTAAGTAATGTCGGACTCCTCTATTAACATCCCCCTCACGTGAAGGGGCGTTTAAGGTTTGTCATGTATGGCCACTTTTTGGGTTCTATCATTGTGCAGCCTTTTTTTGCTGGTCTATCATCGTAGGGTGTCGATTGTAAATTTTTAAAATGTGGAGTGGAATGGACCCCAGTCTGACACCATATGAAAACTTTATATCCATCTCAAAACCAATTGGCAATAAATGGAGAGGTTCCAAATGTTATTAAGTGATCATTCATTCCACTCTCAAGCAATGTGAGACTCTATTTCCTTAACAATATATGTTTCCTACTATCGTTTACTCATTCCTCTCTTAATATATTTTTTTTCCTTCTCCTTCTCCTTCTCCTTCTCCGATTAGTTTAATCCATTGAACATGAAAAACTGGTGTGTGAAAAACTGCATTGACTTGATCTAGCTTAGATTTGAAGCACAAATTTTATATGTTTGTAATCAGACTTGCTGCTATTAAATTGAAGCAATTGCAAGACACCAGATATAAAAAAGACAGTTTCTTTAAAAAGGTTGTAGTATCAAGAAAAGATTCTTTAAATACTATTAGAAACATGTCTTATAATCTTTTTCTCGTTGATCTTTAGAACAGTAGCTCAATCTATTTTCTGAATTATGGAACTAACTTATCAAAACAAAAAACAAAAAAATACTAATTCTGAATGTCTGGAACTAGAAAATGAATTCCCTATTTACAGATAAAAGTTCAGAGACCAATTCTGTAGTAGGAGTATATGAACACTTGATTATGTTAGTATAGATTTTAAACAATTGACTTTTAATAGTTTTTAAACACTGTTTGTATTACTCTAAACTTTCATCTTTTGCCTCTTACATATATTAAGCACCTTCATGGTTGTTCATGCTTTTGTGTAGGTTAATGCAAAAACTTTGAGTAGGTTTTCAGATTGTTGGAAGATGGAGAAGGTGACAAGAAGTCCGGTTTTACATGCAACTCCATTTATCTGCTCGCTTCTGCTCTGCTTGCTCTATGCTGTCAACTTCGGATTTAATGTGACTCGATCAGATCAATGTAAGTATCCTTCTTGAATTCAATGAATTTCCTACATTTTCCTAAATCATAAGATTTACAATGTTTCATGATTGTAATCCAAAACCTATAACTTACAATCCAAAATTCATAATCCAGAAGAAAATAAATAACTCCCAATGCCCCTATTGTTTAGAAAAATTTCCCACCCACCATTGGCATACTTGATTTCATTGCTTGGAAATGGCAGGGAACGAACTGAGATTCCAAGCAAGGAACAAACTGAGAAAGAACTGGGGTGGGAGTCACATAAAAGGCGGGAGTCAAATAAAATATGAAGATCCCCTTTATCTTCTCTTGGAAAGACTAGTAGAAGGTTTCTTCTTTCTTCTTCTTCACTGAATTTTGCATTTTCATTATTCAACATTAGTGATAGTCTGTAACCATATTTACATGGGGATCGAAAAGGATCTCTCATCGCATTATCCTTCCTCATTGATTCACTAGTACAACATCATATATATTTTCTCATTAGACTTTTACTTGATTTACACAGTTAATCCTATTATAAAAGATTATTTGTATTCACCCTTCTCTCAATTGGCTTCGACACATGGATTCAACTAATAGAAATAGGAGATAACATTCGTGTCTAATTTTATTTCTCCAATGGAATTGCATGCATGAATATAGGGGAAAATCAAACTCAACTGGAAGCCACCGGATTTGCTTGCGATTCTAAGATTCGCACTGACGTTTGTGTGTTCAGTAGACCAGTGAGGATCGATACGCTTACAATGAAGGTTTATGCACCATTCAGTCAAGGCATGCCCCCAGCCAATCCCACCATCCATCCATATGCGATAAAGAATGACAAGGCACTCATGAATACTACAGTTACATCAGTCCAGATACTTCCAGGAAATATCACCCTCTCTCCGCCTTGTCAGTATACCCACAATGTCACAGCCGTAATCTTCTCATCTGGTGGATACGCGCAAAACTTATTCCATGAGTTCAATGAAGTAATCATTCCTTTGTTCCTCACTAGTCGCCACTTTCAATCTCGCCTACAATTTATTGTGACTGATTTCAGATCTAAGTTTGTTTCCAAATATAAGAAAATTTTGTTCCATTTGTCTAGCTATGAAGTTATTAATCCTGCATTAAATAGAAGCATGCATTGCTTTCCTGGAGCAATTGTCGGGCTTCACTACCATGACCATCTTGCCATATTGAACACTACCGTCCCTAAAGGTTACTCCATGCTTGATTTCAAACAGTTTCTCAGAGAATCATACAATCTAAAGAAACAAGATTTGTCACAGATGGCAAAACCGGTGTTGGTTCTAATATCTCGAAAGAAATCAAGAATGTTTTTGAACGAAGATGAGGTGTTGACCATGATGAGGGCATTGGGGTTCACTGTTGTCGTCGCAAAGCCCGGTATGATGCGCCATCTAAACACGGTTGCAGAGATGTTGAACTCGTGCAGTGTACTGGTTGGGGCCCACGGTGCTGGGCTTACAAATGCAGTCTTCTTGCCGGAAGGGGCTGTCATGGTGCAAGTGGTGGGGCTGGGCCTAGAATGGTTCTCAGACAACTACTTTGGAGGGCCTGCTAGAGGGATGGGTCTAAATTACTTGGAGTACAAAATTGAAGCAGAGGAAAGCTCTCTCATCTCTTTTTATGGCAGTGATCACCCTGTCATTGTTGATCCGGCATCCTTGTATTCGCAAGGGTATAAGGTTGGTAGGGCTATGTACCTTAAACGGCAAAATTTTAACATTGACGTCGTGAGGTTTAGAATGACTCTTGTCAATGCACTTGGACTTCTTGGGCACTCAGCTCCTTTGGTTTCATAGTCTGAGATGTTTCTTTCTAGGGGCCTTAAATCCTCTGGGCACGATTTTCAATAAATTTTATCTATCTATCTATCTCCACTTATTACTCTAAAAAATCTCTCTTAAAACCCAAATCAAACAGGACCGATCATAAAAGTCTATATAGTATGTCTTCCATAAATTGCATCAGTTCGTAGGGATATTTTTCCACACAAGTAAAGATCATAAACGAGCCACGATCATAAGCTCAGGAGTATCGCCTGGTCTTCCACTCTCCTGGTAAACAATTGTCTCCTATGGTTCCGGGTGACATATGATTGTCGAGGGTTCGGGTGACGGTGTACCCACAGTTGAGCTCAGTGACTAGTGTGTGCTTATCCATATCAATTGATCAACTTTTAGTAGTTTAATCTGCTCAGTAATGGATCATCCGTCAAGCATCTACTTTTTGGAGAAAAAGTTATGGTACACAGCCCTTAAAAGGGGTGTACCATGTGCACCTCTCTTATGGACCGTTGGATTCATTCTCTCCATTGTGCTACCATCATGCCAAGGATCCCGTTAACCTTTCAAATCTTCATATCAAAGATCAATCATAAATGCTTCTTTCTGCTGATAAAAAAGAATTGTCTCAGTAAACCTTGTGACTGAGATTTGACTTTTACCCTCGTGCTATACAAATTATTGCGATGAGCCGGTCCGGCCATATGAAGGTCTGTCCCAACTTTAATTCATGCATCTTCTAGCGAATGATAAAATTCATGCTTTGAATCAGTCGATTTATCAGACCCAAATACCCAGTTATAGAAACAAGCAAAGGAGACACATACGCACACGTCCCTCCTAGATGTACAAGCCTAGAAAAAATTGTTCAAGATTTAAGATACTTTTTCCCACCAAACTAGACACAAAATTACTAATATTTAGGGCGGTGGGGATGTGGATTGCTCACTCTTCAAGTTTATGTTAGGAATGGCAATGGGGCAATCCTGCGAGATCTCTTAGGCCCCATTTTGCTAAGCTTCTTAATTTTTAAGTACCTATTTTGCACTTTACGAGACAGTTCATTCTCTCACAATACATCACCTTTAGTTGGTGAAACACACCCTTAGAAATCATGCAAATTGCTAAGATATATTAGTCAACTTTCATGTCCCAAAGCCCAATGAGGCAAAAGATGCAACCCACCCCAGCAAATTTCCCCCCCTTTATAAATTTAGTTTCTAGGGTTCTTCACAGCATTATACTACACACAAACAATCTGCCCCAATACAGGTACGGAAACAGTGCCGACAAAATTGGATCTCAGGCGTTGTCACCAAGCAGATCAAACTGTTCAAAGTCAATTGATATGAATAATTAGCATGTCCAAACACACCGCCAGATAAAAAATATTTCCTCAAATAGACAAACATAATGAATTTTAAACAATTCCAATCGTTGGTCGAGTGGGATCATGACGGTACATAATGGACTTTATTGTCCAAACTTGTAGGTACGACTTCCACCCACAAAAAACAAAAATAAAGCTATGGTTGTCCCATGCGTCATTGGCTTCATGGCTAGTCGAGATGCTCGTAAGCTGACTCAATGGATTAAACTAACAGGAGAAGTAGAAAAATAATAAGAGAGGAATATATGAGTAATGACAGTAGAAAACACATGGACCAGAACAATAGAAAAATGCAAAGTACAAATAACAAAAAACACAAACCAACGCATACTTAAGTCTTCACATATATTAAGCACCTTCATTGTTATTCATGCCTTTGTGTAGGTTAATGCAAAAACTCCGAGTAGGTTTTCAGATTGTTGGAAGATGGAGAAGGCGCCAAGAAGTCTGGTTTTGGGCGCAACTCCGTTTTTCTGCTTGCTTCTCCTCTCCTTGCTCTACACTGTCGAAATCAGATCACGTCAAGTTCCGTCAAATCAATGTAATTATTCTTCTTCAACTCTTTGAATTCGCAAGCTTTTCCTAAATCAACGTTTTATACAGAAATTTCTCACCCACCACTGACTTAGGCCAATATCATTGCTTGGAAATGGCAGGGAAGAAAACGCATTCGGGCGTGAGTCGCATAGAAGATCAACATCATATGCATTCTCTCATGAAAAGACTACTGAAAGGTTTCTCCTCCTTCTTTTACTTCTGCATTCTCATTATCCAACATTAGGGAAAGTCTATAATCGAAGTTACAAGGAGGGGGAAAAACTCAAATGACATGATCCTCAGTCATTCGCTCACTAATGCCACATTGTATTTTATTTGATTTGCAAAGATAATATTCATAAGAGATTATCTAAAGTTTCCCTTCTCTCAATTTACTTCAAAACATGGATTCAACTAATAGAAGTCTGGGATAATATGCATGCATATAGGAGGAAATCAAACTCAACTGGAAGAGACCGGATTAGCTTGCCATTATGACTATCACACTGAAGTTTGTGTGTCCAATAGACCAGTAAGAATCGATACACTTACTATGAAGGTTTATGTACCATACGATCAAGGTATGCCTGAAGCCGATAGCATAATCATTCCATATGCAAAGAGGGAAGATAAGTGGATCACGGGAACGGCCGTTTCATCAGTGCAGATACTTCGGGAAAACATCTCCACCGCTCCAGCTTGTGAGTATACCCATAATGTCCCTGCCGTAGTTTTCTCATCCGGCGGATCCACAGGAAACATATTCCATGAATTCACGGAATTAATCGTTCCTTTGTTCCTCACTAGTCGCCACTTCCAATCTCGCCTACACTTTATGGTCACCGATTTCAGACTTCAGTTCATGAGTAAATATAAGAAAATTTTCTCCCATTTGTCAAGCTATGAAGTCATTAATCCAGCAGCAAATGTAAGCGTGCATTGCTTTCCGGGAGCAGTTGTCGGGCTTCACTACCATGACCATCTTGCCATTAAGACCACGGAAATCCCCGAAGGTTACTCCATGCTCGATTTCAAGCAGTTTCTCAGAGATTCTTACAATCTAAGGATACGAGAATCGTCACAGACACAGACGGAAAAACCGACGTTGATACTTGTATCTCGCAAAAAATCAAGAGCCTTTCTGAACGAAGATGAGATGGTGACCATGATGAAGGCATTGGGCTTCAGAGTTGTCATCGGACAGCCTGATATGATGGCCAATATGGACAAATTTGCGGAGATAGTGAACTCGTGCAGCATACTGGTTGGTGCCCACGGTGCTGGGCTTACAAATGCTGTCTTCTTGCCGGAAGGGGCTGTCCTGGTGCAAGTGGTGGGGCTGGGGATAGATTGGATTTCAAACACTTACTTCGGCGTTCCAGCTCCAGGAATGGGTTTGAATTACATAGATTACAAAATTGAACCAGAGGAAAGCTCTCTCATCTCTCTTTACGGCAAAGATCACCCTGTCATTGTTGATCCGGAATCGATAACCTCGCAAGGGTACGAGGTTGGTAGGGCTGTGTACCTACTAAAGCAAAATTTTAATATTGATGTTGTGAGGTTTAGAGAGACTCTTGTCAAAGCACTTGGACTTCTTGGGCGCTCAGCTCCTTTGGGTTGAAGAAACAATGTTTTGAGATGAATCTTTCTAGCAACTTCTGAAGATGCAATTAAGAAAGAAAGAGGAATCTGTGTTACTTGGAAGAGAAAGAAATGATGAAACACGTCAATTTGAAAATTGTACTCTCTTTCGAGGACAAAAAAGTTTCTTCGAGGAATTCTCAGCAAGTTATAAATCTATTAACATTTTGCCATTGGTCCTTCAATTGCATGAAGCTTTGCATTTTCCTACTGTTAGAACACTACCAAAATATTTAATGAATATTATATTATATATCTAGTTATTGGTGAAGGGGTTTAGACTTTAGACTAAATGGTGTGTCTATTCAAGTTAAAGGAATAGACGCGAGTCACACGACCACTGGATTCAAATGGTTTGAACCAAAAGTTGTGTTTATTTGGGTTAAATAAATAGGCATGACCATTGGATTTAAATAGTGTGACTATTGCATTTAGATGAATGGGTATGACTAGTCATGAATGGTAACAATGGTTTGAATGTAAAGGTGGTGAATGGTCACAAGCCTTTGCCTATATAAAGGCTTGGGGTTTCACCAATTTGGACATGGAATCATGATATAGTCAGAACAATTCTGATGGGTCTTTCTCTCTAAAGTATCTCTTAAATTAATTCTTAGCGGGCTTGCAAAATTCGAAGGTATTCTGTCCCTGAGATTGGTTTTCATTGTATCTTGGAGACGGTTTCGCGGTTAACATGGTGCACACCAGATTCTCATGAATTAATGGGGATGAATATCGTCTTGAGGACATCAACTCTATAATGACCCTTAAGCATCTCTCACAATTTTCCTCTCCATGTTTATCCTCTTTCATTGCCTTCCACGAATTTGCAGCAGCACCTTGTTAAAAAAAATGTAATTTGTAATCTTCTAGAATAATGTAGAATAAGTGTCTAAGTTAAAAATAATTAGAAGTGTGTGGAAGTAATAATTGTATTAGAAGTGTGTAGAAGTAATAATTGTATGGGTAGAATTAGATGATTCTAGAAGATGGGAGATCTTTCATGAAATTAAGCACATGTGCTTATCTCTAGACAATTCTAGAGAAGTGTAGGTTGGTAGAAGTGCTCTATAAATAGAGCCTTGTTGTACTCATTTTGTGAAATGAAAATCTACTAAAAGCCTTTCACAACTCCTCCTTATAACATCTCTCACTCATCCTTTCCCACTCTCTTGTCCAATTTACTTCAAAATATAACCAAGCACCCCAACAATTTTGGTATCAGAGCCAAGTTTAACCGATCCATCCTTGTCCTTCTTTCATCCACCATGGAGACCAACTCTTCCACTTTCAACTATGCACAAAATCTCATCCCTATATTTGAGGGAGAGAACTATGACTATTGGAGCATCCAAATGCATACTTTATTTGTCTCACAAGAATTGTGGGATCTTGTTGAAAGCGGATACGAGGCACCGGCACATGCCGAAGAAGAAGCAACTTGGACGGAAGCAAGGAAGAAGAAATTCAAGGAGAACAAGAAGAGAGATGCTTTGGCCCTCCTCAACATTCAACGTGGGGTAAGCAAATCTATCTTTCCACGAATTATGGGTGCAAAAACTTCAAAAGAAGCATGGGAGACATTAAAAATTGAATATCAAGGTTATGATAGGGTTATCTCCATTAAACTTCAAACACTTTGGAGAGACTTTGATAATCTAGCAATGAAGGAAAATGAATCCGTTCAAACGTTCTTTTCCCGAGTTGCTGGAATTATCAATCAAATTCGAAGTTATGGAGATACCCTTCCGGATAAAAGAATCGTTGAAAAGGTTCTTAGGAGTTTGCCTCCAAAGTTTGAACATGTTGTAGCCGCTATTGAAGAATCCAAGGATTTGTCTAAACTTACTCGACATGAACTAATGAGTTCTCTCGAGGCCCATGAACAAAGAATGAGCAGGTTCACAAATCAATCATTGGAGCAAGCATTTCAAAGCAAAATCAATTTTGGAGGAAAGAATCAAGAAGATCAAGAGAAGGGCTCATCTCGAGGAGGAGGCATGAACGGACAAAGACGGGGAGGCCAAAATGCATTTCAAGCTCGGAACAAAGGAAAAGGATACGACAATCAGAGAAATCCTAATGGCGGTAACTCTAACTCTTCTTGCATTATTTGCAAAAAATCTAATCATGCATCCAAAGATTGCAGATTAAAATGCAAGAGATGCAAGGTTTCTAATCATTCTGATCGAGATTGCTGGTTCAATCAAGAAAAAAACAAAGCTAATTTTTCAGAAGAAAATGAAGCTGAACACCTATTCTCTTGCATGAATGCTCAACAAGAGTCAGATAACATTTGGTATTTGGATAGTGGATGCAGTAATCATATGACAGGCGATCGTAAAAAGTTTGTGCAGCTGGATGATAAAGTTTCTTCACAAGTGAAGCTTGGAGATGGAAAGCTGCAGAATATCGAAGGAAAAGGAGTTATTGCCGTCTATACCAAGGGAGGTAACAAAAGACTAATTTCTGATGTCTTTTATGTTCCGGGGCTTACTCAAAACTTATTAAGCGTGGGGCAATTACTGCAAAAAGGCTATGCACTTAACTTTGATAGTGATGAGTGCACCATCATTGACAAAAAGAAAAATTTTAAAGTGGCAACAGTCAAAATGACTCCAAATAAAGTTTTTCCGTTAATAATGCCACTTAATGAAAATTTTGCCCTTAAAGGAGAAAAAATTGATGACTCATATTTGTGGCATCTAAGATATGGCCACTTAAATTACAAGGGCATGAGATTACTAAAGGAGAAAAATATGGTGAAAGGGCTACCAAATATTGATAAAATTGATAAAGTTTGTGAGGGATGTATATATGGAAAAATGCATAGACTACCATTTCCAAAGTTCGCTTGGAGAGCTAAAGCGCCTTTGGAATTGGTGCATTCTGATATTTTTGGCCCTACCAGAACACCATCTCTTGGTGGAAAAAGATATTTTCTCCTCTTTGTTGATGACTATACAAGGATGATGTGGCTATACATCCTTGACAAAAAATCAGAAGCTTTCTCTGTATTCCTCAAATTTCAAGCCTTGGTGGAGAGACAAAGCGGAAGACAAATAAAGACACTTCGGACAGATCGTGGTGGCGAATTCATCTACACTCCATTCATGGACTATTGCCAGGAAAAAGGAATCAAGAGGCAACTTACAATCCGGAAAACACCTCAACAAAATGGAGTGGCAGAACGAAAGAACCGGACAATTGCAGAGATGGCACGGAGCATGCTTAAAGGCAAAGGGCTTCCTAACACATTCTGGGCCGAAGCTGTCAATACTGCTGTTTTCATCCTCAACCGTTCTCCCACTAAGGCAGTTCGAAACAAGACACCATATGAGGCGTGGAGTAAAGAGAAGCCTCAGGTAAATTTTCTAAAGATTTTTGGATGCATTGCATATGCATTAGTTCCCTCAGAGAAAAGGGAAAAATTTGACGAAAAAGGGGAGAAATATATTTTCATCGGATATAGTGACGAATCCAAGGGCTATCGTCTCTATAATCCAAACACAAATAAATTTACTATTTCTCGAGATGTAATATTTGATGAAGCTGCGGCGTGGAAGTGGGAGGACAATTCCTTCCAAGAGCCAAAGCTTTTTGAGGCTGATAATGCAGGACATGAGCAAGAAGCTTTGACTCCAGACCCAGGTCCAAATCAAAGCCCACGGACCAATCCAGAGAGCTCATCGTCGGATGATCTCAATCCAATAAGAAAGGTACGTTCCTTACGAGATATATATGATTCTTGTGATTTTGCCTTCTTCACTTGTGAACCACATAATTTTGAGGAAGCAGCAAAAGAAGAAATTTGGCTAAAAGCAATGAATGAAGAAATTGCAACTATCGAGAAAAATCACACGTGGGATCTTGTGGAGCTACCAAAAGGAAAGGACGTAATCGGACTCAAATGGGTCTATAAGACAAAATACAAAGAAGATGGATCAATCCAGAAGCACAAAGCACGCTTAGTAGCAAAAGGCTACTCACAGCAGCCTGGAGTGGATTTCAATGAAACATTTGCTCCTGTCGCTCGCATGGAGACCATCAGAACAGTTCTTGCCTTGGCAGCACATCACGAGCTTCCCGTATATCAGCTCGATGTTAAATCTGCTTTTCTCAATGGTGAACTAGAAGAAGAGGTTTACGTGGAGCAACCACAAGGCTATACAGTCAAAGGAAAAGAAGACAAAGTGTATCGACTTCGGAAGGCCCTCTACGGCTTGAAGCAAGCACCGCGAGCTTGGAATAGCAATATTGACAAGTACTTCTGTCAAAGCGGATTTCAAAGAAGCCAAAGTGAACCATCCTTATATGTCAAAAAAGGAGGTACGCAAGATTTTCTCATTGTTTGCCTTTATGTTGATGATTTAATCTACACAGGCACCAATGTAGCAATGCTCGATGAATTTAAAAATGCTATGATGAAAGAATATGAGATGACAGATCTAGGCCTTATGAGATATTTTCTCGGCATTCAAGTAAGGCAGTCTAAAGGAGAGATTTTTATCTCTCAAGAAAAATATCTTGAAGACTTATTAAAGAAATTCCGCATGAGCGACTGTAAACCAGTCTCTACACCCCTCTCTTTAAATGAGAAGTTGCAATTAAATGATGGAGCGGAGAAGGTCGATGCTACGGCCTATCGAAGATTGGTTGGATCGCTAAACTATCTCACTCATACAAGGCCTGATATTGTGTATTCTGTAAATCTTATCTCGAGATTTATGCACGAGCCGAGCAAGCTACACTATGCAGCAACCAAGCGG
This sequence comes from Rhododendron vialii, assembly GCF_030253575.1. Classification (NCBI taxonomy): domain Eukaryota; kingdom Viridiplantae; phylum Streptophyta; class Magnoliopsida; order Ericales; family Ericaceae; genus Rhododendron; species Rhododendron vialii. The sequence continues at coordinate 41,459,903 of NC_080562.1, read as the reverse complement.
ATCCTCCGTTATCTCCAAGGGACGAAGAAATTTGGCATCAAGTATACAAAAGAGAATGACTGCAAGCTTATTGGCTACACCGATAGTGATTGGGCCGGATCAATTGACGATCGAAAGAGCACATCTGGCCAAGTATTTTGCTTGGGAACTAAAATTATATCTTGGAATTCCAAAAAACAAAAGACAATTGCCTTGTCCTCAGCAGAAGCAGAATATATTGCAGCAACAGATGCAGCATGTGAAGCTGTATGGCTCAGAAGAATACTTTCTGATATGGAGCATAAAGAAGAAGGCCCTGCAGTCATCTACTGCGATAATATGTCAGCCATAGCAATGAGCAAAAATCCAGTCTTTCATGGCAGGACAAAGCACATTGAGCTCCGACATCACTTTATCAGAGACTTAGTGCAGAAAGGAGAAATTCAGCTTGAGTTCATCAACACGAAGGAGCAGCTAGCTGACATAATGACCAAAGCAGTGGCAGCAGATAAATTCTCTCAATTTCAAGAGATCATGAAGATTACAAATTAAGGAGGAGTGTTAAAAAAAATGTAATTTGTAATCTTCTAGAATAATGTAGAATAAGTGTCTAAGTTAAAAATAATTAGAAGTGTGTGGAAGTAATAATTGTATTAGAAGTGTGTAGAAGTAATAATTGTATGGGTAGAATTAGATGATTCTAGAAGATGGGAGATCTTTCATGAAATTAAGCACATGTGCTTATCTCTAGACAATTCTAGAGAAGTGTAGGTTGGTAGAAGTGCTCTATAAATAGAGCCTTGTTGTACTCATTTTGTGAAATGAAAATCTACTAAAAGCCTTTCACAACTCCTCCTTATAACATCTCTCACTCATCCTTTCCCACTCTCTTGTCCAATTTACTTCAAAATATAACCAAGCACCCCAACACACCTTATACTCAGAAGAACCTGAGGCAAAATCCCCCAAACCGCATAACCACTTGCAATGCTCTTATCCCTTTCCTCCATTGCCTGATATCCACCTGCTTGCAATCTTTTTGGCTTAATTCTTGTTGCTAAATGACATCAAGGGTAAATTAAACTTCAGAACCCCTAATTTTGTAAGGTTTTTTAGTAGGTAAAAAAAGAGAGCTCATTATGAGTAATTTCATAAAAATTAAAATTAAAAAAAAAGAACCATTTTTCGGAGTTACCCACAAAACAAAAGTCTATTTTTAACAAAAGAGCCCTTTAAAGTTGGAGTTGATCAAAATTATCTTCGCTCTATCATGTCACAAGAACGGTTCAAATATTAATTATACTAGCATCATCGCGAGGCCCAACACCTCAGTAGTTGAATTCATATAAGCAAGGGCTGCTTTAGGCCATCCACAGTGGTATAATCAAAAATGAATAACCAAAAGTTGACACATCAGCTTTTGATTATTCATTTAAGAGGTTGTTAAGCTTAACAATGTTGAGGTTCACAATGGTCACTTCTAGTCCATAACCAAAATAAAAGGTTCACTACAATTTTCCCCCCTCCCCCTATTTTCCGCCGTTCATTTCTCTCCATTACGTTTCATAAGTTCAAGTATGAGCATTGTTGGCTGATTTTAAAGCATAGTTCGAAGTAGAACAATCAAGTTCTTATTTGAAACACAACCAAGGCATCCAAAAAATCATCAAACCCACATAGTCAAGCCATTGGTTTGGATAACATGGGCAGTCCACCATTATCTACTCCATCACCATGCACTAAGTTCAACTCCCCTTAGCCAGATTGTTTTCCAGGATGATGCACACAACCAAATCCGACCAGAAGGAAGACAAAAAACCAAAGCAAAAAAAACAAAAAGAGAATGAAGGGAAGGATGATGAGTCAATATTGTACTTGAAAAGCAATGAACACTTAAAAGATGCTGCATTGATCAAGAGGGAAAAGTTGGAGGCCAAGAAGAGTTTTGATTATTGAAAAATGTTGCTAGTTTTGGTTATTCAAAACCCAAAATCTGATTATTTCTAAGGATGTTGCTAAGTTTGATTATACCATTGTGAGTACTCTTTTGTAACAACATTGTTAACTTTAACTACAATTGACTTTTGATTATACCACTGTAGATGGCCTTAGTGGGTATCGAGGGGTTCAAGTGAACCTCCCAGATTCCAAAAAAATGCACTAAATATTTGTACTTTTTCATACATATATAGTTTGATTTTTTTTTACTATTGTATGCACTGGGTCATTTGTTTGTAGCCACAATAATTGAAAATCCGCTTCAATTTGTTTCATATAGAGTTCTGCATCGTAAAAGTATTCCATACAATTTTGTTACCGTTGAACTAAAATTCTAGGGCGCCCTTGCATGTAAGCATTTCTGTCTCTCTCGAGGCCCTCTAGACCTGAGTTGGGTCCATATATAAATTACTCAGTACATTCTTATCTTCCTTCCCATGGTTCCTGCTGAAGTTATAAATGATCTTAGAGGATCTAATTCATTGGTATATCGATGAGTTGCATGCATTGCAGGTTTCTGGGTTTCAAGTGAAGGATCCGCTTCGAATCAAAAAAAAAAAAAGTGAAGGGATCCGCAGTGTTCTGTGGGCAACCACATTAAAAAAAAAAACCTTACCGAGTCAAGTCAAACTCAAATAAAGTTCATCTTTTTTTTTTTTTTTTTTTTGCTTTTGTGCGAACTTATTTATGCACATAAAAAAATCACTAAAAGAAAAACAATCAAAAACATGAATTTTTAGATTATTTTTGTGTTTACTAATTTTTTTTTTTTTAGAATTTGGTTCATATTTTTTTTTTGGTTTTCTGATTCCTCTCTTCAATAGGAATTCAACAATTCATTAAAAAGATATAACTCAAAAGTAACATAGACGAATTTTTTTAATAAAAAGAAAACATAATCCAACAGAATTATCAAGTCAAAACTCCCCTAACCAGAGCTTAAAACAACTAATCTACTGTTAATCGGAGTGGGGTCAGACACAAAGCTTAAATTAATGCAAAGAGAAGTCCAAGCATTGCACAATCCGCTACTTAGAATGGCGTTTCAACTCCAAATTAAATTGATGTCTTCCATCATTTGTTTCTCTTCCAAGAGATTAACGGGCTTGCCGTGAATAAGCTTTCCACGCCCATCCAATCAGGGCGCCGCACTATAGAAGAATTGGGAAATAAATTACAGAGCTTTTAATGCTTTGCATTAAATACTCCTGAGGAAGATTTAAAACTTCCTTTAATACTCCAGTAGATTCAATAGCCGAGAAAACTCAATCACCTTATTAACCATGGTTAAGCTCTGGAAATTGAGAAATTCTTGGGTGCAAATTGAGTACGGCTAACATGGTAAACGAGCCGAAAACTCGAGCTCGAACTCAGCTCGTTTAGTAAATGAGCCAAATCGAGCCTTAACAAGCCGAGCTCGCGAGCTGCTCGGTTCATTTACACCCCTGCTCCCAATAAAGGAAGTTTCTTAAACCTCTTTCAGTGGTATTCAATGCAAAGCATTAAGAACTCAGTAATTTATTTCCCAATTCTTCTATTGTGCGGTGCCCTGATTGGTTGGGCGGGGAAAGCATATTCACGGCAAACCCGGCGTTTTTGCTGACCGCCCAACAAGTCCAAGTGCTTTGACAAGAGTCTCTCTAAACCTCACGACGTCAATGTTGAAATTCTGCCGCTTAAGGTACACAGCCCTACCAACCTCATACCCTTGCGAGTATACGGATGTCGGATCAACAATGACAGGGTGATCTCTGCCGTAGAGAGAGATGAGAGAGCTTTCCTCTGCTTCGATTTTGTACTCTACATAATTCAGACCCATCCCTCTAGCTGGCACTCCGAAGTAGTTTTCCGAGGCCCAGTCCAGGCCCAGCCCCACCACCTGCACCACGACAGCTCCTTCGGACAAGAACACTTCATTTGTCAGCCCGGCACCGTGGGCACCAACCAGTACGCTGCACCGGTTCAACATCTCTGCAACCTTGTCTAAATGGGCCAGCGTATTACGCTTTGCGACAACAACAGTGAAGCCCAATGCCCTCATCATGGTCAACACCTGATCTTCGTTCAGAAACATTCGTGACTTTGTTCGAGATATTAGAACCAACACCGGTTTTTCCATCTGTGACAAATCTTGTTTCCTTAGATTGTATGATTCTCTGAGAAACTGTTTGAAATCAAGCATGGAGTAACCTTTAGGGATAGTAGTGTTCGATATGGTGAGATGGTCGTGGTAGTGAAGCCCAACAACTGCTCCAGGAAAGCAATGCATGCTTCCATTCAACGCCGGAGTAAAAACTTTAATAACTTCATAGCTAGACAAATGGGATAAAATTTTCTTGTATTTGGCAAGAAACTCATCCCTGAAATCAGTGACAATAAATTGTAGGCGAGATTGAAAGTGGCGACTAGTGAGGAACAAAGGAATGATTACTTCATTAAATTCATGGAATATGTTTCGTGCGTATCCACCAGATGAGAAGATTACGGCTGTGACATTGTGGGTGTACTGACAAGGCGGGGAGAGGGTGATATTTCCTGGAAGTATCTGGACTGCTGTAACCGAAGTATTCATGAGTGACTCGTCGTCCTTCACCGCATATGGATGGATTGTGCGACTGGCTTGGGGCATGCCTTGACTGAATGATGCATAAAGCTTCATTGTAAGCGTGTCGATCCTCACTGGTCTAGTAGACACACAAACATCAGTGCGACTCTTAGAATCGCAAGCAAATCCGGTGGCTTCCAGTTGAGTTTGATTTTCTCCTATATTCATGCATGCAATTCCATTGGAGAAATAAAATTAGACACGAGTATTATCTCCTATTTGTATTAGTTAAATCCATGTGTTGAAGCAAATTAATTGAGAGAAGGGTGACTATAAATAATCTTTTATGATATGATTAATTGTGTAAATCATGTAAAAGTCTAATAAATTATATATGATGTGGTACTTGTGAACCAATGACGAAGGATAATGTGATTAATTAGAGATCTTTTCTCCATATAAATAATGTTATAGACTTTCACTAATTAATAAATGTTGAATAATGAAAATGCAAAATTCAGTGAACGAGAAGAAGAAACCTTCCACTAGTCTTTTCGAAAGAAGATAAAGGGGATCTTCATCTTTTATCTGAGTCCTTCCTTCTACGCGATTCCTGCTCCAGTTCGTTCTCAGTTTGTTCCCTGCCATTTCCAAGCAATGAAATCAAGTACGTATGCCAATGTTGGGCGGCAAATTTTTCTATATAACGGGAGCATTGGGAGCTGCTGCTTCTTCTTCTTTTTTCTTGATTACGAATTTTGAATTGTGAGTTTATAGGTTTTGGTTTCAATCAATCATTGAATTCAGGAAGGATCACTTGTTGTTGAACATTGTTAAGTTGTTTCCATTAACCAATAAGTTGTTGAAAGATGTCAAATTGTTTCCACTAACCAATATGTTGTTGAGAATATTTTAAGTTTGTCGATAGAAAGAGCCGTTGAAAATTGTCAAGTTTTTTTCACTAACCAATAAGTTATACTAGATGGGATGCAAAACTTGTTGCTTTTTGCATGAACAACATGATAAAATTACATAACTTGTCGTCCAAAATTGTTAGTGGAAACATGGGCTTACATTGATCTGATGGCCGAGTCTCATTAAATCTGAAGTCGACAGAGTAGAGCAAGCAGAGGAGGAGCAAGCAGCAAAATGGAGTCGCGCGTAAAACCGGACTTCCTGGCGCCTTCTCCATCTTCCTACAATGTGAACATAAGCTCCAAGTTTTGGCAGAATATATATATATATATATACAAGCAATTAACAAATCCAAGTATACGTTGGCTTTGGGTGCATGTTTTGTTAATTAGCGTACTTCGCATTTTCTATTGTTCTGGCCCCCGTTCTCCCTTATTGTTTTTCTCCTCCTGCCATTAGTTTAACGCGTACATATTAATTTGACACTTTGATAATTGATGTATTGATAGATAGATGTTATTCACGATCACAGTGTACCGAGGTCAGTCTACGAGCACCCGACTTATCGTGAAACCTTGAAGTCAAGGACGGGACAAACCTTCGGTTGCCTCCAGGATTTTATTTTTATTTCTTGTCGGTGGTGGAAGTCGTACCTACAAGCAATTTGGAGGAGAAATTCAATTTTATTTACTGTCATGATCGCACTTGATATTGTATACATCAACAAGGTTAGTGGGATGTTAGTAGATTAGCCCACAAAAAATTTCAGAGGCTATCCATTAGCCTTGAATCCTAATTAAATGCCCATAACGGGGCTTGAACCCTGACCTTTCATATAGAAAGAATAGTAGTTATCAACCGGAACAGGAGCCCATTGGTAATCTTTGGAGATGTTAAATGCACATTTTTTTTCAAATTTCTAGATAGACATTTTTTTAATCTGGTGGTGTGTGGGGCATACTTACACATTTCAATTGACTTCTAATAGTTTAATCTGCTTCGTGAGTTGATTCTTTTTCCTCACTGAGTGATTTCTCATTGTGCTTTGGGCCATCGCAAGTTGGCTAATGTCAAATGCACGATTTCCCTTGTTGGCAACTTGCCATGTGTAACATAAGCTTAAAAACTGAGCAATCCACATCCCCAAATGTCTCATGAACACTCAAACTTTATTAAACTTCAATTAGGCACCTAAGTTTTACTAACGTTATTAAATTCGGCAATTGCTATCCCAATTTGTCAAATTGGTAACGGAATTCGCTGAGATGGACAAAACAGCTTTCCTAAACTCTACTCTTATTGGAAGCGTATCAACTCTTTTTGGTCTATTGGCAACACAAATTAACTTGATTCTGTAGCTCGATCAGTATGGCAAGCAAATCCAATCGTTTCAATTTGGGTTAGTTTTTCATCTACATGAATTATGCGATTATGGAGTGGCGGAACATACAAGGGGCTTGTCCGGCCGGCTTCCTTGCATGATCTCATGCTTCTTTGGTTCACCAATTCTTACCCCAATGACCTGGAGAGAAAATATGTTGGGAGACTATCTTCTATGTGGTGCTTTGGTCGATTTGGCCGAGAGCAAGAAACAATGGGGTCTTCAACAATGCTTTGTACCTACAAGTAATTTGGAGGAGAAATTCAATTTTATTTACTGTCATGATCGCACTTGATATTGTATACATCAACAAGGTTAGTGGGATTTTAATAGATTAGTCTACAAAAAATTTCAGAGGCTATCCATTAGGCCTTGAATCTCAAAAGCCCGTGACTGGGCTCAAACCCTGACCTCCCATATCGGGAGGACAGTAGTTATCAACCAGGACAGGAGCCCATTGGTAATCTTTGGAGATGTTAAAAGCACATTTTTGTCAAATTTCTAGAGAGACAATTTTTTTAATCTGGTGGTGTGTGGGGCATACTTACACATATCAATTGACTTCTAATAGTTTAATCTGCTTATTGAGTTGATTCTTTTTCCTCACTAAGTGATTTCTCATTGTGCTTTGGGCCATCGTAAGTTGGCTAATGTCAAATGCACGATTTCCCTTGTTGGCAACTTGCCATGTGTAACATAAGCTTAAAAAAGCGATCCACATCCCCAAATGTCTCATGAACACTCAAACTTTATTAAACTTCAATTAGGCACCTAAGTTTTACTAACATTATTAAATTCGGCACCTGTTATCTGGTTACGGAATTTGCTGAGATGGACTATATGGAAAAACCCTAACTTTCACCGGGGGGGGGGGGGGGGAGGGAGAGAGAGAGAGAGAGAGTATTTAGTTGTATTTTCCCATTGCTCATCAAAGAATCGATTACAAGCTATATATCAGTTAGCTAACTAACTCAGTTGTTAGCTAACTAATCACTGTTACTGACGTAGGGAGTTATTCCCGAATAGTGCAATTGATAGCCGAACACGTGACAGATGGGTCCACTCTGGACCCTACCTCCGATCAAGGTGATGATCGGCGATGGGGATGACGACGGCACGAGAGGCCAATAATAAGCATGGGTTGTCAGCGATGAGATAGCTGAACAGTAGGAGCGTCCTGTCTTGAGTTACTTTAGGAGATAAGACGGTAAAGACATTCTAGAAGATTCCAGTGCTGCTACACTCCGTGACGGAACAAGATCCCACGAATGAGGGATGCTAGCTGTGTTTCCTAACAAGGATAGGATATTCGGCTTGGGGAAAGAGTCCCACAGAGATTGAAGGTATGATCCAATAAGGGAACGAGAATCCATTGTACGGGATAGGAAACCTAGGGCAATTAGATGCTTGGGCAGCAAGCATACGGACATCTATAAATACGAGGTAAACCTAGAGATAAAGGGTACGCAATACATTGCAAACATATAATCTTCCTACTGATAATTAGGGTTTTAACTATTACGTGATACTAACTTAAGCATTGGAGGGCCTTTGCCACGAGAGGCAAAGGTGCGTTCACCCCATGTCTGTTTTGCAGATTAGGGTTCCGACGATGAACTAGGGTTCCGGCAAGAGGCATGAGTAGTCGTTACATTCTACGAGCTGTCGCAAAACATCGTTCAATTTTGCCCACTTACAATTAGCGCCGTCTGTGGGAAACGATGGAGTTCCCATTGAAACCATGGTGGAAAAAGAGCCACACGACCCAAAGAACACGCGTGGTCCTTGGGGGGGGGGGGGGGCTCATGACAAAATGCCACTGCAGGCTCCAAAAAAGCTTCTAGTGGAGAAAAGCAAAGGTACGGTGGGTACGAGTCATTCGCTGGTTCAATCCTAGAGTTCTAAGAATAAAATGGTAGGATGAACTCAAAGTTCACGAGTGTGGGCAAATACTACCAAGAAAGATGAGTCCGCTAGGCACTCGATAAGAAGAGATTCGAGAAATCGAGTACGAAAGGGGTCACCTTGAGAAGCCTGGGAATTCACGAGAAGAATCCAAAAGGAGGAGCCGAACAACAGAAAGGCTTCCCCATGAATAGGGAAGAGCATGAGCTGTACTCATGAGCAAAAAAGGGTATGTGGGCTCCCCGACCGAAATGCTCGAGAGTCGCCAGGATGATCCGAGAAATCGAGAGTTTTGTTTGAGCGAAAAAGGCTTTTTGTTATGCCCCAAAATGAGAAGTGACCAGCCATGAACCACAAGACCAAAGCTCATAGAACATGCAACCTAAAAAGAAATTTTATAAAAACTCCTAAGCAAGGATCTACCAAAAGTCATTCACTTTTTTTTATTCAAAACATCCAATAAATTTCATAAAAAGAATGGGGCACAAACATCTCATGAACCAAATAAAATCCAGTTATCCAATAGTAATAAAAGAATCCAGATGTCTGACAAAATGTTTCAATGCGGAAGCGATGAAATAAAACACTAAGCTAGGATGAGACACCCTAAGGAGTTCAACAAACGAAAATCCCGAAATACCACCAAAGTCCTTGCCTAACTTCCCGACTTGCCTGAAAAGAAGTTGGAATAAATCCGTCAGCTGACGAGCTCAGTGAGTAGTAAAGCATGTATAATAATACAGTTCTAAAACATGGCTAAAAATAGATTATCACGTTAACATATTTTTGCATACGAAGGTGTGCATCAAACCAACAAATAAGCCATAAATCATTTACCAATAAGTCTCAATGGTGATCACAAACCAATCTCCAACAACAATGGGGAACCACAATCAATATCGATAGAACCAAATGCCAGTGAATAAATGTCTCATAATTGGATCTAATATCGTATCTTAGAGTCACCACGAGTAGGCAGCCCATGGAACTTTTCCCGAAGAACAACCCGGCAAAAGAAAGCCGTTGAGCATTAGAGTCACCGACCTAACCCGGTCTCTTCTCTAATGGCCAGAGTCACCTGCACACAGATGATTAATTTCCCTAGACTTTCCAAAATATGTTCCCAACAATATCCACAAAGTTCTCACCAAAAAGATTATTCGATCAACAAATGGTTTTACTGACACCGCATGCCTATTTAATATAATCAAATATAAACAATATGCGTTTCCGATCCAATTTCAATAATAAATTTTCCAAAACAACAATTTAAGGGACATGGGGAAGTTCAAAAATACGTAACATGCTTAACCACTCACCTGAGCCAAAAAATAATGCGACTCGAACCACGCAAAACGAGCCTAACCTGAACAAGGCATCATATAGTAATATTATCACCAACTGTATCAAGTATAATATTACCTACGGTAGTTTAAAGCTTCCTAGAACTATACTAATTTAAACCTAAGAACAATTCAAGACTAATCCTACCAAAACCATTATCCAATTTCCATTCCCATTGCTATAACCTTCTGTTCAACCACGTACACCCAAAAACCCAGTGCTTTGTTCTCTATGCATTCCTCTTGTTCTCTCTCAACCCATTCAAAACCATAAACACCATTCACCATTTGCACACACGCACACCACCCGCACCCACAAAAACCGCCAGTCAAATCCTCCAACGCACCATGGTCCAATAGCATTAAAAGAAACCAATCGGTGCCAGTGAAACTTTTGCAAAGCTACAGACAAAACCCATTTTTTTCCTTTATTAACTCCATTGATCTACACCTCCAATAAACCCAAGTTTGTTTTCTAGTTGAAGCCCATAAACTACTGGAACATGGGAAAAGGAAAAGAGAAACAAGAATTGAAGAGGAACTAACTGTAGACACCCTATTTTGGACTTTCCAAATTAGTTTACTTACGGTATTTGATTCCCCAATGATGAATATGGTCAAGAACATCCCGAAATTATTGGTGTGTTTGAGCTTTGAACATCCCAAACCTCATTCAAACCCTTTCAAACTCCATTTCAAACCCTTCAAGCCAGAACCAAATGGCCTCAGCAAAACCCAAACTGGCTTACGCCAGTACTGAGCTGACGTATGCCAGTGAACTGTCACGTGTCAGTCATCGACCGTTGACCCAGTTATTACTGGCGCACACCGGTCTGAACATGGCGCACGCCAGTCAAGCCCAGTCAAATCAACTTTATTCAGCCACATGGGCGAGACTTTTGTGCCACCCTGACGTGGGCTACAGTCCCCCTGATGATTACACTCGGCAGGGACGTTCCCCCTCTCCCCTACACCTTCCATCAAGCCAAGTCCCATGCATTTAATGCATGGGAGGCTCTCTCATCTAACCAACCAGCCCTAAACCAGCTAGTTACCAACACCCACTCCTCTATATATACACCCCTCTCTCACTTTTGCAAAGGGTTAAAAAAAAAAGGGGCTACACTCAAGAAGCTCTCAAGCTCTCTCCCTCTCTTCTTCTTGCTCTCTTCTCACACTAGTTGAAAGAGCAAGCAAACACCTCTCTCACACACCATTACACAGCCATTCTTTCATCACCCATCCGTCAGCACTCAAGTTCAAAGCTCAAATCCATCATCAAAACTCAATCCAAAGAGGTATACCACCTTTTTGCTTACGTTTTGTTCTGACCCCTGAGGGGGGCTAGCAGGGTCAAGGCTGGTAATCAATACCAGTCCTGGCCCTAAAGCTGGCCTAATTTCAAGGATCGTAAGGAGTGAACAATGGCGCACGCCAGTAATATCGAGCCGTACGCCAGTCCTGGCGGTATGCGCACTACTAGCGTGGGGATCATTGATCATCCATTTTTTGCTTATATTTTCTCTCATCACCTTATAGCATGCTAATAACCAGTTTTACAGCTTTCTGTATCCTAGAACTGTTTAGCTATAGCATTCAATATTTGCTTTCATCTGCTTTAGAAGGCCTCTGGGATCCTTCTGGTTGTGTTCCAGAGAGCCCGAAAGATGCAAAGCCAAACATTGGACAAATGATGTTACTGGCGTACGTGGTCTAATGACGGGCGTACGACAGTGATGTCACGATCCAGTGGCTGGCCCTTGTATCTCGCCTTGATCTTGGCCTCTTGCTATTTCCCCACTCTGTTTATGGGGTTTCCTGTCTATTTTCATGGCTTCAAGCCATTTCATCTGTCTGTAATCTGTATATATGCTGCTATTAAATTGTGTGGTTTGTCCTGGGTGTGCACTGATCCATTCCAGAGCCCAGAGGTTTGAGAGATAGGAGCTGTGGGTTTAGACCTACCGGCGCACGCCAGTCTTTGTAGTGGAGTACGCAGGTCATCTCCGTATGCAGTGGCCTAGCCAGTGCATACAGGTTTTCTCCTGCGTGCATCACGCTGGATCAGTGTGTTCCAGTTTGTTTAAAACACCCACAAGTCTTTGTTCTCGATCTATATTCGTTGTTTCAATCAATCATCCATAACATTTTTGTCACATAACTACAACTTGTTACAGTTTTAATCCCCATTAACTGGTCCCCCGTCCCAACTGGCTAAAAATGATTAATGAGAGAAAAATGCAAAAGTTTTTACGAAATGCCTGAGTAGAGACCGATCTCCGGATTGGGCGAGAGGGGTGCCATAAAACCCTTCCCCTCTCGTAACTTGGCTCCCGAACCTCAGATATCGAAGGTGACGACGGTCCAGTCTACAAGCCTTTTTCAAAATCAAACAAACGTGGCAAATGTTTTCGAGTTCGGTTCCTTGGGTGTATAACCGCTAAAACCCGAGTGGCGACTCTGGATCGAAGCGTTTCACCCCGCTTTCCGAAAAAGGGCCGCATCCAAGTTTTTCATAATAAAAATTTTCCGGGGCGCGTGCCCACACTAACCACTTTGGCAAATCTCCCACCAAGCAAAACCCTCTACTGCGGCTTCAATCTCCAACCAAGCAAAACCCTCTACTGCGTCTTCATTGTCCCACAAATAATAACCCTAGTCTAATATAATAACTTAATTCCTCTAACTCACGCTCTCTCTTGGCCCTATTAATAAGCTACTAGGTATTATAGACCCCGCAATGTTAATATAAACTATATAACTAATTATGAAATCTAGTCTAATACCAACTGTATTATCATACTTATAAAATTTACTTAACAAAATAAATTCTTATACTCCAAAATTACAACCATGTCAATAAATACCCATAGCGCACAAAATACAAATTTGGACCAGACAATAACATCCAATTAATAAATGACCAATATAATTAAATAAATAAATAAATAAAAATGCTAGGCCGTAACACTTTCGATCTAGCGAAAATGTTGAGACTTTGGGTCCGAGGGCCAAGTTACGAGAGGGAAAGGTTTTATTGAAAAAGCACCCCTCTCGCCTAATAAAAATCGGTCTCTACTAAGCATTTTCAAGGGGAAAATTTTAATATCGTTTGGAAGATTAAGTTTTTAATAAGCAAATAGGGGAAAGGGACATGAGATTAAATATATCACGTTGGCGTGCTTGTGGTGTTTACTGTACAGTGCATGATAAATGGATGATATATAGAAATGAAATGACAAGATAACAATAGACTGCCTTGGCCACAAACAAGACTGCACAGTATACTGAGATACCTCGCACGGTTCTCTGATAAGCCGTGCGATATACCAGTTTACCATCGGTCCACTATTATTGCTCATAACCTCGCACGATGTATTAGTTGCATCGTATGGTGCTCCTTAAAACATCGTACGGTGTGGCTCCTTATTCACTTTAGAATGCTCTTGACATTTTCAAATCGAAGCAAGCCATGGACTCAAGCATCTTCCTCATTGTCTCTATTGAAAAACAGTTTACAAAACTCTTTTTGATGCACTTGATAATCATGGATGACCATAAAAACCCATTTCAATAAGCCAAAGGCATGCTTTTCGGATAAAACTACATTCTTGAACGCACCAGTAATGATCTCTGAGCAATATTAGTGTAGCCTGACAATAAGTGAATGTGATCAGAACAGACAAAACAGATAAAAAAATGAACATTAAACGCCGTACGTGGGAATACACTACATCGCGGGGTGTACCATAACACCATGCAGTGTAGTGTTTCCAGTACAGACACTGGTTTTGTTTCTGAAAATAGTTTTTAAGTCGACACTTAACAAAAATAGGTTAAGTGTGACTGCTGAAAGTCCCCTCAGGGCCAAGACTGAGCTTAGCCCAAAGAAAACTTGCTTTTACCTTCGGTTTTGAGCTTGAACAAAGATGGATGAGTGTGGATTTGTGAAATGATTGTGGGTTTAGAACTTTGGAGTGGTGGGATCCCAAGGCTAGTAGAGCACTAAACTCTGGAAGTGAGGATGTTTGGAATGTTTTTAGAGAGAGAAAATGTCAGAGTAACTTTCTCAAGACTTGGAGGTAATGGGTGTAAGGGCTATTTCACTTGAGAGGAGGGGTGTATTTATAGATAAGAGCCAAGGATTATCAATGCAAATGGGAGAGGCATCTTATAGGATGGTTAGAAATGTATTTTCTACCAAGCCGACTTTGAACTGTAGCTCAAATGAGCGTGGCCGACAGTGTGGGCAACTGTGAGTTCCTTAGCAATTAGGCGTTGAAGAGCATAAGAGGGTTGGCCAATACTCTCAACCACATGAATTTGAGACGCCATTAAAATTACAGGAAGAATAGAGACAGTGAAGTTGAGATTTGTGTGTGAACTTCAATAGAATTCAGGAGTAAAGGAGAACTTGAAGTTACCCAAGTTAAATACGTTCAGGGTTTAGATGCGAATGAAGTTTAAATTTTCTCAACTGCAACGCGTGGAGGGATATTGGATCCTGATCTTGAGATTTGAATTGGGCCCAGATGATTTGTAAAGGTAAATCGGGCCCGAATGTGAAAATAACTTTGATTTATCAGCGTGTGTTTTAAATTGACAAAAGGAAATTGAAATAAACATTTTTGGTATTTTGTTCTTTTTTGAATAAATATTTGGTACTTCAAAGCCCGTATTGTTAGTTGAAATATTAAAGGACAGAATAAATGCAATAAAGGGAAATACTTTGATAACAATTTTCTTAGATAAAATGGGAAATCCTACATTACAAAAGAAATTATTGAAAAGGAAATCCTATGTTAAAAGCAAGATAAATAAATAAAACTAAGCACTGAGAGCATTAAAGGCCTCTAGCAGGGTTGAAACAATCTTGAAATAATGAGGAAAGCTCCAAGTCATCAAGTCATGAAACCTTTCCTAAGGGTAGGAAAGAAATTCATGTTCCATCTTCCTTGTGCTGGCCTCTTTCTCCAACTGGATCTTTTTTGCAAGAAGAGGTATGAATTGTAGGACCATTTGTTGGGTCCTCCTTTCGAAGTTAGCCTGCTTGGTTGGAAAATTCTTCGAAAGCCTGTTGTGCTTCTTTCGAAGATATTTGGTCGCCGTAGCAGGGAGTTCGAAGGAGTAGTCTTCAAGTGCCAGTACCCTGTCATGAAGCTTATAACCATGAAGGTCTTGATTGAACCCATGGGCAGCTGTGTTTTGTTTTAGCCACATTTTTATGGTGGGCAGATGATTAAGGAAGGCACGAATATGAGCCATTGGAAGGGAGCCAAAGGAGGATTGAAGAGTTTCACAGGCCCATACAAAATTCTGTAAAGCCTAGTTTTTTAAAAAATGCACTTATGTGACGCTAAGCAGGTTACGGTATTTTAAAAGAAATGTGATTAAGGTTAAAGGAATATTTTCAGTCGACGTTTTTAAAACACGAGAATAGCATGATATAATTTTAGGAGTTCAGCACTTTTCTTTAAGAAGCGAACGACACATTAATGATCTACACATTTTAATTAGTCTATGTTGGATTTTTTAGATTTTTAGGAGACTGAAATTCAAACGCGTTCGGACAAAAATTGCAACAAACGGGTGCGCAATGCTATGTGTCACGTTGGGGTGACATAGGAATCACAGGTGTCCTTTGGAAAGGAAAGTAGGGTCCTGTTTCAACTTCAGCCACCGAAATACATGTATATAATTCACCAATAAGTCTAGGTACACTACCTCCAACCACTGCATCATTCACTGTATTTTTTGTAGGGCCCACCTTGGGTTTCAAAAAAATACAAAAAAATGTTCATAAATTTTAAAATAATATATTATGGGGCCCTGTAAAAAATCGGCTCCAACAAATATCGGTAAGTATTATTTTTTGATTCGTAGAGGCGAAACTGTACAGTTGAACAATTTCGCCCCTACAAATCAAGAAATAATACTTACCGATATTCGTTGGAACTGATTTTTTACAGGGCCCCATAAAATATTATTCTAAAATTTATGGACATTTTTCTGTATTTTTTTGGAACCCAGAATGAGCCCTACAAAAGATGTAGTGGATGGTGTAGTGGATGGATGGTAGTGTATGTAGCATCTCTCATAATTCACCTAGGAGTATAATTAAACTTTATAAGTTAGAAAAGAAAGAGATGCAAAAACAGTGGAAGGACGGTTAATAGTAAATAAAAAGAAAAAGAAAAAGAGAATAAACAGCTAGAAGAGAGAAGGGGGAACGGTGAAGGAAAAGATAGAGAGTAGTTCGTGCACCCCTCCTCTGATTCAACTGACTTTCGATTCCTTCTGTGCGCCGCCGGAAATTAGTTGGTAATTAACCTCTCTCCCCGTCTCTCTCTCTCTCGTCCCTACGCGGACCACCGCACGCGGCGGTGACCATGGCTGGACCTTTCCATATTTTTCTTCTCCTTCCTTTCCTCGGCTAGAAAAATAACACAAAATACATGAGGTTTAGCTGCGGCAACGCCGCGGTTGTTTAGGTTGTGTTCCGTGTGTATATGATGCACTCCGTTTTGTGTGAGTGTGATATATGTATTTAGATATTGGATGTTTAGGTACACATGTAGTCCTTAATCAAGCCTTGATTTGCTTAGGCTAAAATAATACAGATAGTCAGTTTGAGTTCTATTAAATTATTGGTAATGATAATATATGTGTACACGTTGGTAAATCGCCTAATCACTGAAATGAAGTTGAGTTAAATCATTTTTAGGTAACTACCCAACTGTGTTGAATTTCAAAGTATCTGTACTTATGAAACGAGAGTTGGTACGTGTATTCATCAAAGCGTGTAACGACTATTTAACCCTCTAGTCGTCTCTAAATCGAGAAAGGCCAACTCACAAACGAGAAAGCCTAAAGTAACTAGTTAAATTTCGGATATAGGAATCTTAGCTAACATCAAAACATTACGTGTTTAGGTGCAAGTACTGTGAAGTGAGGTGACGCGTGTAAAGTGGCCACTACTTCTTTTTGGTGAGTTGTGCATACCTTAGCTACATGTCTTTTCTAAATTTTTGGAATAAAATGCCATTGCTTGAATATGCAAAAAAAAATGTGGGATTTGAGCTTCTTTCTTGGTTTAATTACTGTTGTTAAATAGAAATACTTGTGATGGCTTGTTTATAAATCTTATGTGTTACGGTTAAAGACTAGACCATGGCAATATGTTTTGGAAACTAGAATTGTTACTAGTACATGCTTGTGATAATATGGTTCATTCGAACGGTGTCCTGAGCGTTAGGGGACGGGTAAAGATACTAGTGGCATGAAGTAATAAGGTAGAAGATGCAACCAAGCATCACCGGGTAATGATATCTTACCACTCTTCAATGGGGTCGCTCCCCAACCGACTGGCAAAAATACCATTGAATGATATTATCACTCAAAAGTGCAAAAGTTGAAAGAGAAATGAAATGAAAAGGGGCCATCTTTTGGACCAAAGAAATGAGCTTTCGGACAAAATTGCATGTATTGGATGGTCAACAAAATATTTGAATTGTTGATTTGAACTGTTTTATAATGTGGGGTATTTCCATAGTCAAACTTGTAATTTTGGTATACGTTTCTCACCTGAGCTTCGGCTTATGAAAACCTTTTCCAATTTTTCAGGTTAAGGTAGATAGCAAGTTGTGGGCCGAATGAGGTACTAGAATAACCGTGGGGAATCATGTGTAGTCTAATGGTTTGTAATTCTTATACTTGTACACTTAGAAGCTCTGGGATTATGTTATTTATTCTACGCTTCCGCATACTTTGCTTATATGGTTTAAATTGACAATGATAAGTGAGAAATCCCTAAACTAGAATATGTGCAAGCCTTTGGCGGCTTAACACCCGCTTGGCCGGTCACGACTTCCAAGGTAGGTTTTGGGTCGTGACAAATTCATATAAGGCACGTGCTCTTCCAGAATGTTGACGTTAACAAGAGCAAAAGTAGCCAACAGTTCCTTGGCTTGCTGAGAATCATCATCAGGGTTAAAAGGATGGCCAGCCCTGAAATAAGAGAGGGGGATCAAACCTCAAGTTAGCTAGCTCTTCGAACCAATCAGGTTCTTCCGGAAGAAAGTGAAGAGCATAAGGATCTTTGTCAAAACCTTCTGAAAAGTGAGGCCTTCGAACCTCGTCCATCCAATGACAATACTGAGTCTTAGCCTTATCTCGAAGATCACGGTAACTAGCAATGCCAGAAGCTTCTTTTTCTTCAACCCTACAAAAAGGTGGACGAAGAGAAGAAGAAAGAAGAGAATCGAGGAGGCTCAAGTGAGGAGATTCCATTACGCTAGCAGCATAATAACGGCTCATGGTTAAGGAGCGATGATGATGGAAGAATGTTTGAACAGGTGGATAGTCCATTACCACCAAAACCCTATTAGAAAGGGGATTCAAATGCTTGATCTCCCAATTAGAAGTGGGAGAAGTAGAGTGAGTAGAAGCATATTGATTCCAATTATTGTTTGCAGTACTATTCTTATCAACTCCAATAAGGAATTTGGGAGAGGAGGATGAGGAAGAAGAGTAAGAGCATTCACGAACAATTTTGCCAGAAATATGGTCAGTGGAAATCCTCTCCAAAGTTGGAGGAATGGAAACCTCTCGAACAGAAATAGTTTCGAAGGTGTGATCACAATCAGAGAATTGAGCCATTGAGAAGTGTAAGTTTGATTTTGGAAAAGTATTCAGGGTATGAATTTATTACACCGTATAGGGGTAATTTATAGACAGAAGGATCAAACTGTTCATAGGCTAAATACAAGCACGTGAAACGGTTGTGCATGAACCACTTCCACTCCCCTCTTTCCTCGGAAATAGGTGGAAGTCAAAGAAGCGGGAATATTAACACTTGTTTAAATCTTTTTTAAACCAGAGTGTTAATGTGAAGGGTATGTTTGCATGAGAATTTATTGGCTCAATCAAAGAATGACAAGTGGACATTCATGTTGGACAAGACGGAGTACGCATAAGCTAAAATACATAGAATCACACAATTTTAAAGAACGATGATGTTCTGATTAACTTAGTGTCGTTTTATAGGTAAGGACAATCGTTACCAGATGTCACTCAAATGTTAGCTCAGAAGATGAGCAATTCGAAGCTCAAAGGCGCGAATCGTATTTTTCAAACAAGAGGCAGTTACACCAAGTTGACACAGTCAAAGGAGTTGAGATCTAAGAATGTAACTGCCCATGTCCAATACGATGAAGTTAAGGGCAAGTGGGGTGATGAATTAACTGAATCACATAAATCATAGAGGGAAAGTTTGAATTCAAAGTTGAGACAATTTCGAAGGCAGCTAAGCGGGAAAATGAAAGCCTTGAAGAAGACTCAAGAGTTTGCCTATAAATAGAAGAAATGAAAGAAGTAAAAGCCCCCAAACAAATCATCAAACAAACAGCTATGATATGTTTGGTTTGTCCATTAGGCAGTAATTTAGGAACTTAGACTTAGTTCGAAGTAGTTAGGAGTAGTTGTAGTGGTAGTAATCACATTGTAATATGTTCTGTTCGTTTGTGAAGTTGGAGAATCAATTGGAAAGCAAGTTGTTTTGGATTGATCAAGGTATCTTGTTTATTCTTTAATTTATCGAATTTCCAGTGAATCGTTGTGCCGTTTCAATACTTCTAGAAGAAAAAAATCCTCTTCGTTGAGGTAATTGAACTGACGCCACAATCGCCTGATTAAGTTTGGCTTTTATAAGTTAAATCTGAAAAGGTTAATTACAAGTATTTTCTGGCACACTCGCACACAATCATATTTCTGAAGTAAGCCAAAAATTCCAGCCAAACAGTAACATAAGCTTAAAAACTGAGCAATCCACATCCCCAAATGTCTCATGAACACTCAAACTTTATTGAACTTCAACTAGGCACCTAAGTTTTACTAACATTATTGAATTCGGCACTTGTTATCCCAATTTCTCAAATTGGTAACTGAGATTGACTAAACAGCTTTCCTAAACTTTACACTTATTGGACGCGTATCAACTCTTTTTGGTCTATTGGCAACACAAATTAACTTGATTCTGTTGCTGGATCAGTATGGCAAGCAAATCAAGTCGTTTCAATTTGGGTTAGTTTTTCACCGACATGAATTATGCGATTATGGAGTGGCGGAACATACAATGGGCTTGTCCGGCCTGCTTCCTTGCATGATCTCATGCTTCTTTGGTTCACCAATTCTTACTCCAACGACCTGGAGAGAAAATATGTTGGGAGACTATCTTCTATGTGGTTCTTTGGTCGATTTGGCCGGGAGCAAGAAACAATGGGGTCTTCAACAATACTTTGGTTGGATGTTTCTCTTCTCCCCCTCTCTCAATGTACCCTTATGAGTTTCATCAATATATTTTCTCTTTCCGATAAGAAAAGAAAAAAGGCCAGATCTCCTAGAAATCGTGTATTTGATATTAGTAACTGGTGATGTCCCAAAGCCCAATGGGAAATCAAGGAGTTAAAAGATGCAAATTTCTCCCCCTATTTAAATTTCTAGGGTTCTGCACAACATTAGTAAACACAAAAACATCAGGTCCCCAATTGATGTACGGAAATAATGCCAAGAAAATTCGATCTCTGATTAAACTAGCAATTAAAAGTCAATTCAAATGTATAAGAATACCGTACGTATAAAGCACACAACACTAGATTAAAAAGCGTTTCTCTAGAAACTGACAAAAAAATATGATTTTAACTGCTCCAAAATTATAGGCACGACTTCCATCCGCAAAAAACAAATATAAAATAAAGCTCTTGAGGCAACTGAAGGTTTGTCATGTAGTTGACTTCAAAGCTGGTCGAGAAGCTCGTGAACCGACCTTCGCACTCTGTTGTATCATGAATAACATCTATCTATCAATACATCAACATGTGTGCGTGTGCGTGTGCGTTGCACTTCTTGCGCTCTAAGTTGTTCAATGGATTAAACTAATCGGAGATGGGGAACAATAATAAGGCAGGAATGAATCATGACAGTGAAAAACGTGGACCTGAATAACAAAAATGCAAAGTCCAATTAACAAAAAACACTGGCCAACGTATACTTAAATCTTACATATATTGAGCACCACCATGGTTGTTCATGCATGTCAAAGTTAATGCAAAAACTATGAGTAGGTTTTCAGATTGTTGGAAGATGGAGAAGGCTAGGTACGTACCAAGAAGTCTGGTTTTAGGTGCGACTCCATTTTTCTGCTTCCTACTCCTCGCCTTGCTCTACACTGTCGAAATTGGATCCCATGTAGTTCCATCAAATCTATGCAATTATGCTTCTTCAACTCCATGACTCAGATCGAACATCAAGATCGCCTGCATTTTCTCATGAAAAAGACTAGTGAACGGTTTCTCTTTCTTCTTTTACTTCTGCATTTTCGTTATTCAATAGTAGGGAAAGTTTATAATCATAGTTACAGGGGGAAATCTCTAATAACATGATCCTTGGTCATTCACTCGCTAATACCACATTGTATTTGATTTGCATAGTTAATATCCATAAGATTATGTATAGTCACCCTTCTCTCGATGAGCTTCAAAACATGGATTCAACAATAAAAGTTTGAGATAATATTCATGTCTAATTTGTTTCTCCATTGGAATTGCATGCATGCATATAGGAGAAAATGGAAGCAACCGGATTTGCTTGCCATTATGACTTTCACACTGAAGTTTGTGTGTCCAATAGACCAGTAAGGATTGATACACTTACAATGACGGTTCATGCACCATTCAATCAAAGTATGCCCCAAGTCAATAGAATAATCCTTCCATAAGTGAAAAAGGAAGATAAGTGGATCAAGAGAACGGTTTCATCAATGCAGATATTTCATTGAAACATCCCCTCCCTCCACCTTGTGAGTATACCTGTAATGTCCCTTCCCTAGTTTTCTCATCCGGTGGAGCCGTAGGAAACATATTCCATGAATTCAGCGATATAATCATTCCTTTGTTCATCACTAGTCACCTCTTCCAATCTCGCCTACGCTTTATTGTCACTGATTTCAGAATTCAATTCAGCGATATAAGAAAATTTTCTCCCATTTGTCAAGCTATGAAGTCATTAATCCAGCAGCAAATGTAAGTGTGCATTGCTTTCCCGTAGCAGTTTGTCGGGCTTCACTACCATGACAATCTTGCCTTTAAGACCAATGAAGTCCCTGAAGGTTACTCCATGCTTGATTTCAAGCTGTTTCTAAGAGAATCTTACAATCTAAAGATAGGAGATTTGTCAGAGACGGAAAAACCGACATTGATACTCATATCTCGTAAAACACAAGAATCTTTATGAACGAAGATCAGATGGTGACCATGATGAAGTTATTGGGCTTCAGAGTTGTCATTGCACTGGCTGGGGCCTACGGTGCTGGACTGACAAATGCTATCTTCTTGCAGCAAGGGCCCGTTCGCCCTCTCTAATCTCCCCTTATATTGTTTGTCCCTATCAAGATTCATGTTTCAATGGCAAATTCAAGTAAAAGATTCAAAGGAAATTTTTGTGGGGTAATTCCACTGACAAAAAGAATCTTCATTTGTTCAATTGGGGGTCCATTACTAGGAGCAAGCAGTTTGGGGGTCTTGGCATCAGAAGAATCAGTGAACAAAACTCCTCTTTGTTAGCAAAGCCTCCAAGGATAAAAACTCACTCTGGGTTTGAGTTCTTAGTAGGAAATATGGGATTTGTGAGGATTTTTGGGGGCGTAGGCTACTATCTTCTGGGAGCCCCTCAAATGCTCAGTGGCAGATGCATATTCTGTCATGGGAAGGATAATTATGCAGGGTTTCATAATCAATTCAAGACAAACTCGGGGAATGGTACTAGCTTTTGGAATCACTAGCGAAGAGCGCGACGTGCTCGCACGTCATTTTGTGCTCATTGCTCTTTGTATTGCTCATTGGATCCCTCCCAATTCAACTAGCTCAAGCTCTCACATTCTTTCTCCACCGTTGGATCCAAAATAAGAATCATAATCAAAATTAAATCCTTAGTTGATTTACTTTCTCTACCTCTATCTCTCTCTTTAATTAATGTTTACTACTCTCTATGTGCCTCTGTCTCTCTCTCTCTCACATTCGCTAATGTTTTCTTTATAAGCTTTCTTGCTTCACTCTAAATAGCTCTAGAGTTCACTGTTTGGTGTGGAAATGGAGTTCCAACCAGCTGCTTGTCTTTTTCTCTCTCTTTCTCATTCAACATTTGTTTGGATGTTTATCCCCTCGCCCTCTCGATGTACATTTATCGAATTTCATCAATATATTTTCTTTCGCCGATAAAAAAAAGAGAGAGAGAGAGAACTGCAATGAGTCAATCTTGCCTGCCAGATCTCTTAGAAATCGAGTGTTTGATATTAGTCAACTTATGATTTCCCAAAGCACAATGGTTAATCAATGAGGCAAAAGATGCAACCCACCCATGCAAATTTCACCCCCTGATTAAATTTAGTTTCTAGGGTTCCTCAATATATTTTTATTATTACATAAAGATAAAAGCATTGATCCCCAATAGATCTGAGGAAAAATAGCCAAGAAAATTGGATCTCTGATTAAACTATTACGAGTCAATTGTACACAGGACACACCACAAGATTGAAAAATGTTTCTCTAGAAATTGACAAAAATAGGCTTTTAACGACTCCAAGGGCTGGTCAGTGGAACCATGACAGTAAATAATGAACTTTCTCCTCAAAATTTGTAGGTACGACTTCCACCTACAAAAATAAAAACAAAGCTCTTGAGGCAACTGAATGCTTGTGCGATCGTCGACTTTAAGTCTAGTTGAGATACCCAGGAGCTCAGGAGCGGAGCTAGCTGGTGGGGGTTGTGGCACGTGCCACAACCGTTTCAGAAATACCAAAAAAGGGAAAAAAATATGCAAAAACCTTTAAATAAAAATATTGTACGGAAAGTCTACACGAAGTGTACTTTTTGGGTGGTTCATGTATGTGCCCAATTATAAGTGCTTGAAGCATCGCACAAGAGTTTGAGCCTCTTAAGGGCCCTGTGTTTCGTTTTCAATTTTTCCAATCTCTCTCTCTCTCTCTCTCTCTCTCTCTCTCTCTCTCTCAATTTTTGCATAATTTTCCACAATATTTGTAATTTTTTCCACTAATTGGAAAGAAATGTGATCCCTTTGGATATTATATTAAATTTTTTTCCACAAAATTACTCCTTCCGTCCCATAAAGTTTAAGCCCTACATAACTATGTGCAATTTCGAACCAAAAAATTTGAAAATATTTTTCCTTTCGAAATAATTTTTGGTGCAATATGGATCAGTGCAAAAAATTTGAAAAAATCATTTAACAAATATGTTATTTTTAAATTTGAAAATGGCACGTAGTTTCGCAGGGAACCAATTTTATGGGACAGAGGGTGTAGTATTTTTACTCCTTGTTTATTTACAGATCATGTTGCGTGTGAATAAACATATAAAGTGAATTCAAAAAATGTCGATTTACATACTTATATTAATAAGTTATGCAGTAATCCATTTTCTACACTTGGGATGAAACAGGCATGTTCCATTGCTCTAGGCAGCCCGGGAAACTTGTCAAAAAAAATTTTGTGGTGCTTGATAGGGAAGAAAGCAGAATACGATAGCTCCCCGTATTGGAGCTACTTGTCAATTTTATTTGGTGACAGCGCACATTCACCAAGAGAGAAAGCGTGGCTCTCCCTCTTAGAGATTTGAGTTTATGCCGCCGGTAAATTGAGAAAATGGGATATAGCAGTTTCCATGAATCCAAATGTTGTCACTCCCGTATCCAAATCCTGGCTCCGCTCCTGCACAAGTTGGCACTCTGTTATCTTGAATAACGTCTATCTATCAATACATGATACATCTAATATCTTACTATACATTTCTTCCCCTGTAAGTTGTTCAATGGATTAAACTAATCGGAGAAGGGGAAAAATAATACGAGATGAAAGAATCATGACGAAAACGTGGACCACAATAATAAGAAAAATGCAAATTCAAATTAACCAAAACACACAAGCCAACGTACGTATACTTAAATCTTTCATTTATTGAGCACCTCAAGGGTTGCTCATGCATGAGTAAGTCAATGCCAAAACTCTGAGTTGGGTTTTCAGATTGTTGGGAAGATGGAGAAGGTGCCAAGAAGTCTGGTTTTAGGCGCAACGCCATTGTTCTGCTTGCTTCTCCTCACGTTGCTCTACACTGCCGACATCGGATCGCGTGAAGTTCCATCAAGTCAATGTAATTATGCTTCTTGAAGTTCTATGAATTTGCAAGCTTTTCCTAAATAAATGTTTTATAGAGAGATTTCTCACCCACCATTGACTTGGTGAATATCGTTGCTTGGAAATGGCAGGGAAAAAAACGGATTCGGGCGCCAGTCGCATAGAACATCAACATGATCACCTGCATTTTCTCATGAAAAGACTGCTGAAAGGTTTCTTTTTTTAACTCTTTTACTTCTGCATTTTCATTATTCCACATTAGGGAAAGTCTATAATCATAGTTAAGGGGGAGGGGAGGAGAGGGGAGGGGTGGCCATTTCGGCGGATCCGACCCAACCCGCCCTGATCCTCTCCTTGTTTGGGATTTGGAGATTTTTTGGAGATCAGGTAGGATTCAAGGATGATTTTTTAAAAAGCAAAGTCCACTCTGACCCCATATGGTTATCGCCATATGCGGATACCCTCTCATGATTCAAAATTGACCACATAACCTACATGTGGTTTTGAAAATGTGCAGATAGACCCCATGCCGTCATATTTTCCACCCATATTAACGGACATAATATTAAAAGACCGATTTACCCTCATCATGTCCTTTGATTCTTCTTCTTTTTTAAATCTAACAACACCATCCCCTATACCAAAACTTGAATCTAAACTGTTGATATTGTAAATTTTGACGAGTACTACATCTATGTCAAAATTCAAGTCAATCAAAAAATGAAAAGCTCATGGTCGAATCGATTTTGTTATGAAATTAAAATTTCAAATTTGAATTTACTAAAAATTAGATCACTAGGTTATTGATGCCTGATCGAGATGATTTTTTACAGAGATACTCTATTCTTTATTTAATACATTATGAACGACTCAGATTACATTCTAGAAGCTTGTGAGATACACCTCCGTTAATATGGATGGAAAACATGACAACAGGTGGTCTATCCGCACATTTTCAAAACCACATGTAGGTTATTTGTGTCAGTTTTGAACTATAAGAGGGGTATCTGCACATAGTGATAACCATAGGAGATTAAAGTGGACTTTGCCCTTTTTTAAAAAAAATCGGAGAGTGGATAGGGGGTGGATCTTATTCACGTAATCCTTCAAAATGACCTATGCTCCATCTCTAAATCCTCACTCTGCGCTTGGGTTCTCAATTCTCACACTCACTAATTTTAGTTGTTTGGGAGGTTTGTGGAAGACGCTTTTACACTAGCGATCGTGCACCTGCCCACGCATTATCTAACTTATGTGTGGATATGTGTCTGTCCCTGCCCCGCCCCGTTCCCCACCCCGTAGTCGCCCCCCACCAAAGTCTTCTTTTCATATATATCAGTAATGCCAATTTTAATATTATTAGTACATTAGTGTTTGTTTTTTAACTTTTCCCTTTGTAGCCTAGTTACCAACTTAGCAATTTCACATTCACGCCTGAAGAGGCAGAAATGCAACGGCGGTGCATAGCGGTACAGACTTGATGTAATTTGAACTTGGTTGGTAGACTATTTTGAAGTCTTTGAAGTTTGTTTTAATCTTTGCATTAGATGTGTTCAAGACTTGAAGTCTGTTTTAACTATGAAGGAATAAGCGGTAGACCCAAGTCCAGTGCATTATGAAAAACTGTCTTTTTTTCATCAGTGGTGTATTAATTTCTGTAGATATCAAATGATTGGAAGCCCAAGCCTGCTTCTCCGTTTGGATCTCCGTTCCCCGTTTGGGGGTGCGGTGTGGGAAGAGGTTAAAAAAAATTTCCCGGTGGAGATCGGGGAGGGGATGGAGATGGGATAGGAGTGGATGGATTGGGGATGGGGATAGTAATATCCACCCCCACCCCACCCTATTGCCATCCCTGTAACATAAGAGATTATGTATAGTCACCCTTCTCTCAATTTGCCATGTCTAATTTGTTTCTTCTGTGGAATTGCATGCATGCGTATAGGAGAAAATCAAACTCAGCTGGAAGCGACTGGATTTGCTTGCCATTATGACATTCACACTGAAGTTTGTGTGTCCAATAGACCAATAAGAATCGATACACTTACAATGACGGTTTATGCACCATTCAATCAAGGAATGCCCCAAGCCAGTCGGAGAATTCGTCCATATCCGAAGGAGGATGATAAGTCGACAATGAGAAGGATTTCATCAGTGCAGGTACTTCAGGGAAACATCTCCCCGCCTCCAGCTTGTGAGTATACCCATAATGTCCCTGCCGTAGTTTTCTCATCCGGCGCATCCTCAGGAAACATATTCCATGAAATCAGTGAATTAATAATTCCTTTGTTCATCACTAGTCGCCATTTTCAATCTCGCCTACGCTTTATTGTCCCCGATTTTGATATTCGGTTCATAAGTAAATATAAGAAAATTTTCTCCCATTTGTCAAGCTATGAAGTCATTAATCCAGCAGCAAATGTAAGTGTGCATTGCTTTACGGGAGCAGTTGTCGGGCTTCACTACCATGACAATCTTGCCATTAAGACCATGGACGTCCCCGAAGGTTACTCCATGCTTGATTTCAGGCAGTTTGTCACCGAATCTTACAATCTAAAGATACGAGATTTGTCGCAAATGGAAAAACCGACATTGGTACTTATTTCTCGTAAGAACAAAAGAGCCTTTATGAACGAAGATCAGATGGTTACCATGATAAAGGAATTGGGCTTCAGAGTTATCATCGCACAGCCTGATATGACGGCCAATTTGGACAAATTTGCAGAGATAGTGAACTCGTGCAGCGTACTAGTTGGCGCCCACGGTGCTGGGATGACAAATGCTGTCTTCTTGCAAAAAGGGGCTGTCCTGGTGCAAGTGGTGGGGCTGGGCCTTGAATGGCTCTCAAACATCACCTATGGCACACCAGCTATAGGAATGGGTTTGAATTACATAGATTACAAAATTGAACCAGAGGAAAGCTCTCTCGTCTCTCTTTATGGCAAAGATCACCCTGTCATTGTTGATCCGCAATCCATCGCCTCGAAAGGGTATGAGGCTGTTAAGGATGTGTACCTTGTAAAGCAGAATTTTAATATTGATGTTGTGAGGTTTAGAAAGACTCTTGTGAACGCACTTGAACTTCTTGGGCGTTCAGCTCCTTTGGGTTGAAAACAATGTTTTGATATGGATCTTTCTAGTAACTTCTGTAGATACTACAGTTACGAAAGAAAGAGGAATCCGTGTTATTGGAAGTGAAAGAATTGATGAAACACATCAACTTGTAAATTGTACCCTATTTCTCTGTGTTGGTAATCGTTTGAACCCATTAAAATTTTAACCAGTGTAAAAAGTTTACTGTACGATTTTGTCACTATTGAACTGAAATTCTAGAGCCGCCCCTGCATGTTAGCATTTGTGTCTGTCTCGAGGCCCTTTGGACCTGATGGGGTTCTCTAAATTACTCAGTACATTCTTATCTTCCTTCCCATGGTTCCTACTGAAGTTAATGATCTTAGAGGATCTGACTCTTTTAAAAATGCTCGTTTAGGGTCTGTTATAGTCAAAAGTAAAACCACATTCAAAATTGCGTGTTAGATGATTATTAAGTAGG
Organism: Rhododendron vialii; assembly: GCF_030253575.1. NCBI lineage: Eukaryota > Viridiplantae > Streptophyta > Magnoliopsida > Ericales > Ericaceae > Rhododendron > Rhododendron vialii. The sequence goes on along the minus strand of NC_080562.1, from coordinate 41,431,085 downwards.
GAATGAAAAAAGTGATACATTTGACATTTAAAGTGGCTTTTGTAGTACTTAAAAACTAAAAAATGAGGCTTTGTATCTACATTTATGTTCAGTATGCTAGGCAACTTCTCTAGTTCAAGAGCTTTAGGTTGGATATAAACTAGCTGTGCTCTAGTTGCTTTTCTAAGTTCAGTGAATCGCTATGGAAACGAAATAGAAGAAAGTGACAAATGCCTAACAACCAATGAGGGGCTAAGGAATGGTGACTTCTGTGATGACTGAAACAGTTAATGGAGACCTTTCTGAGCTACCTACATACTCTGGGAAGAGTCCAAGACCATGGATCCGATCAAAGGAAGATGGAATCAACCACTGTCCTTTTGTGATATTCTCATGCAAGTACAATACATACACAAAAATATGTTTGCATAAGATGCATACTTTTTGAGTCACTGTGATATGCACCGTTACACCTATTTGATAAAATGTTACGCCAATCTTAAGCCTATTGGTAAAACAAATGATGGAAACACGTATATCTAGAAGTATTCGTGACTCTTCCAAATAGTCACAAACAAAAGAGATAATTGTACTATCCATCCCAAGAAGTGTCAACGAATAGACACAACGCTATGCAAATAACTAATCCTCATTCAAAAATGAAGTCCATAAGCTCCTCAAATTTGTTGAGGTGCATATGTGGGAGATGCAGTATCATGGGGAGGATCATTAAGCAGGGGTTCATAATCAAGACAAACTCTGGGAATGGCACTAGTTTTGGGAATCATATTTGGTAGGGAGCAACTGAATTGAGGTATTCCTTTCCTTGGCTTTTTCTTCTCTCTTCCCAAAGAGAAGCAAAGATATGTGATATGGCCAATCCTTATGGCATGTGGAACTTGCAATTCAGAAGAAATCTGTTTGTTTGCGAAGAAAACCAGGTTGCAGAAATACAACTTAAGCTTACTGGCTTCACTCTCAATAGCTCTTGTGTTGACTGCTTGGTGTGGAAATGGAGTCCCAGCCAGCTTTTCTCAGTTAAACCTGCCTATGCAACTTGGGAACAGCAACCACATCAGGAGACTTAAGACTGGGATTTTTGCATGGCAAGCAATCCAAGGAAGAATTGCAACAAGGTCACTCTTAGCAAGGAGAAATATCATCGCCACCCATCCAGATTCTTTCCCCTTGTGCTCTGGTGCTACTGAAACCCCAGTCCATTTACTTCTTCATTGCCCAGTAGCATGCATGGTATATCTGGTCTGCGATCACGGAGTGGCAGAACAATGGGCTTGTCCGGCCGGCTTCCTTGCATGATCTCATGCTTCTTTGGTTCACCAATTCTTACTACAACCTGGAGGAAATATGTTGGGAGACTATCTTCTATGTGGTGCTTCGGTCGATTTGGGGAGCAAGAAACAATAGGGTCTTATAAAATTTCCACATGGTATCCGAACGGGGCCCATTCCACCTCACATTTTAAAAATTTACAATCCACACCCCACAATGACAGACCAACAAAAGTGATGATAAGACCCAAAAAATGGCCACATGACAAACCTAAAACGCGGCTACACGTGAGGGGGGATGTTAAGGAAATAGAGTCCCATATTGCCAATTGAATTAGAGATGGATACAAAGTTAGGGTTGTGTTACAGTGACAGTGTTTGTGGCAAAGGGGTGGTAGTGCTTCCACGATCTTTGTAGTTGTCTATTTTCTACACATTTTTAATAAACTCAACTTTATTATTTGTATAGTTGTATTCCACCATCTTTTAGTACTTTGAAAATTCTCTTTATCGACACATAGAAGTTCTTTATCCGACTTAAAATGACGGAGGTGCGAGCGTTTTACAAGAACAATTCATTTTTTGACGCAATGAGAGTAAAATAGTCATATATTTTTATGTACAAAAAAAATGGCATCCAAACTAATTGGGTTAGAAAGCAGACTTAACAAGCTTTTTAACAGTTCAAACCTTGCAAAAATCGGAGTTCGGGAATGTTCGGAACAAACTTGCAAAGTTTGACAAATTGTGGAATTCCAAGGCGTCTCAGGCGCAATGTAGTGCGCCCCGGGCGCAAAAGAAATGAGCCTCAGGAGCATTGAAAGTTCAGAATTTCTTAAATTTCGCAGCCTTCTTCTGGACACTACCGAACTCCGATTTTTCCAAGGTTTGAACCGTGCTTGTTAAGTCTACTTTCTAACCCAATTAGTTTGGTTGCAATTTTTTTTTGTACATCAAAATATATGACTATTTTACCCTCACTGAGTCCAAAAATGAATTGTTCTTTTAAAACGCTCGCATCTCCGTCATTTTAAATCGGATAAAGACCTTCTATATATCGATAAAGAGTTTTCTCAAAGTACTAAAAGAGGGTGGGGTCAAACCATATAAACTAATGGCTATTCAAACCTTGAAAAAATCGGAGTGGTGGTGGAGGAGTTGTAGTCATGCTAGAGTTGCATGTTGCGGTTTGATTGTCATAGCGATGAAGTGTTTGTGTTGGTTGTTATGGTAAAAGGAAGGCGGAGGTGGTAGGGATGAGGTGTGGTGTCAATGGTGGTAAAAAAGTGGAAGTGTGGTGGTAGTGGTGAAATTATTGTGGTATATGTGATCAAGTGATGGGGGTGGAGGGTTTGTGTTACAGTGACAGTTTTCCACACAACAATGCTTTGGTTGATAGGGATTATCGGATGGATAAGATATGATTAAAACTTGGACTGCTCTTCGGGTGAAAGGAAGACATAACTTGGATGCATATTCTGTCGAAGATTTCAAGAGATGCTTGGAATGAATTAGGAGCTCCATACTTTAATTTACCATGTAGTTTGCTTCTTACTGTTGTCTTTTTCTCCCTCTCATTCAACCTTTGGTTGGATGTTTCTCGCCTCCCCTCTCTCGATGTATCCTTACGAGTTTCATCACTATATTTTCTTTTGTCGATAAAAAAAGAAAAGAAAAAAGGGAATATGACAGTTGCCGGCCAGATCTCTTAGAAATCGTGCATTTGATATTAGTCAACTGGTGATGTCCCGAAGCCCAATGCGAAAGCAATGAGTCAAGAGATCACGCAACCCACCCTGCAAATTTCTCCACCTGTTCACATTTAGTTTCTAGGGTTCTTCACAATATTACATACATAAACACAAGATTAACCATCTGTTTATGTTCAGAAACAATGCCGAGAAAATTGGATCTCTGAATCAACTATTAAAAGTCATACGTACATACATAGTACACACCACAAGATTAAAAAGTGTTTCTCTAGAAATTGAAAAATATATATGCTTTTAACAACTCCAAGGGTTGGTCGAGACTCGAGTGGGATCATGACAGTAAATACTAGACTTTCTCCTACATACTTGTAGGTATGACTTCCGCCAGAAAGAAAAAATAAAATAAAGCTCTTGAGGCAACTAAAGATTTGTCCCGTCGTTTACTTCAAAAGCTGGTCGAGGTGCTTGTAAGTTGTTCCCATAACTCTGTTTTCATGAATAACATATATCCTTCTTTTCTTTTTTGAAAAAATGGGATTAGTGTTATTCATCTGTATGCAAAAAGTTTAAACATCAGAAAGTGAAGACCCCATGAGGGCAAGATGGTTGTCCACAGGTCGAATGAACCACGAGAAAAAGCCTTCTTAGCACAATTATGTGCGGCTCGATAACAATCGCGTTTGACAAATTTAAACACACAAGACATAAAAGATTCTCTAAGAGCTATGCAACCATGCACCAAAACACCAATATCTGTAGGCGGTTCTTTTGCCGTAAGGCAACTTCCAACAACCGACTCCAAATCTGATTCGATAATAACTCTTGACAGGCTCATAGTAATACCCAGGTTCATACCGTCACGAAGTGCAAGTGCTTCAGCGATTCTAGGGGAGCTATCACCTGCGTCCACATTAATCTTCACCGCATTATGATCTGGCCCTACCCACGTTCGATTTTCAGCTGGAGCCGTGTGTGTGTGGCACTTCTTGCGCTCAAGGTGTTCATTGGAATAAACTAATCGGAGAAGGGGAACAATAATAAGACAGGAATGAATCATGACAGTGAAAAACGTGGACCAGAATAATAAAAAAATGCGAAGTCAAATTAGCAAAAAACACAAGCCAACGTATACTTAAATCTTACATATATTGAGCACCACCATGGTTGTTCATGCATGTCAAAGTTAATGCAAAAACTATGAGTAGGTTTTCAGATTGTCGGAAGATGGAGAAGGTACCAAGAAGTCTGGTTTTAGGCGCGACTCCATTTTTCTGCTTGCTTCTCCTCGCCTTGCTCTACACTGTCGAAATCGGATCCCACGTAGTTCCATCAAATCAATGTATGTAACTATGCTTCTTCAACTCTACGAATTCGCAAGCTTTTCCTAAATCAATGTTTGATAGAGCAACTTCTCACCCACCATTGACTTGGTCAATATCATTTTGCTTGGATATGGCAGGGAAGAAAACACATTCAGGTGCGACTCAGATAGAACATCAAGATCACCTGCATTTTCTCATGAAAAGACTAGTGAAAGGTTTCTTCTTCTTCTTTTACTTCTGCATTTTCATTATTCAACATTACGGTAAGTCTATAATCATAGTTACAAGGGGAAATCTCTAATAACATGATCCTTGGTGATTCGCTCATGACTAACACCACCTTGTATTTGATTTGCATAGTTAATGGCCATGAGATTATGTATAGTCACCCTTCTCTCAATGTGCTTCAAAACATGGATTCAACAATAAAAGTTTGAGATAATATTTATGTCTAATTTGTTTCTCCAATGAATTAAAAATGCATACATATAGGAGGAAATCAAACTCAGCTGGAAGCGACCGGATTTGCTTGCCATTATGACTTTCACACTGAACTTTGTGTGTCCAGTAGACCAGTAAGGATCGATACACTTACAATGACGGTTCATATACCATTCAATCATGGTATGCCCCAAGCCAATCGAATAATCCTTCCATATGCAAAAAAGGAAGATGAGTGGATCAGGAGAACGGTATCATTAGTGCAGATACTTCAGGGAAACATCTCCCCCCTTCCACCTTGTGAGTATACCCATAATGACCCTGCCGTAGTTTTCTCATCTGGTGGAGCCACAGGAAATATATTTCATGAATTCAGCGATATAATCATTCCTTTGTTCATCACTAGTCGCCATTTTCAATCTCGCCTACGCTTTATTGTTCCCGATTTCGCAATTCGGTTCATGAGTAAATATAAGAAGATTTTCTCCCATTTGTCAAGCTATGAAGTCATTAATCCAGCAGCAAATGTAAGCGTGCATTGCTTTCCGGGAGCAGTTGTCGGGCTTCACTACCATGACAATCTTGCCATTAAGACCATGGAAGTCCCTGAAGGTTACTCCATGCTTGATTTCAAGCAGTTTCTAAGAGAATCTTACAATCTAAAGATACGAGATTTGTCAAAGACGGAAAAACCGACGTTGATACTTATATCTCGTAAAAACAAAAGAGTCTTTATGAACGAAGATGAGATGGTGACCATGATAAAGGCATTGGGCTTCAGAGTTATCGTCGCACAGCCTGATTTGACAGCCAATATGGACAATTTTGCGGAGATAGTAAACTCATGCAGCATACTGGTTGGTGCCCACGGTGCTGGGCTTACAAATGCTGTCTTCTTGCCAGAAGGGGCTGTCCTAGTGCAAGTGGTGGGGCTTGGCATAGAATGGATCGCAAACACAGCCTTCGGCATACCAGCTCCAGGAATGGGTTTGAATTACATAGAGTACAAAATTGAACCAGAGGAAAGCTCTCTCATCTCTCTTTATGGCAAAGATCACCCTGTCATTGTTGATCCCGGATCCATAACCTCGAAAGGGTATGAGATTCTTAGGGATGTGTACCTTGAAAAGCAGAATTTTAATATTGATGTTGCGAGGTTTAGAAAGACTCTTGTCAATGCACTTGGACTTCTTGGGCGCTCAGCCCCTTTGGTTTGAAGAAACAGTGTTTTGAGACGAATCTTTCTTGTAACTTCTGAAGATACAATTAAGAAAGAAAGAGGAATCTGTGTTAACCACAGGACAAACCTCCAGTTAACTACAGGACAAACCTCCGGTGGCCAGGGGTTTATTTGTGGGCAATAGAAGTTGAACCCTGTTACTTGCCGCTCGAGCAACCCCTTCGGATTGTTTGGAAAGACAGTTAGGCAATATAAGACATTAAATGGTTGCTACTACGTTTCAATCTGCAGGCGAGTAACTAATAAGATACTAGGACAAAAACCAAAAAAAAAAAAAGGGTCAACACAAAGTCAATGTTTACGGAGTTTGTTTACATTTACACTTGACTAGCGAGGGTTGTTTGTTTTACATGTTTCTTTTTGGAACTCGAGTTCTACTAAACAACACCAAGAAGAGCTCTACTTCTGCAACCATGAAACAGTCTCAGAGAATAGTACTGTAACGGAAATATGCAAGACAAATGCTGCGCTAGACAAGTGATTCATCATTGAATAATTTTTCTAAACTTGTTACCTTGCTTAGAATTCGTGAAAGAAATTGGGAGAAATTTATCTTGGTAAACACATTCTTACTGGTGACTTGGTTTCTGCAACCTCTTCTTGCCAAAAATCTCATACAATGTTTCACCATTGCTCCTTCAATCGCATGAAGCTTTGCATTTTCCTTCTGCTCACAAGAACCTGAGGCAGTAAGACCCCCAACCACATAACCACTTGCAATGCTACTCTCTCCTTTCCTCCTTTGCCTGATATCCACCTGCTTGAAATATTCTTGTCTAGTCAATTCTATTTCTGTATAAATAATCTGTATAATGATCACCATCACAGATTCTCAAGATGGCAACAGTTGACTCGGACCAAATAAGAGCCAAGAGAAGTGGTTCTTTTTCCCATATAGGCCCCTGAAGAACTGCCTATCAGCTCAGTTTACCAGCAGATGATCAAACTCATTGGCCTATATCACAACTGGAGGTCCATGGACATTGTGAAGCATCTGATGTAACCACTTCCTTGTTTTCGGATCTTCCTGAAAAATATGAAAACCATAAGCCCTATTAGCGTTCAAACAACTCCAATGAAGAACTCGTGTATCCTAGATTTTTGTTGATCTTGAGAAGAACTTCATTTTTATATGAGCAAAAAGAGAATTTAAACAAATTACAAAGACTGAATAGGCCCAAGAATGAAGGCATCACAACGGTGTGTGGGTATCCCAACCAAGCTAATAGGCAGTTGGCACCCCCGCACCCCAACGATTACACACCATGCACCAAGGACCAAAAAGGGAATAACAACCTACACCATGGTTGGCAAGACAGTTTTATGACAGTTTTAAAGGCAAATTGGTTAAGTGGCCAAAAATGCTAAATTCAAAGGTTCAACTCCCATTGGGGCTGATGTCTGTCTGGTCATTAAGTCCAGGCTCGAGAATTACTTGAGGTGCACTTAAACCGACCTGGAGAGGCTCTTATAGTTTCTGTACAGATGTGCATGCAATTGTTAGCTCAATTTGTTCACTTGCTTAGTGTGGGATTATGATTTTATTTTTACCTTTTCTTAACCTCTCCACCAATCCTCATGCACAAGAAACGATAAAGGAAGAAGTGGAAGTACCCAAACACAGAGGGGTGAACTGTGAAGTGGGAATGAAATAGAAACTTACTAAGTCACAGGATCTGGATGGGATCATACGTTGAGCAAAATGGCAAGAGGATCCTTCAAATACAGACCAGGGCAGTCCTCTCTCAGAGCAAGTGATAATGACTCCAGCCATACTACACATGCACATCCTTCAAATACAGTAGTAGCCTTAGAACTCTATGTTTGTATAAATAATCTGGCTAATGATCAACATCACACATTCTCTAGAAGGCAACAGTTGACTTTGATCCAAATAAGAGGCAAGAGAAGTGGTCCTTATTCATATATCCGTTCACCGAGAAAAATTCAACGACAAGGTGATACTAAAGATATTAGCTGATAAAAAAAAGTGCAGGTAGGATGATTCACACACACTGCCAACCAAATTTAATAATCGTGTTCAGAGAAAATGAAGTGTGGTCAAAGCCTCAAAGGTATTGGGATTTGTCCTACATCGGTTAATTATCTCCTCCAAAACTAGTATATGAGCCTGGGCGGCCTCTCCACTCTTTGCCAATTGGTTTGGAGTTGGATGCTTTAACATGGTATCAAAGCTAGGCTTTCGGAGGCTTTTCCCCTTTGTTTGTGTCATAGTTGCACTTTGTTTCATTGTGATCCGTGTGTTTCGGATCCTTTGTTGACCTCTCCATGTGCAAATCGGGGGTCGCACATGCGGGGGAGTGTTGGGATTTGTCCCACATCGGTTAATTATCTCCTCCAAAACTAGTATATGAGCCTGGGCGGCCTCTCCACTCTTTGCCAATTGGTTTGGAGTTGGATGCTTTAACAGTAACATTAGAAACACTTTTCCCCTCAAGAACTGCCTATCAGCTTAGTGTACCAGCATATGATCAAATCCACTGGCCTGTATTGCAACCCCGAGGTCCCTGGTCGTTGTGAAGCAAATGATGTAACCACTTCTTGTTGTCGGATCTTCCTGGAAACAAACGTCATGAGCCATATTAAATTTCTACCAACTTCATCGTAAGAACTCACAGATCCTAGATATTTGTTGATCCTGAGAAGAAATTCATGACATAGTCTTAAAGTCAAAGGGGTTAAGTAGCCGAAAATGTGAAAAATCGCAGATTCGACTCCCACTGCAGCAAAAATCCTCAGAGCCGGTGGATGTTTGTCTGGTCGTTTAGGCTCCAAGATTAGTTGAGGTGCTTTGGTAACTGACGTGGACACGCACCTATCATTTATGTATACAGGTATATGCAATAGCTGAGATCAATTTGTTCACTTGATTAAACTAATCAAAAGTAGAAAAAATAGAGTAATAAAGCAAGACTGCAGAAAACCATGGACCAGGACAAAGAAAATCTGTGTCTAATTAACAAAATTGACAAGCCAAGTAGTACTTAATCTTTCATAGAGCCCCTCCGTGGTGTCACTAGCTTGCATGAAATACATTTACTTTGAGAATGATTACAGATTGGCGGAAGATGGAGATCTAGAAGGTGCCAAGAAGTCTGGTTTTTCTTGCAACTCCATTAATCTGCTTGCTTCTTCTCCCCTTGCTCTACACTGTTGATTTACGATCAGATGTAGTTCCATCAGACCAAGGTAATTATGCTTCTTGAACTCAAATTTGCAGAATTTGCCTTAATCTTACGCTTTAAAGAAAATTTTCTGAGCCATCATTAACTTAGTTGATTTGATTGCTTGGAAATCATAGGGAAGATACAGCTTAGCACCAGAAAGGTTGGCCAAGGCAGAGAAGATCTAGAGCACCTGAATTTTCACTTCAAAAGACTACTGAGAGGTTTCCTCTTCTTCTTAATCTTCTGCATCATCATTATTCAGCATCAATGCAAGTCAGTATCATACATGCACAGAAAAAGGAGTCGTTAACTATACCACCCCACGTACACCACTGACCAGTAATTTGATGGAGCCTAGAAACATGACTCAAATTTTTAGGCCTCTTATCACCTAGATAAACCTCTGATGTCTGACCAGGTGTTACACCAATCACATTAAACTCTATGCCATTCACTCACTAATACCACCTTGCCCTTTATTCGATATCACTGGTTAATCATGTTATAAAAGCTTAGCTATAATCATACTTCTCTAACATTGCTTAAAGCATGGCTTCAAACAATAGAAATTTGACATCATATCTACACCTAATTTGTTTATACAATTGAATTGGATGCATAATTAATAGGTGAAGATCAAACCCAAATTGAAACGACTGGATTTGCTTGCCATACTGACCTTCACACTCAAGTTTATGTGGCCAATAGACCAGTGAGAATCGATACGCATACAATGAACGTTTATCCACCATTCAGTCAACATATGCCCCAAGCCAATCGCACAATCCGTCCATATGCACGGCAGGAAGATGAGACGGCCATGAGTTTGGTTTCACCAGTCCAGATACTTCAGGGAAACATCACTCCTCCAGCTTGTCAATATACCCACAACGTCCCAGCCGTAGTCTTCTCATCCGGCAGCTTCGCAGGAAACTTATTCCATGAATTCAGCGAAATACTCATTCCTTTGTTCATCACTAGTCGCCACTTCCAATCTCGCTTACACTTCATTGTTACCGATTTCAGTCCTTCGTTCATTGGTAAATTTGAGGATATACTGTCCCATTTGTCTAGCTACAAAGTTATTAATCCGACAGCAAATGGCAGCGTGCATTGCTTTCCTGGAGCTGTTGTTGGACTTCACTACCATGGCAATCTTGCCATAAAATCCTCTGATATCCCCAGGGGTTACTCCATGCTCGATTTCAAGCAGTTCCTCAGAAAATCATACAATCTGAAGATACGAGATTTGTCACAGCCAGAACAACCGGTGTTGATACTTATATCTCGTCAAAGTTCAAGAAGGTTTCTGAACGAAAATGAGATGGTGACCATGATGAAGGCATTAGGCTTCAAAGTTGTCATCGCAAGGCCTAATGCGATGTCCAATTTAGACAAGTACGCACAGGTGGTGAACACATCCAGTGTAATGGTTGGCGCCCATGGAGCTGGGCTTACGAACGCTCTCTTCTTGCCCCAAGGGGCTGTCCTGGTGCAATTGGTGCCGCTAGGCGTAGACTGGGCCTCAACCAACTACTTTGGCGGGCCAGCTACGGAGATGGGTTTGAATTACATAGAGTACAAAATAGAACCGGAGGAAAGCTCTCTCCTGTCCTTTTACGGCTGTAATCACCCTGTCATTACTAATCCAGCATCCATATTCGCGAAAGGGTATACGGCTGCCAGGGCTGTATACATCGACCGGCAAAATATGTATATTAATGTTGTGAGTTTTAGAAAGACTCTTGTCAAAGTACTTCGACTTCTGGGGCGCTCAGCTCCTTCGGGTCGAAGAAACCGTGTTCTAAGATGATCCTTTCCAGTTTACCTGGGAAGATACAATCAAGAAAGATAGCGGAACCTGTGTGTAATTTTACCTGTGAAGGTACAGTAAGAAAGAAAGAGGAACCTGTGTTATTTAGAAGGAAAGACTTTTGGGCTACTAGTTTCGATCACAACTTGCAGCACCGCCATATGCTGACCCACGTTCCTTTTACACCACACACTCTGTTCGAAGGCCCAAAAATCCTCATTATAATGTTATAATGTGTGGTGGAAATAGAAGCGCGTCAGGAATAATTATTTAATAGTTTGGGAGTACCGTCACGTGGTACTTCGGACCAATTTAAAGCCAAATATTTATGTGAGGTTCATATACTTAGTGGTAGACCCCACACAAGAATGTATGATTGTAAAGTGATTTGGAGTACCGCCTCGGTTTGGAATACCACGTGGCGGTACTCCCGAACTATACTTACCATCAGTTGCCTAGTTACATTTGGTACATATCAAAGTCCAAGGACGGAAGCAGAATTTCAACGTTCCCTGATTAAAAAATCAGTAATGCGGACACACAGCATTTATGCACAGATTTGTTATCGAGCTCACTACGGGTCTCACACAAATAATCCGAGCCGTTCATTAAATGTAAAACATTTTTCCAAGGGCCGCCGCGAAAAATCAGCTCAATCCGATACCTATAAGTGCTTGATTTAATCATCTAACTTTTCATTATCCTGAAATTCGAATAAAAAGTTAAATGATTGAATCGAGCATCTTTAAGTATCAGATTGAGTTGATTTTTTGCTGAGGCCCTTGAAAAAATATTTTACATTTAATGAACGGCTCGGATTATTTGTGTGGGACCCGTAGTGGGCCCCACAACAAATCTGTGCATAAATGCTGTGTGTGTAGCATTACTGTTAAAAAATATCACAGAAATGGCATAAACTCGGTTCACCGTTTAGTTTTAGTTTTAGTTTTGTTTTCAATCATTACCCTATTTCTTTCTCTAATTATTACCCTATTTTTTCAATTATTACTTTCTCATCTCTTTCTATCTCTCTCCAATCATTATTCCTATCTTCAATTATTATTCTATTTCTTTCTTCACCCACTACCAAAACTAAACTAAACTAAACTCTCAACCAAATACAACCCTTACAGTTTTTCAACCTATAGTTACAAAGATATAATTGCATACCATTATAGATGCATGCAATCTTGTGCATCCATATTTGTTCCAAATGAAAAACCAAAAAAAAAAAAGAAATTAGTGAATCTAGTGTTAAATTCTTTATAGATGCATACAATCTTAGGGAGACAGTCATTGATTTTTGCAAAAAAACAAAAAACTTGGATGGGCAGATAATAAACTGTTTTAGAAAACGTTGCCGGTGAACCACATTAGTCACATCAATCAAGCGGAACAGTCGGTTCAATTATACTAATCACATCAATCAATTGAACTTGGTCAGTTGTCCTCGTAGATATCCTCCCTTTGAAAATTAAAAAACTACAAGATCATCGGGATTTGAAATTCATCGTTTAACCATTCAAACTTTATCAATTTAAGGTCGTCAATTGTATAGATCAATCATTCGCTCGTCACTCAAAATACTGACCGCTCGATAATATTTCTACTTATCTCTGAAAACTACTACCATCACTATAATTGTGCTAACAGTTAAACAATTTTTAGTCAGCTATTATCATTGATGACATTAATTGTAGGGTTTACATATTAATTGTATGGAATTAGTCATAGCTAGTTGTAAGGGTCAATCATTCAGTTGTCACTCAGACATTGACCATCAACGGTAGACCATAGGTAATAATCTCTCAGCTACGCCATCAAAAATAAAATAAAAAAATTCTCTCTCAACTAACATTAATTTACACACAATTGTTATTAACTATTAAAAATGATGAATTGTATCTTCATCTAATCATTAGGGCATGTAATTACGCTTCACGAAAGGAAGGGTTTTTTCCATCAAATATTTAGAACAAAAAGGAATACAAGATTTTTATATTTTTTTTATAAATTAAAAAAACTTAAAACGATATCTATTTCTATGAAAATAATTATTATCCACATCGTTACCGTAATAAAATTCTATCGAAAAAAATATGTTAGTTAAAATGTAGATTACATATTCTCACTACTAAATCGATATTCCGGTTGAATTCTGTAAGTGCGGCCATAAAATGTGGCAATTTTGGTTCCAAGATATGATATGCAAGTGCAAAAACCACGATGTTTTCATCAAATAATCAACCTCCCTTTTTAGATATGGTTTCGATCTTACTATTGTGATTAGATTTCTTTTCCAATCTAATTAATGGTCTAGATTTCATGGGAATCAAATGTCCCAAAGCCATTACGGGGCATCAAAGAAATTCAGGCCTGAAATGGGATAAGCCTTCTCGTATGTTAACTTGGCCCAATATCAGTTTCGGTTGAAAGCCCAATACAAAAGGCCCGTGGCTCATTTTGGCTGTCTAGTCCAACGCTTATAATACTTGAAAGTGTATTCTTAGCTTTGATTTTAGACGCTTGTTACAGTCCATGACACAAAATCGGTGAAAGAAATTGGACCGTCTAGACGGATCAATGAACAATTTCATGGACCGTCCAGTTTCTTTCATGGATCCAGTGTCATGGATCGTATCATTTTTGTTGATTTTACAGTTCCTCAAGAAAACAGAAGCAGAAAATGCATAAGATAATCAATTCACAAAACAAATGAGGATGGAATGAGACACTCATGGATCTATGATCTTCCACAATGAAAAACATTGTATAGGATCAAGGAAAATATTACTTCTGTAAATTTATACGCACAGAGATTTTAGTCACAAATACGTTCGAGAACTTAAGTCCCTCTAGATTTTGCAAAATCCGCTTGTATTGAACTATTTTCTGACACATTTGTATTCAAATTCGTACGCCTAAATTTGTGCACTCAAACTTTTTCAAATAAACTTTTTTTCCGGGTTTTCCTCCAAAATACACCATTTGATGTTAGCCAAATTATACTCCTAAATGGCCCAAAGCCCCCTCTCGATCCATATTTCTTTCCATTTGTAGTTTTTATTATATGGCTCTTTACCATATAAATCACATCTATTACAAACACTTGCAAAAAAAGGCCAAATGGAAGTGTTGCGGACGCCTTGTCGCGAAGCAGATTAACTATTAGTACTGATTAATCAGCTGATCATATGCACAATCATGCACTAACCACCACTGATTAGAAAAGTTTTCTCCGAGTAGGTACCAGCAAAAAGCAAGTGTCCCGCTCAAGCTAATCCAGTTGATTAAACTAATCCCAGAAGGGGAGAAAAAAACAAGAGAGGAATAACGAATGGCAGTAAGAAAACGATTGACCAGAAGACAAGAAAATGGTTAGACTAATTAGCCACTAAATTGACAAGCCAACTGTGCTTACTCTTTTCCATTAAACATCTCCATGGCGTTACATGGCTTTGTATAAGAAATGCAAAAGCTTCGAGCAGGTTTTGATCAGGTTGGTGGTAAGATGGAGAAGGCGCCCGGAAGTCCGGTTTTTCGCGCGACTCCATTAGTCTGCTTGCTTCTCCTCACCTTGCTCTACACTCTGCATTTCGGATCCAATCAATGTAATTCTCGAATACACTGCATATTCGAAGACATGCCCGAATCAATGTTGTACGTAACTTTTCTTACCCACCCATTGACTGACTTGATATGGTTGGTTGGAAATGATAGGGAACCAACAGATAAGAAATCGGGGCAGCAGTCGCAGCACCCCCGGAAAGGATGGCCGAGGCATTGATGATCAAGAGCACCTGAATTTTCTCTTGAGAAGGCTACTGAGAGGTCTTCTTCTTCTGCTTCTTCTTCTTCTTCTTTCTTCTTTATTCAAAATTAGTGAGATTATGATCCTTTATAATCATAATCTAAGACCAGTACTAGACTGAATGCAAGATCATAGTCATATCTAACTAACTAGTTAAATGAAATTGGATGCATTCATGTAGGAGAAGATCAAAACCAACTTGAAGCCACTGGATTTGCTTGCCATTCTGACCTTCACACTGATGTCTGTGTTGCCAATAGATCAGTAAGGATCGATACCCGTACAATGAAGCTTTATGCACCATTCAGTCAAGGTATGCCCCAAGCAAACAGCATAGTCCGGCCATATGCAAGGAAACCAGATAAGAGAGCCATGAGTTTTGTTTCACCAGTCCAGATACTTCAGGGAAACATCACTACTCCAGCTTGTCATTATACCCACGACTTCCCTGCCATAGTCTTCTCGTCCGGCGGCTTCAGAGGAAACCTATTCCATGAATTCAACGATATAATCATTCCTCTGTTCATCACTTGTCGCCACTTCCAATCTCGCCTACGCTTCATCACCACCGATTTCAGTCCTTTGTTCGTTGGTAGATTTAACAAAATCCTGTCCCATTTGTCTAGCTATGAAGTCATAAGACCGGCAGCAAATGGAAGCGTGCATTGTTTTCCTGGAGCAGTTATCGGGCTTCACTACCACGGCAATCTTGCCTTGAACACCACTGACATCCCCGGAGGTTACTCCATGCTTGGTTTCAGGCAATTTCTCAGAGAATCATATAATCTGAAGGTAGTAAATGTACCAGAGATGAACAAGCCTGTGTTGATACTTGTATCTCGGGCAAAAACAAGATCGTTTCTAAATGAAGATGACATGGTGACTATGATGAAGGCATTGGGCTTCAGAGTTGTCGTCGCAAGGCCTCATATGATGTCCAATTTAGACAAGTTCGCACAGGTGGTGAACTCCTGTAGTGTAATGGTTGGTGCCCATGGTGCAGGGCTTACAAATGCTATGTTCTTGCCCCAAGGGGCTGTCCTGGTGCAAGTGGTGCCGCTGGGCCTGCGCTGGCTCTCATCCAGGTACTTTGGCGGACCAGCTAAAGAGATGGGCTTGAAATATGTGGAGTACAGAGTCGAACCAGTGGAAAGCTCTCTCCTCACTCTCTACGACCAAGATCACCCTGTCATTACTAATCCCGCATCCATATTCTTGGAAGGGTATGAGGTTGCTAGGGCTGTATACATTGATGGGCAGAATCTGACCATTAATGTTGTGAGGTTTAGAGAGGCTCTTGTCAAAACACTTGGACTTCTTGGACGCTCAACTACTTTGGGTTGAACAAACAGGGTTCTAAGATGATTCTTTCTCGTTTACCTGCGAAGATGGAGATTAAGAAAGACAGAGGAACCTGAGTGAACTGGAAGAAAAAGAAATGATTTAACACATGAATGTACAATTGTATAGTCCTCCGTGGTTATATTCGTTTGGAAATGCCCTGGGCAACTGATTCAAATTTGATTCATTTTTTTCTGAACTTGTTAACCTGCTTACGTTTAGAAGGCTAAGAGTGATGATCTATGTTGGTTTTTGCTGTTTGGTCGGCAATGGCGTCTCAGCCATGGTTGTTCCTTCCACTGGCCGTGAGATGGAGTGGTAAACCGTGTTTGTGGGCAAGAAGATGTTTCTTTTTCTTTTCTTTTTTTTCCTTTGCCGAACTTTAGGAGAAGTGGTTAGATGTCGGTGTTAGGGGAGAGGGAGGGTGGAACTTGAGCCCTGCACCTCATTTGTTGGGAGTTTGTCCAATGTATTGACCCGTCAATGCGTGCTTAAGGCCCAACTTGTATGAGAGTATTCGAATAACGACAAAGAGTCCATCACATCAACCATTTTTCTATTTATCCAATTGAATTATAACTACACCATTTGATATAAGCCAAATTATAATGGCCGAAATTTTTTTATTGTGTTCATTTCTTTTTTTGATTTTGTGTTTTAAACATCTACAAATCATGTCTTACTATTTCTACGAACATATGCAAAAAAGAAAAAAAACTGGATGCGCAACGAATGCCTTGTCGTGAACCAGATTAAGGGTTGTTTGGCCTAATAAGCCAAATAGCTTTTTCTTTTGGTCCTTATTCAAAATTGTTTTTGGCATTTGTTGAGTTTTCGTGAACTTTTTGTGGATTATTGTTTTTTCGCGACAAAAAGAAAGTAAAAAATTACGATCATAATCTAATTTTTTTAATAAAGATGAAAATTTGGATTATTGGCTTTTTTTTGTCTTTATTCAAAGAAAACTTGGGTTTCGATCGTAATTTTTTACTTTTAGATTCCTCCTGTCATAACGAAGTAATAATCCTAAAAAAATTGAGGAAAAACAAACAAATGAAATTTTTTTTTGAATAAGTAGGTGTAATCGGCTGGCTGATTAAAGAAGGTTTCTCTGGGTAGTTACCGACAAAAAGCTGTAGCAATTGTTCAGCTCACGCTATAGTCTATGCAGTTTGATTAAACTAATCCGAGGAGGGAAAAAAATACAAAGAGAGGAATAACTAATGACAGAAGAAGAAAAGTAAGAAAAAGTTAATTTTTGGGCCCTTAATTTTTCTTCATAATGTCCTGTAAAAGTCAGTAACTAACTTACCAACTTTGACTTATTTCTCTGTCTAATTAACTACCAACGAATTGACAAGCCAAACTGTACTCAGTCTTTCATTGAGCATCTCCATGGCGTTCAGTGCTTGTTCTTACCCTGAAGAGGAATGAGGTTAACAACAGCAGTGTCAGAGCAAGTTTTCAGGTTTGTGGAAGATGGAGAAGGAGCCAAGAAGTCTGATTTTTCGCGCAACTCCATTAATCTGCTTGCTTCTTCTCTCCTTGCTCTACACTGAATTAATCTGGCTGCGCTACACCCGACATTGTGGATCAGATCAAATGGTAGGGAACCAAGAGTTCAGAAACTGGTGCAGCATTCGCAGCACCGGAAAGGATGGTCAAGGCATCGATGATCAGGAGCACCTGAATTTTCTCTTGAGAAGACTAGTGAGAGGTTTCTTCTTCTTCTAGATTTTCATTATTCAGAATTAGTGAAAGTATGTAATCGTATGATCCTTGTGTCATTCGCCCATTAAATAACAATTCGTCTTTTCATTAACTTCTGCTGTTAATCATATCATAAAAGCTTAATCTATAGGTACTAGTTCTTATCTCAACCAACTTCAGGCATGGTTTAAATTCATAATCCAAAGACCAAATACCCAGTGAATGCAAGATTATAGTCATATCTAACTTATGTTTTATGGAAAAAAGAAAACTAATGTTTTATGGATGCATGTTTATAGGAGAAGATCAAACCCAACTTGATACAACCGGATTTGCTTGCCATTCTGACTTTCACACTGACGTCTGTGTTGCCAGTAGACCAGTAAGGATCGATATGCGTACAATGAAAGTTTACGCAACATTCAGCCGAGGTATTCCCCAAGAAAATCACATAGTCCGTCCATACGCAAGGAAAGCAGATAAGATAGCCATGAGTTTTGTTTCACCAGTCCAAATACTTCAGGGAAACATCACCCCACCAGCTTGTCAATATACCCACAATGTTCCTGCCGCAGTCTTCTCATCTGGCGGCTACACAGGAAACCTATTCCATGAGTTCAACGAAATAATTATTCCTTTGTTTGTCACTTATCGCCCCTTACAATCTCGCCTTCGCTTCATTGTGACCGACTTCAATCCTCCTTTCTCTGGTAAAGTTACGAAAATCCTGTCCCATTTGTCAAGCTATGAAGTTATAAATCCGGCAGCAGATCAAAGTGTGCATTGTTTTCCTGGAGCAGTTGTCGGGCTTCACTACCATGACTATCTTGCCATAAACACCACAGACATCCCTGGAGGTTACTCCATGCTTGGTTTCAAGCAATTTCTCAGAGAATCATATAATCTGAAGGTAGTAAATGTATCAGAGATGAACAAGCCTGTGTTGATACTTTTATCTCGTCCAAAAACAAGAACGTTTCTGAACGAAGATGAGATGGTGACTATGATGAAGGCATTGGGTTTCAGAGTTATCGTCGCAAGGCCTCATATGACGTCCAATTTAGACAAGTTCGCACAGGTGGTGAACTCCTGTAGTGTAATGGTTGGGGCCCATGGTGCAGGGCTTACAAATGCTATGTTCTTGCCCCAAGGGGCTGTCCTGGTGCAAGTGGTGCCGCTGGGCCTGCGCTGGCTCTCAGCCAGGTACTTTGGCGGACCAGCTAAAGAGATGGGCTTGAAATATGTGAAGTACCAAATTGAACCAGTGGAAAGCTCTCTCCTCACTCTTTATGGCCAAGATCACCCAGTCATTACTAATCCAGCATCCCTATTCTTGAAAGGGTATATGGCTGCTAGGGCTGTGTACATTGATGCGCAGAATCTGACTATTAATGTTGTGAGGTTTAGAGAGACTCTTGTCAAAGCCCGTGGACTTCTTGAGCGCTCAGCTCCTTTGGGTTGAACAAACCGTGTTCTAAGATGATTCTTTCTAGTTGACCTGTGAAAATACAATTAAGAAAGAATGAGGAACCTGTGTTATTTGGAAGAGAGAGAAATGATGAAACGCGCGAATGTATTGTATAGTCCTCCATGTTGGAGTTCATTTGGAATGACAATTAGGTAATCTAAGACATTTAATGGTGGCTACCAGTTTCAATCGGCAGGCTCAAAAGTTATCAGATTGTGGGAATTTTTCAGGAATAAACTGTTCCTCATGAACATGTATAATGAAGCACGTAACTAACAAAGCCTCTGTTCATGGAGGTTGCTTACATACAAGCTTGTCCAGCCAGACGAGGCATGTTCGGTTTACAAGTCCCTTTAGGCGCTTCAGATCCACTAAACAACATCAACAAGATCGCCATTTCTATGACCATGCAACAGTCTGAGATAAGAACTTAAATATGCAAATCAGATGCTACCCTAGGCAAGTGATTCATCTTTGAATCATTTTTCTGAACTTGTTAACTTGCTTACAATTAAAAGCCACTCTCAGACCATGGAAGAAATTGGAAGAAAATTATACACATTGTTACCGGCAACTTGGAACCTCATCCCACAAAGCTCATATAGCTTTCCGTTTTGCCATTGCTCCTTCAATCGCATGGAGCTTTTTATTTTCCTTCTGCTCACAATAACCAGATGTGATAAATCCCACATCCACACTCGCAATGTTCTTCTCCCCTTTCCTCCATTGTTTGACATCCACTTGCTTGCCATCTTGGCGCAATTCCTGTAGCTGAAGGACGTCTAATGTAACTATAGGCTCCAATACACCTCTGAACAGTATGCCAACAACAATATAAATCCAGATAAAGAAATTTCAGAGAACTTCAAGTTTCTATACAGTATATACAAGTGTCCACGAATATATGTATATGCTGGAAGCATGCAGCCATTTTTCTCTCTTAAAAGCTTGAGAATTATTCCAATTTACCATGATCCCAGAATTGAAAAGTTGCCATATTTCTTACAAATTAAAAGAAACTAGTTCAGTGACAGAAACACGTACCACCAAAAGAGCTTGCAAACGAAAGTAAAGCCCAGCTCTATTTATTGGTCTGAGCAAGATGCGACTTATTCAAAATTAATTTTATGCACTTTGCTGTCCAGGGAAGAGACCATGGGAAGTTCCTCCATAGGCAATTCCATATCTGCCAATTTTGGTGCCGGAACAATCTACATAAACTGCCACCTGTAATTATCAACCAACAACTTAGCTGCCCCTCGGCACACCACCTTATCCTCCTCCTGTTGAACCACCAATGCAAAGTTCCTCACCTAACCAAAAGCAGGAACTAAATTTTTTGCACACATGGAATTATTAATACAGATTTATTTATGTAAGCATATGCACTTAATTATACATGGATGTTTCTATGTGTACTACATTCTCATCAAGAGCAGCAGCATTGTCCTGGATGTAGCGGTAGGGCCAGTGGCAGACAGCGATGTGGCTGACTTCTCACAGAGAGAGAGATTTTCCTCTCTGGAATTTGTATGATGGACTATATAAGAAAAAGAAATCATAATGCCGTTGTACTGGACCATTCATTTCAAAACCAAACATCCATCACAAATAGCACTTCATTTCCAAAATATCGTCACCAGATTATTATGAGTATCCACTAAAACCTTTCTGAAGAGCAAATTTTCTTCAATCTAAAGCAGCAGCAGTTGGACCCGGACCTGGACAGTCATCTTGCAGAGTTAGTCGTACTCATCCAGCCAGACTACAGACACACATCCTTCAAATGCAGTAGACTTCAAAACTGTTTTTGAATAAATAAGCTGGATAGATCAACATCACAGATTCACAAGCCGAGCCAAAAAAAAAAGATTCACAAGCAGGCAACAGTGACTTTGGACTAATAAGAGCCAGGAGAAGTGGTTCCTTCTTCTGTAAATCCGTTCTTATGTATAAATGCTACAAGAAGGTAATTCTAAAAATACTAACTGATAAAAGGCAGTACAGATACATTATTCACACTGCCTACCAAAAGACATTAATTATAATAATACTTGACACAAAATGATGCATGGACGAATGTAACATTAGAATCAATTTCCCCAAAAATAACTTCCCATCAGCTCAGTTCACCAGCATATGATCAAATCCACCAGCCTGTAGCGCAACCCGAGGTCCCTGGACGTTGTGAAGCAACTGCTGTAACCACCTCCTAGTTGTTGGATCTTCCTGAAAAATATAACCAGCAAGTTTAAACAAGCCCTAAATAGAGACTTGTGGATCATAGAAACTAAAACTAAAATTTCAACCAGTACTTACACGAAGGCAAGTACTGAAAGTGGCATCTCTTAGCATGTCTGGAAGGCAACTTCTTAATGCATCACAAGCCCTGTATCATGACGATCAAACATCATTTATCCACACGAAATGAAGAACACAACCATATCCCCCAATTGACTAACCTTGGATTATCAGATAGTCGAAGATAACAACGTATAATATGTTTTAGGAGTCGTGACGAAGGTTGTTCAGCAAGGGCTGCTACCATATTTCCCAAAACTCGACCTACTGCAAAAAACCGCTCTGCTGTAGTGCATATATAATCCAAGCCCACGTCATCCAAAAGAATTTTTTGAACAATGAATGTCGCAACCTGCAAGAATAGAAGTTTAATCAGACTTTTCTATGAGCCTCAAAACAAAATCTAGGCAGTTGTTTACAAGGATGGCATCATGAGAAACGGAGAAACTTAGTGGCTAATGCATAAGTAAAATGTGATTAAAGGTACTCCTATCAATCTACAGAGGAAAGAAATTGGAAGTAGTGATGACCATGGACATCCAAAATTGCATAGGCTGATGTCAATGTGCATAGTAAACTGTCTTTTCTGGCTCAACGATCAAATAAGAGGTCTTGATCATTAATCCAGAGCACGGAGAATTCCAACCAAAAAGCAAAAAGGAACCATAAAACAAGGGACATCTTTTCCAAATCCAAAATTGGAAGTCTATGGCAGCCTCTATCA
This sequence comes from Rhododendron vialii, assembly GCF_030253575.1. Lineage (NCBI taxonomy): Eukaryota > Viridiplantae > Streptophyta > Magnoliopsida > Ericales > Ericaceae > Rhododendron > Rhododendron vialii. The sequence goes on along the minus strand of NC_080562.1, from coordinate 41,408,746 downwards.
AGGCAAGAGCCATCAATCTGAATGATTGCTGTCCATTTTAGACCACCAACGGAAAACTCTTGTAGTATTTCCTACAACCCAACATCATGCAATGGAGCTCAAACCTTCTTTGAAACTAATAGAAATTACTCAACATAGTCCAAGAATGCTCTGCGTAATACATGTTGGAGCGATATCAGATTTTCAAACGATATGCCTCCAAAACATTATCAGTTGCATCGAGTGAGAAAAGAAAGTAAAATAGCATCCATGGAACTTGCAACCCTATTTTTCTCTACATCGCAAAGGAACAAATGAACGTACTCTAGAGAGAGAACACAATGAACATGAAAACAGAGAAGGCAAAGAAATACAGCTCTGAAAAAACTAGAACTTGTTCGTAATTATCACAAAAGGAACTTTTAAAAAGAAATTTGAAAGAATCAATAGTAATTATATCAGAGTTACGCATACCTATAGCTAACAAGACAATAAGGAAAAAGACATAAATCGGAATAGATAAAGATAGAGAAACAGTAATGCACTTGATTTTTATTCCAAACAAGAAAAGAAATATCATAATGTAATGGATTCAGGTGACACTTAACTGTTTTTGAGAGTTCACTGCCCATCTCCATTGTGCGCAGGCAGAGGGGAATTATTTCAGTTGAGAGAAGGAAGCTAATAACCTCTGTATCATCAACCTAGTAGAAAGAAGAAACGACAAGTTTTGTTTTCATGGTACTCATAACTCAAAAATATAAAATCCTAGAAACTGACAAACAAGAGCATAGTTATAAGGGCCAACAAGAGAAGCCAAAGAATTAGGCTTTGGTTTTGGGTTTTCTTGGGCTGGTTCTAGCCCACTTTGGTGGGCTAGGCTTTTTGTGCTTTATTGTTTATTCTGGGCATTTTAGGCCCTCAGGTGTTTCGGGCTATGTCCCTTTGGTGTGTTTGAGCTTGTCCCATCTGGTTGTAGTTCCAACTTTTGGTTGGAACCCCTTTCCCCCCTCCCCATTAATAAAAATGTTATTTTGCCGATAGAAAAAAAAAACAAGAGATGACAAAGAATGTTGCTTTCACATATTTGGCTCCCATCTATTTTAAGGAATGTGTCTCAATTTCAAAATGTTTATGCACCTACACAAGTAGAAGCTTGAAAACTATGTGAAAGAGGAACATATAATTCATGGGAGATAAATATTAAAAAAAGGCAGGGTGAAGCACCTTCACAAGAGCACCAATGACGCCCAAGCTAGTAAGCCTCAAGTACTCAAATGGCCTTGATTTGCTTGTTGTATTAAGGAAAGGGTACAGATATAGAGGAATATGAGCTGCAAAGGAGAAACCATCAGAGAATTTCGTGTAAGTTCAACAGCCTTATGAGTATATACGACAATGAGAAGGCTAACATATTTGTGTAGTTGTGACATAAAGTTCATCGAAGAACTACATTGATTTCAAAGGCGGAAAGGTACAACTTAACTGCTAAGTCAATATTCAAGCCCTGGAATAGCAATAAAAAGGTGACAAAACATCATTCCATATGCACATGCATAAAAAAGATGTCAAATGCCTAGCTGATGGAAGGACTTCAAAAACCTTCCAACAAAAACACAATCCAATCGCCAAACAACCACACCCATGAAGCACCAGGGTGGATAGGGATCCCCACAAAATATTATTACTGCAGCAGAAGAACAATTTTACAATCAGGGGTTATCACTGAACACCCAGCAAAGACACAAAGTTTGTGACATAGAAACTCGAAAAGGGAATGGAGACATGGGGTTCTAGTCTAGATGCTCATCGTTGTACTGACATCCCCAGAGCTGATCATATGTTCCACACTGTAGCAAAGTAAATGCCCAAATATGAAAACTACCAAAATGACAATAATCACTTCTTGCAGCTCATTTGGCCCATATCTAACCTAAATTTAGCTTTTGAGGATAAAGACTTTTTCCTTCTACTAAAGAAAACAATCAAAGTAAGGCTATGAAGTTGGATGAAACTGTTGAACATTGAGGCTATGATTTCATAATACACTACTCCTGAATTCTTAGAAAGAAATAATCATAAACATGTGTGACCCAATTCCCCAGAAGCAGGAGAAGGTGGAGTTTCCGGTATTTTGTTTAGATTCTTTAGAACCTTCGAATTGTAATGAATTCATATAATAACATGTACAAAGAGTGAGACAACATATATGAAATAACTGCTATGGCGATAATTCTATCATAAATTGACATTTGGAATTGACTGCAATAGGCATTTTGATTAGCATTAGATTCAAAATTGCAAAAATGACAAAAGACAGAGAATTTTACATTGCAAGTAATAAGAACATCACCGGAATCAGCATGATGCAGGTAACATAGTCATGTGTATGAAAAATTACCGTTGAGGAACGACATCCGTGTGTCTGGGTGAGAAGCGACACACTGCAAATAATGTAAGACAGAAATACAGTATTAATAATGAATTCAAAAATATATGAATGAAAAGAACATAGATTAATAAATAAAAACAGAGTACATCCATGTCCTACGAACGCCTCCCCAAAAAAATTGAATGGTTTCAGTCGTTAATATTTTCTACTTGCTTCTTTAAGATGTTCAATTGCCATGACGCATCCTTCGTTTGATCAAAAATCAATTACATATGTTGCCTGCCAGGTTCACAAAACCTCTCCATGGTCTAATTCGACCTTTAGACATCTGAAGTTTTCGTCCCCATGGCCCCTTAAAATCTTTCAAGTACGGGCCTACTTTTAACCTTGGTTTTTATTTGTCCTAAACTTTGAAGAAACCTTATTTCCATAAACTTTCAACTTATGTTCTCAGAATATTTTCCCATGCATGCCATGGCACATAAAGAGATGAAGATTGAGTAAGTGAAAGCTAGGAAGAACAGATTAAGATATAGCTGGGTTAGTGTAAGCACAGTTAACCAAACAATCTTTCAACATCATTGAATTAAACATCACAACATGAAACTGATGGTTAAGTATAGAACAGCCAGACTGAAAAATATGCAACTGATTCTTTTCAGCAGTACTAGACAAAATCTTTCACCGTAATTTGATTCAGGAACTCCTGGAAATCATATGCAACACATATTAACGTAGACAACGGGATATCCATCGAGATCTGTAACTTTTGGTCCTTCCCAAAACCAGTCAACTAGGCAACTCAAACGCACCAGTCATCAGAAGAAGGGACCATACACTAAAATAGCAAAAGGAATCAGCATAAAGACTTATTTTATGGAAAGGTTTAGAAATAAGCACATTATACCTGAAGAAGAGCAAGCGCATTGCAAACTCGATTCGACTGAGCTGGGGTAAGGTTTGGTGGCGACAAAACAGGGTATATGGAAACTATCTCCTGCAAATAATGAAGAATTCCAGTATTAATAATACAGATAACATTATATGATACGTATCCAATCAATTAATCAAAAAAAAGAGTCGCCAATTCCAAAGATAACTAATCAATGCAAGTAAAACCTCAATAGAAACAAATGAATGATAAATCGACATGTAGATTTAGGACTAATATTTGACCAAGCTAACCAAAAGCTCATCCGTTTGGTAGCACAGTAACATTTGGACAATGCATCAATGGGCTTCCAAGAACCTTTGTACCACAACCTGAGACTAGACAGAGCTCGAGTAACTCCTACGTCATTCCAGACCTTGCTAGTTGACGCAACAATTATATCTTCATCCTCTTTCTTATAATATTCCAAAAGGTGAGATTTTCGCTCTCTCTTCCATGCTATTGGTACCGATGGTACCATAGAGAAAATGCACCGACGGCCACCGGACGGCCGATCCGAGCCGTCCAAAAATTTTAAAAACAAAACCGAGTGGGCCTACGCGAGAATCAATAGCATCCGAGGTGTGTAGGGTACTTGATCCGAGCACCCATTTTTCGTCTATATATGTATATACGTGTATATACACGAAAAAGGGGTGCTCGGATCAAGTACCCTACACGCCTCGGATGCCATCGATTCTCGCGCAGGCCCACTCGGTTTTATTTTTTAAAATTTTTGGACGGCTCGGATCGGCCGTCGGTGCATTTTCCCTACGGTACCATCGGTACCAATAGGATTTTCGTTGTCCAAATCCTACAAATAACAAGATTTCTACTGCCGAACACTCTGACTCCACATTAATCTTGGCTTCTTTGAAAGGCTTGCCAACTCAGTCATTCATGAAGCACAAACTCAGAAGGCATGGGAAGCTCACAAGAGGGTAGGCCAAATTTGGTATGCGTGGTTTACGAACTATCTTTACTTTGTTGGAAGCAAACATATATCCTTTTGTTTTGCTCCTCAAGGATAAAAGGTAAAAGAACTACCTAAAGGAAAGTTCTCCGACAAGCCATGCATTAATTCGTAAGACTGTACAGCAAACAAAAGCAAAGGGGAGAAACACTAAACTAGAAACTGTTGTGAAATGCACTTTTTGAGCATACCTGTAACAGTGCAGCAATAGTGCCAAAAGAGTTCCATAATAATGGAGCCAAATCTTGGAATAATTCTCTCTTCTAAAAACAAAAACAGAGAAAAACACAAGCCTGTTAGGCAAATCATGTTCACGGCAGCAATACTAGCAAAATAACTCCACATGCAAAAAGCCACATCTTGGAAGTACCCGTTGTATTACATGCATTAGGACACAAACAATCTCAACTTTGTAATCACACTACTCAAGATGTAAATACCATGACCATAACCCTAACCCTAACCATAACCAACTTTTGCTTTGGACAAGAACAGTATCATCATAACAAAATAAGTTATACAATCGATGCAGTCGAGTTGTATCACCACAATTATTTCAAGAATACACACAGATTAAAATGTGTAAACTCAATCCCTAATTGAGCCACAACAGTCACTCTTCTCATTAACCCTCCAAATACATCAAGACCCTAACTTCTTACTTAAATACAACTATTCAGCTCGGCAGAGGCAAGTTTTTAAGCCCTGTTTAGTTGTTGTTTTAGAATTTATTTTGGCATCCAACACTTCAGAAACTCTCCCATACACAGAAATTCTAATACCTTCATATCATATTCATCTTTTAGGCTTTTAGCAGGCTACATCTTCGAGATTTCAAAAACATCTTTTCTATGTTTCCATCTCAAAAAATATATATATTTCCCTAATTTCCAAATGAAAAATCCCAGAAAGCACTTTGGAGAACCGTCAGACCAAACAATTGTCAAAAATGTGTTTTCTAACATTGAAGGGTCAGTGAAGTGTTTTGTAAAAATGAACCGCCACCAAACAGGACAAGTAAATACTATGAGGAATCAAACCATATATATAAAAGGAACAAAAAAAACCTCAAACTTCCATATCTTCTTCTAGGATTATAAACAAGCCAAACGATTTGGTTTGAAAACTTAACAAGCTTCAAAACATATTCAAGCTTAGTTTGTTCATGAGACAAGCCGATCTTGAATGAGCTTTAATCGAGCCGATCACGAGCCAATCTCGAGTGGCTCAAATTCTTTATACATCATTACCTGAACGAGTCCGGAAATAACTTATCCGAGCTTGTTTTGATTGGCTTGAAAGCTTAACAAGCTTCAAAAAAAATAATGTTCATGCTCGCGTGTTCACGCAGCGAACCGATATTGAACGATCTTTTTTAATGAATTAACACGAGCTCAAACTTGACCGTAGCTTGGTTCGTTTATCAGCCCTATCTTCTTCTTTTATTTGCTGAAGTTTTTCTCAGAAACGAAACATAAACTACTTAATCAAACATTCCAACAACTGCATATTTCAATAGAGAAAAATGCTGAAGTTTTTCTCAGAAACGAAACATAAACTACTTAATCAAACATTCCAACAACTGCATATTTCAATAGAGAAAAACGCTAACTTTGACAGCCACAAAATAAAACCTAAAAGTTTTTGGGAGAATTGGACCACTCCATGAGCATTAGAAATTAAAACAAAGACGTACCTTGGAGAGCTCGAGGAGAGCGTTTTCTCTGAGATCAGGGTTGCTGAGATCGAGCACCAACTGCTCGGCCGATTGCATATTCCGATTACTATTATCCTTTTTCGGCTGAGCTCCGACGGCGTTAACCGACGGAGATCCGAACGGGGAGTTCATCGAAAGAGACTGGGGTAGGTTTGCCATTAACGACTTATTGACGACGATTTCCGTCCGTTTGTTTTCTCTCTCGATTTTATCGGATTTTCCTATCTATCGATTCTTCTTCCAAGGGAACATACATAAATATAGAGAGAAAAGCAGCGGTTGCGAACTTGCGATCTAATCCTACCATTAGAAGGTCTGGAAAAAAAAAAATGGAAGACTGTTTCGAGTATTTTATATCTATTCATATTAGATTGGGCTGTTTTTTACGGACTTAATTTTCTTTAAGGAGTTTTTAAATATTCATCTTTAGACCTTATCTCGCGTAAGTATTCATTCCGGTCATTTTGAACAATTATGTTTTTATCCTTTCATATGGTGAATTACCTATCTTACCCTTTTTAATAAAATATTCATATGTATGTGTGTATTGTCTTCCTAAATTAGTGAAATTCAACCATTTCCTAATTTAATGAGATTCAACCATTTCAATAGTTCCTAAATTAATGGGATTCATTGATATCTATAATTAAGGACTTTTAAAATATTTGGAGGAATTCAAATAGTGGGATTGATATTGTTGCTATATGTAACGAATTGCATCCAAAAGTCACATTGTAATCCAAACATCAAGTTCGTCATTCTAACTACAATCCTACAATTATGCAAGCTTTAGTCCCTTCTCATGAATGTTCCTAATTTAAATCACAAAAACACCATGTACTATACGTAATTCCACCATGAAATTGGTCTCATAAACATGACTAATTTCAAAAAATGAACCTCAAAAATATGAAATATTTCGTAACTCGGTCCAAGTACCCCACAGATTCATGGCGGATTCCATAATTCCACCAGGAAATTGATCTCCTAAATATGACATATTCCAAAAACATGAAATTGATTTTTTACACATGAGTGACAAAATACGTCATGACATATGCTTGATAAGATACCCCACGACGAAATACACCATGAAAAGAAATACAACATGAAATTTGCTTGATAGAATAAATCATATAATCTACTTGATATAATGCACCATGATATTTGCTTGATAGAATATGTACACCATAAATCTGATTGATAAACAAAATACACCATGAAAAAAGAAATACACCATTGAAATCGTACTAATTTTGTGACAAATTTATGCAAATATTCTATGAATTCCATGATTTCACGAACCAAAGGAGAATACAATATGATTTAATCGAAAATACATGAAAAACCATGAATACATAAAACATGAATAACCATGAAAAAAATAAGCCATGAAATAAATAGATAAACCATGAATTCGCGATCCAAGCCTAACCCTTGCCGACCAAGCATCGCCGACCACCAGCGACTCAAAATCATCCTTGCGAGTTGGGGTTTTCATAGAAACCACATTCGGATTGTTGAGGAAGATCCGTGCGCCGATTTAATTTCTTTACCGGATGTTGGGCACAATGGAGGACTGGTGCCGATTTGGGGTTTTCATAGAAACCGCATTCAAATTGTTGAGGAAGATTCATGAGCCAATTTTCTTCACTGGATGTTGCAAGACTTGCAACAATGAAGGACGTGTGTTTCGCCGTTTAAGATTTCTTCCAAACAGGGGGATAAAAAATCAAATGGCCTGGGGTTTTCCATTTGAGGGGAACAAATCAATCAATATCTACTCGAGATTTGTGGGATTGTGCGGAGAAATATATGGAAACTGAAAGCCCAATTAAACACTGGGACTTGAAGTCTTAAGATTCCATCCCAAAAATCATTACATGCAAATATATATATATATATATATATATATATATATATATATATATATAATTTATTTATTTATTTATTTATATATATTTATATTTGCATGTAAGGGTACTGTTACCCAAATTATGCAACCTAGAGGGGGGGTGAATAGGATTGCTAGTAATAATTACCAATAAAAATTTATCTCTAACAATATATGCAAACAATAAGTATGCAATCAAAATAGAGAGATAGAGAGATAGAACCCGTTTATAGTGGTTCGGTCCGGATTTGTCCACGGTCCGGCCCTACTCCACTTCTCCTCAAGCAATTACTTGAAGGTTAGACTAATCTTTAAAAGATTACAACTTGTAAGTCTTGCGGGTGCTTACAAGAACCGAATGCCTCTAGCTTTCCCGAGGAGCTAGCACAACCGCAAGAATTTTCTCCGAAAACTTCTCAAAAACAATAACACCCAAATTCCAACCCGAATTTGGTCTTCTAAGCTTTCAAGTGTTTGACTCAAACACTCACTTAGGAAATACAAGTATGTGAAGAAGGTATGAAAATTATCGCTCACGACTTGTACAAATTTTCTCTCAAGAATAATATGAAAGTGGAAGAACAATGAGAATTTTTGGCTTTGATCTTTTGAGAATTTACTCTTGCAATAATATGGAATGTTGTAGCTTGTGTGTGTTCTCATTAATGAGTTCTTGATGCCTTATATAGCCATCCATATGCTTCCTAGCCGTTGGAAACTAGCCGTTGGAACTAGCCGTTGGAAACTAGCCGTTGGAAACTAGCCGTTTGAAACTAGCCGTTGGAAACTAGCCGTTTGATAGAGTGGTCATCCGGGTGGTCGTCCGGTTGTCACAGCTTTCTGTTCAGACAGCCGGCTTGTCAGCCGGTTCGTCAACCTGTGGCTCACAATTTCATCTAAATAAACCGTTAAAGCATGTATTGAGCTCAATAAAGTCTTTGTAAATATAAATCATGAATCCAAGAGACTTTATGCTATATTTCAAGGTCACGAAAATATTTAATTCGGGAATCGACTTTTCGATAATTTTGTATTTGCCGAATAAAAATATCATTGAATTAATCATCAAAATAATTAATAGAGATGCATATAAATTTTCACAAATTATAATGCATACATTTTTCAACAATCTCCCCCTTTTTGATGATGACACAAAATGATAGTTTTTATTCAAGTAGGAGTTATGCCAATCTCCCCCTTAATACATGCACCAAAGCAGTTATCTATGATCAACGAGTAATAGCAATAATCATCAGATCATAGCAAGCAATTTTTTAAATTTGCCCAAAATGGCAAGATAGATCAATTAAAACTTGGCTTTTTCTCCCCCTGTGACATCATAAAAAAAAAAACTAAAAAGAGAAAAACAATAGGGCCATGGTTCCAGCACCATGCCGCTCTTGCCCTGTAGCACTCTATCTTCGTACATTGAGAGCTTGGCGTCCTTGATTTTCGTATTCTCGAATAATGGCTGCTACAACGGCAGCTATAATGCCAATCCAATACCACAGAGTATCCACATTTACATTCCATCCGAACCATGGTGGTATTCTCATGGTAAGTAACGCACACAGCAGAATGAAGATAAAGAGTTGCATCCAAATGGTTTGGATAAACAACCTGAACTCTGCTCGTTCGGCATCTCTTTCGTAAAACTCAAACGGTAACCCTTGCGGTATGTTTGCCATTGCTCGATTTGGAAGGATAGAGATTTGGAGAGATTTAGGCCGAGAGAGAAGGAGAGATAGATAGATGAGGAGATAGAGATTGTGTTGTTGAATTTATAGAGTATGAGATTGCCGAATTGTTTGAAATGCTGCGCCGAATTGTTTGAAATGGTGCGCCGAATTGATTGAATTGCTGCGCCGAAAGAGAGATAATAGGGGATGCGGCACCGAATAGAGATAGGATAGGGGATGCGGCGCCGAATAGGACAAGAATAGGGGTGGCGCCGAAAAGAACAAGAATAGGGGAAGAAAATTGTGTTCGGGTGTTTATTGTTGTGTCCCCTTAATACATGCTCCCCCTAAAAGAGAGCTTTTTAAAGAATGCGAGGGGTATTACCGAGAATGATTATCCCTGCAAGCTTAGAGACAAGAAATTCATATCGGCGAAGTATATAAGAGACAATTTAAGCACTAAGCCATGAAGTTCATACAAACTAAGTGTAACAGACTTAATAAATCAGAGTTAGCAACGCAAAAGCTTGAATAAGACTCAATCCTCACGGTTGTCCGGTTGGACATCCGCTTGGACATCCGACTGACTGTCACGACCCTGACCCGCCCCTTGAGGTCTTAATCATGACAAATGCCAGTGATTTCTAGCAGAGGGCTCCCAAAAGACAGATTTCCAAAACCCACGAAATTATCAGCATATAACAGATTTGTTCAAGACTCAAAATAAATGATCAAACTTGATTCTTGTACATCTAACCAACACTTAAACACGTAAAGAAGGTAGGAGATCCCTACCTCGAGGGTTAGAAGCAAGCCCGAACATGGAGGAAACCTCAAAGTGCTCCGATCATGATTCTTCTTCGATCAATAGGAAGATCTCGTCGCGTAGAACAACTTTAGTACTTGGGATTTTTCCGAAATCTCATTCTAAGGCGATGAAATCGAAGAGAGAAGTTTGGACGAGAGGTGAGAAAGAGAGAGAGTCGGTCGAGGGAGTAGAGAGAGAGAAACGTGTGTGTGTCTGCCCGGAAAAGAAAAGAAATATATGTGGGGGAGAATTATCCCCTACACACACCTTCACTTATACACCCATGCATATTACACTTGCATCCCGAACTTCTAAATTCTAGCACATTCGACATCCGAACTCATTCTCCATTTTATATCACAACTCATGCCTTAATAAAACATAAAGAATTATGGAAATAAAATACGGGTCTCTACACTGACAAATGCAGGTTAAGTCCAGAAAACGTTTAAGAGGAGTAGCATTAAAGACCATAAAACTGTTTTTCTGCATACCAAACACAGGAAAATGAATCATATGATAAAATGTTTGGAGGGTGATTTCTTTATCAAGATCATTTGTACTCTCCATCAAGTATGATATTTACGAATTCAATCAACTCAACATTGAATCCAAAAAAAAAAACTTTTGACATCAAGAACACAACTTTTTCATAAATGATTAGACATGCCGAGTTCTCGTCGAATGAAACAAAATTGTTCTTCACCAAGGGGTTTTGTGAAAATGTCCGCCAATTGCTTGTCGGTACTAATAAAGTTAAGTTCAATATCCCCTTTTTGAACATGATCTCTTATAAAATGATGTCTAATATCAATATGTTTTGTTCGAGAATGTTGAATTGGATTCTTGGTTAAGCTAATTGCACTAGTATTATCACATTTAATAGGAATATGATCATATTGCAAATTGAAATCCTCCATTTGTTGTTTGATCCACAATATTTGGGCACAACAACTTCCGGCCGCTACATATTCCGCCTCGGCGGTAGATAGAGCTACGGAATTTTGTTTCTTGCTATGCCAAGACACTAGAGAGTGCCCTAGAAATTGGCAAGTCCCACTTGTACTTTTACGATCAACTTTGAAACCTCCAAAATCCGCATCCGAATAACCAATTAAATCAAATGCAACTCCACGTGGATAAAACAATCCTAAGTCATGAGAACCGGCAACATATTTAAAAATACGTTTAATAGCTTTTAAATGCAATTCTTTAGGACATGATTGAAATCTAGCACACATGCAAACACTAAACATTATATCCGGTCTACTTGCAGTGAGATAAAGTAATGAGCCGATCATACCTCGATACATCTTTTCATTGACGGCCTTACCATTCTCATCTTTGTCTAGCTTAGTTGATGTGCTCATTGGTGTGCTCGTTGGCTTTGATCCTTCCATGCCAAACTTCTTAATAAGTTCTTTCGCATACTTGGCTTGGTTGATTAGGATCCCCTCATTAGTTTGCTTGATTTGAAGTCCGAGGAAGAAGTTAAGCTCCCCCATCATACTCATTTCAAATTCACCTTGCATACACTTAGCAAACTCTTTGCACATATTATCATTAGTGGCACCAAAGACAATATCATCAACATATATTTGAATAATGAGCATATCTTTACCTTTGGCTTTAATGAAAAGAGTAGTATCAATTTTTCCACGAGTAAAGCCATTGTCAAGCAAGAATGAACTAAGTCTATCATACCATGCACGTGGTGCTTGCTTCAAACCATATAAAGCTTTTGAGAGTTTAAAAACATGATCGGGGTATACATGATCTTCAAAGCCGGGAGGTTGTTTGACATAAACTTCCTCATTTATGAACCCATTCAAAAATGCACTTTTCACATCCATTTGATAAAGCTTGAAATTTTTGAAAGATGCAAAGGCAAGCAATATGCGAATAGCCTCTAATCTAGCTACCGGTGCAAAAGTTTCTTCAAAATCAATACCTTCTTCTTGATTATAACCTTGAGCAACAAGTCTAGCTTTATTCCTAACAAAATTTCCGGATTCATCTAGCTTGTTACGAAAAACCCATTTAGTACCTATAATAGTGTGATCAAGAGGCTTAGGTACTAATGCCCAAACTTTATTCCTTTCAAATTGATTTAACTCATCTTGCATGGCCAAAATCCAATTTTCATCATCTTGAGCTTCCGGAAAGTTTTTAGGCTCAATTTGAGAAACAAAAGCTTGATTTTCACAAAAATTTCTATGAGACGAGCGAGTGGTTACCCCTTTCGAAACTTCTCCAAGAATCAAGTCCTTTGGATGGTTTTGCACGAATCTCCAATCCTTGGAAAGATCTTGGTTGTCTCCCATGGCATCTTGAGGTTGATTAATAACTTCATCTTCTTTGATTTGAGAGCTTTCTACTTGAGTATCACCATCAACTTTTTCTTGAATTTTCAAGTCATGAATCTCATGTGTAATTTCTAAGTCATCATTATCAACAACATCCTTAGTAGCACAAGGATTAGATTCATCAAAGGAAACGTGAATAGATTCTTCAACAAGATTAGTGCGCTTATTATAAATTCTATATGCTTTGCTAGTAAGAGAGTAACCAATAAAGATGCCTTCATCCGATTTTGAATCAAATTTACCCAAGTTATCTTTTCCATTGTTTAATACATAACATTTACAACCGAAGGCATGAAAGTAATTAATGTTGGGTATTCTACCATTCCAAAGCTCATAAGGAGTTTTCTTGAGGATAGGCCTAATTAAAACTCGATTCAAAATATAGCATGAGGTATTAACGGCTTCCGCCCAAAAATATTTTGGCAAAGAGTTTTCACAAAGCATAGTGCGGGCCATTTCTTCCAGAGTACGATTTTTTTTCTCTACTACTCCATTTTGTTGAGGAGTACGAGGTACGGAAAAGTTATGACCAATACCATGTTCATCACAAAACTTTTCATATAAAGAATTGTCAAGTTCTTTTCCATGATCCGTACGAATGTTAGAAATAACAAAGCCTTTTTCATTTTGAACTCTTCTACAAAGTTTAGTGAAATTAGGATAAGCCTCATTCTTATGAGCTAGGAACATCACCCATGTATATCTAGAGAAATCATCAACAACAACAAGACAATAATAGTTTCCACAAAGACTTGGAGAGCGAGTTGGTCCAAACAAATCCATATGAAGTAATTGCAAAGGTCTAGTAGTTGAAACAACATTTTTGGACTTAAAAGAAACCTTGGTTTGTTTTCCTTGTTGGCAAGGACCACAAAGTCTATCTTTTTCAAATTTGATTTTAGGAAGACCTTTTACCAAATTTTTTCTAGAGAGTTTTGAAATAGCATCCATACTTGCATGTCCTAGGCGCCTATGCCAAAGCCAACTATTTTCACTCAAAGCGGAAAAACATTTTATATCACAATTACTTAAATCATTGAGATTAAAAACATATACATTTTCAAGTCTTTGTCCAACGAAGAGTGTCTTGTTGCTTTTGACATTTTCAATGATACATTTGGATTTTTCAAAGATAACACGATTTCCTCTATCACATAATTGACTTATGCTAAGAAGATTGTGTTTTAAACCACTAACAAGTAAAACATCTTCAATAATAGGAGAATTACCTATATCACCGATTCCTATGATTTTGCCTTTGTTGTTGTCTCCAAATGTGACATGTCCACCATCTTTAGGCGAAAGAGAATTGAAAGCCCTCTTGTCACCGGTCATGTGTCTTGAACATCCACTATCAAGGTACCAACTTCCTTCCTTGAGAGAACTTTTGAAGCATACCTACAATAGCACATCAATTCTTGACTTTTGGTACCCAAATCATCTTGGGTCCTTGAAGGTTAGCATTGATACGGTTCTTAGGAACCCAAACCTTTTTTGCATTAGAAGATGAGTATCCTTTCATAGGACATGTAGGAGAAATATGACCAATTTTACCACAATAATGACATGTCAATTTAGAATGGTTAGAAGGAGGAACATCTTTTCCAAAAAGATTTTTGTGTTGAGTGGGATTATAACCAATTCCGGCCTTGTGAAAAGAAACCATTTGTTTTCCAAGAAGAATGTCTAAACTTTCTTTTCCATTAGTGAGTTTTGAAAGAGAATTAGTTAAATCGTCAATTTGTTTTTCTAAAGATTCGTTTTTGGAAGTATCCTTCAAATACTCTTTTTCTTTTGCCAAAGAGGTTCTTAAACTTTCATTTTCTTCCTCCAAAATATCTTTCTCTTCAATTAAATCATCCATTTCTAGTGAGAGATCTTTAGCAACCTTTTTAAGAAATTTGTTTTTAGAAACAACTTTTTCAAATTCTACTTTCAACTCTTTATAGGCAATAAACAATTCATCAAAGGAATAGGATGAGTCGAGATCTACCTCGTTTTCTTCGATGGCCATGAAACACAAGTTAGCGACCTCTTGTTGCTCATCGTCCTCATCGGAGCTACTATCGTCACTATTGTCCCATGTGGCCATCATAGCTCTCCTTTTGTCCTTCTTTGAATATTTTTTGGCATATGGACATTCACTTTTGATGTGGCCGGGCTTCTTGCACTCATAGCAAATGATTGGATCCTTTTTGCTACTTTCTTCTTTGCCTCCATCTTTTCTTGAAAATCCTCTACCTTTGCGAGATGCTCTATTTTTGAAGAGTTTCTTGAACGTTTTTGTGATGAGCGCCATTTCATCATCCTCACTTTCGTTGCTTGAATCCTCCTTGCTTTTTGATTTGCTTGTTGTACTTTTGAAGGCAAGATCCTTAACTTTCTTCTCTTTTTCACCCTTGAGGTTGTGATGCATTTCCTCCGTCATGAGAGATCCCATGAGCTTGTCCATCGTGTATGTTGAGAAATCTTTGGATTGTAGGATGATGGAGGTGGTAGTGTCCCAATTGGTTGGCATGGAACGGAGCACCTTCCTTGTCATTTCGGATTGACTGTAAATCTTTCCAAGAGCTTTTAAACCGTTAGTAATACTAGCAAATCTAGCAAACATTTGAGATATAGATTCATCCGGTTTCATTTTGAAGAGCTCATAGCTATGCACAAGAATATCAATTTTGGATTCCTTAACTTGACTATCTCCTTCATGTGACATTTCTAACTTATCCCATATTTCTTTAGCCGATTCACATGCGGAGACACAATCATATTCATTGGGAGTAATAGCACAAAAAAGAAGGTTCATAGCTCTATAGTTCTTTTCTATTGAAGCCTTTTCCAAATGACTCCACTCATAATCTGGTTTAGGCATAGTCTCTTCTCCAACTTTCTTAGTAGGAATAATGGGACCATTTTTGATAATTTTCCATAGATCATAATCCGTGGATTGAATAAAGATCATCATTCTATTTTTCCAATGAGAGTAATTTTCTCCGGTGAACAAGGGAGGTCTATTGGACGATTGACCTTCGATACAAGAAACATTACTAGTGGTTGCCATGGATCTTAACTCTTAGATGGTTAAATCTACAAACAAGAGCCGAGGCTCTGATACCAATTGTTACCCAAATTATGCAACCTAGAGGGGGGGTGAATAGGATTGCTAGTAATAATTACCAATAAAAATTTATCTCTAACAATATATGCAAACAATAAGTATGCAATCAAAATAGAGAGATAGAGAGATAGAACCCGTTTATAGTGGTTCGGTCCGGATTTGTCCACGGTCCGGCCCTACTCCACTTCTCCTCAAGCAATTACTTGAAGGTTAGACTAATCTTTAAAAGATTACAACTTGTAAGTCTTGCGGGTGCTTACAAGAACCGAATGCCTCTAGCTTTCCCGAGGAGCTAGCACAACCGCAAGAATTTTCTCCGAAAACTTCTCAAAAACAATAACACCCAAATTCCAACCCGAATTTGGTCTTCTAAGCTTTCAAGTGTTTGACTCAAACACTCACTTAGGAAATACAAGTATGTGAAGAAGGTATGAAAATTATCGCTCACGACTTGTACAAATTTTCTCTCAAGAATAATATGAAAGTGGAAGAACAATGAGAATTTTTGGCTTTGATCTTTTGAGAATTTACTCTTGCAATAATATGGAATGTTGTAGCTTGTGTGTGTTCTCATTAATGAGTTCTTGATGCCTTATATAGCCATCCATATGCTTCCTAGCCGTTGGAAACTAGCCGTTGGAACTAGCCGTTGGAAACTAGCCGTTGGAAACTAGCCGTTTGAAACTAGCCGTTGGAAACTAGCCGTTTGATAGAGTGGTCATCCGGGTGGTCGTCCGGTTGTCACAGCTTTCTGTTCAGACAGCCGGCTTGTCAGCCGGTTCGTCAACCTGTGGCTCACAATTTCATCTAAATAAACCGTTAAAGCATGTATTGAGCTCAATAAAGTCTTTGTAAATATAAATCATGAATCCAAGAGACTTTATGCTATATTTCAAGGTCACGAAAATATTTAATTCGGGAATCGACTTTTCGATAATTTTGTATTTGCCGAATAAAAATATCATTGAATTAATCATCAAAATAATTAATAGAGATGCATATAAATTTTCACAAATTATAATGCATACATTTTTCAACAGGTACTTTTGGGATTAAAAAATAGTGAGGATGAAAATATAAGTGCCAAAATTGGGCAAGATGAAAATCTACGAGGGGTGGGTTCTGAGGATGATTCTTTAAGTCTCCCTTTCTTTAATTATTAAACGACTGCGATTATTTTTTGTGGGATCTGAAGTGGGCCTCACGTGTCATTAGTACCCATCGATTCAAGTGCTATCGGTACCAATAGCATTAACTAAAAATGAAAAAACCTAACTAATGCATAACATTCTAATGATTCGGGTTCCCATAAATGGAATCAGTTCCTGTCCAGTTTTTTTACGATCCAGTCCCGTTCAGTTTTGGGCCGTTGTGGGCCTGGGATGAGCTCACAACAATGATCAGAATTATTCATTTTGTAGAGCTCGTCGAATATGTCATCTATGTCAAAAATTAGCTTGATCAAACATCAATAGGTACATGAACGAAATAGATTTGTACTTGAAAAAAATGGCAATTATTAATTTCAACTTAATTTTTGTCATCGCTTTTTTCTTGTACAAATATGTTTCGCCCATGTACCCATTGATGTTTGATCAAGCTAATTTTTGGCATGGATGACATTCGACGAGCTCTACAAAATGAACGATTCCAATCATTGTTGTGGACCCAAAACTGGACCGGACTGGACAGTAAAAAAACTGGACAGAAACTGAACCCCCCATATATATACGGTGGTACGTATTAAAAAAACTAAATAAATGCTATTTATTAACTTATTAAGAAAAAAAGTAAGTTACCAAATCAAAATACACATATACCTTTCTAGTAAAATAACAGTCTTTAAGTTGATAGTCCATAACCGAATCAAAATTAATAATTTTTATTCTTTTAGAACCGTATCCAAACCAATGGACCGCAACGCCAGACCAAGTACAACAATTCTCGGTCTGAAAAGGATCAGTTTAGCTGATAGGTCGGGTTTTATTTTAAAAAAATGCCCCTACTATAATGGATAACAAAACTTAGATTATGGGCCGACTTTGGGCATATGCATTGTGCCGAGTCAAGGATGCAGCCCATTGGGCCCTCACGTTCTATCTAATTTTGGGGCTCCATAGATTTTATGTTCACATGTTACAGTTTGTTTTTATTACTATTAAAAAAAACGACAAGAACAGTACTCTTGATAAATAGTTATTCTGAAGAAGTACTGCTGTATCTTATGCCTTGGAAAATACGCATTGTATGATAAATAAATAAAAAACACAAAGAAGGCAGAAAAGTAGTAGGGTACTGCCATTTTGTTACCATACGATCACTTAAACCGAAGTATATTTTCAGTTCCTTACGAATAAAAAAAATTGAGATTATTACTCTTGACCGATGAACAACACGCTCAACTATATATGTGCTCGTGCTCCCTTCGAAAGATGCTTTTGAAATCAAATTCTAGAAACCAGATGTCGAGCGTGACATTAACTCTGGAAAAAAAAAAAGAGTGTGATATTAACTACCAGAATTTAGGTGTTCAAGACTAATTTCTGAAGGCCACGCAGCACCACACCGCCATTACGCAACAAAACTTGACAGTTGATACTGAAACATGGCATGCAGTTCATTTTCACTTGGCATTGCAGTGTAATATTTTATTAGCCATGGTAAGATCTCCAATCGAGAAGTTTTGGCCATTCGAAAAAGGAAAAAATAAAAATAAAAATCTCTAATCGAGATTTTAGTTTTTCATATGCCAAATATAACTTTTCTGAAACAACTATCCCGAATGAGGATAAACTCACAAACTGTGATACCTACAGTTACAGTACACTCAACCTTTATATACGAATGGAATCCTCCTAAATCTCGGATCCTGATAAAATGTGTACAAATAATAATAACATTTTCACAGTTGAATCTGTACTTGGTTTGATGATGGAAAGACGAGGCGTCTGGTGTTGCTAGGATCTATCAATTAAACTTACACGAGGTGTGTTGCCAGATTCAAGGTAGGAGCTAGATACAATGATACACAAAGACTACTACTTTTTCCTGGTGTAATCTCTTGGTCCAAATATGGTTGATCCAATTCTCACATTTGTACTGCCCATTTCAATCTGCAGCATCAGAAAACGCAGTTGTCAGCGAAGACTTTTTTGGTCCTTGATTCCAAAAGAGAGATACAAATCCATTAGAAAGAGTTTCAAAGACCTTGCCTAAGTGCAAGAAAATTCATGACTTTCTCCAAAAGAAATATTGATAGAGATGTAAGAGTTTCTTTAATTTCTACCAGCAGTCATCTTCAGCAATATGAACTTTCGAGTGGCTAGAGAATGTATAGTTTTCTGAGAATAACTCCAGCACCAACAACAAGAGACCACCATGGTAATCATATCCAACATCTATACATCATTTCTCGTGATCGTGAGTACTTTGTATTGGAACCCACCACCTTTGTGCAATTATGTTGAAGGAAGAACTAAATTCACATCCATTATAACAGAAAAGTTCCACCTCAATTTACCATATACCACTTACCGCTTGCTCAAAGTCACCGGACATGCCCATTGACAGCTCACATTGATTCTCTGCCATTCCAAGGGCCTTGCACACCTCAGTTCTACAGTTTGATAGGGTCTGTTGAATCATGACACAGACTGATCCTCAGAAAGCAATCTAACCAATTGAACAGATGGAAAACAAGAGCTAGAGCATACAAAACTTATGGGAAAACAAACTAGTATAATGCAACAATAGGTTATTCTAACACCACAGGTGAATGAAAATAGCTTGTAGGGCAACTTCTTCCTAGTTTCAAGTTTAAATATATGCACCACGAGCATCAACATTCTTTCTATGGAAGATACAGATTCCCTGTGATCAAATAGCCTTTATATTACAAGGTTTCTGAAAACTTCAGAACAGGAGAAGATATTACCCTAAAGTTTTCCGGAGTTGATGAATAGTCGGGCATCCCTATTGTCATTAAGCCAGAGAACTGAAGGTTCGGGCAACCAAGCTTAACGTGCTTCACAAGCTCTACACAGCGTGATGGATCAACACCAGATTTTGCTGCAATTATAGCACAATGATTAATTGGTGGTCAATTTGTGCTGTTGAAAGGAACTCTTGAGTCTGTGCTGAAAAGGAACCAATAAGCACTAGAATAACGAAAACACCCTGAATGCCAGATAGTTGAGGCAAGCATGCTATCTATCCGAAACAAACAACACTTCTTTTGTTTCATACTCGTTAGGCAATTAAGCACCATTGGCCAAAGTCTAAATTCAGTAGTTTTTAGAAAACAAGACAGGGTGACGTATCTAAAGAGTAAGTAGCAGGAAAAGCAGCTACAGGGTTACATGACCTCATAAGTAAGTTGGTAAATGTCAGAACTCTGTCCTTCCAAAATCTAATTGGAAACAGCATTCCTGTCTTGCAATTGGTTTTGTTGAGATTATAATCATAAGAAGATAATCCAGAAACCACAAACGTTACATAAGAGGAAATCAGGTGATCCCAATTCTTCATCTGATTTTCAGCTAATAATATTTCCATGATAACTTCGCGTAAAAAGCAGTGAAATTAGTTCATCGTACTTACATTCTTCTCCACTTGTATTTACTTGGACTAAGACACTCAAAGGCTTTCTTCCAAGGGTTGAGATTGTGCGATCAAGATGATTTGCAAGCTGTAAACAGATCAACTCTCATTGAAAGAGCATCGAATTTTTGCCTTCCTAAACAATTAAAGGGATGGAATTATTACCTTCTCATTATCTACACCCTCAACCATGGCAAGACTAGGGACTGCAGCTGCATAGGGAAAGTAAAGCCTTCAGACCTTGATATTATGCACCATTCTTCATGAAAATGGAGAACAGATAAGGCAAAATGCACGACACCACAAATCAGGGATTGGGGGAGATTTTATATTTTCCCCAACACACGCGTGCACACTTGTGTGGTGAAAACTCAGATATATGGTTCTGGCAAAAAAAATTGGAATATGTGAATAACATGGCATTGGAACCCTGTAGAATTCATTAATGAAGCAAAAGAGCTGCCCAATTCATGGGCATTAGTTGAAAGGCACCTGGATTTAGGACACGAGACGCCAGACACGTGGGAAGTATAAGTGCGGGTGCATTATCATTTTCCTTTTTTTTTTTTATTACAACCGAAATGGGTATGGTCGGGGAAGCAATTGAGAAGTATTCATGCAATAAAAGGAGCACTACTGAAACATCGAAAGAGATGGATACCCAGTAGGGATTTCACTTTATTGCTCTGCAAATGCCCAACAAAATGCCACTCAATGTCCTCAGGAAGCTGCAAACGTTCAACAATCCAAATATAAGTCATTTCCCGGTCCCCACAATCTCAATTCTAACGAAGTGCCACACTCATCTTGATCACCATTTTGATTCCATCATTTCCAGGTTTTGCATTTTGATGTTAATGCCTTCATATTTTATTGATTTTATCATAAAAAGTAAACATATCTTCCAACATGAACATCAGTTTTGAGGCTTTGAGGCTGACTCACTTTTTTTTTTTTATCCAAACTACCGTTAAACTGCCTAAAAAACTGCCAAGAAAGGAAGGGAAAAAAATGCCACCCAAATTCTTTCTCCTATCCTTTCTACTTTCACATCCCAAATTCCATTGCAGATTAACCAAAATTAGACAGTATTTTTCTCTTTTCATTTTTTGCATAACAAGATTTTCACCCGCATCGTGCTTGCTCGACCGTCTAGTGTATATGCGTTGGGGGGGGGGGGGGGGGGGGGGGGGGGGGGGGGGAGAGAGAGAGAGAGAGAGAGAGAGAGAGAGAGAGAGATGACCTGAGGTGCTTTGTCGATAATTTCTTGGACATAGTTCTCGCCGAAGCAGCGATGACCTGCGTCGTAGACTTGGTGGATGAGAGAGATGGGTTTGGTCTTGCTCACTGCCACCACCCTCACGTCATCGGCCCTGCGGCCGGATTTCTCCGCGGCCTGACGGACTCGGTGGAGCACCGCACGCAGGGCCGTCACGGCCGCACCCTCCAAGGCGGGAGCAGCCATCACCATTCTTTGATTTCTCTCCGCCTCACTTATTTGTCCGAGTTTTTCCGATTTGTCCTTCGGATCGCTCGTTTCTGGGTCGTTTGTATAATCCAACTGATGAAGTTGTGGTTGGTAGTTAACGTGATTTGACATTTTAAGGCCCTGTTATGTTTAAAGGAAATATTTTTTTTAATAACTCCGGTGTACAGACTAGTTTACTCGTCCATCAACTAATTATGGGATCAATTTCACCGCTCACTTGGGAAAAACTCAAGTCAGAGCAATTGCTCTTCATGGACCGGCTTCAAATGAGTTGATAGCGAGGTTTGAGACCTTAAGAGCATCCATAATGGGTGTGTTAAATGTGTGTGTCAAAATATTTGTTAAAGTGTATATTAAGATAAAAATGGATCTTACAAATGTGTGTTAGGCATTGCTAACTTATGAGTGTGTTAGAGCATCTACAGTGGGGTTTGAGTATTAGGATAAAAATGGGTCCCACAAATGTGTATTAAGAGAAATGAACATTTATGTTTTATGGTTGGTGTTTGTATTTATAGAGATGGGATCCACTTATTGTTTGATAGTTTCTTTGCCAAACTTAGCAGACTACTAGATTTAACACATTCTAACACACAAAAAAATACAAACATTGTGCCAAAAAATATATTTTTTTGTTTGCTATGTTTTAACACACAATTAAAACACTAGTTACTAAACCTATTGTGAATGCTGTTAGGAAATCCACATAAAAGTAAATGAAAAAGACCAATAAGAGCATTTCCAACCGAAAATCATAAAATGGAGATTGAAAATATTACAGTATTATCTTTCGGAATTTTCATTATTCATTTTCAACTGAAAACCTTCATTTCCATATCTAAATCCACAGGAATTTTTTATTAAGTATGGAATTAATGTCTCAGCAATTTTTAAATATCATTTTCTCAATCTATAAATTGATTTTTATGATTTTTTTGCAAGAAAAAATTATAGTTATGATTTTTTTGCGAGAAAAAATTATTGTTATGATTTTTTTTGCAAGAAAAAAAAGTTTTGAATAGTATTCGGTAAGACAACGTAATAATTAAAAGGGTTGTGGTGATTGTTTTCATTCAAAAATATATTAGAATGTATATGAGCAACAACCTAAAAAACTACGAGAAAAAATTCCTTGGCTTCTATTTTGTATATTTTATTTATTTCAAGTAACTAATACCAAAGTCCTACAGTATTAAATAAGCAAAATAATAACTCATCTCATCTAAATAACTTTGTTTATTCATTATTGATTTTCAAATAAGCAAAAAAAAAAAAACCCAAAAGATTAAGACTATAATGGATAGGAAAAATTTAGATACAACAATTATTTATAACGCTCATCATCAGATGAGAGCCACACGTACATAAAACGAGAGATACGAATAACAACTGTATCCGAAATTTTGTCAAAATGGAGGGCAATCAAAAGTAAAAGAACGGGAAATAACTACAACTTGGGGGCTCCAATGCAAATTCCACAAATCAAAAGGAAAAAACGAAATAGGGAAAAATAACTTCTTCGTTCCTCTGCGCAGAGGCCTGCCCCTCTTCTCTCTCTCTCTCTGCCATTTCTTCCTCTAGGGTTTTTTTTTTTTTTTTGATCAGACAAAAAGGCCCTCAGGGCTCTAGGGTTTCTTCGAATACTCCCCATACAATACGCAAACACGTATAGGTTAGGTCTACGATCGATCCGTATCAAAGAAATGGATCTGGAAGTAGTGGGGCGCCACGCCCTCCTCTTCGACGACGACGCGACGGCGTCGTTCGTCAACTCCACAGACGCCCTCGTCGACTGGAACTCTCTCCTCATCGACCGCTACGACGTCCGCCACCTCCTCTCCAGCCCTCCGCCGCCCAGGCGGCGGCGCAACCCTCAGCAGACGCAGCACTCTTCTCCCCCTTCCGATTCTTCGATTGAATCCGAGCTCGATCACGAACGATTCCTCGATCTCCCGCCGCCATCCGATGAACAAGGTATATTATGAATTATCAGTGTAGGTTTATGTTTCTGTACATATTTTATTGCTATTTCCCCCCTGTACTTTGGCTGACTGCTCCCTAATTAAGGCCGATAAACGAATCAAGCTACTCGAGTTTGAGCTCATGTTTGTTTGTTAAAAGCTCATTCTATATCAGTTTGCTGTATAAACAAACCAAGCTTGAACATTTTTTTTTAAAGCTAGTTAAGTTTTTAAACCAAGCCATCCTAGCATGCTCCTCCATATTGATTGGAGTATTATTTTTGACTTGGCTGACTGCTCCCTAATTAAGGCCGATAAATGAACCCAGCTAGTCGAGTTTGAGCTCGTATTAGTTCGTTTAAAGCTCATTCTAGATTGGTTTGCTTTATTGACAAACCGAGCTTGAACGTTTTTTTTAGCTTGCCAAGTTTCTAAACCAACCTTGAACAAGTTATTAGTCAGCTCGGCTTACCATGCCATCCTAACAGCTCCTCCATGTTAATAATTATTCTTGACTTGACTAATTATTGTGAAAAGTACTCACTATCCAAATGAAACACGATAGATTATCTACCCAAGAAAACAGAGAGCCCCGCATATTTATGAAAAATTTAGGCTTTCTGGGATCGGCTCTTGGTCGGCTCAATTAAAGCTCGTTGGGGATCAACTCGTCTCATAAACAAGCTAAGATTGAACATGGTTTGAAGCTCGTTAAGTTTTCAAATCAAGCTTGAACAACTAACAGCTCGGCTCGTTTGGCTCGTTTGGCTCGTTTATCACCTCTATCCTTATTGTTAAGATCTCTATTTATGTTGGACGAGGAGTCGAGGACAGAATACTTAAATTGCACTCGAGTGATATGGTTACTACTGGTGTAGTGTTGTTCATCAGGAGTCAGGACATTTACGTTCTAAGGAAACTAATTGAAATTTATCTGTTGTGCAATTGCTAAGTGAAGAAAATAGAACACATACTTTTTCTTGCTTAAATGTATTCGTTTGTAAAAGTTGTATGAACTGTTCTTTCCCTTGTCTTGAATGGGACAGAGTCACAGAACCGTCTGTTGTGGTTGGAGTGTTGGACTGATATATTATTACCTGAGTGTTCATTTGTGGTTGCAGTCTTGGTCTAGTGAGTAGGTCTTTCACATGTTAAGGTTTGGATAGATTTATGTTGAAGTAATTACCTGGAAACCAAATAGTCAGGACTTAAATTGACTTGCTGGAAATAAAACTTTAAACTGTCTATGCGAAGGTCTTAGAATGTGAGTCAATCAGTGGCAATATGCTTAAACAAGCGAAATGGGTGATGTTCATCCTTTGGTTGGTACTTAGAGGCTAGAGCCTGGGTTCATGCATGACACAATTGATGTTCTGAGTTGACTTACTGAATTTGCTATGGTGAGTTGTTTTGCTGCTGAGGTTGTAAAATTTAGGCTCTGTTTGGAACTTGTGGAAAGAAGTGCAAAAGAAGAGAACATTTTAAAAGTTCTCCTCCCCCTGTTTGGTTCTTAAAAAGCGAAGGAAAATTTTCAAATTCCAATTCAACTATTCTCTCAATTCCTCTTCAATTTTCCTTCTTATTTCCTTAGTTACTTTCTCTTCTTTTCCCTCTCTTTCCCCAATTTCCAAACAGAGCCGAAATGGCTTTTGGCATATTATGTGCTGCCAAACGACATAAATTATTAAAATTCATCTAAACAAACGGAGCATAAGTGTTGTTATTATTGAAAGAGAAGTTTGTATCCCTTCAATAGTTTTCAGATCTTTCTTGATGGATATGGGTTAACATATTGACCTTTATCAGGAGGACATTAGTTTTAAGAAACCTTGATAGCCTAACTTACTAATATACATGTTGGCAATCCTTATGAAATTTGGTTGGGTAAAAGCGGCATTTTGGTAATGTTGTATTCTGTACTCTTGGGGGTTTGTCTGGCCTATGGAAGGCTTAGCAGACGGAGCCTAGTTTCTAATGTATGATAATAGTATATAATTCTTTGCAATAGATTTTCGAGTTTGCAGGAAGAACATCTAGTTTGCTACAGTTGCATCTCCCGGTGCCAAGTAAGATTATCTTTTCCTCACTATAGTGTTTTATATTTGATTCCCACTGGTTTCTACATTAATTTCAAATTGTTATGCACCTTTTCACACTGTTACTGCTAATACAAGTGTATGTGAGTTAATTGTGGATCTCCATTTTATTTGCAGAAACAGATGAGGGAGCCAAACCAGATGATGCAGGAGGCTATCATTATGTTGCGTTTTCCTATGGAAACACTGAGGATTCAGCTGATCAGAAGAACTCGGATGATGGACAGGGGAATTCGGGTTTTTGTCCGCCCTTCCCTGTTCCCGAAAGTTTACTTCAAAGCCTAGTAAGTAAATGCTTCTCGATTTTCTTTACCTTGTCCGTCGTGCTGGCACCTCACCTCTATAGTGTAGTTGATTTGTTAAGTATACTTACTCCATGTGGCGAAATGATGATTGTCTAAAGGTGCGTGTGTTATTCTAAGGCTCACCATGTCTAAGTTTTCAGATGCTCGGAGCAGGGTGGAGTTCTTGTGACCTAAAGGTTGCCATTCATGGGCACCTTGTTTCCTTTTGATGTCATGATCAAGGGCTGTGCAGGTGGGATTAGGAATTGTAGAATTTTGCTTACTTTAACCTGCAAAACCTTAACTGCTTGAGAGCAATGGGATGAAACATACTGTTGTAAGGTTTTGTTGCTTGATCATTTATCGTGTCCAGATATATGTCAGATTCATTGGGTTTATCTTGATATTATCTAGTAAGAATTCTGTTTCGTATTATTTTTCTGTTACTTTTGCTGTCCTATGAAATTTCCCCCTTTAAAAGAGAAGCCTTCTTTTTTTGTTTGGTTGTTTGTTCAGCCTCCAACAGAGAAGGTACATCAGATAATTGCAAGGACTGCAGTGTTTGTCAGCAAACATGGTGGGCAGTCAGAGATTGTTCTGAGGGTGAAACAGGGAGACAACCCCACATTTGGCTTCTTGATGCCTGATCATTATCTTCATGCCTACTTTAGGTTTCTTGTTGATCACCAGGATCTTGTGCAGTCTAGTACTGATGGAAAAGCTGAAACTGAGAAGAAAGGTAATACAGAGAGCAATCAGACAGATGGTGTTGTGGCTGGGGCTCTCTCTTTGCTGGGTTCTGTTTATGGGTCAGGTGAGGATGAGGATGGAGCAGATAAGGATGGCAAAGTCGCCCCAGAATCTGAAGAAATTTTGTCTGGGAAAACCTTTGATGCTAGCGATGGAACAGTTTCTGTTGGTTTTGCGAAAACTGATATCTCTAGAAATATAGATGGAAAAAATGAGGCTTTTGGCAAGCATTCAATTGTTTCCAAAGAAAAGTTTCAAATACCAAAAAGGAATTCTTTCACTTGTGCACCCAAGTCTGGAACTACAAACAGCACGAAAAAAGGTGAAACTTCCGGTTTACTTTCGACTGCTGTGGATATTTCACAGCATTCTGCTGTTTCTAACGTGTCTCAGACTGAACAATTGATTTTGGAGCCACCTTCTGAATTGAAAAAATTGGTTGATAAGATTGTTGAATTTATTGTGAGAAACGGGAAGCAGTTTGAGGCAGTACTCCTTGAGCAAGACAGCAAACATGGGAGATTTCCATTCCTTCTGCCATCTAACCAGTACCACCCTTACTATGTTAAAGTGCTCCAAAAAGCTCAAGAGGTAGTTTTCTCTTCATATACGTGTGTACCATTCTGCTTGCCAGTGTCTACCTGACAGTCTTGGGATAAGAAATGGTGTTTGAAAGGTTTATTTGGAAGTTAGGATTGATCTTCTAACTTCTTTCTGTCAAGATTTTTGGCTTTAGATTATGCTATTAATTCTCACATGTTTTCTTAGTATTAAATATATTCTCACGAGTCTTCCTTCTTAAACATAGTCGAAGAATTTCCATAACATCTTGCATCTCAGGATTTATTCTCATCTCCTGAAGTTTCAATGTTTTGCTGTATTAAAGAACTTCGTAGGGTTTAAGATTTTTTAGCATGCACATGTCAATAAACTGGTGGTCTGGTTCCTTCTTTTCTTTCTTGCGTAATATGAGGTGTAATTTACAATCAACTATTTCTCATGAGCTCACTTTTTGTTGCCTATCTAATCTTAAAATCTCTTTAACGTCAATGAGTTTTTGGGGATCTTGATCTTGAGTAGTAACAGTTACTTCGGTTGTTTGTTGTATTTTGCTCCTTGCTAGAGTGCAAATTGGTTCCCTTCTGTTGTACTCGTTATTTATTGATAAATTGAATGTACACCTATGTATGGCAGCTAAATCACGCACTTTGTGCTGTCCAGGATTTTCTGTGCTTGCACGTTACCATTTTGTGTCTGATGACGTGATGCACAGCTATATTAGAAGTTCTTTCTTCTTAATCATCCATTCCGTGAGTACCGGGGATATTTGACTTTCCTTTAGCTGGATATGCTGAGCTGCAATAATTTCCTTCATTTCCACTCTCTTATTCATGTTTCTCTATTGTATTTTCAGTTGAAGTTGATTGGCAAGAGCTTCATTTCTGAGAAGGATGATTCAGTCATGAATGGGCTGGACAAGAAAACTCGGTTATCCAAGGGAAGTGATTCTTTGTCCTCAGGATCTGCTGGTTATGACATTCCATATGATGCTGATAGGAAAGAAAAGTTTAGAATGGTAATTGGAAAGTCCAAGAAGGATGGGCAGGATCCACCTTCCCAAACAACCCAGCCTCAGTTTGGAGTTAATGTAGATGCAGCAGCAGCAGCAGCTATCCTTCAGGCTGCATCACGTGGCATTAAGAACCCTAATTTCGGATTCTTTTCAAACTCCACATCATTAAATGGGGACAGTCATGGTCGAAATAGTGAAGGTGAGATCCGAAAGTCAGGTGATAATACTGCACCTGGCTCAGTTGCCAAGGATATTGCAAAGACTGCAGCTCTTGAAGCGGCAAATGAGGCAGACTCCTCGGAAGCACACTTGACTAAAGAGCAGAGGTTGAAGACCGAGAGGCTAAAACGGGCAAAAAAGTTTGTAGCCATGTTGAAAAGTGGAGCTGCACCTGGGAAAACTGAACCATTGCGTGGCTTATCAGTAGAACCGCAAGAAACTGGGGTATCTACCTCTGGTAATTTGGGTTTTAATCTTGCTGGTAAAGAAAAAGAAGGCATTTCTGTTCCTGTTGATGCTAATAATTCAGCTAAAAAGGAGAAATTTGAGAAGTATTCTGACGAGTACCAGGAAAGGAGATCAAAGAGGAAATACCGGTCAAAGTCTGCGCTAGACAAAGGAGGACGACAAGAAGATGATGAAGACGACGACAGTGAAGATGAAGTAGAAGAAAAAGAAAAGGATCGCAAGAAATCAAGGAATAAGCACCGGTCTCGTCGATCTTCACGTGAAGAAGGCGAAGAAGAAGAAGATAAAGAGGAAAGGGATTACAGGTACGCTAGGAGAAAGCACCGGTCTCATCACTCTTCACGGCAAGAAGATGATGAAGATGAAAGGGATCACAAGGACTCTAGGAAAAAACACCGGTCTTATCATTCATCAGAAGATGACAATAAGGAAGAAGATTATGAAGACGAAAGGGTTCACAAGCACTCAAGGAAAAAGCACCGGTCGCATCGCTCATCAGACGATGATGAAGAAGATTATGAAGAGGAAAGGAATCGAAAGCATTCAAGGAAGAAGAAGCACAAATCTCATAGTTCTTCAAGACACCATAGAGACAGGCATAAGCACAAGGAGGGTCATCGTTCTTCTTCCAAGAACAAGCATGAGAGCTCCTCTGATGAGGAGCATCTTCATCGTGACAGTTCTAATAAGCATCGAAAGATATCTCATTCAGAAGAAGAGCTGGAGGAAGGAGAGATCAGTTCAAAAATGTCGGACAAATCGAGAGGAAGTGTGGCTGCTGGTGTTAGTAGGGAAGCTTCTCTGGATGTATCAAGTTCCTATCGAGATGGTAGAGCTCCTTCTCAGCCCTCGGAAGCTACTGAGGTCTCTGATGAACTCAGAGCCAAGATCCGGGCTATGTTGATGGCAAACTTGTAAGCGGTAAGTTAAATTCATTGTAATGGAAGCCTAAAATTTGATTATTTTTTTCTTTTATATTAGCTTTCAATGAATGTTTTCATAATGTTGACCTCAACAAGCTGTTAGTTGTCCCATTTCAAATGTTAGCTTGTCTGTCAGTTACTACTACCACTGATGATTTAGAGTTTGCGTGCTAGAAGGTGGGGAATGAGAATGCACAATGTTTTTGTTGAACATTGAAAGGCCTCGTTTGAGATCGGCTTGAGTGAATAAGTGGAGTTTAACCATATTGAAATTATTCGAGTTCGATTTGTAATCAGCTATTGTCTGTTGTAGTGAAATGGGGGTGGTAGCATGCTGGGGTGCAAAACCCAATTCAATTTTGTCATGGCTCAAAATTCTTGCGAGCGTGAGGGAAGTAAAGAACTGTGAATTTTATTGAGAGAATGGAGTATTTTCCACAAGAGGCGCCTTGTTATGGCTGTCTGCAGTAAGCTTGCTAGTCTAGTTCAAATCTTGCACTCTCAGAGTAATTGATTGTGTTATCCTTGATATGGAGCAAACTAATTGTGCTATACACTTAATTTTAATTTTATTGCTATTGCATGAATGTGTCGTCACCCTTTGTTTTTTTTGTTTTTTGTTGTAGTAATGCCGTTTATGTTCATTGTCTATTTTGTCGTGAAAATTACTGGAAAACTGCCTTATTTGTCGTGGAAAATTACTGGAAAACTGCCTTTATAGACTATCATGGTGTACTGCAATGAGCAATGCAAGGGCTCTAGCAAAGGAAGGAGTTCAGCCTCATCACTGTAACTCTAAGTTAACGTGCCACTATTCAGTGGTCTTTGGCACGGCCACATGGTGCCCCGAGACCTTTAACTATCACACACAATCATTTAGGGTTGATAAACTTTGTTGTTGACTCCGCTAATTGTTTGCTGGTTGTGGGTTATGAGTCACCATGTGGCCTTGTCCCAGGACACCCAGTAATATTTCCTCTATTTGGCTGATGATTCCTTCTCCAATGATGACGAAAGATGTTGAAAGGAGTGACACATCTATTAAGCGGTCACGGGCAATAAACAAACAGATGTTTCATGCTTAAGTGCACCCTGACTATGGGTTTATAAAAGATTTTTCTCTTGCGGCTTTGCCAAGAGGTTATCAAGTTTCGAACTCGTTTGCATTACTCGTCTTCATATATAGCTCATTTTCCTATTGCCACTTGATCCCAATTGCCACTTTAGTCAAACTTGTTTACCCCTAAAAATTACAAGCAGGATTTTTCTATACAGAATTCTCATTGCGAATGACCCATTGTGGTCCGTTTATTTGAAAGAGACGGAATTCCCATAGCAAATGAGCTATTGTGGGCCGTCTGAGTAATTACTGAGAGGTCTTGAGGTACTGTCACGTGGTGTCCAACACCTTTATTTCTTACACAATTTTTTACGGTTCATGGACTCGGTATTAGGTTCCGCTGAAATGTGTGGTCAAGAAAAGTGTTGAGGCATCACGTGACGGTGTCTCAAGACCAGCTAATAATTTTTCGGTCCTCTGACTTAAAATAAAAACACACACGACCCGGTACAATATCTCAGTCTGATTGGGTTTTTTTGTTTAAATATTTTATTACTAGTAAGTCAAATTTTTAACGGGGTATATCTACCAATGAAGGGTGGGTCCCTAGTTAGAAACTTGGATTTGGTAGGACTTGGCCCAGGTTCAAGTCCCCATAGCTCCTCATTGAGGCTAGCTAAACATACTTTTAATATCACTTACGCGTGGTGGGACCTTAATTTTAGCCCCGACGTAAGTGTGGTACGGTTCAGTCCCCTACAGATATTGGTGTGGTGTGACAGGGCAATACTTCTTGACAGAGGTGACGAGGTACCATACCTGCACTTCTATTTCGTGTACCAAAAAAAAAACGTGGTATGTCTATATCCATAGGAATCTAGTTTAATTAGTGTTGTTTTGTATGCGAATTCTAGTGGAAATGCCAATTTTAAAGGTCTAATAGCTTTCTTTATCATTCGATCAAGTTGTAACCACCATTATTTTCCACATTGGTGAGATGCACAAGCAACCATAATGTCAACATATCTCAGTCAAGTGTCAATTCTTGCTAACAGAAACATCTGGACTGGTTAACTTATGAGCAGTAAAGGACATTAGTTACACCAACACTTTAATTGAATTCCATTAGGCTTGGGGAGGGTTGTTCCCTCCTAAGGTATCATGTTTGAAACTTCTCAAATGTTATCAACTCCTTTGTGGTTAATTCATATAAAGCTTTACTCTGGCTTTAAATGGACCTCCTCTAGTGAACAATAGAATTGTTCTCCAATGATTAGTTAAGAATTCGTAAGCTAGTCCAGACACCCAATTAAAAGAAAAAAAAAATTTCTATACCAAATGGATTACAGTACTAAGTACTACTCCCTCCATCTTAATTTGTCGTGCCTATGTTGATTTTTCCAAAATTTAAGGGAACATTCAATTTTACCATTTAACTCCTTTGACATAATTTGATATTATTGGGTTGTTAAGGCACGTGAACAAATTTGAGTTCGATTCAAACCTAGGCAAGCTTGGTTCGAGTTTGGCTAATCGTAATTTTTATTGAGCTCGGGTCGAACTCGAGTCTGCTAAAAACTTAATGAACAAATCTGATTATTCTAATATTCGGCTCGATTTGGCTCGTTAACAGCCCTAGACTTGTCCATAGTCCTGAACCCACAAATGTCCATGATTGGGCTCGATCCCTAAACTCCCACAAGGGAAAAACCGGGATATGTCAACTGGGCTAGAGCCCATTAGCGCGAAAGTTCAATGCTTTTTTTCCGATTGATCTTTTAAGGTGTCGTGACTTTTAAGGTGTCGTGATGTCTGCCGTTGATGGCGATCCAATCTCAGCTACATCCTCTGTTACTACCGGCTGTACTTTACATTCCTGGTGCTGCTACTGGTACAGCAACTAAGGCACAGACAGCACGTACAACGCATGTTTGGGCCCGTTTTAAGTCTAATAAAAATAATTGGAATCGCTCATTTTGTTCAATATATTTTGTGTAAGGACCCTGTAAAAAATCAGCTTCATCCGATATCGACAAAAGCATTTACGAAGCATCCAAAATATCTTTAAAAATTTTCTAAAGCAATTTTGGACACTTTGTAAACGCCCTTATCGATGTCGGATGAAGCTGATTTTTTATGGACACCTTAAGAAAAATATGTTGAACAAAATGAGCGGCTTCGATTATCTTTGTTGGGTCCGAGACGGGCCCAAACGCTTGCTGTACATGTTGTCTGTGCCCCATTTTCTGTACAAGTAGCATTTCTGTTCCTGGTAAGACCAAAATAGCAAGAGGAACTCACGTCCCCTACAGTTTCCTCACAAACACAGCCCAGGTTTACAGATTAAACCTATCTGATGATCATAATGTCTTTGTCGACAGTAACGGAAAGAGGTTTGTCTGCAAATTAAGTGATCGACCTCGTCCCGGGGTTGGTTTCTACTCGAAGATCTCACGACATCCAAAGTTACTAGTCATTTTTTTTCTATTCAACCCTCTCACCAGGATTAAACTTGAACTCCCTCGAAGTAAACGCATATGCATGTCCAAGTTCGCGATGTCCACGAGCCCTCGTGATCCTCATTGCGTGATCGCGGTACAAAGCGGGGCAGATTACCAGTTTAGTTATTGTCATGCTGGAGATGCACGGTGGAGGCCTATTTGTGGTACTACTACTACTGATCAGCGGAATTACGACGACATGATATACTACAGAGGTCGGTTTTACGCTGTGAAAAAATACCATATATGATGATAACTGCATGACATGTTTCGAGTTTGCTGCCCTCCTATCGTGACTCGGACTCGACCCTCATCTGCATGGGAAAGAACAGTGAAAAGCCCGAGCAAAGCGGGCTATGGCTCTCAAAGTACGACATGATATACTACCGAGTTCGGTTTTACACTGTGAATAAGTACTATGTACGATGATAACAGCTGCATGATATGTTTCGAGTTTGCTGCTGATAGAAATCAGCCTCCTATCGTGACCCGGATTCGACCCTGCATGGAAAAGATGATCGAAATCAGCCCTCCTATCGTGACTCGGATTCGACTCTGCATGGAAAAGAACAGTGAAAAGCCCGAGCAAAGCGGGGCTATGGCTCTCAAAGTATTTGGTGGAGCTGCCCTAGTGCAGCTACTGCGGCGACAGTAGTACTTCCTAATAAATTTGACTTGGTACTGGTTATGAGAGGCTCGATGTGGAAGCCGTTTCATTGGGATATTGGTCCAAAATCTGGTTGTGACACGGCATGCATGGTTTAGGATTTTCAAGATGGATTGGACTGAGAATACTTGGAGGGAGGTAACCAATTTTGACTGCAACAATTGCAACGCCGCCAATAAAAGAAAATTAGCCTTATTTTTGGCCCATGATGACTCTCTCTCTCTCCGTGCTCGCGATCCCAATCAATGTAAAATGCTTACCTGTAACTTGTTTCCTTGGAATATATAATTTCGGAAAAGTTTACAATACACACCCCTTAAAAGGGTATACCATATGCACCTATTTTATAGTTTATTCATAACATTTTAGTGTGTTTCGTAACTTTTGTTCTAGAATTCATAGCCTTTCAGCAGTATGATTCATAACATTTTGGTGTATCTCGTAATCTTTATACGATTCGTAACTTTTTAGCAATACGATTTGTAACATTTTCTTCATAATTCATAACATTTTTGAAGGTGCATATGATACACACCCAAATAAGGGGTGTGTATTGTAGTCTTTCCCATATATTTCAACACAAAGTGTCGTAATTCGTTTTTTTTTATAATGCACGGGCCATTTCGGCCATCGGCCTTACCAATGTATCATGCAATTTTTGTTGTTGTTGTAATTAATTAGGGTTAAGAGAGTTTTAGAGAAAATTGTTCTCAAAGAGGAGAGAAATAGACTTGGTACTCAGTAGATTCTTTATTGTAGTGGACTGCTGTAGCTCCCGTTGTTGAGGGTTTTCACATATTTTTGTGCGTCTTTTTTATTTCTGTTTCACACGCGTAATTTTCTTTTTCTGCGTGATTTTCGTGATCGGAAGTTTTCAAAATCCGTAGTGACGTTGTGGATTGAACGTGACGCCCGATTCCTAACATGTGATGTAGTACATATGGGATAGCGTAACATTACTCGATCGTGAGTCCGTGACGGTGCGATGGGAAGTGCAAGTGTTTGGTCTCATGATCGATCAATCAATGTAATATGGCGGAATGTGATGACAAAATGATCACGTACGGTTCCATGCCTACAATTTCAACTTTTTGGACCATTAATTAAAGGAGAAGATAAGTATTGAGATACTAAACCCATCCGTATCATACCTCAACCCTTTGGATGCAAAATTCAACTGTATCCCAATTATCTGCATCACATGATGCTAGTAGAGTATAGTCTTCGTGGTTATATGGAAAATGTTGGCAAATGGTGTTGACCATAACATGTCGGTGGTACAGTGCATGAACCGGAGGTATCCTCTTAAGTTCAAAATTTCTCAGATGTTATCAACTCATTTAGGTCCGGCCCTACTATCATTTAGGTCCGGTCCAAGTAGGGGGTGAGACAACATCCACTAGGATTAGCCGAGGTTTGCCTAAACTGCATACTTTTTTTTTTTTTAACTAATTATATGAGGTCATCCACTCTCCTAGCCTCGCCATATATGTACAAAGATGGGTATATGCCAAGATGTATAAAGTACATATAGAGAGAGAGAGAACCAGTGAAGTTGGTAACTGTGACGATCCGAATTTTTGCATTGCCTCAACATAAATACATCTTCAATAATTATAAATCTTCAAATAAATATACATGGTGGGCCCTGAATTCCTCCAAAATAATCTTTATAACTAAAACTTCCAATAGTTTAACTCGGGTCCCCACTTAACTTGCTCCGTACCTGAAAAATATAAAAGGGCCGGGTAGTATATGCAATACGATGACAATAACATGGCTAGCAATAAGAATATGCTCAATAAATGAGGATAACAAATCAAGTAGGACCATTCTGAACGCTTTTCATTTGTAGCCTCATACCCGGCTCATTTCGATAACATGCCAAGCATCACCCAGGTCAAAATCTGTTTAGGCACTTGGGCCCCATAAATACTCCAGACTCCCCGTAGGATAGTCAATCATACATTTCTCATAATTCTGTGACCTGATGGGCTTGTACATGTACCAATCTGTTCCATGACTTTCAGCCAAATATTTTCTCTGTCACAATATAAAATGTGACAATAACCGAATCAAGAAACTTAGACATCAAATGAGTACAAATATGAGAGGACCAAAGAACACTATTTGCAAAAAGATTTAGCTAAAAATGTATTGCACACTATCCGGTACCTTAAATAACGATCATGACCGATGAATATCCATGTCTCTCGCCGTTACTAGGATCATCCCAAAATTATGAGCTTACTGATCCGAGACATCCAAGGTCTGAAGTGTATAGAAAACCTTCAATAACACATGAAAAACCCCACGGCCAAATGGCCTGTCCTTAGAAGAAGGGGTTTGATTCTCTTAAATTCTATTGTGACTAGTGCTCTCTAATTACTATTATAAGTAAAACTAAATTCATGAACATATAAAGACAGGATCAAAAAAAAAAAAAAACATATAAAGACATAAGCTGCCGACTCCCATTTCTGTTCTTTTATTTAATTCCCATAAGACCCAATCATGGTACACTTGTCCACTTACCTAACATGTACACCTAGCTCCTTCCATAAAGGCACACATACACCAAACCCATGCATTTGCCGACAACTCTACAAACGGGTTGTTACAATAACTCATCTTCTTCCCCCTAGTGGTGACTAAGGTTCGAATCTTACGAGGGGTGGGATTTCTGGAGGCAGAGCTATGAATAGCCTCTGAATTTTTCTGTGCTAACTTTAACGCCCCTCACTAATGTATACAATATTGACACACACACACACACAAAAGTGCGAATGAGATTCTGTGCGGTCGGAAAATTGAGTTGCACAGTGCACTCCGTTGGATGGGCACGCTATGAAAATTAGGGCCATTCTGGCTAAATAAGCCAAGATGGCATATTTTTTTTGTCCTTATTCAATTTTTTTTTGCATTTGTTAATTTTTCGTCGATTTTTTTGAGGATTATTGCTTTGTCATGACGAGAAGAATCTAAAAAGTAAAAAATTATGATCAAAATCTAATTTTTTTTGAATAAAGAAGAAAATAAGCCAATTTTTTCTTCTTTATTCAAAAAAAAAAAGGATTTCGATCGTCATTTTTTACTTTTTAGATTTCTCTAGTTATGAAGAAGCAATAATCCTTAAAAAATCGACGAAAAACTAACAAATACAAAAAAAAAAAAGAATAAGGACAAAAAATAAGCCACCTTGACTTATTTAGCCGAAATGACCAGCCTAATGATCTTGAAGCAACTAGATGGTCAGTGTAGACCATTCATTTTCTTTTAAGATAGATGAATTAATCCTGAGAGGTTGGCCTAGTGGTCAAGGCTTGAGACTAGGTTTGCACCATCTTAAAGTTTTTGGTTCGAAATCTCTTAAATGTTATCAATTCTTTTTGGGGCTAGTCCATACAAAGCTTTGCTCTGTGAGCGGTGGGATTGGTCCTCCAGGTTAGTCAAGGTATGCGAAATTAGCCCGGACACTTGAGTTATCAATAAAGGGCAAAGGTTTGAATCCGTCAAATATAGCCTATGGGCTGTAGCCCAGTTGGCGGCATCTCCTGATTCTCCCTATGTGGGAGGCCTCTGAAATTCTTTGTGGACTAAGGGCTTGTTTGATAACCTAAATTCAGCACTTAATACTGAATCAATTAAGTAATAAGTGATTCAGTAGGTTTGATAACCACATTTCATATTACTTAACAAATTAAGTACCACTTAAAATTTAGGCTAAAAACTTGAAAAAAATTAAGTAGCTTTCAGCTACTTAATTCTGGCTGAATTTTTGTGCACTTACATTCAACCGTCATACCACCACCACAGCCACTTCCACCAACACCTCCACCACTCCACCACCACCACCACTACCACAACCTCCACCACTCCACCACCACCACCTCCACTACCACCACTCCTCCTCCACCACATCACCACCACCCCCACCACCACTCCCTCCACTACCACCACCACCACCACATCACCACCACCAACTCCACCACCACCACTTCCTCCACTACCACCAACACCACCAGCTCCACCACCAGCTCCACCACTCCACCACCACCACAACTCCACCACAACCACCACCACTACCATCACTACACCACCACCACCACCGCTCCTACCACCACCACCACCGCTCCACCACTCCACCACCATCATCACCACCGCCGCCACCCCCCCACCACTACCATCACTCCACCACCACCACCACTCCACCCCCACCACCACCACTTCCTCCACTACCACCACCACCACCACCACCACCACATCACCACCACCACCACCACTCCACCACTACCATCATTACACCACCACACACCACCGCTCCTACCACCACCTCTACCACTCCACCACCATCACCACCACCGCCACCGCCACTCCACCACCACTACCATCACTACAACACTACCACCACTCCACCACCACCACTACCACTACCAGCACTCCTACTACCTCCCCCACTCCACCACCATTACCAAAAGTATATTGTGACCGTTAGTAAATTAAGATAAAATTGGAATAAAATTAATTCATCATTTTTTTAATTCAGTACTTAATATATTTATCAAACAGTTTTTCAGCTTAAAAATTTCAGCATTCAGTTTCCAGTACTTAATTTTTCAGCTTTCAGTTTCAGTTTTCAGTTTTATCAAACAGCCCCTAACTTACTAACACCTTGCTAATCCCGACTAATGTATACATGCAATATTGGCAAAAAAAAATAAATCCATCGAACGTACAGATTGTACCGTACGGCTTTAGTGTAAAAAATACAGTACTACCCCAATCATGGTTAGGCCCTACTGCATATATTTTTGGAATTAAAGCTCCGTTCCGGAAATCTTCTTAAAAAATAAGTATTTATTTTGAAACTTTTCATTCAAAAATAAGAAGGACCATTCCACAAAACCCAAATAAAAAGTTCCTTTCACATTTTCAAACTCAAAAATAATGTAAATGGAAAAAAAATTTCAAATTTTTTTGCACCGTATTAAAGATCTCAATGAGATCTATCAAATAAGATCCATAGTGATAAGAAAATTATTTGCGTAAACACATGATTTTTGAGCTTGAAGTTGCCTTATACAAAAAATAAGACTGTTGCTATGAGAATGGGCGCCGGCGGAAGGAAATCGTACCGACGGCCGCTCCTGGCCGTCTCCGGCCACCGGACGGCCGATCCGAGCAGTCCAAAAGTTCTAAAATAAAAAACCAAGGGGGCAACTGCAAGAATTAACGGCATCCGAGGTGTGTAGGGTGCTTGATCCGAGCACCCTACATACCTCGGATGCCGTTGATTTCCGCAATAGGCCCCCTCGATTTTTTTTTTAGAATTTTTGGACGGCTCGAATCGGCCGTCCAGTGGCCGGAGACGGCCCGGCGCGGCCGTCGGTAAGATTTCCCTCCTCGGCCGGTCGGTCCTATATAAATTCTTCCAAAATAAGTACCGACCTTCTTATTTTCCGGAACAAGGCTTCTTATTAGACAAAAAATAAGTTCTTATTTCGGTTCCGGAACGGGCCCAAGTGTGTTTCGGTTTTTCCAAAAAGTATTTTTTGAAAAAGAAGGTAATTTTAAGCTTAAAAATTATGTATTTACGTAAATAATTTTTCTATCAATATAGATCTTGTTTAATAGATCTCATTGAGATCTTTTATATGGTGCAAAAAAAAAATCAAAAAATTATTTTTCATTTTCATCATATTTGAGTTAATTTAAAATTTTAAAAAAAAAACTTTTAAAATAAGAAGGTAATTTGGAACACCCCCAAGTCCTCCTAGACCCTCGATCACACATTACAGAATTCCAGCTGAAATTTACCGTTGTATTAAAATATCAGCCGAAATGTCTGTCAACCATACGTACGTGTCTTGATATATATCAAGAAGATTGATCTCAATATTCCTCAATTTGTCAACCCAAATGCAAAATAATCTGTTGAAAAAGCCCGAAGGCTAAAGAACGAAGGCAAAAAGAAAAAACCCATTGTCAATGCTTGCTGCGTAGAAATTGATGCACTAATTTGGAGTCGATTCAACGCTTATGCAATATGAATAACGACCTATATGTAGAATGAATTTGGTTCATGATAAATGTCAAATATGAGGTACTATCTTTTAATTCGGAGTTCTTACGAGAGAGAAAACACGCGATAGTTGTTACGAAAAAAGAGAGTGTGTGGTGTGAATTGTGAACCCTTTGGAGTTGGTACTTGGTTACTCCCTCTGTCCCGGTTTGTTTGTTCCTTTTTTGACTTTTTGAGAGCGTTTGACCTCTCAAAGAATTGACTATAATTTTCAATTCGTAATGTTTTTAATATGCAATATGGATCTTATTTGATAGATCTCAATTAGTTTTATTATACAAAATCTTCAAAATCATAAAAAATATTATAAAATATAAGATATAAGTATATTTTTGAAAGACACGTATTTCGACAATTGGACAAACAAATTGGGACGGAAGGAATATATTAGTAGTGAATGACAATAAGAAAACTTAGGAGCCCTTTGTTTTGGAGTTCGACCCCATGTGCGTTCTATCAATTCCAAACATTAATTGGGTTACTGACGAATTTGCCCGATTACTAATCAAAGTGCGTGTAAGTTAACCCGAATATCTAGTTATTAAAAAAAAGAAAAGAAAAGACCAAAGAGTGCATGACCGTGTGTCAAAAGGTGGCATGACTAATTCTCTCTTTGAACGCCCCGGTTGGCCCGGCGCATTCCACGTGGTAACCAACGGAGAAGGTCAATGAATTTAACGGCCCGATGGTCCCACTCTTTGTGGGTCCCACGTAAGGAAGTTTTGACCACCCAATGGAGTAGGAAGCAACGTCCTTTGAGATCATGCAAGCATCACGTTAGACTTCAAATTATTTGAACACATATATTATAATTTGATGCCTGTAGATTCTACCAGATGTGCAGAACCCACACACAAAATATCTGTTTCTGAATACGTGTTCGAAAATTTAAATTCCATTTATAATTTTGTTAATTAGTCTTAGTCTCCTTATTAACTCCCAAGTCTTAATTTAACTTGCAAGAAGACTTCTACCAGTAGTTCAAAGACTTTTAACACATCTCTCACTGTCAATCTCTAGCCCATTAATAAGATATATAGAATTTATTGTGGACAAGAAAAGGAGTTGGACTGAGCTCCTATTTATCCCTTCCAAAATACTAGTACCTCCATATATACTAAGCTAGTCTTCGACCTGTAAACACTATTTTTTAAGAACAAAAATCATGGACGTCGCCTCCGATCCGAGTCTCGACGCGGGAGATCGTCGTGATCGAGTTTATCCTCCGGCTACGTCCGGCGGAAAACGGATTGTCAACGAGATGGATTTCTTCTCTAGCAAAAGTCACTTGAATTCCAAGAGAACTTTATGGGTTGATGTCAAGAACGAGAGTAGAGCACATGTTCACGGGATGCCACCAGGATACGAAATCGATGTAAGTTCGTTCGTTTCCTGTTTCATTTATTTATTATCTTTTGGTTTTTTGGTTAAAGTGAACTGGATACATAGGTGAAGATAAATTTTGTAATTTTTTGTTCATATTTGGATGTAAACCAAATAGTTTTTGGGTGCAAATAAGGTATAGTTCACGTAGTACCCAAGCGTGCATATCCGAGTCATCTAAACGTGTTTTGGACAGCCAAAATTTGAGAGAGAGAGAGAGAGGAAAGAGAGTGGTCGATTGGCTAAGGAGGAGAGAAAGTGTTTGGATTTGGACCATGCGCGCTAGGTACCGCCACATGATAACGTTTGTGCATGTAAATTCATAATATCATGAATTCTGAACTTCTGTCTAAAATTCGCAACATTTGGGCATACAAATTTTAGAACACCAATCGTGAATTCGGAGTATTGTTTCTGTATCGATGTTACAATTTTCCAACCAAAATTTTGTACAAATACTATGAATTGTGATCGATGACTATCGTACCTAGCTAGCTATCTGATGAGTTTCGCTGATTACGTACAGACTGGTTTAAATCTTCTCACCACCCCAACGGATAGTGATAAATCCGTGGTTGACGATGAAACATCACCTCACATTAAAGAGAAGCGAAATCAAAGCAATAAGGTTTGGTGTTTATTTTCGAATTTGCAAGGAATATGTACGTGTTTTTCCTTAGCAAATATATATATGAAGTCCCCTTCAGTTAAGGGTGTTCTCATTTTAAATAAAATGCTGACGCTCCCTTTTCTCATTTTTCCCGATAAAATTTTGATAATCCGAGCCGCTCAATATGTTCAGAACGTGATTTTAAGGGTACTCCTTAGAAATCAGCAAAAAAAATGACCGGGAAGGGCTTGATTTGAGCAGTTTTTATTTGAACCGTTCAATAAAATACAAACAAAAATTGCTTGGATCAAGCCCTTTCCGGTCCTTTTTTTTGCTGATTTTTTAAGGGTACCCTTAAAATCACGTTCTAAACATATTGAGCGGCTCGGGTCATTACAAATTGGTCAGGAAAGGGACTTCATTAACTTAATATGGTAAAGACGCCCTTACTTGAAGTTTTGTGTATATGTATAATTAATTAGGACTTTTGTAAATTAATTGGTGCAGTTATCAGTATTGCAAGCAGAGGTTAATAGGATGAAAACGGAAAATCAAAGGTTGAGAAGCATGGTTAATCATGTGACCAACAACTATTATACCTTACAGCTGCAAATTGCATCAATGAAGCAGCAGCAACAGATCGAGAGAATTACCAAGACAGGAGAAGAAAGACAGGTAATCTTCCGTCGAATTAATTAGTATATACTGCCTCTGTGCCAAAAAGATTGCCCTGTCCGCAAACTAAGAAGTTAAAAATAATGCATGTTTGTCGGAAAAAATTCAAACTATTTGCAACTAGTTACGTAATATCAATGAGTCCTTTTAAGTTATATAAAAAAAAAAAAAAAACCAAAGAAATTTTGAATTTTTCATGATAAAAATGCATTTTTTTAAGAGAGTTTAATCTTGGTCCGAAGCAGTACTAAACATCTCTATTTATATATACAAAACTTGTGTTTACAAAATTCAAATACTTTTGCGTATAAATCCGTAACATTCGAATAAGACTTCATAATGTCAATGCAAAGACTCATACTAATAATTAATGTTACGAATTCAACGTAGATTTTACGTACTTAACTAGATATGCGCAAAAGCAAAGAATTTATTTTTAAAATCTATAAATGCAAGATTGATGTTATGAATTTCTGTCCAAATTATATGAATTATAATAAAATTTGAAAATTATATTCTGTACACATGCATCAATATATGGACTGTGTATCATAGTATTTCCTTCATTTCTTTTTCAAATTAGAATCGACTTTGTTATCCCACAGCAAAATATAATTTATTTATTTTTTGATAGGAAGCAAACTATACATTAATTCTCCATCATGCATGTTATGATTCTTCATAGCTACTACTTATTTTTCTTCTTGGAATGGTTAGATGATAGATGGAATAGTACTAGAGGAGAAAAGGTCTGGAGGAGCCATGGTAGCTAGACAATTCATTCCCGAAAAATATGAGCAATCGGTGGAAAGAACAAGTCGCGGTCGTTGTGGATACCGCGGCCATGAAGAGAGCCCTGAAATTGCATCTCAAGATTGGGTTCAAAACAAAGTGCCTAAGCTTGATACTTCCAAGGATTGCGACCAGGCCGCGGATCAGGCTGCGATGAGGAGAGTCCGTGTCTCGGTTCGTGCACGTTCCGAGGCACCTATGGTAAGCTTCTAGATATATTGTGATCGATCAAGCCCTTGGAGAGCTTTATTAACTCATGATGAGTTTCTGATGTTTTTTTGGGGGGGATCATGCACGTGTTTTGGTAAAATCAAAGGATCAATCCGTTGGTACCACCAACAACTAAATACTGAAAAATTCTGAATTCGAGCTGATGAACCAGTATCGTTACTTGTTTTTTAATCTACCTCAACTTGCCTATGGCGAAATTTTTTTAAAAATCTTGTGCTACTTTTTACAAGAACTAAAGATTAACCGGAGGTTTTGTTTTTGTGTACATCTCAACTAAGCGGAAATGCCGTAGCTAATCGCAAATAGCTACAGCATTTTTGCTTAGCTATATGAACTCAAAGGC
Source organism: Rhododendron vialii (assembly GCF_030253575.1). Classification (NCBI taxonomy): domain Eukaryota; kingdom Viridiplantae; phylum Streptophyta; class Magnoliopsida; order Ericales; family Ericaceae; genus Rhododendron; species Rhododendron vialii. Next base: position 41,364,405 of record NC_080562.1, on the reverse strand, counting down.
CATCCCTTCTTTTAGTAATATCTATTGATCAACTTATATATATTGGTCGATTAAAAAAAGGAATTAAGTTTACTATATATACATTAGTTCTACAAATAAGAAATTCCTTAAAACACAATACTTGGGCATGGAATGAGTCGTCTTAATCCATTGTAGATCTCGGATGGATGCCAATGGAGAAAATACGGGCAAAAGATGGCAAAAGGAAACCCGTGCCCTCGAGGTTACTATCGTTGCACCATGGCACTTGGTTGTCCAGTCCGCAAGCAAGTACGTCTTTTTCGCTTGTTTTTGCATTCCTATTTCCACAACAAAATCTATTTTTAATTTTCAAACAGTTTTACAAATACAATGTCGTGAAAGCAGTATTTTTAGAAACTTTAGGCCACATTAATATATAGATCTTTGACTTTAAGGTAGTACAATGGAGACTTGTCACCTTGTTGATGTTTTGTACCGTGTGTAGCTTGGTTTCTTGATACTGTACTAAGGCCTAGTTTGGCATTATAAGTCAAATCGCTGATTTTTTGTTTTTATTCAATTTTTGTTTTGCATTTGTTAATTTTCGTCAATTTTTTGAAAATTATTGCTTCGTCAGGACGAGAGAGAAATCTAAAAAGTAAAAAATTACGATTGAAATCCAATTTTTTTTAATAAAGACGAAAAAATTAGCTTATTAGCTTCTTTTCGTAAAAAAAATTTGGAATTCGACCAAAAAAAATCGGATTCCGCTCGTGAACAAAGAATATATACATAATCGAGTAATTAATCATCAACCATAGTGTTTTCACTCAACTAACTCGAGCCCTATATGGTATGCCAACAGGTGCAAAGGTGTGCAGAAGACCGAACCATCTTAACAACCACCTACGAAGGCAATCACAACCACCCCCTCCCTCCGGCTGCCATGATGATGGTATCGACAACCTCAGCCGCAGCCTCAATGCTACTCTCCGGTTCAACCTCCAGCTCAGACCACCACGGCGGGCTCCTCAACACCACGCCAATCCTCCCGTACACCACCCCGCACTTCACAACGATATCGGCCTCGTCGCCTTTTCCCACCGTCACGTTAGACCTCACCACCAGCACTCCCAACCCCTCGCTTTTTACGAGACCGCCACAAGGCCCCTTCGGCCACATCCATTTTCCAAACCAGAATCTGGCCTCTGGGCCACAGAATCTTGGCCAACAGGCTTTGTACAACCAGACTAGTAAATTCTGCGGGCTTCAGAGCTCTCGGGAAATGATGAGCGCTGCGGGCGCGGCTATCACGGCGGACCCGGATTTGACGGCGGCTTTGGTAGCGGCTATTGCTTCCGTTATGGGAAATGTGAGCCCACACAATAATATTAGTAGCAACAGCAATGCTTCGCACTAATAAATTGGTATCAGACTATCAGGTGCCGTTTTGATTTGGCGTCTTGTTTGCTTAAAATCTCGTCGAATCTGATACCAATTTCTTGGCGTGTAATTTGCATAATACGTACAAACCCGAGTTTTGTAGATATTCGACAAGTGCGTTGCTATCTTTGTCGTTCTTTTTTTTTTCCCAATATATTGTACGGAGTATACATCAATAGGGTTAGCGGGGTGTTAATAGATTAGTTAACAAGAAGTTTCAAAGATTTTTCATAGCCTTGAATCCCAAACGCTTACGATGGGGCTCGAACTCTGGCCTCCAAGATCCACGAAATATACCAACTGGACTAGAGCTCATTAGCGCCATATTTTTCGTTCATGTAAGTAAAATACAGGCCTTTAGCCCTTTTTCTCTCATTTCATGTAAGTAAATGGACAACAGCCTGTAAAAATTGCGTTAGTTTTGTGCGTATATTGGATCGGAATTTTAATTGTATTTTTGTTGTGTCTCTACATTGAATTTTTTAATTCTATCGAACTCTGAAGTGAAGCCAGAGAGAGAGAAAGAGAGATTGGGTGCCGCTGGCCCATGAGAAGAGATAGGCAAAGTATTTTGCTCAACGGAGTCAACGGTGTCTCTACACAGGCGCACTCAGGCGATTTCACGTTTTCACTCATGTTCGGCCACTCAGCACTACTACTGGCCAACTCAGTCTCAAGTTCCACCTCAAAAACACTGGGCCAGGTGGAAGCCGAGACCGAATGAATCCGTGACATTATATCAACCCGTCAAGTGATCTCAATTCACACATTCTTTTTCAACAGACGGGAACAAAATCACTCCCCCTCAATTGATAATCGACCGTATAAGTGGTCCTAAACGTAGTGGCTCACTCCCCTCAATTGATAATCGACCATATAAGTGGTCCTAAACGTAGTGGCCCAATTGGCTTCCCTAGTGGGAGCGGGGCTTCCCTGAAGTTAAAACCCTTTTTTCTCTTACTGTCTTGTCCATCAAACGTGCTCAACGGTAGTTAATAAGGAAGAGACCGACCAAGAGGTGTGCAGAGTCAGCCGACTATTTTCCTAGGAGAATCTGATGATAACGAGTTAAAAAGGAAGTAACTAACCGTGTGGCTCTTTTATTCCAATTAATAAAATTTTGTTTTAAATGGTAGATTGTAAATATATACTCCCTCCGTCCAAATTTATAAATAGTCACTCATTTTATTCTAAGCGGATAAAAAAACTAGGGATCATTCTAACCTCCTCTCAAAAGATGTAGGATAATAAGCAAAATGCGTATTGATATCCGAGAAAAGTGCAATGATATTTGTGAAAGTGTATCAAAAAAATTAGTTATAACTTTATGTTGGTAATGAATTTTATATCTAATATAAATTTTATTTGATAGATCTCGATTAGTTTTATAATACAATATTTTTAAAATCACATATAAAACATTGTAGATTACAAGCTATAATTAATTGAAAAGTGGCACGAACTTCTAAAAATGACTATTAAATTGAGCCAAATGGAGTAACATAAAGATTTTCCCCCCCCCCCCCCCCCCCCCCCCCCCCGAAATTGCCCCCATCCATCTCCATCGCAACCCCGTCGCAAAAGGGCTTTAGCGACCGTAAGACACTAATTGCCTGTTGCAAAAAGTATAATTTAATTATTTCTTGGAGAAATTCTTTCTAAGTTGGTTGTCTCATCCTTCCTCCACAGTGGAGGTGGAGGTTCAAGCACCACGGGAGGCGAATATGGGGTTCAGGGTTATGGACAATCTTTGGATCCCTTGTTAACTAACATATTAACACCATGCTGATGTTTATAATATTGGCACAAAAAACAGTATTATTTCTTGTGGTGACTAGAGAATATTATCTTGGAACACTGTTGTAAAAGATCTATTCTCCAGACACTGGTGTGCCTACACAGTTTGGAAAGCACCTGGAGTATTTCTCCAGGAGCACTGAGTCCCGACGAGACTGCCCCCGTCGAGGCCAGTCTCTAGCCCATCCTGGATCTGACTTATGAAACACTATTGCCTGCGAAGGGAACTTTAGTCCCAGCCCAGCTAGACCAGGAGATCGATTCCATGTGTGTTAATTTTAGGGGGAAAATGATGGCCAAGAACGTGTTTTGATAATTAATATCTGCCAACTATGATATTTTCAGCATTAACAAATGTTCTCAGCATATCTTTGGCGAATATTAATTATCAAAACACGTCGTCATTTTCCCTAATTTAGGCAACCAGATCGTGGGCTTCTACGTTCCTTTATTTGGGCCATTTGTCTGCATGTCAGATTTGGGCCATTTGTCTGCCTGTCAGATTTGGGCCATTTGTACCCCCATCCTCGTATGACTTGTGCTAATGCCACCAAGTGGTTACTCCATATGAATTTTTTTCATAAGCATAAAAAAAGTGGTTATATGACTCATGCTAACATCCACAAAAACACTAGAGGTTTTCAATTGTAGTTTAGATGGGCAAGTAATTAAGGATGGAACTAGAATTTTATCCTAGCAATGGCAAAATGTATACTAAAAAAATTTAGTGGTGGTGAGACTATATATATAAGTTAGGCATAAATTTTTTTTTTTACATATAATAATTACATTTTCTAAAATTCTTGTCGTGACGGTCACCGCCACTAAACCCCTCGGTCCCATCCTTGCACGTAATTGAAGCGCTTGGCTTAATAAGTACTAGGGTTCAAACTTCCATAGCTAGTCGTCGTTTGATGGGCTAAATGTACTCTTTACACACAATGAAATCTTACCTTTGACTCCTGTCATGGGTTCGGTGGGATCCCCTACAGGACTATGTCATGTCTTCTGCACTCTCAACTAATATGTGGACTAGCTTATGAAACCAGAGAATTCTGGTTTGTGCCTTGTGCGATTAATATCTTTTATCTTTTCTAGAGAATAGAAAATATCTTAGTTTTTGATATACTGCGATAAAGACCCCTACAACTTGCAACTTCCGCGATGCATGGCACTGAATCTGTTCTGGATTTCGTGCTTTTTAGGAAATGACGATACTGTACTTAACAAATAACTGCATGACAAACTGAATAAAGAAATTCGGCCAACAAGAATCACTTTTCGGCCAACTGTTATGTGCATGGCAGCAAAAGTAGTAGCTCGTTCCAACACCATGTCAAATAGCTAGCTAGGTGGTCGAGTTCTGAGATTTAGGAGTTCTTTCTCGTCTCAAATTCGACACCTCCTAAATATGCCACTTGATCCCTCCGTCTCAAATTGTTTTTTTTTTTAGGCAATCGTGCCACTTGAAAAATTATTTGTGTTTCACGGTCTATAAATCTATAAGGGATGTTGAAAATTTTGTTGAAGAAAATTAATATATGATCTATATCAAAACTAAAAATGTTATAAACTACTAAAAGATATAAATAATTGTTCTGAAGGTCTGAAATGGTAAAAAGAGACCAGCAATCCGTGATGGAGAGAGTGTCAATTTTGTCTGATCATTTTATGTCGGAGCTTATCCTAACTCTAAATAGGGCCCTCGCTTGTGGACGATAGAACTCATCCTCAAAAAAATGCTCATCTATACGCATAAGCTGGTCCTGACTTCCGAGGCAATGCCATGTGGTGCCCCATCCCTCTTCTCCACCGCACATTTAAGTGAGGCCCATTACTAGGCATATGGAGCTCATTGAGATGTGAGGCGCAAAAGGGTACGTGTTGGAGCACCGCACGGCGGTCCGAAAGCACTGAATAATTACTTGGTCCCGATAACGTTGAATAACTGTACGTAATAAAGGCTAAAATTACCAGGGGGTGCGATGTAAAAGCAACACAATGCTGAATCCCCTGCTTCACTTTCCACCCGAAACAGGGGGCAAAAAAGGCAAAAAGGCCAGGAGAACATCCTTTGGGGCTGGGGATCATTTGGCGGTGGATGGATGGATGTGTGTGAACTGTGAAGAGAAAGAATGAAAAGAAGCACCTTTAATGGCTTTACTTGATTGTTACTACAGTAGTACTACTTACGCATTCAGATTTTTGTAACCAGATCTCAAATTTCAAAATACCGACAAAATCAAGCATGCATGAGCTGCCGTCCACCACTGCTGCTCCCACACTTTTTTCGCCGTCATGTTCAGCTAGCACAAGTTATTATTGGTATTAGCATCTCAGCTACTTTTGGTAGTTTTATGCTTTGCGTTGATGCGTACGTTACTCCTCCTTTGATTGTGAGAAAGTAATGGCTTTAAGTGGGTTGCAAGATGCGTGGTGTTGGAGGCATGACGTACTTACATTCTCACACCACAATCAAGACATTAGTATCAACTTTTCTCAAAATCGACCTGGAGTGTTCGGACTAAATTACACGTATCCAGATTGGCTTAACTTCTCGACTCTCGATAATCATTCCGACCGCTTATTAGTGGGGAGCTAGATTAAAATTGAAGTAAAGTTTGGCACGGATTGACGTCCCACGAGAACTCTTAACACTTGGAAAGTTTCGAGCCTCAAATTTGAAAGGCATGGAACCCTTGATTCTCATGTCTTAATCACTGGGCCAATTATTTATTCGGTAGTTAATATTAGGGTGGCTTCATTTTTTTGGTAAGTTATATTAGGGTTTCTTTCCCTTAAACTAAATGGACTAAAGCATAGATTTTTTTGGTAAGTTATATTAGGGTTTCTAGGCAAGTCATTCTCTTCACACATATCAACTAGAATATTATTTAGCGAAAACAACTTGATTATTGTCATAAGCATGAACACACAAAAAATTAGCAGAAACACACCATTTGTATAACCTTTTTCATCTTCTAAGATCTCAGGTTCGATTCTCTTAATTTGTTGACGATTTTTGGAGCCACCTCATCTCACGTGTAAGCATGAAAAAGACTATGCATGGGAGGGTTTTAAGGATTAGTCTGAGGTGCGCGGAAAGTAACCCAGGACACCCTACATTATTAACCCAGGACACCCTACATTATTTATATAAAAAAGGAAGAAGAAGAAGAAGAGTTTCTATGCTTATAACTTTTTGAAACAACCACTAAGAATCTTAGAAGGAAATCAATAACTATTCTTAACCAAAAAGAGGTAGTGAAGATGGGTTATACTGCTAATTGGGATCACATATTTATTGGTTCATTTGTACGTTATTATTATGCCATGACAACCAACATGGAAATACCTTAATCTGCGGGTCAATTTCATTCCACCCATGTGAATAATCCTAATTACAAGCTCTTAGCGTGAGAGGCACTACCAGTTAATTAGAATTAATAATAGTGGACTTCTCAATTCTAATAATGCCAATAATTTAAAGGAGTGTCGTTGCCATGCTACTTAATTGATCTCATCAAACCTTTCTCCTCCTAATCATTACAATGATGTCTGTGAAAGTTATAAAAAAAATTTACGCCGGCCTTAGATTTTTTTTAAAAAGAAAAGCGTGCCTCAATAGTAGACTTCTACGATCTCTCTGGGTATGTGAAGACAAATAAGTGTTTGTTCTTGATGAGGTCACATATTCGAATCTCACGGACGCCAAACACTCCTTCAAACCTTGGCGCTACAGAAGGATTTCACCGGTTAACCAACCGGTCTCGGAATTGAGCGAACAAGCTGCTCCGGACATCCAGGAAAAACCAGGGGAATTAAATTCATTAATCCTTACTAGTAAGATATCTGTGTATTTTTTTTTAATTAATAATAAAGAGGGAATCTGCTCTGCTCAGTTTATTTGTTTGTTTATTCAGAATTTCTGCTCTAAGTTGTTGAATAGCATATGCTTTTGCTTTTTGGTTGATTACGTCCCCGCTGATGTCGCACATCTAAGGCACGTGCTTACGCGTTCTCCCTCTGTCTCTCATGTGAATCCTTTTTCCATTCAACTATTCAAGGCTAAACCACCACCGCCGCCCATAGTCGGCCAAGCCTGTCAACCCCCCCATCCTTTTTCAACGTGGATCTCCCACACCTCTTGCAAGTAATTTAGGGAGAGGGGAAAAAAAGAAAGAAAGAAAGAATATGCGTAGGAGAGATGTTTCATACAAATTTAAATACAGTTGTGTAAAATTCTTCGATGAATATAGTTTTCAAGTGTATCGTATGAATTTTACGTAACTCGTGTTTTCATATAAAAGTCACTACAAATTCATTAATATAATATAGAGGCTAGGCTAATTAATCTACCGTCAATGCATACATTGCCATGCCACGAAATTGCAAGTGAAATTTATTTTGAAATATATATCATATTAAATTTGTGTCCGAACATATATATCACTAGAAATGATCAAATGAAAAGAAAGGCTCAAAAAAATAAAATAGTCCGTGTAATGCATAGACCGTTATTGGCCGGATTTGAATCTTTCTCCCCACTTGTACGCAAAAGGGCATATAAATATCATCACCACACTTCACACCCAACTCATCAAAGTTCAAACCAACTTACCAAACTCAACACACCATTTTTTCCTCCAAACCTATCTAAAACTTCTCTGCTCTCTCTCTCACAAAAATGGAGTGGAGCAGGGGACCCACCATCGGCCGCGGCAGCTCCGCGACCGTCTCCGTTGCCGCCTCCACCGCCGGTGAACTCTTCGCCGTCAAATCCGCCGAGCTCTCTCGCTCTAGCTTGTTACAAAAAGAGCAACAATTTCTCTCTCAATTGAGCTCCCCCCATATAGTCCAGTACAAAGGTTTCGAAATTACGTCTGAATTCAACAATCCCACGTACAACCTTTTCATGGAGTACATCCCAGGCGGCTCAATTTCAGATAAAATCAAGAAAGGAGGAGGATCGCTTGATGAACCGACAATCCGAATATACACGCGTCAAATCCTGAATGGATTAGACTACCTTCATTTGAACGGATTGGTGCATTGCGACGTCAAGGGGGAGAATTTGCTACTAGCAGAAAATGGTGTCAAGATTGCTGATTTGGGTTGTGCCAAGAGGGTGGAGGAAACGTCAGCGATCTCCGGCACACCGGCGTTCATGGCGCCGGAAGTCGCCCGCGGCGAAAAACAGGGGTTCGAGGCCGACGTTTGGGCTCTTGGGTGCACCATAATTGAGATGGCCACTGGGTCCCACCCCTGGCCGGAGTCGAACAACCCGGTGTCGACTCTCTACCGGATCGGGTTTTCCGGCGACGTGCCGGAGTCCCCGGCGTGTTTTTCTGACGAGGCCACGGATTTCTTGAGCAAGTGTTTGGAAAGGGATTGCGAAGAGAGGTGGACAGCTCAGCAACTTATGAAACATCCTTTTCTTGAGCAAGTGTTTGACAGTAACTCAGCATGTCAGGGTAAGCTTACGGGCACGTTTACTAGGGATTCTCCGGTAAGTGTGTTGGATCAGGGTTTTTGGGAGTCGGTGGAGGAGTCGGAAGATCAACGGAACTCGACCCACGTCAGTTCCTCTTCTAATTCTCCGGCGGAGAGGATTCTGAGCTTGATTAGTTCAAATTTGCCCAGTTGGGATTGGGATGAAGATTGGGTCACGGTTAGGAACAAAGACATTGAAGAGAGTTCAGTAACTGTGGAGCAGAACGACAGAGAGTTAATAATTCCTGCGGATTCTTACATGTTTTCTGCAGATGTTGGTTTGGAAGATGTTGGCAATTCATCCTTTGCTATGAATGAGGATCTTTCAACAGATATCTCTGCAGACACCATTGGTGGTGGTGGTGTCGATTGCAATTATGATTCAACAGATTTTTTAATGTCGTTTGGAAATGATGAAAATGTAATTGTTCTTGTAATTCTCGATTTAAAGAGAAAGTTAATGGAAGTTGTGTTCTTTCTTCAATTTAGTTTTCTCTTCCTCTCTCATTTTACTTTTTTTTTAGCTGTTTCCCTTAAATTACTTGGTGTACACGTTTTTTTTTCGGTCAGGGGTGTTTAGGCCAATTTACGCGCAGCTCAACTATTCTCCTCTCCGGTCCGGTCAAAGACGGGCCATGTACGTCGGGATTAGGAGAACACAAAAAAATTCTCCCTTGTGGCCTGGCCCCAAGAGATTATCAAGTTTTGAACTCAATATATTTGGGTTTGCAACTGATCCACATTGTCATTGAGCATTGTTTGGTTTGGGGAGAAAGAGGAAAGAAAATAACAAATTCTAGTGTTGTGCACAAAAAAATTTCTCTCCCCTTCTCCTTCTAGTTTTCTCTCATTTTGTTTTCTCAAGGTCCAAACACTGTGTTAAATATCTAGGAAAGTCCGAGGAAGTCCGTATCCAGAGCAACGAGGAAAGTCCAGCGAGCTCTAAAGTGACAAGGCATTCATTTCTTGGAATATTGTCGTAAAAAATTATTAATGGTTTTCAAATAGAAAGTTTCAATTGCCAATTACTAACAGCCTAAGTTATTTTGTTTTAAAGATATAGCTTGTATCTAGAGGGACGTATCGACAACTCCATCAACTAGTATACATTGTACATAGTCGAGCTAGTTACAAGTACTACAACATTCGACAACTCCATCAACTAGTTTACATTGTACATAGTCGAGCTAGTTACAAAGTAATACTTATAACAAAGAGATACAAACTATATCTTTCAAACAGAATATTATACTTAAATGAAATACTGAGGTGTAACTCTCAATTGAATAAATAAACAAATTGGAGGATAAGAGTGTTTTGTATTACTTACCGGAAATAGCGTTATTGGTAACAGTCAGTACAAAAGCCTCCGAAACTATTTATGTTTTCAAAATTGAATAATTGTGTTGGAGGCTTAGGGTACGTAATTATTTGGTTAAAACTTGTATATTTGCTTCGATTACATAGGGGAGTAATAGACAACTTCACATTTTTTTATTGAAAAAAGAGGTGTTTTTTAATTTTCTGATTTCACAAGTAAATGAAATCAATCATTACGGTGTGGTGTGTTTTAGTCTATTTGTTTGCATTCAAAACACATATGAAATAGTAGATAATTTCACACGCACGCACACGCTTTGACGTTCTTAAGCCATCTTCAAAGATTGAGCCAGATTTCACATTAACCGAGTTGTAATCAATCTGTATTTTGAAATTGACTTTTAAAGAGTTGTAGTACTTGATTTTTTTTCAATAAATCGTGAAATTCACGGAAAACTATTCCTTTTCGATCTCATATTCCTTCCATCCACGGCAATTGATAAAATTCGAAGTTGCTTTCACATTTCAACAACAATTACAAGACGTGTGAGGAGAATAAAGTTAATCACTTCCAGAGGTGATAATGGGGGCTGCTCATTTGTGGGCCACCAGTCTAGAAACATTGCCCCTTTTCTCATTAGACCCGAGCTCGTTTAATTTTAAATAACTTTTAAAGTTTTGAAAACTCCGACAAATTTAGCCATGTGGATACGAGAAAGCAAATAAGAATTTGTCCTATATGAGTTCGTATGTTTGAACTCACGGAAGCTAAACATTCCGAATGTTGGGGCCATTAGAAAGAGGGTCTGCCCATTTGTTAATTCAGAATCCCAAAATTAGTCGATATGCACTTAAATTAGACCAAATTTCCATTCATTAGAAAAAAAGTTAGAACTTTTAAAAAGTTAGTACAGTAATTTAAGTTGCGATATTCCCTCCCCAACACTCAAGGCCTTGATTTGAGTTCAAATGCGTAGGAATGTGGTTGGTAAGTCTTTTCTGGATTGGAGGGCCATGGCTTAGAATAAAGAGGAGACTCCAACAAGTCAAACAAAAACCACTCTTTGTGGGTTAAGAGTCTTAAGACATTTTTGTGTGTGTGGGGTGTGAATATAGTAGACTTTGAATAAAGTGCATTGATAGCATAAATAGCAGGTCAACTGCTCTCTGTACATTAGACCTTTCTGTGGTGTGAAAATCACAGACTTGGCGTGCCACTGGAAAGGTTCAACTTATATAGGGTCCCCCCCTCTCTCTCAAATTCTCAATGGAAACATAGTCCACTCTTTGTCTCCCTTGGCAATTTGGTTTGGTAAAATCAAGCCCCCACTTGAAACCCCGACGGTTGGTCGAGTACAAGCGCGATAGTGACTGCATGGCCTACTTTCTCAGGTTCGTATGTTCGATTCTCATTGTCCACGGAGGATCTTTTGATCAGACTACCGGAGATTTGCCTAATCGTTATTTGTAGAGTTATTGAATTAGTCAAAGTGCACGTACGTAAATTAACTCGGACATCTAAGTTTACAAAAAAAACCTTGGCCCTCGGTAGGTAAAAGTCCCCTCTTGCAACAAAATTGCCGGCCAAATTTGAAACGTGTGGGGGTAGTTACAGGACGGCAGGTTGGTTCCTTAGATGTAACTGAATACATTAAACTAGTAGCCATAGTGACTTTACCAACCAAAATGGATAAGCATCATCCAAACTAGCCTAAAATTTTTTAACATCAAATCAGAACTGAATAATTGCTTTTTCTAATTTACTTAGCCATTTCTTTAGATGGACATTGCACTACCAGACTCTTTACTCTTAACTGTCTAACATAATATCATCAAAATAAATTTAATTTCTTATGATAACCAGGTGTACGACCAACTTATGCGCACCTCGATTAATCCGAAAGACCAATCCCCCGCCCATTCGGGGGCAAGTTTTGGAATGGTCATTTTTTTAACCATCATACTCCAACGACAATATTACAATGATCATATGGTGTATGATATCGTAGTTTTAAATCTAATTGAAACTTTAAATTTAATGGCTTTAAATTTTTCTATGTTTGTTTTAAGTTTCATGAGTGATTGTAGAAATTGTAGTTGTAGCATATATATCACAATAATTTCCTTATCTAATAGTCAAATTTTATTAATTAAGAGCAAAGTAAACTAAAGGAGGGTAAAATAATGGATACTTGATGAACAACTAACACGCGGAGAAAAAGTCCGAAAAGGAGGTGCACAAACTCGCTAGAACGTTGCCCAAACGGTTCATATTCTAAAATATGAGACGTAGCGAGTTTAGAGTAGCCTCCATTTTGAACTTTTGCTCAGCATTTCAACCAAAATAATATATGGCGATTTCAATGTTGATGCTCTTAGCCGATTTTTATGACTAAATGAATTTTTTTTAATTTAAAATACAAGTTTAAGTTAGTAAGTGGATAAATATATTATTCCAAAGCTTTGTGCTTTCCCTCAACGCATGGAGAATATCACTATCAAGTCGCTCTCAGTTGATACATACAGTTAACGAAAGGGTACGCTGATATTACCATAAAATGTCAACCCTCTCGCGTCATCGCCGTCTTGTGAAAATTGGAAGTTTTCTGAGTTTGATAACATCAAGTTTAAATAAGAGGAGAGATCTAATACTGCGATAAGTCATACTCCTAACACATTCTACTACTATATCGGAACACTATTTTATTGGACTAAAGTGCCAAGTCTAGCTCTATCAATTGCTCTTACAATGCCCTTATTTTTGCCCACTTCTTTTAGTTGTAGCACAGCCATCTCAATTCTCAAGCGCAAAGTGGTGATTTTCTCAGAGATCGCGTAAGCGATGGACGATTATATACACACGATAAAAAAGTCGTGACGAGTGCGTATCAAATGTCCAAAGTTGAGACAAGGGCATATCAAATACTATCCACAAAATCATTATTCAGTCAGGAGTAAAATCATGCATCAGTACAAGCAACATAACATGTCAATTTTTTTCTTTCTTTCTTGTCAATTGAAGTGAACTAAACATAAAATTCTCATGCCTTAGTGAGAATCAATTAATTACACCCTTATGCTTCCATCATGTACATATATACCCATGTCTTCTTCCTTGATTGCTCCCTTCAAAGCTGCTTTGTTGGTTTGGAGTCTGTCTCTTTCAGCTTTGTTCCTTGTTCAGCTTTCAATGATCTCTCTTGCATAACCCCTGTCTTGTGTTCTTGCGTAATTTCCTCCATACTGTTCTTCAGTAGTTTGAGCTCCTTGATATAGTAGTGTAGTCGATCTATTATTAATCCAAGGAAAAGAGAGAATCCTGCAGCACAAATGTGCTTGGAATTTTAATGGATGAGCCAAAGACATGGTTTTGGAATAAGGGGCTTAATGAGCAAAAGGAAAGGAAAACACAACCAACAGATCAACTACTCAGCCCCTCGATCTTTTTAAAATAAGGTGGAACTTTTTTGTGACATGGGTTTTTATTTTTTTCAATCATTTTTGTGACGTGGGTTTGGTGCAATAACAGGCCTAGAAGCCCAAGTCCGCACCCGTTGTCATATGTTAATGCTAAAAAATGGCAATGTCATCTTTGATATCAAAGATGGCTATTGCCATTTCTACCACATCGTCCAAAGTCCGAACTGTTTGATTTGCATTGAAAATGAGATGAGTTTAATCGAGTTGTCTTGATTTGGGATTGTACCAAAATGGCACTAAATCGGTGCAGAACATTGCTGCTTTTGAGTCCTGGACTTTGTATTACTATTGCAAGCCAAAAAATTAGTTTGGGCAAAGGCATGTGGGTACCAGCAGGTAAACTTGCTCTATTCCAGATAAAAGTAAAATGAATTTGCAAAGACAGTGAATAAAATTAGAAGCTACCCATAAGTGATGCCTCTAGCAGATTATATGCCTGAAGAACCTGATCAGTAGGATTAAGTGAACCAGTTTCCATCGAACGTTTCTGGATCTCCATTACACTGTATAAGCTTGAGATGAACACCACAAACAAGGTTCCGGCAACAGTTTTCGCCACCAATGGGCTCCTCCCCTGCTTTGCTCTGTCCAACCCCATGATCAATAATCTCCTTACGGGTGTTCCAAATACAAGGGCTAGAATCAGACCCATTTCAAGGAAAACTAGTGGATACAAAATCTGAATCATGTTTCCGATTTGCTGGGGAAAAAAAATGGCTCAAGCTGAATGAATTCCCGGGAAATGGTAATGTCTAATTGAGGAAAGCAAGAATGTGGATGAGGAAGAGGAAAAGGAAAGAATATACAAGTCTTCTTGTTTTGACTGTTGCTTTGCTTGGAACTCATATTAGATTCCTAACTGTTCTTTTTTTTTTTTGCCTTCAAAAACTTTGGGTTTAGTTAAGGAATTACTAACACTTTCCATGACCCAGATGCCTGGGCATGGAATAGAACTTTTGCTTTGAGGAGTCAATAATCCAACAAAATGTCTACACTGCAACAAGAAAGAGAGGAAAGCATATTTTCTCACTTCTTTTTCTCTTTCACGCAATTTTCGAAAGATGCGTTTGGTAACCTTTTCAGTTTTTTGTTTTTAAGATACTAGAAGTAGAAACAGGTTTATGTTTTCATAAAAATAAAACAAGAAATATGTTTTCTAATATTTGTGTTTCTCAAAAAAAAAAAAAAAAAAAAACTGAGAAAATCACCTTTTTGTAGTTTCTATAGTTTACAAAAATTCTATAAAAGTTTATTAAAAACAAAAAAGTAGAAACTTGTTACCAATCAAGTTTTCTTCATTAATTTTTAAAAAAGTAAAAATAAAAACCAAAAACTGAAAACAAAAAGGATACTAAACGCCCCCTTAATGATCAAATTATCCACTTCAAGCAATTAGAAAGTCTGGGCCAGCTTGAATTCTGTGCTAGTGTGCTCCTAGGAGTTTAACATAGCATACATATAAACTCTCAAACCTGGCATAGACTCTCTGAGTTGAGGATAGCAGCCGTATTGAAAATAGCACAGACGAGATGCACTTTCGGTTAGGCCTGATAAATTGAACCAAAACCCATTTATGAATTGGGTCAAAATGAATCAAAACCCATCTAACCCATTTTATAAACTGAAGGGAAATTTTTATAAATGGTCCCTCTAGTTTGCATGAATTTTCATTTTCGTCCCTCTAGTATCAATTGTGTTACTTTTAGTCCTATAATTTGCATTCTGTCTCAATTTCGTCCCTCTTGCTTACGGCGTTAATGAAACAAACGGAATTGGAGGACAAAATTGTCATTTCTCCTCGCAGAGGGACTAAATTGAGATTTTATGCAAACTAGAGGGACTATTTCTATAATTTTGTTTTTTACTTTTGTTTTTGTAAATAAATTTAAAATACATCATATATAATATATTTCTCATCTCATTTTATATTGAATAATAAAATATATGTAGAAATTTTGTAAAGTTTTTATTATATGCATCACAAAAAATATGAGAAAATTCGAAAAACAACCCTTATGTTAATTGTCTTGGTCTTGTATTTTTTTTTTCAATTGAATTTTCATTATCGTTATTTTTTTTGTCACATGATTAAAAAGAAAAAGTTGTTCAGTAGTATTTATAAATCTTGTAATTGTGTTTAATTAAGCAATGAAACACTATTAAATATTAAGAGATCAAATACATTAAAATATGGGTATAAGTGTATTTATTTTGGGACTTACTCATAAGATCACTCATATAACAAATAAACACGGATTTTAAACATTTTTTTTATTGGGTGAAAAAATAAGAAGATTATAAGAACATGATACAAAGACATTAGCTAAGGGGTTGATTTGTACATTTTCTAATATTTTTGTAATGTGTAATGAAATATAAATTTTCCAATATAGTTTGATTACCCAATAAAAAATAATTCAGTTGTCAAATACATTACTTATGGAATTTTTTATTTTATTTGCAAAAAACGAAAGTAAAATGTAAAATTTTAAAAATAATCCCTCTGGTTTGCATAAAATTTCAATTTGGTCCCTCTGTGAGAGAAAATAACAATTTTGCCCTTCAATTCCGTTTGTTTCATGGATGGCGTTAGGGAGAAGGACGAAATTGAGATGGAATGAATACCATAGGGTTAAAATTGATACAATTAATAGTAGAGGGATGAAAATGAGAACTCATGCAAACTAGAGGGACCATTTTTATAAATTTCCCTAAACTGAAAGATAATTTGGTCAAGTTAAATAACCCAACAAGCTATAAAAGGGGTTTTCAAAAAAATTCGAAAACCGGTTACCCGAACCAATCGGGACCGAACCATGCCACCTCTTATCCACCTCTTTAAATAATCCCCCTATAACATATCCACTATTCTTTCTTATCCACTAAGAACCTTATCCGTCCGACAAACGGGCCGTTACAGTGGCAATGCCAATGATGGGCTAGTTAACCAGCGTTTACAACAGGAAAACGGGCTGTATTGGCCCATTCTAGCTGTATAATGATTGGGCTCATTCATTGTTCATCTTTGCATGGGCTTGAGCCCATTTAACACTCAATAGTCAACAACTCACAAGCAGTCGTCGATCTTTTCGTTTGTTTAATGTTTAATTTTGGAGATTAAATTCTCCCCACCTTAGGTGGAAAATCCCTAGTTTCCGTCACCCATTGTGAGTTTCACCTTGCAATATTTATAATAATCTGAACCATTAATATTGTAGGATCAACATAGAATTATATCCACGCAAAAAATTAGCTTGATCGAACAAAAATTGATATATCAAAAATATTGAATTTTGGTTTGTAAAATAAACGGTCACAGAGAGTTTTACTTTAAAGAATCAAGCCATCCATTTTACAAACTAAAATTCAATTTTGATATACTTTTTCTATGTCCGATCTAGCTAATTTTTTGGATGGATACATTTTTTTGCAATTCTTACAAGATAAACGATTCAGATTACCGAAATAATGCATAGTAGGACCCACAAATAGCAATGGTGGAAACCGGGGTTTCCCACCCAGGTGGAAAGGATAATCTCTTAATTTTGACTCTCGTAGATTGCATTTTAGCTGTTACCCTCTTGTTTTTCTAGGAGAGAAACAGAGAGAAAAGTGGCGGGGCAATGGAGGCGGCCAATTTGCGTCCCTCACACTTCCTGGCGGCTACAACCGCCCCATCTCCACCGCCTTCTCCTCCTCCTCCGTCGGCTCCTCGATCCCTGCATTTCCTCCGCCACGACTCCAACACTAACTCTCCCAAACTCAAACCGCCGTCCACTTTCTCCGTCCGCGCCTCCGCCGGTGTATACAACAATCCCGGTAAATACATTTTCTCAATACTTATAGTAGCTAAATACATTCATAATTGTATGTGTTTTGCGCTGCCTCATTATTGCTGCTATGTAACTGAACTTGGAACTGTTTGTGGTTTTCGAAATTTGCAGTGGTGACGCTGCTTGACTACGGAGCGGGCAACGTTCGAAGCGTGAGGAACGCGATCCGCTCGCTCGGCTTCGACATCAAAGATGTAATCTTTTCGTTTTCACCTCTTTTTTCAAGTGTTTCTTTTCCTGATTTTGTAGCCTCTTGCTTTGTTGCCGAACTTACTAGAATGGAAGAGAAAGAAAACCTTGGATGCAAATGTATGTATTGACGTAAAGAGGGTGGGAAAATGTATTGTCGTGAGGGGATGAAACGAGGGGTGGACAGAAGGGGGTGCCAGGCCCTGCACAACTACAAATGTTCTTTTTGATTGTATTAGTTGTTTAGGTTTATATGACGAAGTTTCATGAGGTCGGCCCATGCAAGTCCCTTGATGAAAAAGAATTCTTAAAATTTGTATGACGAAGTTTCATGAGTTTGGCCCATGCAAGTCCCTATAATTCTAAGTTATCAACCATTTTTTGGTTGTTTGTGTAAATTAAATAGCGGCTACTTACACACAATCTCTGACTATATTATGGAATACATGTAGTTTGGGCCCCCACTAAGCACATATCCTGCGTCCGCCCATATCCTGCGTCCGCCACTGGATGAAATTATGTGTCACATGTAGGAGACAGAAACAAGGAATCACTAAACAAGTCAGGAAAATTGGCTCTGCGTATTTGATCCATTTGATGTGTGCCTCCCTTTGTTAAGATGTTGGTAACCAAAATATGCAAATGAAATTAAGCGACACATAAGAAGCCTTAATTTTATTCTTCCAGGTGCAATCGCCAAAAGACATTCTCATTGCAGAACGACTCATTTTCCCTGGGGTTGGGGCATTTGCTGCAGCCATGGATGTGCTAACCCAAAAGGGGTAAGGTTTGTGGGTAATATCTTTATTCCATAGTAATTCATGATTGCAAAAAGAAGGTTGTGCTCTGTTTCAATTCCCACTTCATTTTTTGTTTTTTTGTTTCTTTTGGTTCCTGAGCTTATGAAAGCATAAAATGATATCCTGCTGATCAGAAAGGGGAGAGAGAGAGAGAGAGAATCATATTTCCATTGCCTTCTCTCACATGGCTTTGTGAAGCTTAACATCAGAGTTCTTAGATCGTTTCATTAAGGCAAAATAAAATGCGAGATTATAGAGTGGACTTGTCAGGATTAGCAACTCACTTGCATGATTAGGAGGTTGACGTAGGGATAATGACAATGGGAGCACTTTATCTGAAACTGCAGGTGCTGCCTTACAGTACTAACAGTAGAAAGATTTTGTTTGAGTTTTGTGTTCCGAAAGACTGTAGGTGTGTACCATTTCTGCACTTTTTGCTGTTTATTTTCATTTTCTTCAACCTTATGGTTTGGCATGAAGTTACGGTGATGAGTCACATGTTGCTTCAAGGAGCAAGACTTTTATTTCGCACTATTGATTCTATAGCTGGCAATTTTTTTTTTTGTTAAGTAAATTTATACCACCAAAATGCGATATAGGTGGCAGTTTTCAGTTAGTATTTCGAATACCAGCTTGTTTTATATGGTTTCTTTGAACTTTTTTTTTGTTGCTTAATTGATAATTCACATATGGTTCAAGGAAATCATATCCGGTATGCACAAGTTGTAAAAGTGGATAATTTGCATCATAAAGATTACTACGAGTTAGCATGATTTTGATGTAAGTAGCAGCTTTGTCAAGGATTCGTACGATCTTAAATTCATGGGAAAGATGATGTATAGCAAGGTTTTTTTCCAGGATGGCTGAAGCTTTATGTACTTACATCAAGAATGATCGCCCGTTTTTGGGCATTTGTCTTGGACTGCAACTACTTTTTGAGTCAAGTGAGGAGAATGGACCAGGTAACTCTCTAATGCCTTTCTTCACTATTAAATAAGTTCCTTGACATTAGTTATTCCTCTTACTTTATGTTCATCACCTTTATTGGGAGTTTAAGCATAGAAAAATGTGATCAAAATGTAGTGCCTGTACAGTAATCTACTCATTCTTTTTTCTACTCTCCCTGGATGTTGGACTTATGCATTATGATGTGTTTGGTGCTTGTGGTAGAGTATGTACCTTTATTTATTGGTCCTGCTGTTTTTTTCTGCTCTTGTTGTGATTGCCATCATATTGTACGTATTTGGTAAAAGATAAAAGGATGCCGGAGGAGAGTACTATGAAGGTTAAGTATGTGGAGGGAACCTTAATGCTTCATTGTGTGTAACCCCTATGGAGTTATATACAGATATCTGAAGAAGTTCTTAGAAGTCCTTATGCGTTGATGGAGGAGCGTTTTCCATCTTGATGAGCTTGTGTTTGGCCATATGTTTACTCGTATTAGAGAAAGAAATAAGCAGAAGCCTTTTTTCACTTTATCTAGTAACATTTTCAACAGAAGGATGACTGCAAAGAAGTGGTCATTGTTCCTAATTGACCCAGCGAGAGAAATCTCCCCTCATTGTCCTCTCTTCCTCGTAAACCCATCTACTAAACCCAAAGGATCCCTTTTTGCATATGTTAAAATCTTTTCTTTCTCTTCAAAAGACGTCTATCTAGCAAAGGAATCCTACAGTGTTGTCATTGATCTTGTGCCTGATTTGGAAACAATTTTCTTACCGTACTCTGGCTGGAATTAAGGCTTCAATGCCTTCATGTTACACGAGGACTGAAATCCAAGTACAAATTAGACTGGACTGTGGTTATATTTGACGACACATGGTGTATGTTGTTTGCTGGAATTTACTCTGGCTGGAATTAAGGCTTCAATGCCTCAATGTTGCACAGGGACTTAAAACCAAGTGCAGATTGGACTGACTGTGGTTATATTTGACAACACATGGTGTATGTTGTTTGCGGGAATGTTGTCTTAGTAGATGAAACTGCTAAATTAGAAATTTGGAGAGAAACATTGGAGTCAAAAGGATTTTGGATCAATATGAGTAAAATGGAATGTCAGTTTAGTGGTAGTTAAAGTGCTAGTGCCAATATAGTGACCCTCCAAATCAAAAATTACCAAGAAGTAAGGGTTTTAAGAATTTTGGCTAGTTGTTAGTAAGTATGGGGAGAATGCAGATGATGTAACACATAGAGTACAAGTTGGATGAATCTAATGGTGGAGTGCTTCGGGAGTGTTATGCGACCACATGATACTCGTAAAGTTGAAGATTGCTGTAAGGCCATCCATGTTATACAACACAGAGTGTTGGGCTACTAAGAAACAATATACAAGTAAGAGAAGATGAAGATAACACGAGAGAATAGATAATTGTTGTTTGGATATGTCTATCATAGTTCGGTAGATGCGGTAGTTAGGACTGATATGGTTTTGGAAGAGGGTGACAACAAGGGGAGGGGTAGACCAAAATTGACTACAGAAGCTATAGTAAAAAAAAAAAGAGGTTTGTCGGACATCATGGAACGCGATGCCCTCGACATAGGTCAATGGAGAAAACGGATTCATGTAGCCTACCTCGATTGATTGGTACCGAAGGCTCAGTTGGTTAACTTGGTTTTGGTTAGGAATGTTTCTCAAAAAATTGTTTTGTCAATGGGCCGTTACCTAATGTTGACTTTGTTAAATTTATTTGACAGCTTTTGACAAGCTGATTGTCTATATTTTGATGTTCTATGTAAAACATATTTGAGTAGACTTGTTTTCTGACTGTTCTTTTGTTGATTTGCAATTTTTTCGCAGTTAATGGTCTCGGTTTGATTCCTGGTGTGGTTGGGCGTTTTAACTCATCCAATGGTTTAAGAGTGCCACATATT
Organism: Rhododendron vialii; assembly: GCF_030253575.1. Classification (NCBI taxonomy): domain Eukaryota; kingdom Viridiplantae; phylum Streptophyta; class Magnoliopsida; order Ericales; family Ericaceae; genus Rhododendron; species Rhododendron vialii. Next base: position 41,343,218 of record NC_080562.1, on the reverse strand, counting down.
GGTTGGAATGCTCTGCAACTAACGAAAAACTCTGAAATTTTGAATACTATCCGAAACAATCATGTTTATTTTGTTCATTCTTACCGTGCCATGCCAGTACGTCCTTTCTTCTCTCTTTTTTTTCTCCAGTTGTTTCCATTCCAAATTCTACCATGTCTGTCTTTCGTACTATCGGGGTCACTTATCTAAGGTTGTTTATATTTCCTTTTAGTCAGATGACAACAAAGATTGGGTTTCATCTACGTGCAATTATGGCGACAATTTCATAGCATCTGTGAGAAGGGGAAATGTACATGCAGTTCAGTTTCACCCAGAAAAGAGTGGAGGCACGATGCTTTTATTTCTGTTTTTTAATTGAAAAGTCTTTGTTTGGCGAACAGAATATATCTGGTGACTGAGCATGACCACTACAATAAGCTGTTGTTCTTATTACATGGATTGAAATATAAAATCAAGTGGGTTCGTCTTGTAAATACCCACAAATGTGCCTTTATAGTGTCAGGCACAAGCATCTCCCACCCCCATCCTCAGGGGTGGGGGGGAGGGAGGAACGGGGGAGTGTTGTTTTTCTGAAATTAAACATTTTGGAGAAAACCATATCAGTGTCCTTTTTGTTTTCTTCGGTTATAGTTTTGGTTTCCTACTGCATTTTGTTTTGCACTAATATGCCTAAGCCAGTTGGTTCTGCATGATCTGTTTTGTACTACTATTTTGGGTCTGTTGCAGTAAATCAACTATCTCTTTCGGTGCGGACCTATACGTTGACATAATTTGTATCAACTTGCTTATAACCCTCACCATGAATGAAACAGATGCTGGTCTTTCTGTATTGAGAAGGTTCTTATACCCAAAGTCTTTCTCAACAAAGGTAGCCTTTGAAACTTTTGAGTTAAGGAATCCTCTTCTATTCTCAACTTCTTTATGAGGCCATCTAACAAACAGAAAACTTCGTGTGAAGGTGCTAGAAGTAGGGAACGCTTCAAAACTAGCTAAGAGGGTAAGACTAGCTTCCACATATCTTTTAACTTCGGTTGCTGTCTTCAAAGTCTATGTATTTCTATTTCCCCGTAAAAATATTCATACAGTGTTCACACTTCACACTAGTGCTAACTGCTATGACAAATTTAGCTATTACTTACCATTTTAGACTTTTAGGGCATTTGATCTGTTTATCTCTGTGGCTCTATGTTAAGGGATTGTACTTCTGGTCAGGTAATTGCTTGTCTTGATGTAAGGACAAATGACGAAGGTGATCTTGTTGTTACCAAGGGAGACCAATATGACGTAAGAGAGAATACAAAGGAGAATGAGGTATCACAAAGTGTAAAAATCAATAAACATGTGATATGTTTGAATGGTGTTTAATTTCAACTTGAATTTTAATGTTCTACCCAAAACCAATAGAAAAAAGAAAGAAAAACAAGATAAAAAGGACTTAGACATGCTTGTTCCTTCTATCTCAACTCCTGCCATCTTCACACCTTTCTTTTCGCTGCTTTTGCGTGTGTTACTCTCTTTTTGCATGGGATTATAATCACGTCCATTGCTTTTGGGCACTTGATATCTATATGTCAATGATTAGTGTCATCTTCTTTGTCGAAGGTGAGAAACCTTGGCAAGCCAGTGGATCTTGCTGGAAAGTACTACAGAGATGGGGCTGATGAGGTATGCCCTGTTTTGGAAAGAGGGAAAATGACGGCCAAGGACGTGTTTTGATAATTAATACCCCCCAAGAACAAGCTAAGAACATTTGTTAATGCTGAAAATGTCCTTGGCAGGTATTAATTATCAAACTCGTACTTGGCCGTCATTTTCCCTTGGAAAAATAACTTGTTCATCTTATATCGAATAGCCATGATATTTAGGTTTCACCTTTAGCATTGCATTTCAGATTAGTTTCTTGAATATTACTGGTTTCCGCGACTTTCCTCTGGGCGACTTGCCAATGCTGCAGGTTTGTCATCCAGTACTTGTAGTAAATGTCAGAGATAAATCTTATATACTATATACTCATGAATCTCTTTTAGTTTGACATCTTTAATCTTGCTTTCTCTAATTTTTTGTTTGTTTGCTTTTTAGGTATTGAGGTATACATCAGAAAGAGTTTTTGTACCATTAACAGTCGGAGGTGGCATCCGAGATTTCACTGATGGCAGTGGCAGGTATAGTTAGACTGCTTTTCTGTAACTTTTGGTGTACTCTTAATAATTTCTGTTTCCTGGGTGATTGTCTTAATAAGTTCCTCAGATCATGAGAAGAAAGGTTGTGCTTGTATGGACACTAGCCATGTGTGGTAATTTCATCGTTCAGACTGCATAGAGCCAACTAGAAGATATCTTCTGAAGGTTCAATGGTCTAGTATTTCCCAGATGGTTCACTATCTTGTGGATGCTATGCTCTGGTAGATTACCTACGATGGATAGTTTGATAGAATGGTGATCGGAAGGTCCACTATGCAATGATTCCAGACTCACAGCAGCATCTTTTCTTTGCCTGTGCTGCTCTACGCAAGTTTTGTGTGATATCGTTAGCACTTAGCAGGAATTGAACGAGATAGAAATTTGCTCGCTGATTATAAATAGAGAAAAAGCAAGAGAATTTTGTGTCTGTGATCAGAAGATTGTCTGTAGCTGCTGTTGTATACCATTTGTGGTCAGAGAGGAACCAAAGAATATTTCCCAAAATTAGGAATAAAATGTGGAAAAACGATATCCCTCATTTGATAGTTGAGTGAAATATTCAATAGGCTACATCCAGAATATTCTAGATATTCTGGATGTTCTAAAAGAATATCCAGAATATTTCCTTTGGAATTCTGAAATCTTGAAGAGTTAAGCCAAAGCTATGCAATTGACTGTTGCTCTCTCTTGCTTTCTACATTATGCAGGTGTAATGAGCTGTAGTTTTGATAGTTAATGTTCTGTCTGGAGAGTTGATAGTTTGGTCTTTGGGAAGAATAGGCAACATCTGTTAGGAAATGGGCCCAACAATGTATATTAAGCTAGGCCAAAGTTAACAACATCCACCACTACCCAATCAGTAGTCCTAAAAGCTTAAATTGTTGCTGAGTAAAAGAATATCCAGAATATTTCCTTGGGAATTCTGGAATCCTGAACAGCTAAGCCAAAGTTATGCAATTGACTGTTGGCTCTCTCTTGCTTTCTACATTGTGCAGGTGTAATGAGTTGTAGTTTTGATAGCTGATGTTATGACTGGAGACTTGATAGTCTGGTCTTTGGGAAGAATAGGCTACACCTGTTAAGTTACCAGTAGTCCCAAAAGCTTAAGCTGTTAGGAAATAGGCCCAAGAATGTATATCAAGCTACCCAATGTCCTCCCTCGCCTGCAACACTGTCTTGTGTGGATATGCAAACTTTTACAGGTAAGGAGAAACATAATACGAAAGGGCGAACCAGAATGCAAACAAGGAACAAATGAAAACAGTAAGACTTCAACCCAAGACCTCTCCCAATTTGAGCTCTAATACCATGTTAAGTTACCAGTAGTCCTAAAAGCTCAAGCTGTTAGGAAATGGGCCCAACAATCCTTTATTTGTATATGGGTGCCATTCCCTTAATGCCTAGTTTCTAATAGACTTATTTACTTATCAAAAAAAAAAAAGAAATGGGCCCAACAATGTATATCAAGCTACTCAACAACATTTAGCACTACCCAATCAGTAGTCCCAAAAGCTTAAGCTATTAGGAAGGGGCCCAACATTGTATATCAAGCTACTCAACATCATCCACCATACCCATTCAGTAGTCCCAAAAGCTTAAGCTATTAGGAAATGGGCCCAACAATGTATATCAAGCAGCTCAACATCCACCACTACCCAGTCAGTGAAGTCTCTCTATGAAGTATTGATATGGACCTTTGGTATTTCCATAGTATAAAGAATTTACTTACCAAAAAACCTGACTTTGAAGTTTTGATTGTTACGGTTTGGGATATAAGTGAACAGTAATGTCTAATTGTCTTCTGTTATAGATACTACTCGAGTTTGGAAGTAGCTTCAGAATATTTCCGGTCAGGTGCTGATAAGGTTTCTATTGGAAGTGATGCAGTTTATGCAGCCGAAGAATATATAAGATCAGGAGTATGAAATATTTCTTGTTGAATCTTCAAAAACAGTATACTTGTTTGTTTAGGTTTTTATTGGTAATTTTTTGTGAACTTCATTTTCTAGGTGAAGACCGGGAAAAGTAGCATAGAACAGATTTCCAGAGTCTATGGTAACCAGGTAAATTACCTATTGCAGCTTTATACCTTGATGTTCATGCCATTTCTTGCTTTTGACTTTGTGATAAGTATTTCTGATGTGTTTTTAGGGCAAACTTTCTTGTTTCAAAGAATTCGGAGCATGCAACTTATATGTGGCTTTAGTTGATGAAAGATCATGTTTTTTAATGATTTGAAAGGAATTAAAGATTAGGAAGACTGGTTTAGCCAACCTTATTTAGATGGTGAGGACAAAAGAATACCAAGAGCTTGAATCAAACTGCAACAATGGACTAATTGTATAAACTTTGATGAGGATGGCTAAGGGTAGAATAGAGTGCTTGAACAGTAGTGCAGTTTCTATCTTAATATTTACACCAGGTCAACTTACAAGAGCTATCTACAGATATGTTCAGTTAAAAACTCTTGCTCATACTTTAAGTATTTCTTACATATCATAAAGGACAACATATGTAGCGATACAGCACTATTTCTGAAGGTTGACTAAATGGCAAAAGGAACAAGTGAAATAATGAACAAGCAATGGAATGAACTTGTATTAAAATTGCAAAAAACTACTTTAAGATTGCATTTGCTAGCTCCAGTCCTTGGATGAATGAATATAGGATCTGCCGATGAAGTAAGTAAACTGGGCTACCTCACTTTTATATTTCATACTGCATTGTGGCGTTTATGGGGTGCTGCCTCGTTTGTAACCAAGCATGCACCAAGTTATACTGGTACACATTATGCTCTACAGAGGCACACCTTGTGAACAGGGGTACAATCACCTCGTTCTGCAGCTCATTGCATCCGTATTCAGCTGATTTTTTTGGTATTGCAGGCAGTGGTTGTAAGTATTGATCCTCGTAGGGTTTTCTTGAAGAATCCCGATGATGTTGATTTCAAGACTGTCAGAGTGAGCAACCCTGGTAAGGAGACTCATGCTTGTTTGTTTTGATGTTTAGATACTTTCTACTTCACCCACTTGTCTCCTTGTTCTCAGTGCGACTCCAGAATTTTTTTATCAGTGGTATCGTTCATAAACTTTTGAAGGATATAATTCTTACGAAACAATTCGTACTATTGATAATTGGTTATTTGATCCATGAAATTAACCACCAGTCAAATTTCCATCTCAAATACTTCTGTTTGAGAGAGAGAGAGAGGAAAAAAGACGGTTTAGTTTATCTTTTGCCACTGTCTTTTCCTAGTCATTTTTTTCTGTGTGTTTCTTCCTCAAAATACATAATTTGCTACTAGAGAGAACTCAAACAAAAACAGTAAAACACAGTTTCCTTGCATAGCGAAGTATAAATAGGATTGTGGGTGTACAACTGGGCATCTCTTGTCTCTCCACTCAATTTTACCGATAGCTAAACTTAAGGCACTCAACTTTCCCACAGTTACAAAGCAACCAAAGATGGTTCAAAGTCATTTTTCACTGGTGACAACTATGGTCAAAACTCCTAACAGCTGAAAATTATGTTGGGGTAGTGGATACATTTCTCTGCCTGTGGGATCAACTGACACCAGTACCTCCTTAGTGGTGTCACCCCTGCTTGTACTCATTGAGACTTCTGTTTACAACAAGGATTGCTCCTCATGGTATTGTCATGTACTTCACGAACAATCTAACATTATGACTATTTGGTTCTTTGGATTTCCATTATCACTCATCATGATTCCTTCTATATTAGCCTTTTTTCTAAGCCGCATATGCTCTGCAAAATTGATGTACACATACTTGTGTGTGTGTGGGGGGGGGGGCGTCTGTGTGGCGTGTGTATCCATGCGTAAATTTATGCATAGAGAATAAATTCTATCCACCGCAAGTGTAAAACCCCACTTTTCCATCACCGCTCATTATGGGCCCCACCGAGTGTCTATTCTTGTGATCTAACCGTTCATATTTTAAGACCCGCAGCATAGTATTGCCATGCAAAAAATCAACTTGATCGGAAGTCAATAAATATATCAAAATTTGAATTTTGGTTTATAAAATGGACAATCTGATTTTTGTCAATAATAATAAGGATAAACTGCCCATTTTACAAAGCAAAATTCAATTTTTGATACTCCTATCAATGTCCGATCAAGTTTATTTTTTGCATGAATACACTACTATGTGGGGTCTACAAGATAAACGGTTCAGATCAATAATAAAAACACGGTAGGACCAAAAAAGGTGGTGGTGGAAAAGTGGGGTTTTCCACTGCCGATGGAAAGAATTTAATCTCTTGTGGTGTATGTGTATGTATTTGTATTCACCAAAGAAGAAATGGGACTCCAAAAGTTTTATGGGAGGGGGAGCATCAAATTTTGCATTATGCCTTGTTTGGTTTACAAGAACTAAAAGTTTCCTTTTCATGGTAACAGAGGGCTGCGATTGGTAGGGAATTAGTTTCAACTTTCAAGACTGGTTAATTCCTTGCTTTTCACATCTTTTGCACTTGCATCACCAATATGAATCCAGTGAACATCATCGATTTTTTTGAGCGCAAGGACCAGGATTTTCGTATCAGAGGAGATTTTCTTTGTTCTCGGAAAACACATTCAAGCTAACAAATGAAAAAAATTGTGAATCAAACATGAAATGATGGGGGTTGCTGGAGCATCAGCATGCAATTTAAGACCAGTACTCACCATATAAAGCAACTCAGTTAACCCCTCAGCTGATGGAAGATAACAAAGGAGAGAGCAAGAGAGTCTCACCTTGCTGCTGCCTTGTTTCTATACCTAAAAGAGGGGAAATGAAATTGAAAGAATAATTTTTGACTGCGTGTTTTGTGTCTGCTTTCAGGCCCGAATGGAGAAGAATATGCCTGGTATCAGTGCACGGTTAGCCATCCTTGCTCCTATTATATTTGTTTTGCTGGTTTTGAGTAAACCTCAAAGCATGTCCTGATTCTCCAAATTAGCCATCTCCAGTAATTATCCTTATTACATATCCTCAGCCCAGTACTAGGTTCCCCAATCATTTTGGAAGACATAGAAGAGAAAACAGTTTGATTTATATACTCGTCGTTTGACAGGATTTGAACCTTCCTTATAGGGCAATTAGAACATTTGTGAGGGTTGCTATAGTTGGTATTCAATCCGATTCATATTAGCAGCTTTGAGAAGTTAAAGAGGTGCCTGTGGAAAGATTTACAATGCTAAGGGTAGATATGTGTTTTTATGGAAATGTTAGCAGGTGAAGGGCTGCATGTATGCGTTGCCCACTATAGAGTTCACATTGTAAGGGCATACTATTATACCCAATCCTTGATGGGTTTATTTCAATTCCATTACTGAGTCAATGAGCTTTTGGCCATTTGGTTTCCCTTTCTGATAGAAAAAATGCTTACCATGCATAGTTGCGGTTTGCTTCGTCTCTATCTTTCAAGACATTCTAGTAATTTTAAGCCATCAGACTCCCTCTGGTTAATTGAACTTGATGAAACAAAGTTGTTCATTCCTTTGCGTTGCGTATCTATGTTTTTGTTTCTTGTGCGGGAAACTGCATCATTGCCTTCTGTTGTTCATTGAGAGGCGTACAGTCGATAGCACCCCCTTCTGTGTAAGAATGCTACTCGCTCTCTCTTTCTCTCTCTCAACCCCTTTTAAATTATGTTGACCAATTCTTCAGGTGAATGGTGGCCGAGAGGATAGACAAATTGGAGCTTATGAACTTGCAAAAGCTGTTGAAGAGTTGGGGGCTGGGGAGATAATGCTCAACTGCATTGATTGTGATGGTAAACACAACTCTTGCTTCTCAGGAACAATGAAAACAGTTGCATGTAAACTTGATATGATTTTGGTTCAGAGCTGTTAAAATAAGTAAATCAAAATTTGAGGTGCCAGTTCAGGGTTTTGAGAAATTGTTGATTTGCCAGAGTTTGTGAGAGCCTTGCATTCTTATCCCTTTTTTTGTCTTTGTTTGGTTGAGGCAGGGGAAGGTGCGTTGGTATTGTGGACATATGTTTGGTCGGTGTTCACTTTTTTGGTTGCTTCCTTTTCTGAGAGGAGATGTTTATGCATCTTCCCTCAATGTAAAACCTTGGTCATCTTACTTGGAATTCATTTGTTTCTTACGCCATCTTTAAATGCACCAATAAAGTTTTGTATTGGTGACTTTCCATTACTATTGGACTCACCCCGTCAAGTCCTGGGGGTGGCCTTATCATTTGAGATCTGTTGGTTGAGCTGTACTTGTTCTTCATTCATGAACTAGTTTTCATTTCTAAGGTGGCTTATTTGAGTTTTTCAGGCCAAGGGAAAGGATTTGAGATAGATCTTATAAGACTGATCTCAGATGCTGTGAATATCCCTGTGATTGCCAGTAGTGGTGCAGGAAAAGTTGAACATTTCTCAGAGGTTTTCAAAAAGACAAATGCATCTGCTGCTCTTGCTGCTGGTATTTTCCATCGGGAGGAGGTATACTGATAACTACTCTAGAGTTATGAATCCCCTCTTCTTTATCTATCAAAGCTTTAGTATGGGTAGACGATTGATTGGTACGATCATGTTTTCATTGTCAAGTAATTGTTAGTATTACTCAAATGACTAGGACACTGGCCGTTCTTTTTCTTGCCTTTTAGCCCTGATTTTTTTTTTCTTGACTGTGATATTGTCTCTGCACCTTTGTCGAAATATTGTATCTGTTCATGGGATATTGTGATAATCAACTTGATTAGTCGATAACATAATATTGAATCGCTCTTTATCTGAATCAGTGGTGATATTTGTGACATGTCCGTCGAAATACCCATATTATTTGAAGTGTTATATAAACTTTCTACCGATAATTTCTTCCTTGATTCTATTATATGTTATTTGGTGATTGCCTGCAAGAAAGCAAATACCGATTAACAGAAATCTTGATTTGTTTGAGGAAAACTGTTTTTAATCTATTATTAATTGTTTTCATCGCTCTGTAATATAACTTATGAGACGTTCTGTATCTTGATTTCGGGTGTTGCAGTCGGGCATTGGATCAGTGAAAAAGCACTTGTCAAACGAAGGCATAGAAGTTAGATTGACGCCTTATAGGCCTCCACCAAGTAGATTCAGCAGACCTTGGAATTGACGCCGAATGAGCCTCCACCATTTTGAGCTACCTACGAATCAGACGATGCTGCTGCACCCCATTTTGGTAACTGGTTTTGAATGACGTGATATAATCAGATTATGTTGTGACATTTAATAATTTTTGTAGCTCTTTTGATTATTATTGAGATGTCGTCATGTGCTTTGAGGCCTTGTAGTTACAACTTCCAAGCTTTAGATGATTTAGATCGAGCCGAAAGCGAAGAGTCTGGTTTTTCCCTCATCGTCTTAATTTCCATTCGTTCTTAACCTCAATTCCTCCTCTCCTGTATGTTTTTTGGCTCGTAGACTCCCTCGTAATTTGATGGCACTGACATTGTAAACGCGACCTATGGTCATTCAAACCATTCCAACTAGGGATGATAAATTAAATCCGAACCCATTAATTAACACAAATTTATCCACTAAAAAAAAGACCCAACCTGGCCCATTTATTAGTTGGGTCAGAATGGGTTTAACCCATCTAACTCATTTATTAATTGGGTATTAATTGGGTCAACTAAAATGACCCAATAAGTCATGGAAATAACCCATTAGTAGGTCTCTGACTCCGGCTGCTACAGAAACAACGGTTCCGTGTTACTCCATTCTGCATTTTGTCCAGTAATCGTCGTCAGTGATGGTATCATGGTAAGCTCGGCACAAAGAAAGAGGAGAGAGACACTCAAGTAAATTATGCTCAGCACATATTAGTTTCGATAAAAAATTTATGCTTTTACAACTTCTCTCGCTCGAAACGAATCACTCAAGTAAGAAGATCAGAAGGGACTTCGACACGGTCTTTTCACCGATTTTCTCAACACACTAGTCCGGTTACTAGATTTTTTTTTGGGGAGGGGACCTCGACGAAGTCGTTTGCGAGGAAGAGAATATCGATAGAATTATGTGCTTTGTTATCCGAAGAGTATCACGATTTTGCTAACCGGCCACTGCGAATTCTTTGGAATTTTTTTTAGCTGGATACAATATTTGACCACTCTTGAATCTCCCCCTGTTTTTTTTTTTAACTTAATGGATCAAAATCACAATCCATGAAGTTTATGCACACATTGGGTTCGCATTTAAAGATTCCTATTTGGACTATTTCTAATGTCCAGTGAAAATAATAATGAATTTTTTTTCGTGTGCTTTATAAAAATACTATTGGTATATCTGAATTTTATATTTTTATCTAAGATAAACAAAAAAAGAAGGAAAAAAAAAGTAAAATTATTTGTCAACAAGTAGGAGTATTTGAAAGAACCCGAAAATGGAAAAATGCACCAAAATACTTTTTTGATCATTTTTGTGGAAGGAAAGTACACTAATTTTACAAGAGTATTTTAATCATTTAGATTTATAGGGGTAATATCGTCATTTTAGTGAACATTGGTATTTTAGTCGTTTTAAATTTTAGCATATAGTATGTAATTGGGTTGATGGGCCGGTCCGGTTTGATTTTAAATAAATGAGTCGGGTTGGGTATGTGTAATTAAACTCATAATTAATGGGTCTAAATGACCCATTAGAGACCCAACTCAGTTACAACTTATCCAATTTGACCAAAATCCGCCCATTTCACACCCCTAATTCCAACGATGATAAAAAATATAAAAAAAAAACCCATTCCAACAAGATCCATTTGGCAAATGTTTTTATGCATCTCTCTAGAGCTCTACATCAAATGGGTGTTCAGACAAATAAGCCAAAATGGCTTATTTTTTGTTCTTATTCAATTTTTTTTCGTATTACTTGTCTTATTGTCATTTTTTTGGGGATTATTGCATCCTCACGACAAGAAGAATCTAAAAAGTAAAATTTTTTTACCGAAATCCAATTTTTTTTGAATAAAGACGAAAGTAAATCAATAAGCCAATTTTTTCGTCTTTATTTAAAAAAAATTGGATTTCGGTCAAATTTTTTTACTTTTTAGATTCCTCTTGTCGTGAGGATGCAATAGTCTCCAAAAAAATGACAATAAGCCAAGTGATACGAAAAAATTTTGAATAAGGACAAAAAATAAGCCACTGTGACTTATTTGTCCGAATGGGTCGAATCTTAAGAACTTCACGTGGAATACGAACAATATGCCAAAATATTTGTAGACAAACTACGATCAAGTACCATGAATAACATACTGGCAAATCACACCAAAAACCTGAAAACACAGAACTGGACTAACAGAATCCAAAATGAAAATTAAAAAACCAAACCAAATAATGTGCCCAGAGAGAGATCTCTTGACAAAACAAAACTTCCAGTTTAAGCTGTTATACAGCATGCGCAACTGATGCTCGTTCAAAGAGTATTGTATTTAAGAGTGTCAAAAGAGTAAGCTTGCAAACTCTTCTGCAAGATTTTTGAGCTCCGATAAACTTCGTCCGATCGAGCTTAAGAGCCACTTCTGTTTCAAACACCTCCCCGTTCTCTCTCTTCCAGTGTTGATTCTATATATGCTTTTTGGGCTGGAGTATAGAAGTGAGCTTTCTGGGGACTAACTAATGGAGGTTTATATACAGATAGAGGAGGTATATATGGGAGTGAGGTAGGGGGGTGAGTGTAAAATGCAGTGGCTTGAGGGACTCAATCTGTGTTGTCTTTGAAAACTTAGGTAGAGGTCTATTTGGAGCACCAATTTGCTGGAAAGGTTTAGATTTTTGAAAACGTCCAAATCCATGTTCAGTTGTGACTAATTGATTGGATTAGGGTTTTTACCACTTGGTGCTCTTGCGAGTTAACCACTGTTCGGAGGAGGACAGTCCGCCACCATAACTCCATCAAAAATCGAGCAACATCTGAACTCAAGATCATATGGTAGAGAGAAAATTTCACCTTAGGATGCGCATAGTGGAAAGTTGTTGTTTTCCTTATAAAATATAGAGGTAGGAAAAATAACTACTAGCATGTTACTCGCCATGCCACCAACTCACACCACTAACATATGGTATCACTTCCCTATTCGATTTGAGTTTTGAGGGACGGTGCCCTGTTCGTTTTAGAGTCTCGAAATTTCTAGACACGGTCTTTAATAAATTTCTTTCTCTTTTCACTCATTACTTTCAGAAACCTTCTTCAAATCCAAACTCAACGGGGCCAATAGTAAAGACTAGTACAATTTTCCGCAAACTGTGCAAATGTACGTCCATTCATTTGGACGTTCACTTGTCCTCGATCTGTCGTGGCCAAAGTTGGTGAACTAACCCAATTCGTTTCGTTTCGTTTCCCCTTTCCATTTTGGGAATTGACATAATTGATAGTAATAGTTGTAGCTAGATTTCGGGACCGAGTCGACCGACGAACCTTGACCTTATAGGAAAGGGAAAATTTCAAATTAGCATCTGATCTTTCACGCAAATTACACATGAACATTTGATCGTAATAAAACATCACATAAACATCTGACGTATTAAAAAAACTCATCAATTAGACCCCTACCGTTAACTTCCGTCCTAAAACTAACGGAAAACATATTTCTCTCTCCAATTTTGCTACCCATAATGATTTTTTTAACAAATTTTGCACAACTTTTTTGTGGGATCCATTTTTTGGGTCTCATACAAATTATCCGATCTGTTCACTAATTTTAAAATATTTTTTTCAAGCGACCTTGTAAAAAATAACTCCATCAAATAAATGTAAGTGTATGATCCAATCGTACAATTTTTCATTTAGAATTCTGGATTAAAATTCTGAATAAAAAGTTATAAGATAGGATCAAACACTTATATTTAACCCGTTAAGCTAATTTTTTTACAAGGTCACACAAAAAATATTTTAAAACTATTGAAATGATCAGATCATTTTTAGGGACCCAAAAGTAGGCCCCACAAAAATCTATGTAATACTAATCTGTGTGGGTATACTGGGTAGTGTTAGTTGCTCCGACGAAAAGTAAATTAAAAAAAACAACTCAGCACTATACGGGATATAAAAAAGAAAAATGATAATACAGAAGAAAAGATTTGTATTACATTTTTTTTTTGTGAGGATCGACCCAAAAGTGAACTGATCTTACAACTTTTCATGTAGAATTTTAATTCAAAATTCTGAATAAAAACTTGTATGATTGGATCATACACTTACATTTATCAGATGAAACTGATTTTCTGCAAGGGTTCTCAAAAAAATATTACTCCCTCCGTCCCTTTTTTAGAGTCCAGTATTCCATTTTGGGCTGTCCCTTAATAAGTGTCCATTTTGTAAAGTTAGTGGGTAAAAGTTGGTGTATTGTCTATTTTATCCTTAAAAGTAGATTTTTTTTAAAAAAGTAAGTGAATAAAAGTGTAATGATGATGGGTAAGTAGAAAAAGTGGAGGAAAAAGTTGATGTGAAAGGTATAATGATGATGTCTTTTTAATAAGTTGAAATTACGAAGCAGGACACTTAAAAAGGGACGGAGGGAGTATTGACTTAATCAATGGATCAGATAATCTGTGTAAGACCCAAAAATAGGCCTTGCAAAAAAAAAATATGTAAAATTTGTGAAGAAAAGACAGTGTAGGTAACAAAATTAGAGAGAAACATATTTTTCGTTCGTTTTTTGACGGAGATTGACGGTAGGGGTTTAATTAATGAGTTCTTTAAGACATTAGGTGTTTATGTGATATTTCGTTAAGATCAGATGTCTATGTGTAATTTGCGCGAAAATTCAGATGCTAATATGAATTTTTCTCTATAGGAAACAAGTTTCAAAAAAAGAAACAAAAACAAAAAATAGCATTGAGTAGACAGGTAGCTTCGGTCAATTTGAAACAGCTAGCTCTAGGTCACATGTCCCCCAGGGTATTAACACCATGTCAAAAAGTTAAAAAAGAGATGTGGTATCAACACAGATTTTTGTGCATAAATCGTGCACAGATTTTAATGTACGGCCCACTACGGGTCCTACATAAACAATTCAAGCCGTTCATTAAATGTAAAATATTTTTTCGAGTGTCCAAACGAAAAATCAACTCAATCCGATACATATAAAGGCTCGATCCAATCATCTAATTTTTCATTCAGATTTCAGGATAATGAAAAGTTAAATGATTGGATCGAGAGTCTATAGGTATCGGATTGAGCTGATTTTTTGCGGAGACCCTTGAACAAATATTTTACATTTAATGAGCGGCTCGAATCATTTGTGTTGGATTTATAGTAGACCCAAAATAATAATCAGTGTATGAAAAGTATGTGTCAATAGACATTCTGGTTAAAAAAGAGACGCATCTCTAGTAAGAGCATCTCCAATCCAATACTCTATTTGAGAGTATCAAAATACTTTATTTTATTCATAAAGTGATTTTAGAGAAAATCACTATTCCTATTTACTCCAATCACAAATCCTCTATTTTTCCCTCTAAAATCACTTTATGAAAAAAAAAAAAAACCTTTTTTTATACTCTCATAAGAATATGGTTGGTATAAAAATTTAATAAGAAAAGCTTATAAGAACAAAAATGTCTTTTAAAAAGGTGCATAGTGTTATGAAGATGATCCTCTATATTTTCTCTTACCCTCTAAATATAGAGGATCAAAATCTAATACTCTCAAATGGAGGAGAGTTGAGAGGATGTGTTGGAATACTTTAATACTTTCAAATAGAGATATAGAGTATGAGTAGGAGATGCTCTAATAGGAAAGTTTACAGCACTAGTATGATTGCGTGTATACGAAAAACTAACCACAGGTGGCAGTCTAACAGTAATAACTCTCGAGATATGCGCTTGATTTACGTGCGATACTATTGTCGTGTGGACTGTCTGTGTCATTTATATCATAAGTATGTGTTATTTTATGTCAGTCTCGTGTGGATGATAAGTGGGTCAACAATCCCCTGGCATGCTGTTCCTTCCGCTAGAAGCAGTGGAGCGGCTCTAAGAATTTTAGTTAGGGAGGTCATTAAGAAACCTGAGATTTACAATTTTTTTTAAGATTTCCACATACAAGACATCTACAAATACATAGAGTGCAGCATACATCTACAAAATACATAGAGTGCAGCATTCAGACAAAAGACATTCAAATATAAAAAAAGTATTGCAATTCTTGAGAATTTTCACATTTGCAAATTATCTCATGATAGCATCATATCAAATGGCTTTTAAATGCACTAGTGAGATGCCGACGCGTACAACATTAACAAACTGAGGAATGCGTTGTTTATACCAACTGTGAAAACAACACGCGAAACTTAAAGCATCATGCAGAAATTATTTGATAGATTAATAGGAACAATGTAATGATGCACTATTTTGTGGGAGCATGTCAAAATTGAACAATATGTTGAGTGTGGTTGATATTTTTTCAAATATAGCAACGAATTATAGTGCAGAGATCGCGTGTAGGGATTTTTGCGAAGTTTAAATCACAACCACCATAATAGGCCTTATAAGGCGGAGCGAGTCATTTACAAAACATAGTGTCTACAAATATCTTTGTACATGTTCAAAGTCTATAAAACTCTCTTGAAAACAGAGGAAGTTTGTACACTGCAAACCATCAGATCACCAGATATTTTGGGGAGTCATACTAATCCTAATCCATTTACAGCTAGTAATGCCAAATCTTACAACTTTTAGAAGTTTTTCCCATTTGTTTGTTTCTTGTGATGTTTAAAAAACCCCTGATGTTGATTACCAGTGACATCCCACCAACTCCGTGTTTGATATAGTGTCGTGTATTAGCCTTTGTTGCTATATGGTGAGATGCCGCGTCGTATTAGTCATTATTGAGCAATGTTTTGATTGATAAATAATATTCATATTAACAGTCTTTATCCAGTGAGGAATTCCGTACGGTTTTACCGTGCGGGTCTCGCTTTTTCGATCAAATTTCGATGATCTAAGCTGCTTAAAGTGATCAGAATGTGATTTTAAAAGTACCCACGAGAAATCGGCAAAAAATGACTGGAAATGACTTGATCAGAGCAGTTTTCATTGAACAGTTCAATAAAAAACTGCTTAAATCAAGACTTTCCTGATCATTTTTTGTGGACTGTTGTGGTTGGATTTGCGTGGTAAAATTAAGCAAATGTAAAGTGAAATTTGGAACAGTTACAGTAGTTCTACTACAATATTAACTAATTACCAATGCAAAATATGGAATACAATGATGGTAATTACGATTATGCATTGGTGATGATTTCACTCCAAATTATCCAGTACCCCTAATGCAAGGCTCTCCTCCAAATCATCCCCACACCAAAACCCAAACCGTAAACCAAAGAATGAAAAAAAGGATATGGAAGGAAAACATGAAAAGTTTGAAAACCCATAAAAGTAAAAAAAAAATTAACCTCAATCTAGACACCCCAATCTGCGGGAGCCACCACTGATTGCCTGAAGAATGACCAAAACTCCCTGAACAAAACAATCCAACCTCATAGACACACCAGGGCATTCTTGATAATTCGCTGGCTTTATCCCTTACACGTACGGACAAATTCAATTCTCCTTTAGGAAGCCAAGGAGGGATGTACACGATACTTCACATGGTAAAAAAAAATAACGTGCTTAATAAAATGAAACTTATCATCCCATTTGGTTCCAATGAGAGAGAGAGAGAGAGAGAGAGAGAGAGAGATTTACTAGTGGTGTCCTCCGATTTTTGTTGACCGTTGGCGTTGGGTATTCAGAACTAATTGAATTAGGTGTTCAAAACAAAGGGTGGGATACATGTAAATATTAGTATTACCAAGGCATACATAAATGAAATCAGTGTGTTCGGGGGTGGTGTTTGCTCTGAAGGCATGGCTCCGGCCGAGAAACCCCAACATAAACAACACTTCGGCTGGGAACATGACCTTAGACCTCAGCTTGCATGGTTCGCAAATTCATGGTTTGCAGAGTCAAATAATACTATCACTAGGTTGGCCTGATGGGCACCGCACTATTGACAGTGGTAGATGTAATGCATGTGTGTCGCCCAGGGCATAAGGACCACCCTAGTTGTAAAACAGGAGCGAACAAGATCCGAAGCCAATATAGCCTTTGCATGTGCAACAGCTGATACCAAGGCTAAACGTATCACAGAGATTCACAATCTCTGCCTCATGGTTTCATTGTCTTGGTATAATCTTTCGCACATAATTCTATCCGTGAGACGAAAAACATGCCCCCATCATTTACAATCAACTATCAAGATTGAAAGTCACAGTCGTTAAGTCACACATAATCCTATCCGTGAGACCCAAAACTCCATGTAAGATATGCTGATATCTATATAGTCTCTGTATATGATATCATCCCCATCAATAACAGCATTGATAATAGGTTAATTTTGAAGCCCACTAACAGCAGCCTGAAATTTGAACAGAAAAATGAAATATATATACCTTTACAATCAAAATATTTTTGGTTATACTAGGCCTACACGAGGATATATATACATTTTTTGTTGGCCCGTTAAGGCTCGTGAACAAGCTCGAGCTCGAGTCAAACCAAGGCCCGCTCGGCTCGAGTTCGACTCATTAAGTTTTCACTGAGCTCAAGCTTGGGTTTTTTTAAAAACTAAATAAACAAGCTTGAGCACGGTAAAGCTCGGCTCGACTTGGCTTATATGCAGCCCTAGCCCTGGATTACATTTTTCTTGACTGTGATAATGTCTCTACCCCATTATCAAAATATTGTATCTGTTCATGGGATATTGTGATAGTCAACTTGATTATTCGACAACATAATATTGAATCGCTCTTTATCTGAATCAGTGGTGATATTTGTGACATGTCCATCAAAATACCCATATTATTTGAGGTGTTATATAAACTTTCTACCGGTAATTTCGTCCTTGATTCTATTATGTTATTTGGTGATTGCCTGCGAGAAAGCAAATACCGATTAACAGAAATCTTGATTTGTTTGAGGAAACTGTTTTTAATCTATTACTAGTAATTGTTTTCGTCGCTCTGTAATATAACTTATGAGACGTTCTGTATCTTGATTTCGGGTGTTGCAGTTGGGCATTGGATCAGTGAAAAAGCACATGTCAAACGAAGGCATAGAAGTTAGATTGACGCCTTATAAGCCTGCCTCCACCGAGTAGATTCAGCAGACCTTGGAATTGACGCCGAATGAGCCTCCACCATTTTGAGCTACCTACGAATCAGACGATGCTGCTGCACCCCATTTTGGTAGCTGGTTTTGAATGATGTGATATACTAATTAATCAGATTATGTTGTGACATTTAATAATTTTTGTAGCTCTTTTGATTTTTATTGAGATGTCGTCATGTACTTTGAGGCCTTGTAGTTACAACTTCCAAGCTTTAGATGCTTTAGATCAAGCAGAATGCGAAACACTTTCACTTTCAGTTTTCTATTTTCTTTTTCAGAATTTTCAAAAATTGGACATGGAAGTATGTGTTTGTATGTCTATTTTCATTTGCAAAAAGAGAGAATGGCTTTCAAAATTTCTGAAAATTGAAGAAGTAGCAAAACTGAACTTCAACTGTTTCTAAGAGCAAAAACCGGCTGCCAAATCTTCCGCTACAGTGCCCAGAGCACCTTACCCACACGAGACGCAGGTTCAAGTCTTGCCCAAAGCAAAAATCGACTTCCACACACATCACTCTCTCTCTCTCTCTCAACATTGATCTATCTCTGACTTTCTCCAACTCCATGCCAGGCACCAGTGCTATTCCCCGCTTTAGCAAAAGCTCCAAAAAATATTACACAAGAGTCTTCAAAACCCAAAAGGTTCAATCAAAATAAAGGACGAATTAATGGGAATTTCCAAGAACAATCAAGGAGTAGATGAAGACCCAAACTTAGAGAGAGAGAGAGAGACCCAGTCTTCAAATGCGATAATGATGATTCGGATGAAGACCCAACCTTCGACGCTGTCGAAGAGACTCGATCTAGCTTTACAATTTCACTTTCTATAAAAGCAATCTAAGAGAGGGAAGAGGGGAGCAGAAATGGAGAAGAAAGAGGAAGAAAAATGAACCAAAAAGAGATGCATGTGTCACTTTTTTTTTTGAGAAAAAATAAAATTTGATTTCTTTAAATAGAAAAGTGGCAACGTTACCAAACAGAGCCTTAACTTTTTAAAAATGGCGGACTGATTTGTTTTCTAACCCTCTCCTTTTATTCAGGGCCTTCTTGTTCCAGTTATCTGCAATGCTGAGAAGATTAATTTTGCGGAGATAGAGAAAGAGATCAACATGTCATTTCTCCCGTTTGACATTATTTTGGGTGGTTCGATTGCTCTATTATGCTTTTTATTTTAGACTATTAGCTTGGCGATCAGCATCTTACACAACTGACAAACTTTTGACAGTCTGAAATCCTGGGTATGCATTCGATAGTGTCCCGTCCAACGGTTGTTGGAGGCGACATAGTTCCGAGGCCAATGATGTACATTGCCCTGACATATGATCATTGGTTGATTGACGGGAGAGAGGCAGTGTTTTTCCTCCGCCGCATTAAGGATGTGGTGGAGGATCCTCAGAGGTTGCTTCTTGATATATG
Source organism: Rhododendron vialii (assembly GCF_030253575.1). NCBI lineage: Eukaryota > Viridiplantae > Streptophyta > Magnoliopsida > Ericales > Ericaceae > Rhododendron > Rhododendron vialii. The sequence goes on along the minus strand of NC_080562.1, from coordinate 41,323,476 downwards.
AAGAAACATATACTGCTGGCATTCGGATAAGTGGTTTGCTGGTCTACTTGGAACCAAAAAGACAGATTGTTCTATTGAAGTTGAATTAATGCCTAGGAGAAGTTTTTTGTTGGTTCTCCTCTTTAGCGAGCTCTTCAACTGCGGCTAGCCGTGTTCACATTTGAAATGAGGAACTTTGTTGCAATACAGTTTCAAGTTTATATTGCTCAAAAATCTTCTACTTAGTGCTCCTTACTTTTTTAAGTGCTGGGGTGCAAATTGATGAGAATTCAGAGATTATATTCAAGAACATGTATGCAACCAATGTCAAATGTTTTGTGGATGTTACTTTAATTACGCCATTAAATTTACAATGAATTATCTTCCGTGCAGTTTGTATCATACGTGGAGTTCTGGGTCTCACAAATAGGATTATGTGTGACTTAACGACTGTGACATTTAGTCTTGATAGTTGCTTATGAATGACGGGGGCATGTTTTTCGTTTTAGATTGGCTATAGCTGCAAATTATGTGCGAAAGATTATACCAAGACAATGAAACCATGAGCAAGAGATAGATTTGTGAATCAACGTTTTGCCTTGGTATCAGCTGTTGCACATGCAAAGGTTATATTGGCTTCGGATCTTGTTCACTCCTGTGTAGTACAGCAACAAGGGTGCCCCTTATGCCTTGGGCGACACACGTGCATTACATCTACCACTGCCACAGCGTGGTGCCAATCAGGCCAACCTAGTAATAGTATTATCTGACTTTGCAAACCATGCAAGCTGAGGTCTAAGGTCATGTTCGCAGCCGAAGTGTCGTTTATGTCGGGGGTTTTCTCGGCTGGAGCCATGGCTTTGGAGCAAACACCACCCCCGAACACACTGATTTCGTGTATGTATGCATTGGTAATACTAATATTTACATGTATCCCACCCTTTGTTTTGAACTCCTAATTCAATTAGTTCTTAACACCCAACGGTCAACAAAAATCGGAGAACACCACTACAAAATCTCTCTCTCTCTCTCTCTCATTGGATGTTTATCACTATAAAGAGTAACTAATCAAATGGGATGATAAAGTTTCATTTTATTAGGCCCATTATTTTTTTAACCATGTGAAGTATCATATATATACATGCATTTAATAGCCATTTGATATGATGCTATTATGAAATAATTTGGAAATGTGAAAATTCGCAAGGGCAATTGCAATACTTTTATAATATTTGAATGTCTTTTGTCTAAATGCTGCACTCTATGTATTTGTAGATGTCTTGTATGTGGATATCTTAAAAGAAATTGTAAATCTCAGGTTACTTATGACCTCCTTAACTAAAATTCTTAGAGCCGTGCCACTGATTCTAGTGGAAGGAACGGTATGCCATGGGGTTATTGACCCACTTATTATCCACACGAGACTGACAGTAGATAACACATACTTATGATATAGATGACACGGACAATCCACACGACAATAGTATACACGCAACTAGAGATGCGTCTCTTTTTAGCTTTTGACATGATGTGACCTAGATCGAGCTGTTTCAAATTGACCGAAGCTACTGCTCTACTCAATGATCTTCTTTGGAACTTATTTTCCAAGAAGCTGAAGGTTTGGTCGGTCCCCTAGAAATTTAGAATCATTACTATCAATTCTGTCCCTTCTCAAAATGGAAAGGGGAAACGAAACAAAACAAAACGAAAGGGGAATTCATTACTAGAGCTGTTTTCAAATTGACCGATGCTACTGCTCGACTCGATGCTATATTTTTGTTTTGTTTCTTTTTTTGAAACTTATTTCCAAGAAGCTGAATCATTACTATCAATTCTATCCAGACTCAAAATTGGGGGGGAGGTGTGGGTTGTTAAGAAAAAAAGAAAAGAAAAGGGAGTTCAAATTATGATAATCGTTGTGGACTTAAATGAATGGACGTACATTTGCACAGTTTGCAGAAGTTCGTACTAGCCTTCACCGGTACCATTGCCTCTGTTTTATGAACTTTTTTTGAATCATAAGGTCAAGATTCAAGACGTTATTAGTTCAGGCTTATATTTTTTTTCATTATTTAGTAAATTGTTTATGAAATTTCTGGTGTATTTGTTGGGATGTCCAGCCATTCTCATTGTGTAAAATTTGGAAACAAAATATTTATCCTAATAAAAGAATTGCAATTTCTGTATCACGTAAAATAAGAAGTGGTTGTCTCTTAGTGCCAAATAAAAAATTCATACTAAATGATTTTTGTGTGCTACCGAGTCCCCAGTCAAACATGTGGCTGTAGACCACATCAAGTCTGATACCATATGTTAATGGTACGAGTTGGTGGCTGCTTGACCGATTTTCTAGTCCTAAAATAATGGGTTATCCCAAGCGTAGGGCGGAAACCGACGCAGCATAATATCCGGTAAGTTCGGAGTCGAATCCACAGAGACGGTGATGTGTGCTGACTAAAAACTCTGGTTGTTATAATTTAAACGGGCTCTTAGGTAGCCACCCATTTTTCCGGTTGATTGAGATTTAACTAAAACCTAGAAATTGATTGTTCTTTTCAAATAATTAAAAGGAGGTACGGTCGTGGGGTTCATAGCTTTCGCAACCAGTCCTGACTAACCTGCTCCATTCAGTGTTCTTAAAAACGTAGAACTTTAGTTTGAAAAAGATACCCCGTAAGATGCAAAACCCTATGGTCGCCGTATACCCATGCGCAGCAGAGAATGAGTTTTGGACCCCCATTCCCCCGTTCATATGGGCTCCGACAATGCTCGGGTTCGTCCACGGGAAGTATTTTTCCAATCTAAAATTATTTTTCCGTTGTTTGAAAAATAGGAGCAGTGCCCGAACTGATCACAGTGTGCTAATCACCCCGCGACCCTACCTATAGAACTACTCACTCATTATTAAACAAGAAACAAAAGAAATCCTAATTTGAAACATGATTCTAAATATGGGATAGAAAACAAACAAAAGATTTAAGTTAAATAAGAACAAACGAACAATTTTTATAAAGAATAGAAATTAAAACAAATTACCGGAGTGCGAATAATTAAACGAAGCTTCAAAACTTAAAAAAAAACTCGAAACAAAAATAAACAATATTCGAAACAAAAAGCTAAACGTCGCAGTCCCTCTGTTGATCTCGGCAATCGCCTGTTCCGCGTGATTTCAAGAAGATATCACGGCAGACCATTTCTCCGTTTTGTCCGTCCGAATCCCCTGGCCTGTGCGCATGACCTCTTCCTTTTATAAGCTGCTGCTGCCGACTTTCACTTGCAAAAGCCCTCGTTGAGAAATCAGTCAATTGGACCCAGCCTTGGTCAAAATATCTATTAAACATTAGACCCACTAGGAAGACCAATTGCAAGTGCAAGTTCAATTAGTATAGCTTCGGGGCCCACCAATTTTATGTCTTGTATTATTCTGCTAACCCAATTTACTTCCATTACCACGTACACAGCAGCATAGTAGGAGGAGAAAAAATTATAAGGCACAATCCAAGCTTCTTTTACTTCGGTATCAGCAACTAAACAATGCACATTAAATATATTAAAATTCTCCGAATACCTACCACACAAAAATTAAGCATTAATCTCCAAGTAATATTATATAAATAGACTTAGCAATGATAAATTAGAGGGTGCTAATGTGAACATTTACGCGCCTATCAGTGCCATTGTGAGTAACATGGACTTATTTTGTTTCTTTCCCTATATCTATATCGATATTATAAGAAAAACAACTTTTCACTACGCGCATCCTGGGGCAAAATTCTCTCCCTCCTAGATGCTGCTCGCTCTTTGGTGGGGCTTATGGTAGTGGATTGTCCTCCTCTGAACAGTTGTTTAACTCGTAAGAGCACCAACTGATAAAAGACCCTAATCGGGACAACTAGCCACAACTGAACATCAATTTGGACGTTTTCAAAAAGCTAAAACCTTACACCAAATTGGTGCTCCAAATAGACCTCTACATAAGTTTTAAAAGTTCCAACTTCGGAGTCAAACAACACAGAAAGAGTCCCTCAAGTCTCAAAGTGTGGAGCTTTCGTCCCTGACCCAACGAACCCCATTCAAAACGTTGTAAGAATAGTTCCACTGCATTGTACACTCACCCCCTAGCTACGTCCTCTATCTCTATATAAACTTCCATTAGTCCCCAGAAAGCTCACTTCTATTCTCCAGCCCAAATACCTCTTCAAACACAAGCCTAGCTATTAGTGATAATGGCCACCATTCAAGCTTCAATTCTCCTTTTCCGCTCTGCTTCGCCTTCTACCACACTAACCCCAAAAGTTCAAACCCATCGTCTTTCAGCTCATCAGCACCTGATGAATTCATTCATCAACAAATTGAATGGCCAACAAAAATTCTACACTATGACCAAGACTTCGACCGGGAGGCATAGGAATAGGAGTAGGATAAATTCAAGAGGAAATGAAGTAGAACCCAATATAGAGGCGTCTGAAGAGCTCCATAGCATAATGAATCTCGTAGCAGATAGAGCCGAAATGCACAAAAACATCGGTATACAACGAGATAACTGGAACCATCTCCTCTTAACTTCCATCAACGGCATGACGGTAACAGCAGCCACTATGGCCGCCCTCGCAGCCATTAGTGGAGAAGGAAATTCCCTTTTGGCACTAAAGCTGTCTTCCACTATACTGTACGCGGCTGCCACTGGGGTTTTGTTGGTGATGAACAAGATCCAACCGTCTCAACTCGCAGAAGAACAAAGAAACGCTTCGAGGTTGTTTAAGCAACTTCATGAACAGATAAAATCTGGGATAACTCTAAGAAAACCGACTTCTAATGATGTGAAGGATGCAATGGAGAGGGTTTTGGCCATAGATAGAGCTTACCCGCTTCCTTTGCGAGGAGCAATGCTCGATAAGTTTCCCAAAGCTGTGGAGCCAGCTGTGTGGTGGCCAAAGGAAATGAGAAACCAAAAGGAGATTTCTGGTGGTGGTGGTGAGGGGAGGAGAAACGGGTGGAGCGAAGAGCTTGAAGAAGAGATGAGAGAGGTGGTTGGGGTGATGAAGAGGAAGGATGGTGCTGAGTATTTGAGGCTAAGTAAATTGGTGTTGAAGGTGAACAAGGTTCTAGCCATTACTGGACCTTGGCTCACTGGTCTAGCCGCGGTGGGGTCAGCCTTGGCGGGAACACCTTGGATCGGGTCGTGGGCTGTTGTTATGGGGGTCGTGTTTGGGGCTTTGGCTACAGTGGTTAACACAATAGAGCACGGTGGTCAAGTTGGGATGATATTCGAAATGTACCGAAGCTCTGCCGGGTTCTTTATGCTCATGGAAGAGAGCATAGAATCAACACTGGAAGAGAGAGCAGCAGAAGAGAGAGAGAACGGGGAGGTGTTTGAAACAGAAGTGGCTCTTAAGCTGGGACGAAGTTTACCGGAGCTCAAAAATCTTGCGCGTACTTCTTCTTCTTCTTCTTCAAATTCAGAGCCCACAGAAGAGTTTGCAAGCAAACTCTTTTGACTCTTAAATACAACGTATATATGTACACACTTTGGACGAGCATCAGTTGCGCATGCTGTATAACATATACATATACAGCATGTGGTTCTTTTACGGGAACAAATAAAAGGAAACTAAGGAAAATTAAGACGATGAGGGAAAAACTAGACTCTTCTACTGAACATAGCCTAAGAGTGCGTATTTTTATCGCTCTGGTTACTTTCCGTGAGAAGGGTACTTCTGAAGTTCGAACAGGAAGATACTAAATGGAAGGATTTGACAAACCTTGGAAGTGCCAACAGCTATGCTGATATCTATATAGTCTATGTATATGATATCATCTCCGTCAATTACAGCATTGATAATAGGTTGATTTTGAAGCCCACTAACAGCAGCCTGAAATTTGAACAGAAAAATGAAAAATGAAGATATATATCTTCACAATCAAAATATTTTTGGTTGTATTAGGTCTATGCGATGATATATATCTATACGTTTTTCGTTGGTCCGTTAAAGCTTGTGCTCGTGAACAAGCTTGAGCTCGAGTCAAGCCAAGGCCTGCTCGGCTCGAGCTCGACTCGTTAAGTTTTCACTGAGCTCGAGCTTGGGTTTTTTTTTAAAACTTAATAAATAAGCTTGAACACGGTAAAACTCGGCTAGACTCAGCTCGTTTGCAACCCTAGCCCTAAATTTTATTTTTCTTGACTTTGATAATGTCTCCGCACCATTGTCGAAATATTGTATCTGTTCATGGGATATTGTGATAGTCAACTTAATTATTCGATAACATATTATTGAATCGCTCTTTATCTGAATAAGTGGTGATATTTGTGACATGTCCATAGAAATATCTGTAGAAATTTTATATCCATCTCAAAGCCAATTGGCAATGAGTGGAGAGGTCCCAAATGTTATTAAGTGATCACCCATTCCACTCCCAAGCAATGTGGGACTCTATTTCCTTAACATCCCCCCTCACGTGCAGCCGCATTTGAGGTCTGTCACGTGTGGCCACTTTTGGGTCCTATCATCGTGCAGCCTTTTTGCTGGTCTGTCATCGTGGGGTGTGGATTGTTAATTTTTAAAATGTGGGGTGGAACAGGCCCTGCTCTGATACCATGTAGAAACTTTATATCCATTTCAAAGCCAATTGGCAATTGGCAATGAGTGGAGAGGTCTCAAATGTTATTAAGTGATCACCCATTCCACTCCCAAGTAATGTAGGACTCTATTTCCTTAACACATATCATTTGAGCTGTTATATAAACTTTCTACCGATAATTTCGTCCTTGATTCTATTATGTTATTTGGTGATTGCCTGCGAGAAAGCAAATACCGATTAACAGAAATCTTGATTTGTTTGAGGAAACTGTTTTTAATCTATTACTGATAATTGTTTTCGTCGCTCTGTAATATCACTTATGAGACGTTCTGTATCTTGATTTCGGGTGTTGCAGTTGGGCATTGGATCAGTGAAAAATCACTTGTCATATATACGTTGTATTTAAGAGCTCATCTCTGCTTATAAAATATACAGTTCGACTCTGCACAGTCAAAAGAGTTTGCTTGCATACTCTTCTGTGGACTCTGAATTTGAGGAAAAAGAACAAGAAGTAAAAGAAGAAGAGATACTCGCAAGATTTTTGAGCTCCGATAAACTTCGTCCCAGCTTAAGAGCCACTTCTGTTTCAAACAACTCCCCGTTCTCTCTCTCTTCTGCTGCTCTCTCTTCCAGTGTTGATTCTATGCTCTCTTCCATGAGCATAAAGAACCCAGCAGAGCTTCGGTACATCTCGAATATCATCCCAACTTGACCACCGTGCTCTATGGTGTTAACCACTGTAGCCAAAGCCCCAAACACGACCCCGAAAACCACAGCCCACGACCCAACCCAAGGTGTTCGGACCAAGGCTGACCCCACCGCGGCTAGACCAGTGAGCCAAGGTCCAGTAACGGCTAGAACCTTGTTCACCGTCAACACCAGTTTACTTAGCCTCAAATACTCAGCACTATCCTTCCTCTTCATCACCCCAACAACCCCTCTCATCTCTTCTTCAAGCTCTTTGCTCCACCCGTTTCTCCTCCCCTCACCCCTCCCACCACCAAAACTCTCCTTTTGGTTTCTCATCTCCTTTGGCCACCACACGGCAGGCTCCACAGCTTTGGGAAACTTATCGAGCATAGCTCCGAGCAAAGGAAGCGGGTAAGCTCTATCTATGGCCAAAACCCTCTCCATTGCATCCTTCACATCATTAGAAGTCGGTTTTCGCAGAGTGATCCTAGATTTTATCTGCTCATGAAGTTGCTTCAACAACCTCGAAGCGTTTCTTTGTTCTTCTGCGAGTTGAGACGGTTGGATCTTGTTCATCACCAACGAAACCCCAGTGGCAGCCGCGTACAGTATAGTGGAAGACAGCTTTAGTGCCAGAAGGGAATTCCCTTCTCCACTAACGGCTGCGAGGGCGGCCATAGTGGCTGCTGTTACCGTCATGCCGTTGATGGAAGATAAGAGGAGATGGTTCCAGTTATCTCGTTGTATTCCGATGTTTTTGTGCATTTCGGCTCTATCTGCTACGAGATTCATTATGCTATGGAGCTCTTCAGACGCCTCTATATTGGGTTCTGCTTCTTTTCTTGTATTTATCCTACTCCTATTCCTATGCCTCTCGGTCGAAGTCTTGGTCATGGTGTGGAATTTCTGTTGGCCGTTCAACTTGCGAGCTGAAAGACGATGGGTTTGAACTTTTGGGGTTGGTGTGGGAGAAGGCGAAGCGGAGCGGGAAAGGAAAATCGAAGCTTGAGTGGTGGCCATGATCACTACTGGCTAGTAGCTAGGCTTTGTGTTTGAAGAGGTTTTTGGGCTGGAGGATAGAAGTGAGCTTTCTGGGGACTAATGGAGGGTTTATATACAGATGAGAAGAGGTAGGGGGTGAGCGTAAAATGCAGTGGAACTGGTCTTTACAGCGTTTTGAATGGGGTCGTTCGACACTTTTTGACAGTGTTGTTTGACTTGGAAGTTGGAAAACGTTTTCAGTGCGGAGCGGATATATCCCACGTGGTACCTGCTTGGCGCTCTCGAATTGAAACTCTATCTCTCCTCTCATTCCAATACTTTCTCTCTTTAAATCCGAGCCGTCCAAAAACGCAATCGACGGTTCGAATATGCTGAGCGGATATCACGTGGTACCCGATCGGCACTGAAAAATTCTTCCAAGGCTTGGGTCTATTTGGAGCACCAGTTTGGTGATGGTTTTAGCTATATATTTTAAAACGTCCAAATCCATGGCGAATAACTCCGCGACTTTTCTTCTTTTCTTGTTGGGTTAAAGGTGAGTAATTATTCAAGACTTCAGGAGTACCATCACGTGATATTTCGAATCACTTTACAATCGCACGTGTTTGTGGGATTCATATACTTAATGATAAACCCTATAGAAAAGTATAATTATAAAATGATCCGGAGTACCACGTGTCTATGCTCCCGAACTATTGTACACCGGTGTACGTATTTCAACGGGGTTCCCATAGCCTGACCAAAAAGCGAGTAGCATCTGAACTCAAGACCAGACCGTGTGGGATGGGGAGAATTGAATTGAATTGAATTTCACCCCAGGATAGGACAGGATAGGATGCGCGTAGTGGAAAGTTGGTGTCTCTTATCGTATACAGACAGAAATAATAGATGGAAAAAATAAGACCCATGTTACTCACAATTCCACCAACTCGAAGTCGAACCATTAAAATATAAAATATTGGTCAGACTTGATGCGGTCTACAGCCGCATGCTTGACACGGCAGTAGGTAGAACACAAAAACCATTTATGAATTTGTTTTTGGCACTGAGAGACAATCAATTAAGTTCAGGTTTGTTTCGATGTAAAATGTTTTTTATGTAAAGTATTTTTTCATAAAATAAACTTTAAATTTTTATTTTTTTATGTTTGGTTGATACATGAAAAATATTTTCAAAAATCGACGAAATAGTACAAAGAGAGAGAATTGAACGTGAGTCAGGACTGACAATTATGAAAATTAAGCAGTGAGAATTGTTGTAGAAGACAGCAAGTTCATTTCAGAAAATAACTTAGTAGAATGCAAACCAGTAACTTACTAGATATTTTCATCCAATTAATGAAAAATATTTTACTCATTTTTTGTAGGATAAATCTTTTCTTTGCAAATTTTATGCAATGAGAATGGCTGGACATCCCAACAAATACACCAAAAAATTCATAAACAAGTTATGAAATAGTGAAAAATATATACTACTACATATATAAGCCTGAACTATCTTGAATCCTGACCTTATGATTCAAAAAAAAAAAGGTTCATAAAACAGAGGCAATGGTGGCAAACTGTGCAAATGTACGTCTGTTCATTTAAGTCCACTAACAACCATCATAATTTGGACATTAACTTGTAATCGCATTTTTCACCTGGCCATAATTGATAAGTAATGATTCTAGCTAGATTTCTAGGGGACCGACCAACCTTGAGCTTCTTGGAAATGTACGTCTATCGGTGTTTCATAAAAAAAGAAGCAAAACAAAAATTAGCATTGAGTAGCTTCGGTCAATTTCAAGCAGCTAGCTTTTGGTCACATGTACCCCATGGTATTAACATCATGTCAAAAGTTAAAAAAGACACGCATCCTCTGGTAATAGCAGAGGGGCAGAACTAGCATGACTGCGTGTATACTATTGTCGCGTGAATTGTTTGTGTCATCTCTATTATAAATACGTGTTATTTGATGGCAGTCTCGTGTGGATTATAAATGGGTCAATAACCCCTTGACTTGTTGTTCTTTCCACTAGAATTAGTGGCGGCTCTAAGAATTTTAATAAGGAAGGTCAATAAGAAACTTTAGATTTACGATTTCTTTTAAGATTTCCACATACAAGATCAGTGCAGCATTTAGACAAATTAAAAGACATTCAAATATGTAAGATCATTGCAATTGCCCTTGCGAATTTTCACATTTCCAAATTATCTCATGATAGCATCATATCATATGGCTATTAAAAAAAATAATGTACCTAATAAAGTGAAACTTTACTTTGAGCAGCAATAATAAAGTGAAACTTTATCATCCCATTTGGTTTCGTTACTTTTTTAGTGATCGGAGAGAGAGAGAGAGTGTGTGATCATCTCATTTGGTTCATTACTTTATATATACTAGTGCTAGACTGTGTTTACGGCACTACGCATTCCGATTGGAAGGGGATGACAGTTGTGTAATTTAGATAAAAATCATAGGCACTTAACCGGAAAGTGGGAGGATGCACTACAGCCTTTGAATCAAATGAATCTAAACCGTTCTAACAACTTGTCCCCACACCCTTCTGTTTTATTATAGATATATATATATATATATATATAGAGAGAGAGAGAGAGAGAGAGAGAGAGAGAGAGATTGAATGATTGATCATCTCGAGAGAGAGATTGATTGATTGAATGATTGATCATCCCATTTGGTTCATTACTTTTTATATATAGTGATAAACATTCAAATATTAATAAGTATTATTTTTCGATTCGTAAGGGCGAAATTGCGTAACTGCGTAGTTTCGCCTTTACGAATCTAGAAATAATACTTACCGATATTCGTTGGAGCTGATTTTTTTACATGGCCCCATAAAACAATATCTTAAAGTTTATGGATATTTTTTTGGATTTTTTTGGGACCCGGAGTGGGTCCCACATGAAATTTTGTGTAACTATGTAATGGAACAATGTAGTCAAGGGCGGAACCAGGAATAAAATCTACTTTGGGCTAACCCAAATTACATATATATATACCAAAAAGAGGCAAACTTATATATAAATACGTAAATGTTCAAAAATAAATAAAAGAGAAGTACAAAAAAAACGTACGCTATCGAAGTTGTACCCTAAGATATTTCACAAAATAAAAATAATCTATTATCAAATCTGAGTAGATGTCTTGGACAAGATCTCTTTCGATGTACATAATTATAGAATCCACTAGAAAATCATCCTCCATTTTGTTACGCAAATTAGTTTTCGCATGCTTTCGAGTTCGTCCGGTTCGGAGTATCAGTCCAGTCGCCAATCGAACCCTTCGAGCATCGCTGTTGAAATCGTTGCTTCAGGCCTTCAGGGCATTTGTCTAGGTGTAATAGATGACAGAACGGGGATTACGATTGACGAAGGAGTGACAAAACGCAGTGCGTTGTGTGTTTTTATCTCAGCAATTAGGCTAGGCTGTAAAAAATAGGTTGGGCTAAATGGGTTAGGCATTGTATGGGCTATGTTTTTACATATAATTTTTTTATTTTTTATTTTGGTTTTTTGAAGACCACCTGGGCTACAGCCTATTGTAGCCCATACACAGTACCGCCCTTGAATGTAGTGTATATATAGGTGTTCTCCGATTTTTGTTGGCTGTTGGGTGTGGTGTTGAGAACCACTAATAGAATTAGGTGTTCAAAACAAAGGGTGGGATATATGCAAATATTAGTATTACCAATCTCTATTATAAAACAGAAGGGTGTTGAGACAAGTTGTTGGAATGGTTAGGATTCATTTGATCCAAGGGTTGAGAGGCATTCTCCTCATTTCATTAAAGAGTCCATAGTTTTAAGCTAAATTACACAACTGCCATACATGTCTCCTTCATCTCTTTTCCTTCCACGTTTCAAACCCTCTCTCTCTCTCAAACGTTCTAAACCTCAAACGACCAGTGGACTCCACCGACTCACGGACGCACCTTCTTAGCCAACCCCACTGGCCCCCTGCCTCGCCTAGCAATGGAACGCACCCGGACACAGTGAGCCTGTAGCGCACGACCATCGAAACACCACCACGAAAAACCCCTCTTGGCCCTCTTCCCTCTTTGCTTTTGAGAAAGTATGTTCTTTCGATGTGGCATTAAAGTGCTTTTGAGAAGGTATTAAAGTTCTTAAGTCGGCTCGGATTTCCCTAATTGATGGAATTGGCAGATTCCAGCGGAGTTGCAGAGAGGGCGTCCATGGCCGTCGGGTATGCGACGGGCGGAGAATGAGAATATGGTGGAAAGTAAAGTTTCACTTACGGACTGCGTAGCTCTCCATCTTGCCGCTCAATTCTGATTCGATGTGGCAGCAGAATGCCTACAATGTGTTTGTGAAAATGCATGTGACTGGGTTTTGTGTACTTTTGATTGTGCTACATTTAGTTGAATAATTATAGATTGGGGTCGTTTTTCTTTTGAAGTCGAATAAGTGATGAATGTCGAACTCGGACCGGGCTACATGGATGAAATTGTTGCTTTGTAGAAGAACTCGGACCGAGCTACAAGGAGGCGGCATACAGGGGCAAAGGCTCAGCGGTGACCATATTCAGTAGTATTTTTTTCTGTAATAAGGGCCATTGGGATGTGATACATACAAAAACATCTCTATTACAACATTTTCACGTTTCGCGCAGACAGGGCTCATTTTGGATCAATACTTCAAATTGGTTTGTGTTCTTCTATCTCTTAGTTAAGTTTATGCACATTCTGTATAGGATTGTGATCTGAAAATTGTTTTCCTTTTTTGCTTTGTACTGCTACTTTTTTATCTTATCAAATATGTGCTGAGTTGCAGATGATTGTCGCGGGGAAATTCTTTTTTAATAGCAATAAAAAAAATCTTCGCCATCCAAGAACAATAGGTTAATTTCCAGCAATTTGTAACTATCTAAAAATTTTGTAGCTACCTAAAAATTGAAATAATATTTTGAGCCACTATCAAAATTCAAGAGGTAATTTCAATTTCAATCAAGATGAGTAGTGTCGTAGGTACGAGCCGGGGTGAGTAGTGCCGTAGGCACGAGCAAGCACTAGTGCATACACATTACATCCTCGAAATCAGTGGTGGTGTTTGCTCCAAAGGCATGGCTCCGGCCGAGAAACCCCCGACATAACATAAACAACAGTTAACAACACTTGGGCTGGGGTCAAGGCCTTAGACCTCAGCTCGCATGCATTATTCGCAAATTCATGGTTTGAATTGCAGAGTCGGATAATATATGAGTCGTACTAGGTTGAGGCCTGATGGGCGCCGCGCTATGGCAGTGGTAGATGTAATATTGCACCCTAGTTGCATGCTGTATCTCCAGCACGTTGTAATAAAAGTCTATAGACCTGGAAATGGACCCATGCCAAAAACCACGACCCTAATGTGGCTTGGGCCCCACGTCAGCTGCAGCAAAAAATTAAAAAGAAAAAAAAAATTGGGCTGGGTTTCTCACAAACCAGAGAGAGGAAAGAAAGAAACGAAGAAGAGAAGACCGACAAGAAGAGGATGACGCCATACTCCCAGGTCTCTCCTGCACCGACGCCATACGCTATACTCGGTGTTTCGTCTCCGTCTTTCCAAAGTCCTCTCTCTCTCTTGCTGATATTCCCCTCATCAATGCTGGTGCAGTATTGCCTCCATATTTTCCGAACACCCAACTCCAGTTTATTGGCTCTGTTTATATTTAGCCGAAAATCCAGTAAAATTACTAAGGAATAATTGAATTTAAGCTTTGATCATTTACAACTATGATCTGGGTTTGACATAATTTCATTGTTCTATTTTCATCAGGTTTGAGATTTGGATCGCATATTAGAATTTGGGTTTTGTATACTGGGGTTTTTTTTCTTCCGAAACCATGAGGGAAAAGCTGAGATTTTTGATTTGCGTATGGTTTATCGTGTCTTGTTTGAGTAAATTTGTTGTGGAGAGGAACAGCTTGAGGAGGCGATTTTCACAAGATCTATTCTTTGGGGAGGCGATTTTCGCGAAGAGGCTGGTCACCGATGGTAGTGGTGGTTGCCAGTCTGGTCTAGCAGCTTGGGTTCCTCCTCCTCTCTCTCTCTGCTTGAAGTCGTTCAAACCAGATGTGAGGGGAGAACTGCAGAACGGTTTTTAATTTTTTTTGCTGCATTGACGTGAGGCCCAAGCTACGTCAACATCATGGTTTTCGGCATGGGTCCGTTTCTAGGTCTGTAGACTTATTGCCAAATAAAACCCTTGCATGACTGCGCAACAGCTGATACCAAGGCAACAGAGATTCACAAATCTACCTCTGGTTCATGGTTTCATTCTGTCCGTGACATATCGCCACCGGACACATGGTTGTCTTGGTATAATCATAATCTTTCGCACATACTCGCAGCCATAACCAATCTAAAACGAAAAACATGCCCCCATCATTTACAAGCAACTACCAAGACTGAAAGTCACATATTTCTACCCATGAGGCCCAGAACTCCATGTAAGATACAAACTGCACGGAAGATAATTCATTGTAAATTTAATGGCGTAATTAAAGTAACATCCACAAAACAATTGACATTGGTTGCATACATGTTCTTGAATATTATCTCTGAATTCTCATCAATCTGCACCCCAGCGCTTAAAAGTAAGGAGCAGTAAGTAGAAGATTTTTTAGCAATATAAACCTGAAACTGTATTGCAACAAAGTTACTCATTTCAAATGTGAACATGGCTAGCCGCAGTTGAAGAGCTCGCTAAAGAGGAGAACCAACAAAAAACTTCTCCTAGGCATTTATTCAACTTCAATAGAACGATCAGTCTGTTTGGCTCCAAATACACCAGCAAACCACTTAACCGAATGCCAGCAGTAGATGTTTCTTTATATATCAAGAAGCAACCTCCGAGGATCCTCCACCACATCCTTGATGCGGCGGAGGAAAAACACTGCCTCTCTCCCGTCAATCAGCCGATGATCATATGTCAGGGCAATGTACATCATTGGCCTCGGAACTATGTCGCCTCCAACAACCATTGGACGGGACACTATCGAATGCATACCCAGGATTGCAGACTGTCAAAAATTTGTCAGTTGTGTAAGATGCTGATCGCCAAGCTAATAGTCTAAAATAAAAGGCATAATAGAGCAATCGAACCACCCAAAAAAATGTCAAAGGGGAGAAATGACATGTAGACTCCATAAGATCTGAAGAGTACCTTTTATCTACTTAGTTAATATCTCAGTTAAAATCATACCTGAGGGGGGTTGATGATGGGGGTGCTTAAGAGGCTTCCATAAACACCACCATTCGAGATTGTGAAAGACCCTCCAGCCATTTCATCAATTGATATAGTTCCATTACTAGCCTTCTTAGCAAGAGTGTTGATCTCTTTCTCTATCTCCGCAAAATTCATATTCTCAGCATTGCGGATAACTGGAACAACAAGGCCCTGAATAAAAGGAGGGTTAGATAACAAATCAGTCTGCCATTTTCAAAAGGTTGAGTTTATTTTTATCATTCTGGTTACTTTCCGTGAGAAGGGTACTTATGAATTCTACCACAGCAATTTTCAATCTAGATACATGAGGGGGTGAAGGGGCCGATTAAGTCCCCCAAACCCTATTTCTTTCTCTCTCTACTTCTCCTCTTTGTATACACTTACAAGCCGATTTGTGAACCACAGAAATTGAATCTAGAAATGGCAGCAAGATACCAGATCATACAGCTTTAAATAGAAACACTACAAGAAAAGGGCTATAGGAAGCCCGGCATTTTTTTCCATTTCTTTTAGTTCCAATAGAGAGTTGTTCAGTTCAGTTATTTGGAGGTTCAAACAGGAAGATACTAAATGGAAGGATTTGACAAACCTTGGAAGTGCCAACAGCTATGCTGATATCTATATAGTCTCTGTATATGATATCATCCCCATCAATTACAGCATTGATAATAGGTTGATTTTGAAGCCCACTAACAGCAGCCTGAATTTTGAACAAAACAAGGGAAAAGCACATGAATGCTCATGCGCAGTGCCAGATGCACAAGCATACATGTCAAAGCATATCTTAGACCGAATTCAATCCTACCAACATACAGCCATAGACTTGCTACATACCTTCACAAACCCAGACATAAGTCCCAACTTTACGCCATGTTTTTCAGCAAATGCATCTTTGTAGTCAGAGCGGAGTTTCATCAAATTAGTCCTGCCAGAAACAGAAAATCAACAGCAGAAACAATCAAGTTGTGCCGGTAATAAATTAGGTCAAAAGAGTTGGCATGTCAACCATGTTAAGAAACATAGGCAATTTGGTTCATACCATAAAGGTAGAGGTTATGCATAAGATATCTTTTGTAAGTTAAATGCTGAGCTTTATATGGACTTGTCAATTCTGCAAACTTCTTATATCCGATCCTGATCTTTTAAACGAGCACTCTCAATCAGTCGAGGGTCTAGCCCTATCTACCGATTCCCAGGTTGGCCTTTAAATTCTAACAAACACGATTGATAAGCAGTTTAAATATTCTTTACCATGTGCAAAAAAAATGTCTAAAAAACCCTACATTTGGTGCTCAACATTCTTTCATAACTTACCCATGCAGAATATTAGTGCCAAGGAAAAAAACAAAAGAAGGGCAAATACTAAATAACCTAAGCACTGGACTTCCTAAACCAAGAAAAAGCCTAAATTGGCTAGACTTCGACCAGATCTGTTAATATCTGTTTTTTCATGAGTCTTTAAATGTAAAATGGAAACTGAAATAGCAGTCAACTCTATATTAAACAGCATCAAACAATCAATTTGATCTGAGTCTTATTCCCTCGTGTAGTCCACAACTTTGAGGAAATTGGCATAAGCTGCAGAGTTATAAACTTAAAAGTATTAAAATTATGGATTCATACTTACATATCCACTTCATTAAACGTTGTCAACAACGCAAATGTGTTTTGAGAATCTTTCAAACGTGTTGCTACCCGTTTTCTGAGCCTTGTCATGGGAACCTGTAATCATGAGGAGGTCTAATTGGTATACTCACACACCATGATGAGGATTCTTGGAAACAATTAAACGACAAAAGAAAAAATCTTGAAAAAAAAATCCAGGGAAACAATCTTTGGGGAATGAATATGGAACTGACTTACTCGTCTTTCCCTTTCTTTAGGAGGAAGCTGGGGTTCGGTAGCAGAGCGTTTCGGAGGAGGAGGGCCAGAAGTTGTCCTAGGCTTCTCTATAACAGGAGTGCTTTCAACTTTAGGCTTCTGTTTATCCTCTTTACTCTTTTCAGCAGGGGGAGGTGGCTTTGAATCAGCTTTTTCTGACGTCTTCTCCGATGGAGCAACATGGGTTACACCTTCGGCAGACTTTGAAATGACAGCAATCTTAGTACCGGGTTCCACAGTATCCCCTTCTTTGGCTACATACTATAAAGATTTAAGTACAGGTTAATCCAAACGATTCCAAAGCAAACAAGAAATGTAGTGAACATGTACAGAAACTAATCCATTCCTGATATAATACCTCTTGGATAACACCCGCTTCAGGACTTGCAACATCAATAGTCACCTGGTAGAAGACAAACAATGAAAACATTACAGCAATCAGTTCGGTTGGGAACTTTAGACGCCTGAATTACAACATTAATTGGTGTTTTACAGCAAGTACATGCCTTATCTGTTTCAACTTGAGCAATTGGCTCATCAACTTCTACTCTGTCACCAGGATCTGCTCTCGAATACCAGACAAAACACCATCAAGAACTCAAAACTAAGTATTTGAAAGGTGGAATTTGGGAAATACATGTTAAGAATCATACTCTTCAAAAATTTTGCCAGAGTTCCATCGCTTATTGATTCACCCATAAATGGGACAACAGCATCAACCAGATCACCTGCTTCGTAGATGTAAACAAGAGGAACAAATTCAAAACATTAAGGCTGAATCCCAAGCCACCCTCGTCGGCAGAGAGAGAGAGAGAGAGAGAGAGAGAGAGAGAGAGAGAGAGAGAGAGCAAACAAACATCTGCATAAAAAAAGTCACAACGAGAGGTATATGAATAAAGCACCATTGTCGGAAGAAAACAGCCTGTATTGTAGCAAGGTAGCCTCCGGCTGAATGCTGGCCGTAAATCCACTGCACAACAGTATTAAGTATTAAGCAATGCAGAGAATCAAAATTCGAAAGAACGACAGCTCCATACACAAAGGACTTCTTTAGTACACTTTATTAGAATATTTCAATCAAAATGTCCACTGATTCAATCCAGCTTGAGTTTAGTTAGCTTTTGTTTAATATCCATACGGCACCATACACAGAAATCACACTGTCCAAGCAAGTTAATTTAGCATTAATCTACTGAAGGCAAGCTTGGGCTTCGACCAAAAATCCTGAGGCTACCCTAGTAACCAACCTAATTAGGATTTTCAATAAACTGCAAACCAGTAACTTCATTTAGTTTAACTAAATGACAGAACATATCACTAACCTTATTGGCCTTAAACTTGGCGAGCATCCTATCACATCAAAAAACATTTGGAGAAATTAAGCGCAAGATAGAGTAGAAACTCAGATTTATCAGCCTTGGAGGCCTAATTAGAACAATAAAACTAGCCAAAAGTTACCTGGAAAAATGAGGTGGCACAAATTTCGAACATTTCCGAATCCTCTTGAATTGTGTAATACCTGTTTACATGCTTAACGGTGAAATCATAAGAAACTCCTATATACCATCTTGGAAAACAAATTTTGCTCACACCAGATCTATAGAATACAAAGCAGAATTAAAAAACTATCTTGCTCTCTGCTAACAGGAATCGAACAACCAACTGCCAGCAAGCATCTTGAATGTCTCATAGGTAGTGAAACTAAAAAATTATAGATACAAACTTTTGCAATACTTGAAATGGTTGAAACCAAGGTTCTATATAGTATATACAGCAAGCATCTTGATTTGGTATCTGTGTTAAAAATTTTATATATACTGAAAACGTTAGGGAAATGATAATGCCAAAACTGTTTTTGTTGGTGCCAAAACTCTAGTGCACAAAAGGCTTGTACCATTTGCAATGTACAAGACTTTTATGCACTGGAGTTTTGGCACCAACAAAAATAGTTTTGGCATTATCATTTCCCTAACGTTATATAAGAATATGTATGCATAAAGCTCAAATATTCAACACAAAAATATACATTAGAAAAAATAATAGTACTTATTATAAAGCTCATATATCAATAAGTAAAGAAAATTATAATTATTTTGGTACAAAAGACTTAATTGAAATTACCTCCTACAAAAACAAAAATGAAAAACAAAAAAAAAATTATTATGACCAGCACCATCCGGCACTCACCCGTACCAACCGGTATTTCTTGGTATGCTGGTACACACCGACATGCATGAAACGGTATTCACAACCTTGGTTGAAACTGTATTTGTTGAAGAAGGTATGGTTTAGAGAGAGAACTTTCGGATACATATCCACGACCTAAGATTTATGGTTAAAGAAGCTTCAACGATTGGATCATTGGACACACCCCCACACTAGATAATCATATCGAGTCCATGTAACATGGACACAAACATGTTTTCCCTACGATGCAAAACAACATAGCCCGAAAAAAGGACTCAACGAAAACAACATGCATAAGTGAAATCCATTACTCCTATAATACTACTAGTGTCATTCACGATAACAAACACACCATCAGTAATCTGCTTAAGACAAATTGATGAACAAACCAAAACTATCACTACCTCGTCTCCTGAAGTTGCGAAAATCCTAGGTGTCGATACTGCAGGCCATACACCACGGAACGATTGCCCTAATATCTGTTTGGACCGCAAAAGGAGTTTCATTAGGTTAAACAATCAATCAACAAAACAAATACACAGCATTCTTACATACTACATAAATACATATCTATATCTATCCATTTGTCTGTCTATACTACATATTGAGCATGAGTATTAACGCACGTCATGTTCTCTTTTTCTGAATTTTTTTTAAAACTCTCTTAAGAATCCACCTCAGCCACTAATATTCTCCCACAATTCCCCTTGCATTCAAACTTTCTCTTTTAATACAATTTTTCCATTTACTGTAAAATCGTGCAGAAAAGAGGGACAAAAATGATTCAACATAATAGATTTTTCTCACGCTCTCCTGTTCTTCCAAAAGAAAAAGAAGAAAATCTCTCAAAAATCCACCTCGACCACTAATATATTCTCCCCCTCAAGTGGTTTTCGATTTTCTACTTAAGTACTTAACAAACAAAATCTTTCAAAACCTCCCCTCCCATTCAAACTCTCTCTCTCTCCATACAATTCTCACATCTAATGTTAAATCATACAGCGAAGAGGGATAAATATAATTCAACACAGCAGATTTTTTTGGCACTCCGTAAAATAGTACATAGTACGGGTACCGCGCTTGTGTAGACATCCATACATTAAGAAGCACAAATGAGCTACCGAAAAAAAATAACTAAACAATTTATTAGGGTTCGTACCAAAGAAGACGAGCCTCCAGAAGAGACTCTTCGCCTCACAATGCCCAGCATCGCCGGTCTGATCTCTCAACACTGCTTTCAATATCACAAAACAAAAAAGATCAAAAGAGCTCGAAAACCTCAATCAAAATATGAAAACAAGAAAGAAAACCATTTTCGGAATGCGATTAGAAATCACAATATACGTATATATAAAACACGGTGAAAGTGATGGGAAACTTGTAGAAACAGATCACTTAACGAATGGAATAAGAGAAAGGATTGGATTGAAAGGTTTGACCTGATTGAAGGTTGTAGTGATCCTTCTTCGAATGAAGTGGATCAAAAGACGTTGGGCTTGCAGGGGAAAAAAGAGAGAGAGAGAGAGAGGCGTGGGGAAGATGCTAAAACTTGGAAAACAAAATTCAGTGCTATGGTAGGGGTTCAAAGTTCAGACGACCCCCTAGTGCTTTTGACCAATTTTTATTCGATCTTGCTGACCTCCGGCAAGTTCACTAGACCCCGTTTCAGAATACTTTTTCAAAAAATAAATATTTATTTTATATTTTTAAACTTAAAAATAATGTAAACAAAAAATAAATTTTTAATTTTTTTTGTACCGTATTAAAAATCTCATTGAGATCTCTTAAGTAAGATCCATATTGTATATTTTTATATTTTAATAAACTCATTATTTTTGAGTTTGAAATTACCTTTTTAAAAAATAAGTACTTATTCTTCTTTTTGGAACGGGGCCTCATTAAGCAAATAATAATATACACATAATTTTAAATAAATTAGAATATCAATTCATATATCACAAATATTAATATATTTTTCTCGGATATCAATGCACATTTTAACTTATTATCCAACCCCTTTGGGCAAATGTTAAAACAATCCTAGTATTATTATTTCGGTTGTGCTATTGACAGTCTAATTGACAAGAAGAATATAAGACACTTAAGATTTTCGTTGCACATTTTTTATTTTTTTTCAAGACACTTCAACGTATAAAAAAGATATAGTTGTACTCATTGAGTCTTATTGACGGCACAATGAGTTGTTATTAGCATGTTCCCTATCATTTTTAATGAATTTCAGACCCGACACTCGGGTGGGTAATTATTCATCAATATTCTCAAAATAACACATATCCCTAATCCACGTAGTCCTCTTTTTTAATCACAAAACATTAAATTTACACGATATAAGATGACGCCGCATTTTTGTAACGTGAGTAAGAGATAAAAAATAACCTGTATTGTGAATAATGCGTTTTTTATTTGCCGAAGACACCACGCATACTATGCCACGTTATATATTTCACAAACATTGATATTACAAACATTGAATTACTTTTGGCTTTGGTGTCAGCCCGAAAATTCATTAATAATTTAGAGGAGGGATCGGCACAATCATATGAATAGGAGAAAGCATGACTTTGCAGTACCTAATACAGTAATTTTCAAGTCGTTAATAGGAGGAATATTAAGCCACGTGTTAGCTCCTTAAAGTCGAGAAATTTTTGGGTGCCGGCAGCGTGTGGTACCTCATCGGCTACGTCAACTGTCTAAAAATATATTTAGAACGTTCCGAATTTAAAAAAAGAAGAAGAGAGAGAGTGGTCGGGTGAAGATCAGAGCCGGCACTAAGATTTTGGGAGTTTAAGATAGACGCAGACAAATGAGTCCCTAAATAAAATTTACTGAAAATAAAATAATAAGTAGATAAATGATTTTTCCAAAGCCAAATGGATGTATTCAACAAGGAGAAAACTCATACAAATACTAATTTCTGATCTTGTTTTTCTCTCTTTTGATTTTTAATTCATCTTATTCTTTTTAATTGTGTGTTCATGAAAAAAGATTAGAGCTGTAAAAGTAAAATATGCATAAAACTTATCGAGAAGCCCACCTCATGGAATCATTTTCCAAAGAGTCCTAAAGGAACAGTGGCCCGTGATGTGCATTTTCTTTTTTCCTTTTTTTTGTGTCCTCTGATTGACGTCCAAGTGAGGTTAGGCCCAACCATTGGGTTGTGTCCCTTAAGTGTAGGTGGTTTGGTTTTAAAATGGCCCCCCGTACTTAAAAAGATCGACATATATAATGGACACTAAAAGCCTCTAACGAGGGATTCCTCACTAGCTTAAGTGTGGGCCTCCTTCCTTTTTCCGATCAACCATCTAAAATGGAAATTAGGCTCTCTCCTTTTCTTATCAGTTTTGGTATGGTAGTGGTTCAAAGTTCAGACGACCCCCTAGTGCATTTTTGATCAATTTTATTTTGGTTTCTACTGCGACAATGTATTAGAATTATTTTGATTGTGCTATTGACAGTCTAATTGACAAGAAGAATTGATCTTTCAAAAAAAAAGACAAGAAGAATATAAAAAAGATACATTCCGAAGTGTGTGTGTGTATATATATATATATATATATATATATATATATATATATCGGGGCGATTCCGGATACACCCAAAAAAACACCTAAAAAAACATCTCATAGTTTCCGATCAAATTTTGATGATCTGAGCCGCTCAATGTGATCAGAATGTGATTTTAAGGGTACCCGTGAGAAATCAGCAAAAAAATGACCGGGAAGGGCTTGATCTGAACAGTTTCGAACAGTTTTTTATTGAACGGTTCAAATAAAAACTGCTCAAATCAAGCCTTTCCCGGTCATTTTTTTTGCTAATTACTCGCGGACACCCTTAAAATCACATTCTGCACACATTGAATATTTCGGATCATAAAAATTTGATCGGAAACTATGAGATTTAGATTTGGGTGTTTTTTTAGGTGTTTTTTTGGGTGTCCCTTGAACCGTCCTGTATATATATATATATATATATATATATATATATATATATATATATATATATATATATATATATATATATATATATATATATATATATATATATATATATATAGAGAGAGAGAGAGAGAGAGAGAGAGAGTTAGGTTCCGGTGAGGGATCCCTCATTTTATTAAAATGCGGGACTCCCCTTCCCGATTGAATTTCGATGATCCGAGCCGCTCAAAGTGATCAGAACGTGATTTTAATGGTCCCTATGAGAAATCAGCAAAAAAAATGACGGGGAAGGGCTTCATCCGAGCAGTTTTCATTGAACGGTTCAAAAAAAACTGCTCGAATGACGCCCTTCACGGTCATTTTTTTTGCTGATTTCTCGCGGGAACTCTTAAAATTACGTTCTGCACACATTGAACGGTTCAGATTTTTAAAATTTGATTGGGAAATGAAAGTCCCTCATTTTAACAAAAAGAGGGATCCCTCACTTGAAAATTTCTATATATATATATATATATATATATATATATATATATATAAGAAAGATATTTTTATTGCACTTTTTAATTTTTTTAAGACACTTCATCATTTACAAAAAAGATATGGTTGTCCTCTTTCCATTTTATTGACGGCCCAATGGATTGTTGTTATTATGTTAACACTCGGATTTCGATATTCTCATAATATCATATATCGCTAATTCACGTGGTCCTCTTTATTAATCACGAAACATTAAATTTACTAGATGTAAGATGACACCGCATTTTTTGTTCGGTGGGTAAGAGATAAAAAAGCAACTCACATTGTATGTAATGCATTTTTTATTTGCTGAAGATACTACATAACCATGCCACGTGATATTCCAGAAACATTAAATTACTCAATGCATTTTGTAGTGCCTAATACAGTAGTAATTTTTAAGTCGTTAATATATATAGGAGGAGAATTAAGCCATGCACGTATTGTAATTGGGATTTTTTATTTTATTTTTCTGGAATGAGTTAGGAGTGCGTTGCTCCTTATTAGTACTACTACTAGTTATTTCTGCTGAAAGTGACATCGTTAGGGAAAAAGAAAACGAAAAAGAAAATCATGCTAAAGCCCTCACCCCATTGGGGCCATGTTTGGCCCTATAGAGAGGGCATATTTTCAATTAAAAGGCTTTATTTGTCCATGAAATAATATTTTGATTGTGGATCAAAGCGGAGTACTCCATAATAGTACTACTCCCACTTGAAAAGCAAAACAAGGTTAAAATACACTGTGATAGCCAGCAGGGTAAAGTAAAACTAGTAATCTTAATTTGGAGACAGAGAGATCTCTAATTTCTTCAAGGCAGTCCACCACCTCCAATACCACCACCAGCTCCTCCGCCAAATCCCCCACCAGTACCACCGCCAAGCCCACCACCACCTCCGCCGCCTCCGCCACCACCGCCTCCACCAGCTTTCCCACCAAGTCCACCCCCACTTCCAGCTCCCCCTCCAAAACCGGACCCACCTCCTACCCCTCCACCGCCGCCCCCACCAAAACCTCCACCACCTCCTCCACCAACTCCACCGCCAGTACCACCTCCTGCACCGGCACCTCCCCCAGCACCAGCTCCTCCTCCCACTCCACCCCCTGCACCCGCTCCACCACCCCCACCAAACCCTCCACCAAGTCCACCTCCACTACCACCTCCTGCACCGACACCTCCCCCTGCACCGGCTCCTCCACCCACTCCAGCCCCACCACCTGCACCAGCTCCACCGCCTCCGCCAAGTCCACCTCCGCTACCACCTCCTGCTCCGGCACCTCCCCCAGCACCTGCTCCTCCACCCACTCCAGCCCCACCCCCTTTACCAGCTCCACCGCCTCCGCCAATTCCACCTCCGCTACCACCTCCTGCTCCGACGCCTCCCCCAGCACCAGCTCCTCCACCCACTCCAGCTCCACCCCCTGCACCAGCTCCACCGCCTCCGCCAAGTCCACCTCCGCTACCACCTCCTGCTCCGGCACCTCCCCCAGCACCGGCTCCTCCACCCACTCCAGCCCCACCCCCTTTACCAGCACCACCGCCTCCGCCAAGTCCACCTCCGCTACCACCTCCTGCTCCGACACCTCCCCCAGCACCCGCTCCTCCACCCACTCCAGCCCCACCCCCTGCACCAGCTCCACCGCCTCCGCCAAGTCCACCTCCGCTACCACCTCCCGCACCGACACCTCCCCCAGCACCGGCTCCTCCACCCCCACCCCCTTTACCAGCTCCACCGCCTCCGCCAAGTCCCCCTCCACTACCGGCACCTCCCCCAGCACCGGCTCCTCCACCCACTCCACTTCCACCCCCTCCACCAGCTCCACCGCCCCCACCAAGCCCTCCGCCACCACCGCCGCCACCAAGACCACCTCCACCACCTAACCCACCAGCACCATTCTTCGGGTGGCCAAGGAATGTTTTTTCATCTTCGAAAGAGCCCTTTCTAGCGATGGTGGTGCAAACAAGCGCACCAAGAAACACAAAAAGAAAGACTTTATAAGTCATGTTTCGGCAGCAAAGGACTGTGAACGGAAGAATGTGAGTTCTAGATGAGATCGAAGTGAGTAGTCGAGAGAGTTGGTATATATAGAGGAGGAGGAGGAGGAGGAGCTAGGGTAGAGATGGGAACATATCTCTTATACGTACTTGATTTAGTACTGTAGTGTAGTGGGGGGCGTTGGGTAGTAGCTATCTAGGGTATAGTAATAATTAAAGAGCTAGCTATAGCTAGAAGAGTACGTACATAATTCTCATGATCTGTAAACGCGTTGGCTTATTTGCAAGAGAGCTATTAATACTGCATGTACGTCCATTGCTCTCTCAACTGTTTCTTTGACAATAATTTTGTACCTAATGGAATATTGCTGATCTCTTCCAGCTTACATTATTTATTATTACCTCTTTCATGGCTAGACTTCTGATCTATATCTATCTTCCCATACTCTTTCCTGGCCGGTGTACATGGAACAAAAGTCATAGTATCCATTTTTGGTACGGTGGAGTTTATTTTCAATTGTCCCCTGCGTCATGCATATATAGCTCTCTCTCTCTCTCTCTCTCTCTCTCTCTCTCTCTCTCTCTCTCTCTCTCTCTCTCTCTCTCTCTCTCTCTGTGCCATTTATTGCATGCACATGCACTGAAAATGTTCACTCTCAATGTGAAAGGGTGAAATTGTTTTCATCTTTCATCACAACGCTGAAGTAGGTGTTTTGGTGTACAACAAAAGTCTACCATATATCCATTTTCGGAGTACTTTATTTTCAGTTGTCCCCCGTCATGCATATGTAGCTCGATCTCTCTCTCTCTCTCTCTCTCTCTCTCTCTGGGGTTGTATATTTTCATTCTGTGCCATTTATTGCATGCACATGCACTGAAAATGTTCAATCTCAATGTGAAAGAGTGAAATTGTTTCTTTCATCATAACGCTGAAGTAGGTGTTTTGGTTTAATAATCCTTTTTGATTTTTTTTTAATCTTTATTTAAATTTATTTCGCTTTGTTACAGTAAATTTTGTGAATTATTGGGTCATTTCGATAAGAAAAATCTAAAAAGGTCATGATCAAATCTTAAAAAAAGTTCACTTAAGGGAAAACAATCCAAAACAGACATTTCTTTTGGTATTATTTCTGTGTATATTCAAAATTTTAAAGTTTCTTGACATAAGGATTTCTCTCGCTAAAGAATTAAGAATCCACAAAAATTAACACAAAACTAAAAAAAAAAAAAAAACTGATAAAGATAGAAAAATAATATTCCAAAAGAATTATTAAGACAAATTAATGAAGGCATCACTACTATTTGTCTCGATTTGATTTTGGTAACAATGATATTCAAAACTTTGACCATATTAATCTCTGGAACATTTGCAGTCTATCCAAGAATGGGCGGATAAGTGAATGAGTTTGAAGTTTGAACAACCGCCGTACTCAAATCTCAAAAAAAAAAAAAAATTAGAATCCCAGTAATGTTTTCTAAAAAGTGTCAAAATTATATGAATTCGGCACCCCAATATTTTGTTCGAAATATCACACCCATCCATCCAAGATCTTTTTTAGAAAAAATGAATAATCGTTCTTCCTAGAATATTGTCTCTGCATCTATAAAAAGCAGATTGGATCCAAAGTTCACCATTTTACCTCTTGGAAATTGGAATAGATACAAATATTGGTTGTATATGGAGTATCATCTATAATTACATGTCTATATGATATTATAATTAGGCGGATTGATTGAAAATATCTATAATAAATTTTTTGATATTGTATTTTTTATATTTATTGGCACAGAGTGATATTACTTTTCAGATATAAAAAATAATAATATTTCCCACCCAAAGTAAAAATCCTGCATCCGATCTTGAGTCTATCCATATTCCATAGTGTAGATTCTAATTTTTTTGGATCTTAAATTTGGCTATGACCACTTGAGTTTTAAGTCCTCCGAGCAGGAAGTTTCAGTAATCATGTTAAACCGGCCATGTAACTGTCATAGGAATTTTATAATTATTCATCTATACCATCCAAATTTGGTTAATACTTCTACCGTCCCAATTTGTTTACTAACAAAATGTTACTTTTGCCGATAAAAAAAAATAAAAATTTTTGTTTGCTCGATCATTACAAAATTCTTCCTTTTTATTGACTAAATGTTTTTGGTTTGAAAAGTGTTATGAAATTGGAGTTCGTTTTAGGACTCTAGACCTAATTTTTTCTCTTTGCGCACAGTTCTTAATAATTTTTCTCTCCAATTATTACTCTCATTTATTTATCTATCTCTTGACATTCATTATTCCAAAAAACTTCCTCAAGTTTCAAACCAAACATGGCCTCCAAATCTCAAAGAAGCGTGATGCATAATTGCATATAAGTCTTTTATTAGTGCCTTGGACCAAATCTCAAAGAAACGTGATGCATAATTGCATATCATGTTTTTAAAAAAAAATTGCATATCATGTTCCAAACCAGTATCGCCGTTCAAAAAAAAGGTTCCAAACTAGGGGCCGTTTCCATTAATTTTTTAGGTGAACAATTTGTGTCAAAACTGCATGTTGTTCATACTAATAAACAAGTTTTAACATTTTAGCATTTTGTTCACACTAATCAAAAATCGCCATAAGGAATTCAATTCCGTTTTGAACTCAATCTCCCCGTTATTTAGTTTGCCTAATTGGCTACAACTAATATGGCTCTTTCCTTTAGTAGTCTACTAGATCACGTGCAAGCCATGAGTTGTAGTGCTGCCTTCTCTAAGGAATTAACTTTGATGCAATTGCTTGAGCAAAATAATAGATGGACCAACCACTGAGACTAATTCATCACAGAGCCATGTTTTGAAACCAACTAACAATCAACTTCACGCTTTTTAATTCAACGGCCAAAACATTAAGTAGTAATCATCTTTTTCCTGCAAATTAATATTCCAACGTAAATAACGAAAAAAGATAATAATTGTAGGCAATTAAGCACAGTTAAGAACTAACAACATGTGATATGAGACTTCTATATTGTCAATAATGTGTGCTCATCAACTAACATGAACAGAGAGTGTTTGTGGCTGGTGCCCCTGCTCACATGGAAAACACGTGATGTGTAACAATTACCTTCCGTCCAAACACTCCCTTAAGCCAAACCATTATCCAAATTTACTTGCAACTACGTACATTAATTTTCAATCTCCATGCTTTTTTCCTTCTTTTTATAAGTCTTCTATCCAAACGAGGCAGGATCCAATGTGTCAAAAATTTATGTGTCTCTGTGCCGAGGAATTTACGGCCGTTGAATTTAAAACATAAATTAAATTAAATTACACAATCCAAAGGCCGGAAAATCCCAACTCAACATTGGAATATTCGGGACAGAGGAGGTCAGACCCCATCCAAACACACCCGAAAGCCAAAAACATTACTATGTATTGCAATTCACCTGGCTGGAAAGACAAGCATTCCGTACTGATACGAAACACAGACTCGGAGGAAAAAAAGAAATGTTTTTGGACTGAGAACACCATCACAGTAATCAACCTAAATGTCCATTTCTTTTCCTCGCTTTCGCGCCGCGGATTTAACCAACCACCAAACACAGCCCAACTGCTTTGGCTCACCAGAAATCAACCTAAATAGGCATACGTAAAAGCAAAACACTTGTATGGAGAAGACAAAGGCTACCCCCATTACCGCTTCACTTCACTTCTTCTTGTATGGAGAAGACAATTCCCCCAACACATCGATCGGTCTTCCTCGGTCCAAGGTTCGTTCTCTTCACTTCATTGACGTTACGTTAGCACTACATGGAATAATACATTTGCCGGGGCTTGAATAATGCCGTTAAAGACCTGTTAAACGCCGCCAAATATTCACCTGCGTTTTATACCAAACGTCGGGGACGTGGCCGTCGTCTTATATTTCCGGCGCTTAAGAATGCCAGTGTAGAAGTTCTGCCGGCGTTTTTAAAAACGCCGTCTAAAAGGTCCAGCCTTTAACATTCGGTGTCCGTCCTCGGTGTCCGTCCGTTACAGTGACATCATTATGACGTAGTACGCCAACGTCTTTTGTCAAAAACGCCGGAATCAAGTTTTAAAAAAGCCCACAAAATCTGGGCCCAAAATCCATTATTTAGCCCAGCAAATTAGAACTCCCTTATTTAGCCCAACAAATTCCCATTTTAAAATCTAGGCCCAAAATCCATTATTTAGCCCAGCAAATTCCCATTTTCAAATGTTTGAACCAAAAAAAAATTTAAAAACCAAACTTCAACTTCCACAACTAACATCCAGAGGCCATAAATATCAACTGCTACCCAAAATCATCCGTGTAATTGCAACCAATCCAAAGGTATCTGTAGTTACTACTAGAACTTGTCGTGTCATCTGTAGGAGGAACAAATGGGGGAATTCCAAAGGCATCATAAAGCAGTTCATGCATTTCATCACCCTCGTATGAGTCACTCTGCCCTTTATCCTCAGTATGAGCTACATGAGATGCTACAAATTCGCCTTGAAAGATCCAACACGTGTAACTAGGTAGAAACCCATCTATCATTAAATGTTCACCTAGTACCTCCTTAATTTTTTACTAATTTGACGTTCCTGCACTTCTTACACAGACACATGATTTCATTTGAATTAGGATTGAT
The DNA here is from genome assembly GCF_030253575.1 of Rhododendron vialii. Lineage (NCBI taxonomy): Eukaryota > Viridiplantae > Streptophyta > Magnoliopsida > Ericales > Ericaceae > Rhododendron > Rhododendron vialii. Next base: position 41,292,825 of record NC_080562.1, on the reverse strand, counting down.
TCCACATGCATACTTTACAAAATCCTTCACTCCTTGAATGTATGCTGGGTGCAACCTAGGAAGACTTATCCACCCTTTATCCATTTGTGTTTGTCAACTGTTTTTTTTTTTTTCACATGAAAAAACAAGCATCACAGTATCAAACAACTTGACTTCAAATCACACAAAAATAAACAAACAAATCAAAAATGTGGACTGACTCCTCCAAAAATCGATCTCATACTCAAAAAATAAAACAAGTCAAACATTTGAATCATGAAAAGCTAAGGTTTAATCCAAAATCTACCCCGTACATTGTTCAACCAGGTGTCTCCAAAAATCCTAGTTCTCAACTACCACTGCAACAATGAACATAATCGATCAAGAACTCACCAGGAAATGGTCGACTGGGAAGCACTATACCTGTGGCGCTTCAAACTTTCCAAATGAACGAGAAGCAAAAGCTTTGGTCTCTGAACTTCAATTGCATCTACATCTTCCTGATGAACGCAAAAAACACGTGAAAAGTTATTGAAATTAGGGCTTTTCACTGAGGAGAGATTGCAAAAAACCTAATTCGATTTTCACCGAAGAGAGATTCGAATGAAAACGTGAGAGAGGGAGGAAGAGAAATTAGGGATTTTCGTTTGATTTCCAACGAAAAAAAATGAAAAAAACTCTGCGATTCAAATTGTAGAAAACCTCTTGATCTTCAGATTTCTCGATAGGAGAGAGGGAGGAGTGAAGTTCAAAATTCTCGAGGGAGGAAGAGAGAATGTGGACTGAGTCTCGAAGCCCTAGGTTCACGCTGTGCCTGATGGAATGAAGGAACGAGGTTTCCTCGTGTGCCTCCGTTAGTTTGAGGTGTTAAAGTCAGTGGAAAACACACCGGCGTTTTTACAACGCCAGTTTTATTCTCTGTGACGGCGCACAAACAAGTGCCGTGTTCCAAACGCCGTTTAATCCATTTTTTCTTGTAGTGTAGGTCTCTCATTTTGAAGTCAATAGTAGAGTTTCTTGCAGTACCTATTGACTTCATCCACGTTTAAGCATTTTGAAGTAAACATGATTTCGACATGGATGACAGCACCGAACTTTCTGTTCGTGTACTGGATTTCCAATTTCGCGGTACCAGAGCTCGTTTTCATGAAAGATCTCCAGTCCAAACAGACCAGTGAAGACCATAAACCTAGTGCTGATAATAATTTAATAGACTTTGATAATCGAAGCGCATCCACGGACGGTAAAAGCTAGCGCATGAACGAAGAAAAAAGCAGCTTCAAGAGTGCCAAGCGATGATAACACGATAAGAAATGAGATGAGCATCCCGACAACTTGAAATTGTAGTGAAGATCAAATCATGAATTTTTTCATTTCTTATTGCCGTTGAAATGTCAAGTTGTTTTGTGAATAAGTTTTTCATGGATATATAAGTGAAAAAGTTATTGAATTGGTAAAAGCTTTTTTGTTAGTGAAAATCAGATGCTAAAATGTGTTTAGTTTTCAGTGTTTTTTGTTAGTAAAAATGAAATAATAGAATACGTTAAGTTTTTAGTATTTTTTGTCAGTAGAAACCGGGCCTAAAGCTTGTTTTTATTTTAGCATCCATGCATGGAAGTTTGCAGCAGCGAATGCAGCTATGCTAATATACGTACACAGGGTTTTGATATTGAATGAAAACCAAAGTGAGCAAACCCCTGGACTCCCTCCTTTGGAATTAGTCCATACGGAGACCGCCACCAAATTTAATTGGCTCCAATTAGTGTACGGTGAAATTAGTCTTTAGAAATTAATCGAGGTTCGCATAAATTGGCAAGACATGTAAGTAGTAGGTAAGGTTTGGAAACACATGGGCTGATCCATATATTTATGTCCCCTCGAGGAATTCCACCTCCACTTCTGCCACCAAGTCTGCCACCTCCGAACCCTCCGCGGCCACCACCTCCATTTCCCCCACCAAGTCCGCCGCCGCTTCCATATCCGCTTCCAGCTCCTCCTCCAAAACCTGACCCGCCACCAGACCCCCCTCCACCACCCCCACCAAGTCCGCTGGCGCCACTTCCATATCCGCTTCCAGCTCCTCCCCCAAAACCTGACCCACCACCTTGTCCTCCTCCAGCACCTCCACCGCCACCAGACCCCCCCTCCACCACCCCCACCAAGTCCACCGCCACCAACCGATCCTCCACCAAAGCCAGCTGCACAGCCAAAGCCCGAACCTCCACCTAGCCCTCCGCCGCCACCCCCTCCAGAACCACCACCACCTCCTCCACCTAGACCACCGCCACCACCGGCGCGGTAGAATGACTTTTGGTCTGCAAAAGACCCTTGGGTGCTCACAAGTTTTCTACCATTAATGGTGGTGCAAAAAAGAGCACTAAGAAGCACAAGAAGAAGGAACTTAGATGCCATATTTTTGGAAGTATATAGCTGGTGTGGTGATTGTGGTTTGATGAGAATTGTACGGGATGGAAAGAGAGTATTTATAGAGAGAGGGAAAGAGAGCCAACAAGTTTATGGATATTGTAAGGCCTACATCTATCTAATCTTAGCTTTGACATTGGAAATCTTGTTTGGTTTGAATTTTAGAATAATAAGTAGAGAAAAATAGAGAAAATTTATTGAAAATCGTGCCTAAAAATTTTGAGATCCCAAATTTGAGGGAAAAGATTTAATGCAGCTAGCGGCTAACTGTCAAGTTTGGAAAAGTAAACTCCAAAATCCTTGCCTCAAGACTCCTAGCTATCCAACTCCAAGTGGACTGTCGTCGTTTTGGTCACATTAGAAGACTTTAATTTTGTTTTTTTGGACAAAGGATAAGAACTTCATATATGAGAAGACTTTTTCTATTTTTTGTATATTAAAATCCTTTGAATGAGAAGACTTTTTGTTTATTATGCATTGATGACGAGTTAATTTGACTTTGCTCCTTTCAATAGATTTGTGTGGTTCTCTCTTTTCAGGGATATTAATATACACCTCCACCTCATTTGGTCGCAAAGTTGAATACCACTAGGCAAAATATTCAACTCTGAATGGACTTTTGTTCGATGATCAACTTTTAAGAGTCTTGAGCTTAGTTAAAGTGCTGACTTGAACACCCGATTACCGAAATAAATTAATAAAGAACTCATTTTGAATTAATTAAGGGTTCATAATTGTGGCAACGTCTCAAACGCAGGTGTCCTTCTGTTTTTTTTGGGAGGAAGAGTAAGAAATTCGTTAATATTAAGGAAAGAGTACACGGAACAGATGTTATAGGGAGAACTTATAAGACGGTCAAAACAAAGACCAAACAAACAAAAATAAATAAATAAACAAACCGTCTACTCCCAAAAAGAACATAGAAATAAATAAATATATTCATGAATAAAGTTCCTCTAGCACCTGTAAAAAAATCATTATTAGAAAATCACACAGCAAAAAAAGGATACTAATTTACCACATGACGCTGCGTTACGCGAAACACATGAGAATTGATGCAATTGTCTTCAATGGTATGTGCTCGTTTGCGCTTATGCCTTTTGTATTTTTTGAAGGCTTGAACACTTTGGTCATCATCAAGATCCTTGAGCCTTGATTTTTTCCTATAGGCCTTGCATTTTCTGCGGCTAACCATATGGCGACCTCCTTTCTTAGCAATGCTATCCCGAAATGCCCGGATTTGCATAGTCCTGGTATGCCTCGACATTTGAATTTTTAAGCTCACCATATGATGACTGCCATCCTCAGATTCATCCTCAGGTCGTATGCACGAATGTATCACTGGGATAATCTTTTCCAATATATATATATATGATGAATGTATATCGAAACACGGGTCTGGTCTCAAGAGAAGATAATATTCGACTTTTTTTTTGTTTTTATGTTTCAACTAATAACACGTACTAAAATTAATTCTATAGAAACTTAGATCTTGATCGTTTGGGGTTTGAGGGAGAATTTTGAAAATAATGAGTAGAAAGAGATAGAAAAAATTTATTAGAAACCGTGTCCAGAGATTTTGAATCCCCAAACAAACAAGGCCTGAATTAAAGGGTAAATTTCCCGCTTTCTCACTCAGATACCCTCTAGTGAATGAATTTGCAAACTGGCTAAGGCCCCGTTCCAGAACACCTTCTTAAAAAATAAGTATTTATTTCATATTTTCAAACTAAAAAATAATGTAAATGAAAAATAATTTTTAAATTTTTTTTTGCACCGTATTAAAGATCTTAATGAGATCTATCAAACAAGATCCATACTGATAGGAAAATTATTTACGTAAGCACATGATTTTTGAGCTTGAAATTACCTTCTTAAAAAATAAATATTTATTCTCCTTTCTGGAACGGAGCCTAAGTTAATTAGTTGGGCCCTTGACTAATTTCATGTGGGTGGGTCCAATTGTTGACTACCACTTACCTTCCTAACTAAGGCTGTAAACGAATCGAATTGAGCCGAACCCTGTTAAGTTCGGCTCGGGTTCGTTAAAGTACGAGTTCGGCTCGGGTTCGGCTCGAGTTCGATTCGAGCCTGAACAACTTGGCTCGAGTTCGGCTCGTTAAAATTTTTCAAGACTCGGGTTCGACTCGGTTGGGTTTGTTAAGATACTAGTCTGGCTCGAGTTCGGCTTGGATTCGGCTCAGGTTCGATTCAAACTTGAACATTTTGGCTCAAGTTTGGCTCGTTAAACTCAAATGAATCGAGCCGAGCCGAATCTAAGCTCGAATTGAGCTCGTCAAGACTCAGGTTTGATTCGATTCAGCTCATTAAACTCAAGCGATCCCAAACTCTCTCATTGATCGTATAGAATTTGGGAGAAAAATAAGTATTGAATTATATATACAACCTTAAAACTTTTTACATTTACAAATAGACCCCTATTGAATTATTAATTAAATTTAAGTATAGGTTCGCGAACCTAACCGAGCAGAATACCATTAGGCTCAGGTTCGGCTCATTTATGGAACGAGCCTAGAATTGAGGTTTAGGTTCAGTTCGTTTAGCAGACGAATCGAACTCGAACGAGCTCTTACCGAACCGAGCCTCGAACAGTTCGCGAATGGCTCAGTTCATTTACAGCCCTATTCCTAACCCTCTGACATAAATTGTCTCAATCTTTTACACACGCATCCCCCACCCATAAAAACAAAAACAAAAAAATTGCTTACAAATGTTACCGAAAATCCTAATATAATATATGCTTGATATTTAATAAATATTATTTATCATGGATTGTGCCCACATGACACTACAACAAAATCATGTTCTTTCGACACAACCTAATGTATGAGGAAAAGTGCATTTGCGTTGGCGAAGGGTTTTGCCGAACAAAAGACCTTGGGTCTAGACAACTCAATCGCTGAAATTACAGTACTTAGTCTCTGTAAATAGTCCCACTAGTCAACTCGGGCTGATGATCATTAGCGACAAGTTTTTGCGGAAGAGTTCACCAAAGTGTGTCGCCAACAAACCCAACGGCGACACGTTTTTGGTTAATTTTGTCGCGCCAAGTCTGCAATTTCTTGTAGTGACCCCTCATAAAAACTTTTCTTAAAGAGTTAATCTACCTACCGTTTACCTTTTTCAAATTAATTCGCCCGATAGTAGTAGGAGATCCTTGCATACCATCAGTGAGGTAGGCTGTGGGCATATATCATTTTAACCATTTTCAACTAATTGCTAGTTTTCCCTTGAATGTTATTAAATGGGAAAATGACGGTCCAGAAAATGTTTTGATAATTAATATCCGCCAAGGATATACTGAAAATATTTGTTAATGTTGAAAATGTCTTTGACGGATAGTAATTATCAAAACACGTCATTTGCCGTCATTTTCCCATGTTAAAATTGATACCTTAATTGTCTATTTTTTGTATTGGGCTAAACTTTATTACTATGTTATATTGGGTCCTAGCTATTGCTAGGTAAAGCCCAAGTCTTCATCCATATATGTGCATATATGGGTATGTCATTAGGCGCACAGAACCATAGACCATGGAGATGCCCCAAGCCCAAGTTTATGATCGAAGCGCATTAATTGCTCCAACTTCCCGTTAGGCTACGAGAAAATTAGTCATAAGGACGGTAAAATAGTTTTCATTTAAGAAAAGAACGTCAGCAAAATAGTTTTCAGGGAAGGTTCTTTAATTTTTTGAGTTTTTTAGCCATTGGGTCAAAACATGTTTAAACACTTTTAAAGGATTTTAGGATGCACTTTCCTATTATAGAGTTTTAATAGTTTAGGCACTTTCATATATTGGATACCCTAGGATTTTAGGTACTTTTATAGGGTACCATAAGGTTTTAGGCACTTTCATAAGCATATTTGTCCTTAAATTTGATTGCAAAAGGTGTTTGTCCTTGAGCTCAAAAATTATAAATATGAAAATTTTTTGGCTAAATCTCCCTTAGGCTAATGACATTTCCACATAATGCATAGCCAAATGGACAAAAAATACTGTATGAAAATTGAGGGAGTATTAATCAACGTACAGCTTGGTGACCAGCCACCGTAGGCATGTGAGGTCTACCCCAGATTCCGCACGAATGATTCGAACTGTTCAATAAATTTTTCATAAAAATGAGTGGGCCCCACTAAAAATCAACTCAATCCAATATATGTAAGTGCTCGATCCAAATTTTTGAAAATCAGATAATCCGAGCCGTTCAATAATTTTAAAAAAATTGAGTGGGCCCGCGAACAAATCAACTCAATCCGAAATATGTAGGCACTCGATCCAAATTTTAAAAAATCAGATGATCGGAGCCGTCCAAAAATGAAAATTTGAAACCGGGTATGATCATAACGGGTTTCACCTACGTATGTCAAGAGTGTGTTGTTCCTTAAAGTGGTGCCGTTCTGTGATAACGAGAACGACGCGAATGCCCTCACACATGCATGTGCCACATTCGGCTCTTCAGCCACCTTATTATTACCATTGATAAACACAGAGAAACATAAAAAGAGTATATCCAATCTTAATTAAAGGCATGGAATAATAGAATGTAGGCTTTTCAATCAAAGACACCTAACCTCCAAACTCTTACCTGCCAAACTGTGAAACACACAGATACCAACACGTACGCCTAACAGAAGAACCCTCATACACGCGAAAATAAAACACCAAACCACCATCAGACAACAATCACAGCACCCACAAAGGGGAGGAAAGCTACCCACACAGGGAAGAGAATACTCTGCAAGGGAGATAAAAAAACAAGAAAAAAAAAAAAACCTCCGGTCACCAACAATGATGCCGACAAAGGGGAAACCTAGCCAGAGAAGAAAACAACCCATGGCTGAGTAACAACTAGCAGAATAAACGGACCTTATTACCTTTCAATCATCACATATCATCCTGACACACAATCTCCGGCCAATGTAGACTAGTGGAGGCACCTTGTTAATCATTATGACGAAAGTTTTTTTTTTTTTTTCAACCACAGTAAGATCATACAAAATTAAGGAAATGCATTACTAGCTACAAAAGTTTATAACGCGTACTTTTAGTTAAATTAGGTAAAAATGAACACAAAAATCAATTTTTCAAGTTAGTTTTAAATGAACATCAGCAAGTTTTAGAATGATCGAGCTAATTTTATTAATAATTTTATTTTAATAAATTTTTACTAGACGATTAAAAATAAAGAAAATCAAGAAAGAATTGTTCAAAATAGACAAATAGCTTGTAAAACAACAAATATAAATGCACCGTATGATGAAATTTAAGCATAAAACTAATTCTATATGTGTATTTTTAGAATATATGCCAGTGTGCATGTTTATATATTAGCACATTTTCATAATTATGCCAAAACATACAAAAATATAACAAAATTATTTTAATCTCGAGCGGGAGTATGCGGGGGAGTGGGGCACGTGCCCCCGCCTACCCCCACCTAAATCCGTCCTTGAATTACCAGGACCACCGACCTCAGATCGTAAAACTAGATCCACGACCGCGTGACGAACCTCCGGTGAAGAACCATTGGGGGCTACGCGGTGGAGATGATGGAGGAGGTGCAGAAAGGTGACACAACGGAGGAGCCGCGACCAAGGCTAGCGACAGGGGAGGAGAGGGGTGGGTGCATGGTGATGAGAGAGGAGAGAAAACTCTCCGATCAAAACAGATCTGGAGAGAATAAAACTCGAGAGGGAGTCGCCCTCCCCTCCCACCACCTGAAAAGGGATTGAAACCCTAGGGGGAGGAAGAGTTTTGCTGGCGGCTAGGGCTTTTCTGTTTCTAGAGAGCTTTTCTGTTTCTAGAGAGAGAACAGAAAGGAGAACCACAAAATTGAACAGTTAATACGACTAAAATTATGTGTTCGTAGAATTGTTCGAACTGTGTGAATTAATTTCCTTTGCATATAGCTTATTTTTAATTACTTTATTTCCCAATAAATAGTTGGAAGGTAAAGAAAATGAGAAAATCTTCTTTACAACTGTTCTGTAAAGAAGAAGTTACGGAGCTCAATTGCAACCGTCTAAAGTGTATTTGGATGATTCGGATTGAAAATCAATTATAACCAGTAATAATTGATTATAATAACTTTTGCCCGAAATTTTTTTATTAAAATCTGAACCGTCCAAAACCGAAATGATCGCACGAGATTGAATAGCTCCGTAAACAGATGAACAGGATGTTCACAAAGGCTATGTGAAAAAGACACTCTCAAAGAAAATTGCAAGAGTGAGAGAGAGAGAGACTTATTTGTAGAAGTAGAAAACATATTTCTCCATTTAAAAGTACATGACACGGTTCATAAGCACACTTTTTTTTTTAAAGGCAAAGAAAAATAGTTCCACTAATTAATCCCAAAGATAAAAAAATGGAACAAATACAATAGGAGAAGAAATGCATTGAGAGAGCCTCGAAGAGTACACATACTCTTCTACTACTGCTACTAGCAAAAACAAAACATACATCCAAACCCTTCGAATTTTATTTTATTTTTTTCAAGAAATCAAATACAAAGTACAAGACAATAGTTGACAAGATGCCAACAAAGAAAACCAGAAAAAAAAAAATACAAATACAAATACAAACCACGGTTCATACATTGTGACAGCACTTGCACTTCAAAGACACAACACATACATGCAGTATTGAATAGAGATAGAGAGATCTCTGATTTACTCAAGGCAGTGTTCCGGTGGTACGACCACCTCCTCCACCGGCTCCACCCCCACCTACTCCATTAACACTTCCACCACCCCCAACACCAAACCCTTCACTCATTGGCCCACCACTTGCATTGCCTCCGCCGCCTCCCCCACCTTGGTTACCGCCTCCCCCGCCGCTAGCGGTTCCCTGGCCACTAGCAATGGTGGTGCAAACAAGTGCACCAATGAGGAAAAAAAGAATAAGTTTGGAACTCATGATGTTTTGATAGCTGGCTAGCTAGCTAGTACTTGAAGGGAAGGAGTAAGAAGATTTTTTCAGTTCTTGATGAGAATAATTAAGTTTGCAGGACAAGAGAGCTGGTAGTGGGTATATATAGGAAAAATACATATAGAGATGTGAAGATTTTTTCAGTTCTTGATTAGAAAAATTAAGTTAGTAGCTAGCTGCGGTATATAATAAATTAAAGGAGGACATTATTTTCATCTAAACGCAATATTTGGCTTAAACTATACTCCCCATGTGGTACTCGATCCATTATTTGTAACGCTGAAAATAAAATGCAAATTAAACATACAGGTCCTTAACATTCTGAATTAAGTATTTATACTTCCAACTCGATCCAACTGGATTTTTATTTTGCTCCCATGATGACAAGACTTTTTCTGTTTTTTAAAGAGAGGAGATAAGACCTCATCCTCGATCCATTATTTGTAACTTGTGCTTATGAATTACACGAGTTTAGCCTGCTCCTTTTATTATATTACTAGGAGGCCACTATATGAACCCGACTGCGTAACCTAAGCTTTTGGAGGAACTAACATGGTCATGTACACCAGTCACGGTCCCCACTTACTTTCAAGGTACTCACTTGGTGAAAAATCGAACCTTAGACTTTGAGGAGTACTCTCAAAACCGTACCTGGACATACGCCCCAACCACTAGGGTGCCAACTCGTGGGCGTGTAATGTGTATGTAGTTTGATGTCCTATCTTTTCAATGCGATGATACACAAATCATTTTGGGTAGACCAACTACATTTAAATTCATATATATAACATCCGCGGTGATCTCGTTATAATTAATGAACTCCAAATATTCAAATGTATATCGAAGAACGAACTCATAATATACATTCACATCGGAAGCATAACGTTGGTATTGTTCGATACAAATGCAGCAAATTAAATTAGCTCCGTAATTAATAGTATAACATACACATTCCTGATGGTGGTGGGATGTGGTTGGTGGGGTTCGGGCGGTGGGGCTCTGATGGTGGCTGGATTTGTTTGTCGGTCATGGTGGCGGCTGTGTAGGCTGGATCGAAAAGGCAGATGGTTAGGATTAGGGTTTTCTTTATTCGATTTTTGTCCGGATTTAGTCCGGTAGGTCTTTGACTGATTTTCCACAGGTTTGATGTTGTCTTTGATATGGAGTTCTGCCATTCTGAGGCGCCCAGTATCTCGATACTAGCTTCACATTTGCCGTTCAAGAGATTACGGTGTGAATGGGTAATGGCTCTTGCTTAGGAGTTCGAAATTAATTTCGTCACTTTTAGAGTCTGACAGTTTTTCTGTATCTATGTTTTCAGGTGATTCGAAATTAATTTCGTCTCTTTAAGAGTCTAACAGTTTTTCTGTATCTCTGTTTTCAGGTGATTATCAGTAGTTGGTGTATGGCTTGATCTGTATTTGGGTGACTTATTTTTAGATGTCGTATGACTTGTTTGAATAAATTGAATGAGTATGCTTTCTTCGTGAAAAAAAAAGAGGGAGCATTCGTATAATGTAGTATGGGCCTTTTCTAAAAGGTAAATTTTAGAATGGTCCCTCTAATTTCGATCGAGTCTCAATATCGTCCCCTGGTATCTATTGCAATGCTTTTATCCCTAAAGTTTGGTTTACGGACCTAGCTATTAGGTCCAATAGATAACGTAAAAATTTCAGGGCATTTTCCCGCCAGAATTCACTATTGGCCTCCATTCTTCTTCAATTTTTGGTATTTTCGTTCGTTTTTTCTAAATTTTTATTAAATTAACACTATATTTTATTCATTACACGAGTTTGATATGCTCCTAATATTATATTTCTCTCTCTCCCACAATAGTAAGAACTTCATGATGAAAAGACTGGTGTTCATAATTATTAATTACACTTGTTTGACATGCTCCTTGTATTATATTTCTCCACATATATGTTTATATATATGTAGACAGATAGATAGAGTAGATAATAAGATATACATACATATTTCTCTCTCTCCACATTGGCCAGGTTTCATGGTGCTTTGTTGGCAATGACCAAAACATATCGACGAAATTTATTTGAGGGAAATGTTAGAGACCCATCAATGTGTCACACCCCAATCACACCTCTCTCATATACATGTGTGTGGAAATTTCACAATTTATGCTAAGGATCCACATATTTGTGAGAAGGATGTGGTTAAGATATGACAAATTGATGTGCCCATAGCATTTTTCAAGTTGTGCCCACAACACAATAAAATTGATATTGTCTAGTGTGATCCTGGATTGTTGTTTAATTACTGGCCTCCCACAACAAAATTTTTATTTCAAATCCCTTCCTAATTAAATTGAAGACTTGCAAACTAAATGTGATACTATTGTCTGTGGAGTTTGTTTCCAATGAAATTGAGTTCGTTTTAGGACTCTAGACATAATTTTTTCTCTTTGCGCATAATTCTTAATAATTTTTCTCTCCAATTATTACTCTCATTTATCTATCTATCTCTTGACATTCATTATTCCAAAAAACTTCCTCAAGTTTCAAACCAAACATGGCCTCCAAATCTCAAAGAAGCGTGATGCATAATTGCATATAAGTCTTTTATTAGTGCCTTGGACCAAATCTCAAAGAAACGTGATGCATAATTGCCTATCATGTTAAAAAAAATTTTTGCATATCATGTTCCAAACCAGTATCGCCGTTCAAAAAAACGGTTCCAAACTAGGGGCCGTTTCCATTAATTTTTTAGGTGAACAATTTGTGTCAAAATTACATGTTGTTCGCACTAATAAACAAGTTTTAACATTTTAGCATTTTGTTCACACTAATCAAAAATCGCCATAAGAAATTCAATTCCGTTTTGAACTCAATCTCCCCGTTATTTAGTTTGCCTAATTGGCTACAACTAATATGGCTCTTTCCTTTAGTAGTCTACTAGATCACGTGCAAGCCAGGAGTTGTAGTGCTGCCTTCTCCAAGGAATTAACTTTGATGCAATTGCTTGAGCAAAATAATAGATGGACCAACCACTGAGACTAATTCATCACAGAGCCATGTTTTGAAACCAAATAACAATCGACTTCACGCTTTTTAATCCAACGGCCAAAACATTAAGTAGTAATCTTATTTTTCCTGCAAATTAATAATCCAACGTAAATAACGAAAAAAGATAATAATCGTAGGCAATTAAGCGCAGTTTAGAACTAACAACATGTGATATGAGACTTCTATATTGTCAATAATGTGTGCTCATCAACTAACATGAACAGAGAATGTGTGTGGCTGGTGCCCCTGCTCACATGGAAAACACGTGATGTGTAACAATTACCTTCCATCCAAACACTCCCTTAAGCCAAACCATTATCCAAATTTACTTGCAACTACGTACATTAATTTTCAATCTCCATGCTTTTTTCCTTCTTTTTATAAGTCTTCTATCCAAACGAGGCAGGATCCTATGTGTCAAAAATTTATGTGTCTCTGTGACGAGAAATTTTACGGCCGTTGGATTTAAAACATAAATAAAATAAAATTACACAATCCAACAGCCGGAAAATCCCAGCTCAGCACAGGAATATTCGGGATAGAGGAGGTCAGACCCCATCCAAACACACCCGAAAGCCAAAAACATTACTATATACTAGTCTAATACTCGTGCTTCGCACGATTCTGCGTGCTCATTGGTTTAATTGGTACTTGGTGTAGGAATGATTATTTTCATACATTAATGGTAATGTAGTAATAAAAAAATAAAATATATTACTACGTATCGAAATTCACCTGGCTGGAAAGACAAGCATTCCGTACTGATACGAAACACAGACTCGGAGGAAAAAAAGAAATGTTTTTGGATTGAGAACACCATCACAATGAGCAGCTCTATACATTGTCAATGTCCATTTCTTTTCCTCGCTTTCGCGCCGCGGATTTAACCAACCACCAAACACAGCCCAACTGCTTTGGCTCACCAGAAATCAACCTAAATAGGCATATGTAAAAGCAAAACACTTGTATGGAGAAGACAAAGGCTACCCCCATTACCGCTTCACTTCACTTCTTCTTGTATGGAGAAGACAATTCCCCCAACACATCGATCGGTCTTCCTCGGTCCAATTGGTTCGTTCTCTTCACTTCATTGACTTAGGTCTCTCATTTTGAAGTCAATAGTAGAGTTTCTTGCAGTACCTATTGACTTCATCCACGTTTAAGCATTTTGAAGTAAACATGATTTCGACATGGATGACAGCACCGAACTTTCTGTTCGTGTACTGGATTTCCAATTTCGCGGTACCAGATCTCGTTTTCATGAAAGATCTCCCGTCCAAACAGACCAGTGAAGGCCATAAACCTAGTGCTGATAATAATCTAATAGACTTTGATAATCGAAGCACATCCACGGACAGTAAAAGCTAGCTCACGAACGAAGAAAAAAGCAGCTTCAAGAGTACCTAGCGATGATAACACGATAAGAAATGAGATGAGCATCCCGACAACTTGAAATTGTAGTGAAGATCAAATCATGAATTTTTTCATTTCTTATTGCGGTTGAAATGTCAAGTCGTTTTGTGAATAAATTTTTGATGGGTATATAAGTGAAAAAGTTGTTGAGTTGGTAAAAACTTTTTTAGTAGTGGAAATTAGATGCTAAAATGTGTTAAATTTTCAGTGCTTTTTGTTAAACGAAATAGTAAAATACGTTAAATTTATAGTGTTTTTTGTCGGTAGAAACCGGGCCTAAGGCTTGTTTTTATTTTAGCATCCATGCATGGAAGTTTGCACGCAGCAGCGAATGTAGCTGTGCTAATATACGTACACGGGGTTTTGCTATTGAATGAAAACCAAAGTGAGCAAACCCCTGGACTCCCTCCTTAATTTGGAATTAGTCCATACGGATACTGCCACCAAATTTAATTGGCTCCAATTAGTGGACGGAGGAATTAATATTTAGAAATTAGTCGAAATGTGCATAAATTGACCCGAATACGTTGGGTTATCAAAAAGAGTAAACTTAGCCTTTTTACACACATCGGGGGGGTGTGTGTGTGTTATAGCATTGTCATCCTCATTTAATTGAGCTTATTGTTTATGCCATACGCCATAACATTTGCATTGCAAAGCACGCACTCTTTGAAATTACACTTGTAGTACACTTAATTGCAAAACATTTAGTAATAAGTAGCTAGCTTGTAAGTAGTAAGGATGGTTTGGAAACACATGAGCTCATCCATATATTTATGTCCCCTCAAGGAATTCCACGTCCACTTCTGCCACCAAGTCCGCCACCTCCACCATCTCCGAACCCTCCACCGCCACCGCCGCCTCCATTTCCCCCACCAAGTCTGCCGCCGCTTCCATATCCGCTTCCAGCTCCTACTCCAAAACCTGACCCGCCTCCTTGCATGTCCTCCTCTTCCGCCACTAGACCCCCCCCTCCACCACCCCCACCGAGTCCACCGTGTAAGGATCGAAGCACACACACACACGATTCACAAGTATAAAACAGTAAAGAAATTGACACAGCAATATACGTGATTTTCCAAAACCAGGTACGTCCACGGGACCGAGAGAGCAGTCGTTTATTGATGATCACAGTACATAGGATTTTACAATAGAGCATATTTGCTCTGTTCCGTTCCGTTTCGTTGCACTTCGCTCTACTCACTCCACTTTATTACGCTCTCAACTGACCTTTATTGTAGAACTTATTGGGACCTCTCACATATGAGCCACAAGTTCCAATACACCGCCACCGCCCGATCCCCCACCAAAGCCAGCTCCACTGCCAAAGCCCGAACTTCCACCTAGCCTACCGCCGCCACCCCCTCCAAAACCACCCCCACCTAGACCACCACCACCGCCGGGGTGGTAGAATGACTTTTGGTCTGCAAAAGCCCCTTGGGTGCTCACAAGTTTTCTATCATTAATGGTGGTGCAAACAAGAGCACTAAGAAGCACAAGAAGAAGGAACTTAGATGCCATATTTTGCAAGTATATAGCTAGCGTGGTGATTGTGGTTTGATGAGAATTGTACGGGATGGAAAGAGAGTATTTATAGAGAGAGGGAAAGAGAGGCAACAAGTAGAGGAGAGAGTGAAGGAGAATTCATGAAGTAATTATGAATATTATAAGGCCTACGTCTAGCTAATCTTAGCTTGACATTGGAGACCCTGTTTGGTTTGAATTTTCAGAATAATAAATAAAAAAAAGATAGAAAAAATTTATTGAAGATCGTGCATATGAATTTTAAGATCCCAAAATGGGGGAAAGGCTTAATGCAGCTAGCGGCTAACTGTCCAGTTTGAAAAAGGAAACTCCAAAATCCTTGCCTCTAGACTCCTAGCTCTCCAACTCCAAGTGGACTGTCGTCGTTTTGGTCAGATTAGAAGACTTTAATTTTGTTTTTTTGGACAAAGGATAAGAACTTCATATATGAAAAAACTTTTTCTATTTTTGGTATATTAAAATTCTTTGAATGAGAAGACTTTTTGTTTATGCATTGACGAGTTAATTTGACTTTGCTCCTTTCAATATTGATTTGTACCTCTTCTCTCTCAATATTCCCATCTCCATCTCTATCTCTATCTTTATCACTTTGCAAGTTTCATGGTGCATTGTACCCAATGAGTGGTTCTCTCTTTTCAGTAATAGTATAATTAATATACACATCTACCTCTTTTGGTCGCAAGGTTGAAACTCACAAGGCTAAATATTCCAAATCTGAATGGAGATTTATACTATGATATTGGTGAATGAATTTGCAAACAGACCCAGTTAAATAGTTGGGCACTTGTCTAATTTCATCTTGGTGGGTTGAATTGTTGACTAACACTTACCTCCCTAACCCTCGGACGTAAATTGTCTCAATTTTTACACACATCCCCCAACCCAAAAAAAACAAAACAAAAACAAAAAATGAATGGTGCATTGTACACAATGAGTGGTTCTCTCTTTTCAGTAATATAATATACACCTCCACCTCTTTTGGTCACAAGGTTGAATCCCACGAGATCAAATATTCTAAATCAGAATGGAGATTTATTCGATGTTTATAACTTTAAGAGTCTCGAGCTTAGTTAAAATGCATGTAAGTTGACTCAAATACCTGATTACCAAAATAAATTAATAAAAACTCATTTTGAATTAATTAAGGGTTCATAACGGTGGCAATGTCTCAATGACATAACATGCACCTAATAATGAATGTATAATTGGGATGATCTTTTCACTCGAAACAGAAATGAATGTATAACGGGTTTTAAGAAAAGATGAAATTTAACTTCTTCTTTTTATGTTTCAACTAACACGTACTCCTCCTACCCTCCCCTAGTCAACAATTCCCTAATGGGAGTAGTAAATGGAATTACCCTTCTATCCTCTGGAAAAAAACTACTAACACATACTCACTAAAATTCTAGAGAAACTTATTGAAATAAAGGGTATTGTTTCCTTGTTTCTCGCTCAGATACTGGTGAATGAATTTGCAAACTGACCCAATTAATTAGTTGGGCACTTGTCTAATTTCATCTAGGTGGGTTCAATACCACTTACCTCCCTAACCCCCTGACATAAATTATCTTAATCTTTTACGCACACATCCCCCATCCCAAAAAACAAACATAACGAAAACCAAAAACAAAACAAAAAAGAATTGTTACAAATGTTACCGATCGAAAATCATAATATATATACATACAGGAGGTTGATATTTATCATGCATTGTGCTCACATGACACCAAACCAAAATCATGTTCTTACAACAAAATCATGTTCTTCCGACACAACCTAATATATCAGGAAAAGTGTATTTGCATTGGCGTCAAAGGGCTTTGCCAACAAAGGACCTTGCGTGGATACAACCAAATCGCAAATTACAGTACTTAGTCGCCAAAAATAATTTCACCCGTCGACTCTGATGATTAGCGACAAGTTTTTGTGTATCATGAGTTTATCAAAGTGTCACCCGTACATACCCAAAGGTGACACGTTTTGATTTTGTCGCGCCAATTGTGCAATTTATTGCAGTGACACCACATCAAAACTTTTCTTAAAGGGGTATCTACTATTGCTAGTATTCCTAGAAATGGAATGTTAAAATTAATACCTTGTACGTCTACTTTGTGTACTGGGCTAAATTTTAAATTTTGTGATGGGCTAGTTTAATTACTTTGTTATGTTATATTGGGCCCATTTGCTAGGTAAAGCCCAAGTCTTCACCCAATATATGTGCATGGGTATGTAAATTAGGGGCACAGATCGAGCCATAGACCATGGAGATGCCCCAAGGTCGAGGTGGTGAAGCGCATTGGCTCAACTTCCCATTAGTCTAATGACATTTCCACAAAATGCATAATTTCCACACATAATAATCTGGCCAGATGGCACAGTTTAATGCAGCGGATAAATGTCTTGCACTTGTCCCTTTTAAACACTTTTTTTTTTTTTTTTATCCTTTTCATTTGATCAATAAAGCTCTCTTTTGCTGTTCAAGAAAGAAAAACTGTCTAGTTTGGAAAGGTCATTAGACTCATTACTCCAAAAACGTTGCCCTCCATCCAGCTAGCTTCCCGACTCCAAGTGGATTTTTCGTCATTTTCGTCCCGTGAGAGGACTTTTTTGGCAATAGATTATGTGTTGGAACATCGCCGCCTCCTTAATCTTAAAATATTTACAAGTGTTTAACATGCTATGGAGAAGAGTCTTGCTACACGTGAGGGAGCATGTTGATAGTATAAATAATAAAATTGTTCATCTCTCTAACAGCATAAGCTTTTACATGAATTAATGGTTAACAATCTAATTAATGTTGAGAAGTGACGAAGTAGTTGATTTTTAATCAAACTCAGGGTGGCTCTTTGGATTAAAGAAAAATGCAATCTAGGTTCCTACTCGGTTGAAGACTTCATGAGCCATCTCGATGGCATTAGGAGGCACAGGATTTGATTTTTGGATGGCATGGAACACTGGCTTTGAGCCTGTTTTGTTTTAATTGGTTCTTTTTCTTCATTTTCATTTTGTCCAACTCTTTGTTGGTCTCTTCTCCTTCTTTCCTAGGATTGTAGGCTTGCACGTGATTATGATGCTCGTCCTTTCCTTTTCGATGTATCTTTTATCGAATTTCTAATAAAATTCTTTTGCCAATCCAACAAATAATAATTAATACTAGATGTGCAATACTTTCTAATTCTTTTTTTATTGGATAATAAAACTTTATAGATATGTACATAAAATTTGTTATAGTATTTGGGTTTGCTGAGTTTTCTGCAACTGGAATGAAATTGTTTGTTTTTTTTTTTAACGGTAAAAAAATTTCATTAATCTTGAAATTGTTGTAAGCTTAATTGGAGCAAGAAAACATCATGTTCAAAAGAAACAATCAGCCCAATCCAAAATCCAAAACCTATGATTGACAAGAAATCAATCAATGGACACCCATTGGGACAAAGCCCGCCTAAAGAGGTCGGAGCCCAAACACCCTATATGGGTCTAAAATACGCAAATCAGTACAAATAAGGGAAAATGACGGTCAAGGACATGTTTTGATAATTAATACCCGCTAAGGACATTTTCAACATTAACAATTGTTCTTAGCATGTCCTTAGAGGGTATTAATTATCAAAACACGTCATGGGCTGTCATTTTCCCTACAAATAAAGCACAAGAAAACAGAAGGCCTACAAGCTCAAATAAGCAATAATCAGCCCAATCCAAACACCCCTACCAAACCCTAGCCCAGCTGCCGAGACAATCCCAGCCGACCACCACCCCATGCCGCCGACTGCCACCGCCCAGATGCGCCACCACCACCAGCTAGCAGAACCCAAACAAGCCGCAACAAAACCACCAGAAATCTAGCACGACTACTCCGCGGACCGCCTATAAGTCGACTCCTTTTAAAAATGTGGATCATTGTTCATGCCAAAATTTTATATTATTCGATATTTAGTTATTTATTGTGTAAATGGAAATTGTATTGGAGTGTCGGTGATTCGGTGAACCCATGGTTATGATGTGTTCCATTATGATAATGGACATGTGTTAATCATTGAGATCTAAAATGATGTTAGTGGATAAAAAGGATGTATGAATTTTTTTTTTTCTTACTTAATAAATGATACGAATTTCAATAAAAATGGTATATATGTTATGTTATGAAGTGTTTAATTTGCGACTTTTATGGATCTCAAAAGTAATATTAATTCTAAATCTCTGTACAAAAAATAATTATTAATTCAAAGACATTTAAGAGGGTACATGCAACATGCTCGATCTACACATTCAAATAGAGATGTGTATTGTAACATTTTCTCAATGTTTCTCCGGTAGATCTTATTTGGTAAGTTTAATATAAAATGCAAATTAAAGGACACGCTATATATACTCCTATATGAAAGATCCGAGAGGTTCTTATTAACCTTCTTATTATTTACTTCCAACTCCAACGGGATTTTTTGTCCATGATAAGTCTTTTCCGTTTTTTAAACAGAGGAATAAGACCTCATGAGGAAAACAGTTTAATTTAAAACCTGTCATGTGTATATGAATTACACGAGTTCAGCCTGTGCTCCTTTTATTATACTACTCCCTCTTTTTATTTATTATATTATATATAAGGCCCTGATCGATCTCTCTGTTTATGACTTTAACATGCTCCTTAATTTAATTGTATTTTCGTACCGTGCGACTAATTTAATTATAAACTTCTTGAAAAGACTTGTGTTTATTTATTACACTTGTTTGACATGCTCCTTGTATTCTACTTCTCTCTCTCTCTCTCTCTCTCTCTCTCTCTCTCTCTCTCTCTCTCTCTCTCTCTCTCTCTCTCTCGGATATAGATGGAATAACCTCTACAATATATTAACAAAGCTTGGATGGCTTAAATGAACGATATGGTTCAAATTCAATACTCTCCCTGATCACGTGCAGCCCGAATACACGTGGAAGTAACAGGCCAGGAGACCAGGGATTGAGCGATTGACTTGGGCAACGGATATGACAGAAACTTTCCCATGAGAGATGAAGTCATCCAAGACCTAGCTTTGATACCTTGTTAATTAGATTTTTTGGAGGGTTCCAACTTAAAACTAATTGGCTATAGGTAGAGTAAACTCTAGATTTTATTAACCAAGTTTGTGTGACTTAGATAAGCGATGTGGGATAAAACTCAACACTCTTCCTCACGTGCAGCCCAGATGCACGTGGATGTACAAATTGAGAAGACCAAGAGATTTTCTCGAGCGCCGGAGACTCCATCACGTGAGGTGAGGTAACCCAAAACTTAGCTCTGATATCATGTTAGACCAAACATTTCTCTCTCTCCATTGGTAGGTTTCATATATGGTGCATTGTTGGCTATGGGGGGGGTGGGGCTGTTGTCCCCTTGGGGACAGCAGCGTGCTGCTGTGCTCGATTTCTGGGCCTACTCCGGTCTCGCTCCGATGATCGGAATCGTTCACTTTGTAGAGCTCATCGAGTAGAACAATTATGCAAAAAATCAGTTTAATTGGATATCATTATAAAGTGCTTGATTGGAACCTTTTATCTTGAAAAGAATGGATCCGAAACACTAGATGAAATCCACTGTAACCCATAGACCGAGAGTTATATGGGCTCTGATCAAGCACTTAATGATATCCAATTAAGCTGATTTTTTGCATAGTTGTTTTACTCGACGAGCTCTACAGAACAATTCCGATCATCGAAGTGAGACCAAAATGCGCCCAGAAATCGGGAGAGCAGCCCCCGCTTCCGTTGGCAATAATGTCGTAGTTATTTGTTCGTTTTTTTCAGTGCTATAATATCCACATCATTCTGGGTAGATAGGTTACGGAGTGGCTATATTTAAATTCATAACATGCTTGCAATCATAATATCCCCTTTGTTTGAGCAGAACATTCGGGAAAATGACGGTCCATGACGTGTTTTGATAATTAATACTCGACAAGAATATTTTTAATATTAACAAATGTTCTCAGCATGTCCTTGATGAGTATTAATTATCAAAACACGTCCTTGGCCATCATTTTCCCAATGTATTATCAAGGTTTTTTGACCCATAAGTGTGTTTGGGCTTCGGCCTATTTAGGTGGGCATTGTCCTGGTGTCTTTGATTGGTTGCTTTCTAATTGTATGTTTTGGGTCTCGAATTAGGTAGAAGATTATTCTTTGAGCATGATGCTATTTTCTTGCACCTATTGGTTTGTTTACAATTTCAAGATTAATGAATTTTTTTTGTTGTTCAAAAAAGAAATGACAATATTCCTTTTTTGACACATACAAATATTTCAGAAACTTCCTTCAAGAAGTAATTAATGATTTTTTTGAACAGCGAAAAATAAATTATTAATCTTTGAATGTGAAAACAAAGACCAAAAGGATCAATAAGTAATTAATGATACTATTAAAAGCTTGCAGTCTAGTTGGTTGCAACGTGCTTGAATAATTCATCTAAACTAAACGGTCAATCATTATACTCACAGGCACGTAGGCATGATTTAATTCCCGTAAACACCCATTTCCCTTCTCAAGTCTCCTAGAATAGAGTATATTAGAATTAACGAATGGAAAAAAAATCATTATATCTTTAAAAAAAAAAAGTACTGGCGAAAGTGAGAAAAAACCAAAAATATATGGACCAAATTTATTTGAAGTGCCCACAACACAATAAAATTGATGTTGTCTAATGTGATCCTAGTTTGTTGTTTAACTACCTCCCACAACAAAATTTATTTCAAATCCCGTCATAAATTGGAGACTTGCAAACTAATTGTGATATTGTGTATGTAGTTTTTTTCCAGGTTTTTCTTTTGTTTTTTATTAGTCTTTTTAGTGCCTTGACAAAATCACAAAGAATCGTGATGCATATCATGTTCCAATTGAACCAGTATAGGCCCCATTCCAATTAATTTTTAAATTTTTTTTTAGTTTCATTCCTATTTGAATTTTTTCCACATTTGTTAGTTTTACGCTAAACTTTTGTGAATTGTTGATTCGTCTTGATGAGACAAATTGGAAAAGTTAAAAAAATTTACTTTTACCCAAATATTATGAAAATATAACCACTTTTAAGCCAAAAATTAAAAAAGTCAACTTTTTTTTTTTTTACTTAAAAGTGGTTATTTCTTAAATTAATTAGGTAAAAGTTAAGTTTTTTTTTACTTTTCCCGAGCATCCATTTCCACACAAATGGGAACTAGGTGTTTGTTGAAAGCGAGTTGTAGTCCATCCCTAAGAGCCCACAATTCTGTTTCCAAAGCTATCATTTGGCGTAAAAATCTGTGGAAGCCAACTATCTAGCTTCCTTTTTCATCTCTGATTAAGCCACCTCCAGTGGCCTGGCTGGTAAGGTCTTAGCTTCTTGCATGCACCATTTGTGTTCAGTTTAAAGAAGGCCGTGCCAGGACGGTCCTGGCACCATTGCAATTGAAGAAGCAATGGTGGATTCAGTTGAAAGAGGGTTTTGTTTCTGAGAAGCCAAATGTTCCCACAGGTAAAAGGGAAAACGACACACCACGGAATACCCGATCGGTGTTAATTTGGTTTTGGTTGCACAGTTTAGTTTCAGCCAAAGAGGGAGAGGGGAGGAGAAAAATGAAAGAGCATTGATAGGGATCGATACCAACACCTTCCCAAACACAGATAGCCACGTGACAATCCCTATATAAGGACATGAATCGAGTTTTCGCTGTCAGCATTACATATCTCACAAAGATCATTTTGGGTAATATCTTGAAAAGAAGATTCTTTGTTTTGGGTCTATTTTGGGCAGCAAGCCAAAAAATAATAATTCGAATTCTGGGATTAGCTTTAATTTTCCAAACCCAAGTCCAATTATCAAACGGAGGAGTGCAAACAAAGAAGCCAAGCAGATTTGGAGGGAAAATGCCATGAGGAGAGGAAATCCAAACAGTGACATCCGGTTGGGGATCCAACCTCTGGGCCGGGGTTGAATAAGCAAGATGTGGATGAGAATGTTAGAGGGAAAAGTAATTATAAGAAACTCTAGAGATCGAGGTCCCTGTCATTAGTGCCCCCCAAACATCTCTTAACAGAAAGGTTAGATTCTTCATTTCTTCTCTCTGTGAAGAGGTCCTGAGATCAAGGGACCCCAAAGGGCCAAGGCCAGTCCAGTACGTTAAGGTGCCAAAAAGAAGTGGTGTTGCCACTAGATCTTATAGCAACCCTGGTGCCGGAGTCATAGACGTGCTCCCCTTTGATCAAGCCTCTCCAAGTGGGAGAGGGACGATAGTACGCGCGCAATCAAGCGATGCTTATATTTGGAGAGTAAAACACGAGACCAAACTGTTTCCTCCACATTTAACTCTTCAATTCAGTTTGGCCATGGTAATATAATAGTATTTGCTTCAAGAGAAGTTTTAATGCCAAGCCCCCCATGGCAATAGTACTATTTGCTTCCACCGACGAATATAGTACTCCCTCCGTCCCTTTTTTAATGTCCTGCTTCGTAACTTCAACTTATTAAAAAGACATCATCATTACATCTTTCACATCAACTTTTTCCTCCACTTTCCCTACTTACCCATCATCATTACACTTTTACTCACTAACTTTTCAAAATAAAATCTACTTTTAGGGACAAAATAGACAATACACCAACTTTTACCCTCCTAACTTTACAAAATGGACACTTATTAAGGGACAGCCCAAAATGAAATACTGGACACAAAAAAATGGACGGAGGGAGTATGATTTTGTATTTACGACAAACATAAAATTTGTGTTCATTATTTGCAATATTTTAAATTTCAGCCTATGTGATAAACCAATATTAATTCAAGAAAAAGTCTTTTTATGGGGAAAGAAATTCAACAAGGGTACAGTACAGGGACAGAGGAGGGATGGAAAGAAACCAACCCATAATGAGAAACATGTACAAAACAAAAGGAGAAGAATTGAACAAGACGCACACAGTAATTAATTTAAGACAAATAGAACAAGTTACACAACTTGCAACTATGAGCCCTCAACCAAATAGTATATAAAGAAAGAAAGAAGAAAGACACTCGGCATCTATTATAGTATTCCATAGCATCACCAAACTTCTGAATTAGTACAGCCAACTTGAATATTAACAGGGAGATCATGTCTTCTCAGCTGGTTAATTTGTTCAAGGACTAGCTACTGCATCACCCATGCACATCAATATTAACTACCAAACCACCGACAGCCCCAAGTAACCTAACCGGCCGGTTTGAAGTTGAACGGCCACCGCTATCGCCAATCCCCGGGTGGCCAAGGCTTAATGCTTCCTCATGATCATCTTCAAAAGAGCCCGTCCTAGCAATGCTGGTGCAAACAAGAGCACAAAAAACCACAAAAATAACAAGTTTACGAGTACTCATGATAGTATGTAGTGTTTTTTTTTTTTTTTGGAGAATGTATTTAAAGTACTGTACGTGAAGATGATCAGCCCCTGATGACAAGTGTAGGGATCGAGAGTTGCTATATATTGACTATTTATAGAGATGGGAATTTATACCTTGTAACGGGGCGGTGAGTAAATAAAAAAGAAGGAATTTTTTTTTTCATACGTTAGAAGAATTTTATATTAGCCAAATATCACCGCGTTAAAACTTGTTTGGGTAAAGGAGAGCATCTTTCACATCTTTAAACAAATGGGTGGTGGTGGGTTGCATAATTTTCCTTATTATGCGCCAGATATTGCGTGCACATGCATTGTTCCCCGTTCTGCTAATTAAGCATTTTTGTTTTAGTATTTTTTTTTTGTTTTTATTCAAATTTTTTTCGCGTTTGTTAATTTTGCGTTAAATTTTTTTAGATTATTGATTTGTTTCAAAACCAAAAAAGTGAGGCGAAAAAATTTCAAATAATGACAAAACGAGAAAAAGTTCTTAGTGTTATAACATAGATTTTTTATTCGTCTCAAAACCAAAAAAATGAGGTGCAAAACTCTCAAATGCGAAAAATTTCAAATAATGACACGAGAAAAAGTTCTCACCACCTGACTCATTACCTGCAACGAGAGTGGAATTTTCTTGGTCAACTATATTTAAAAACAAAATATCCACTTTTTTAATGGATAACAATCTTTTATATATATATATATATATATATATATATATATATATATATATATATATATTTATTTATTTATTTATTTATTTATTTAGACAGGTAACTACTGACTCTATGTAGAATTGATAAACAAACCAAATTGTTCGAATTTGTGTTCCTTCATAAAAAAAAAGACAATAATTTAAAGGTTAATTATCAACTCTTTTGAAATAATATCAACTTAAAATGAAAAAAAACAAAAGGTAATAAATTGGAAAGAAAAGTGTATATATTACCACAACAGCAAGTCAAAGTATAACTTAAGGAAACATTCTCTTAATTGAACGGCTACAATCTTAGCTTGAAAGTGATCAACGGCTATAAATGTGCTCATGTTTGTATATATAAACAAAAACTGCTCTGTTTTATAATATAGATATTTGTACCTCTCTGGATCATGTATAATTAATACAGAGTAATGATTTAGACGTGCTAGGACCACTCCACCTCTTCTACCTTATGGGCCACCGCACGCTTTGTGGGGCCCACTCCGAACCCCACAACAATACAGAAATACTCATAAAAATTTTAAATAATTATTTATGGAACTCTATAAAAAATCAGTTCAAACGGATATCGGTATCTATGTTTTCTGAATTCGCCCAATTTTAAATTTATGAATATTTTTTTATATTTTTGTAAAATTCGGAATGGATCTTATACGGCGTGCGGTGGCCCATGCGATGGGAGGGGTGCAGACTGCATGGGTCCTAGACTCTTGCATAATGATTACGGGGATAGGTTAGTTAATGATTTTCAAATATCTCGTGTGTAAGACACCCAACATTATTGGAGAAGATGATACTAATGTGGCACCGGAGCATTGTTAGTTGTTACATAAAGAAATCAAAAATAAGACTTTTCTGTTTTTTTCTAAAAGGAAGGATATATTAGGACCTTCACGAGGAAAACTTGTCACTTATGTTTATCAATTCCACGAGTTTGATATGCTCTTCAATTAATTTCAACATTATTCGCCCAGTTTGATATATTAGGACCTTCACGAGGATCTCTTTCTATTTATTAATTCCACGAGTATGACATGCTCCTTTAATTTTATTCTCTCTCTCTCTCTCTCTCTCTCTCTCTCTCTCTCTCTCACATGTAGTTATTAATGATTACGGGGATGGTTTAGTTAGGCTGTTGATTTTAGCACTCCTTTTTTTGTTAACGCTATTCTCCTGCAAGTGTATTTTTAATGCAAAAATACACTTGTAGGGAAGTGGCGTTAACAAAAAAGAGAATAGCAAAATCATTTCCCTTTAGTTAATGATAAACTTCAGCGACAAGGGAAGAAGATGAATCAGCGGTGGGTGAGACACCCAACATTTGACGCTAAAATGTGGCACCAGAGCTGTTTAAGCCTTTCCACACGGCAACCGACGATTTGAGTTCGCAAGCTAAGATAGCAGTTGAGGGTGCATGATGTCATACAGAAGGACTTCAATTTCAAGACTGTTTATATGCTGCTAGCTAGAAGTGGGGGTTGGGCCACCAGAATTAGTGAGACATTCAACATTATATTAGAGAAGATGACACTGATGTGGCACCAGAAATGTTTAAGCCTTTCCTCGTGGCAACCAATGATTTGAGTTCGATAGTTAAGATGGCAATAGAGGGTACTGATGCAGGGACGGACTGATGCCCCGCTCAAAATTAAAATATATTTTTTATAAATTAGCATAATTATAAAAATGTGTTAATATATAAATAAAAATACACTTGCAGATATCTTAGAAAAATACATACAGAATTAGTTTTATGTCTGAATTTCATCATATATATGGTGTATTTATACTTATTGTTTTACGAGCTGTTTGTCTATTTGGAGCTATTTTTTCTTGATTCTCTTTATTTTTAACCGTCTGAAAGAAATATTGTAAAACAAAGTCATTAACAAAACTAGCTCGATCATCTTAAAACTTGTCGATGTTCATTTAAAACATACTTTAAAAAATTTTGTATGAGATTTTGTTCTCATTTTTACCTAATTTAACTTAAAGTACACGTTATAAACTTTTGTATGATCTTATTGTGGCCGTTGACTACAAATATAAATTTTTGCCATTATAATTAACAGGTGACCCCACTACACTATATTTCTGGATCCATCCCTGGGGTGATGTAATATAGGACTTCAATTTCAAGTTTGTTTATATGCTGTTAGAAGTGGGGTTTGGACTCCCAGGATTAGTCGAAATGCGTATAAGCTGACCCGAAAACCTGAGTTATAAAAAGAGGTGGGGTTGGGTTTTACGGTTAACAATAATACTGCGGAGGGTTCAGACAAATTTTGATGACAGCCCATCTTTAGGTCTAGCTTCTCCCAACCTGCCACTCCGCACTACACGTGTAGTGCGGTTCATTCGGTCGTCCATCTTAGCAATGGACAGCTAGGATTTATAGGAACTTGGATTAAATCAAAACCGTCCGCACCGAAATAGATGATCGGATCAACCGCACTACACGGTATAGTGCGGTGGGTGCTCTACAGCCCCTCCCATTCTCAATAGATGTGGAGCCATAAGAAGAAAAATCAGACTAGCAAGAAAAGGAAAACAAGGGGAACGTATCTTAAAGGAGATACAATCCATTCAAGGCAGTAATTTTTTGGGAAAATGACGGCCCAAGACGTGTTTTGATAATTAATACCTTCCAAGGACATGCTAAGAACAATTGTTAAAGCTGAAAATGTCCTTGGCAGGTATTAATTATCAAAACACGTCTTGAGCCGTCATTTTCCCTAATTTTTTCTAGGACAAAATAGCTGGGATCATAAAGAAAATAGCTATTATTAGAGCAGATTAATATTAGAAAATTAAAAAAAACCTTTATATCGATGGACATTACATGGAAACTAACTATTATTAGAGTCCCTATAGTGACCCAAGTTCAAGTCCCCATAGCTCTTATCCTAACACCATCTTCGTGTGGTGGGATCTTAGCTTCGGCCCCAACATAGGTGCGATGGAATCCCCTACAGATAATGTTGTGGTATGACAGGGCAATACTCTCTAACGGAGGTGACAAGGTACCATACATGCACTTCATTATGTGTAACCAAAAAAAACTACTATTATTAGAGACCTTTTTTCCTTATGCTTAATGGTAAAACAATTTATATTTATCTCAATTTCTAGCTATATTCACAAAGTGCTTCAAGTATGTGTGAGTGGGTGGGGTATTGTGGTACATAGTCAAAGTAGTGCTAAAAAATTGTCATTTTGTTAAAAAATGGTTATTTATCAAAATACTTTTACTATTCCTCTCATTAAGACGAATCAATAACCTACAAAAGTTTGGCGCAAAACTAACAAATGCGAATAAAATTCAAATAAAAAACAAAATTTCCAGATTTAAGTTAAGTTCAAGAGAATGGGAGCTTTAATGCAATCTTCAGCCAAGCACATGCCCATGTATTTAGATCTATCAAACAAATGCAATCTTCAGGCATGCACATGCGCATGTAATTATTATGTTCTACCATCACATTCAGTCTGCCAGTCTTCAATCTCCATTATTTTCCTTGCTTTCACTTGCCACGGATTTAACCAACAACCAAACACAGCCCAACTGCTTTGGCACACCAGAAATCAACCTGAATAGGCATATGTACAAGCCAAACGCACACTTGTATGGAGAAGACAAAGGCTATCCCCATTACCACTTCACTTCTTCCTGGTGTTACTTCCTCTGCTAATAAGCCCGACATATCGGTCTTAGTCGGTACAAGGTTCGTTCTCTTCAATTCGTTGACTTGGTCTCTCATTTTGAGAACAGAGGAACTGATAAATTTTACAATAGTTTTGGAAACAAATATAGTTTCTTGCAGTAACTATTGACTTCATCCACGTTTAAGCGCGCATTTTGAAGTACTAATATGTTTTTGACATGGATGACAGCGCCATACTCTGTTCGTGTACTGGATTTCCAATTTCGTGGTACCAGAGCTCATTTTGCAGGATCTCCTGTCCAACCAGACCAGTGAAGACCAGAAACCTAGTGCTGAATAATAATCTAATAGACTTTGATAAATGAAGCACATCCACCGCCAGTAAAAGCTCACGAACAAAGAAAAAGGGCAGCTTCAAGAGTACCAAGCGATGATAACACGATAGGAAATCAGATGAGCATCCCAACACCTTGAAATTGTAGTGAAGATCAAATGAATTTTTTTCATTTCTTATTGCCGTTGAAATTTGAACAGAAATGTCTCTAATCTAAAAGAAATGAAGGTCCTTCCCTGAGTGGTTGCATTTTCACCATAATTTGCTATATTTACAAGTGAAATCAAGCAAGTTTATACGATTGTCCAATCATTTTCAAGAGAACAAACGGGTTTTTCACCGGGTGATGGGGCGTCAGGCCTAGGCGGCTTCTTTGAAAACATGGATGAGAACGATTGGCGCGTGGTGTTATCTTCAGAGTTCTGGTCTTTCCATGCTGATTTATTCACCGAGTGCTTATGCCTGTTGCCAAAGATGAGGCTAAGCCTTTTGAACCGATGTCTTGGTTCCCCAGCTGGAGTAGTGGCTTCTTCAGGCTGCTTTATGATCTTTAGAACCTCCTCTGGCTTGAGTAGCATCATCTCCACTGTTTCATACACCTACAACAGAAAGTTAAAAAATATGGTATTCTTACAGTTCATCAACATTGGGTATTTTTACATCAAAAAAGAAAAACTTCGTGTAATTTTTGATAGTATTAATGTTCTCTGTTACACTAAATGAATTCTCCTGAATGAAAGCAATGTAAAACCACATTTTTTGAGAAATTTGTCTGGCTATCGCATGTGTCATATTATGCCAATATTGGATATAATTTCGAGGAAGAGTTATGGAAAGCAGAAACAAATGAGAAAATGAAAACAACCTACTTAGATTGCCTATATTCATATGAAAAGTTCATAAACTGGAGGCCATTTCAAAAATCTGTCCCGCTCGTGCATAGATCATTCGAAATTGATTCCAGAAAGCAGGGAGTGGGTTAGTTCCCCAACTTGAATCTTTTTTTCTTTTTTTTTGATCTGCCCCAACTTGAATCTGATGCCTATATTGGACAGTAATAAACCTCTAAGGATGGTTAACATAGTTCCCAAGATGAGGTTTTCGACATCCACAAAAAGAAAAGGCAAGCAAAAAAGAAGGAAAAAGGAAGAGGTTTTCATCCATGGCCTGTGAAAGAAAGGATAATCGAGAAGTGTGGATAAGTAGCAAATAGTCAGTTGTACAAAGTACAAATGTACCTGGCATATATCGTCAACTTTCTCAGTCCAGGTGATGCCTTGGCAAGTGGCAATAATGTAATCTTTACACTCCCAGAACAGTTTTGACAAATTACTGTCTGGGGAGAGCTTTTCCTCAGCAATTACAAATCCGGAACCCAGCTGAAAATTATAGGAAACTAAAACATCATTAGCACACAAAAAAAATATCGCACTTTAGTTACCCTTATGTTGTTCTGCAGAATTCTTGTCAACAAATGGCAAATCAAAGAAACAGTGCATGGAAGACTATCAAATGGCCGACCTATAACAAAGGATCATAAACCAGCACATATATGATACAAGGTGTCAACCAGTTTATTGGAAAAATGGCTTTCACTAGCTAGGTTTCTACAAGCATAAGAAGGAAACGAGTAAGCTGGAACTACATGCTTCCTAATGTATCACTTTTTGACCTCCAAACTAACTCCAAGAAATACGAACTGTTTCAACTTCCAAGTCAGTGAACAGATACTGTCAAGATATAATAACAGTAGAACCTGCACAGATTTCTGATTGATGCAGATACATAAATGAGTACAGCAAGCTTATAAATACACCTACTATAGATGCAATTCGCTTGTTAATCACTAAAATATGGTTAATGACAACTATTCCTTCAACGACAGTACAATAACATGCATTTGTGAAAAAATGAATGTTCATTACCTACACAGTAGCACAAAACTGAAATCATTAACAAAAAGAAACAGACAGAAATTATGCATGATTAAATACAGTAGATGACTTACAAGAGAAATGAATAATTGTTCAACAAGCTCAGAAGGTGGAATATCTTCCAAGTCGTTCAGAATACCTTCCCTGCAGAGGAAAGCACCACAAATCCTTTTCAGACAGCTATTTAATTGAGATCAGATTTGAAGAGTCTGTTCGGTTGTCCCCAATATGAATTGGTCAATTATACAATCAACTCATTCCGAATTAAGATGTGTTTTGTCATGAGGAAAGGGCCCTAAAATCTTCAAATTTTGCTATTTTTATGGCAAAAAACTTTGATAGTTTCATTCCAAACATAAAATTACAGAATACATAATGAAAAGATTCAGAGTAGCTTACACTTAACTCTAGAAAAACAAAATAAAGAAACAATTACAAATAAGATAGTACATATGAAATAATTTCATTTGCAACTAAACTCTGCAACTTACACAGCAAAGTCCTCATCAAAGAGGGGTGCTTGTTTAACAGCTGGGACCGGCTTCGCTGTCTCCCACAATTCACGCCACAAATTACCTAGATATCACAGACAACCATTTAGGATAGCAAAGATATGCTGTGGTAGCACATAACTTGTGGCCATGGAAACTTGTAAAAGTGTGTAGCCATGTACTCATAACCTTAGTGCTGAGTTATGATGGTAAGATAAAAGATGTGTGTTTAAGTTTCAATTTCTTAAGTAGACGATGGATGAGATTCTGCAGAAACTGTGGACTTCAATATTTGTCCGTTTAAAAGTTGCACCAGTAAGATATTATATTGATTCAATTGTTTCCCAATTGAAAGTGCAGACTCAGGCAACTCTGTAGGGATTTTACTGCGCAGTGGATGATGAAGCAAGAAGATTAACCTTCCTTCTGCATTCGACGACTTAGTTGACCTCTTGCAGATAATAAATCACCGTTGTTAGAGGCGATTTCAGACATACTATTCGGCTCCATGTCTGTCCAATCAGGTGGGGAGTGCCACCTTACAAAATCTTCCAGAGTACAACCTGGATTTGCAGCCTAACATAAGATAAAACAAAATTTCAATTGAGTTCTGGTCAATACCCTGAACTTCTTTAATCACAGGTAAATAGGCCTCCAAATTATCCATGAGGAAAAAACACACAGCATTACCTTAAAAGCCTGCATGTCAGAGAGGAGTTGTGAACACCCAGCGCCTAAACTGGACATGCAAAAAACAGTTTGTCAAAGAATGCCTCTTGAGGAAAGGTGAAACAAAATTCTTACTGGAGAGTGCATATTAAGAAAACATAAACTAGAATACCCTTTATCAATTTTTGGATCTAATACACTTCCAACCAACCAAACCAAATAATTGTGGTCATAGCTACACGCCTTGTGCAAAATTGTCTATGGGTACAGTATAATCAGAACTGACGCGTTGCAGAAGCCAAGACTAACAAGAGCTTAACATTTTTTGAAGTATGTGTGGGAGTTTACGATGGAAATGCTTTATAACACTAGCACATGAATCTCTCTGCGAAGCAATTTCTGCCTAAGCAAGCTTCTTATGTATGATATGAAAGATGAGTGAAGAAGAAAGGAAAATATCATTTATAAAGTAAACTCGAGATAGGTAAATAGACGTATAGAGAAAAGGGAAATGCAAAACAAAGTGAATTATCAGTTTTGTTGGTCAACATTAATAGTCTCATCTGCAGCAAGAGGGCTTCGTTATTGTTCTGGCATTTTCAAATGAAGTTAAAATAAAAGTTGAGATCTTTCTCCTGGAGAATTGACTGTATCTCACATACAACAGTATTCATCAGGTTAGCACACTTTCAAAAGTGAACACCGGAAGCACTGGTACCCTCTTGACAATGTATACCATCTGGAAAGTTAATATTAGCTTGACAACATCAGCGCTTCCATATTTTTGCAACCCACTTCCCTACGATGACCGGGGAAGTTCAGAAGAATTTCGAAGGAATAACCAACAGCAAACCTAAATCGGGTGACTCGGAAATCTTTTCACTTGAAAATAATCATCTCCACTAACTTGTTTTAATCAAGACCGAGTTTTAATCAAGACCGAGTCAACTTTAAGGCTTCTTAAACCCGAATGCAGTTTCCAAGACAAACGAAACCACAAAATTTTACAAATCTGAATCGCAGTCTTCTCCAACCATGGAACTTTGCACTTCCACAGTTCCACGTGTTATCCCTCAAGGTTTGATAAGTGCCATCTGCATCACGTTTCAAATCCTAAGGGATACAAAACCAAGCTTTGGCTCAACAATGATATTCGTTGAAGAACTAATTTTACGAGGTAGATAATCCACTATTCCTCATAAACTGTTGAGACACAATCGGTGTTAAATAGAACATATCCCTTAAATGGAATTACTCAATAACTGACCTCCCTGTTCGTAGCACAAGCTCCTCTGTTTCTTTGATAAGGTCTTCTGTAAGCAAAGGTCCTTCCTACATACATACACGTACAAATTGATCAACAAGAGGAGTTTAAAAAGCCAATTATTATAGCTTGATGGATTGGCCAAACCTGCATAACAGGGGTATAAACAGGTTCCCCAGTTTCCAGCATTGTTAAATTGTCAAAAGGTTTATCAGCTCCCAGCCGGAGAACAAGTTCTCCAGTGCTAATTTGAGCATATAAAACTGGGGCAAGAGGAACACCACCTTCAGAAACAGCTGATTCTTTAGCATTTGAACCAGCTTGCCTTAATACAGACTCTAATGACTCGGTCGCAATAGAGCGGCGTCTTTTTCTGGAAATACAACAATTGATAACCTCTAACTGCTGGTAGAAAAGGCAAGATTTTAAATCTGGAATCTCATCTGGAGGGATGCTAGGAATGTATTGCCCTTCAGACCAAAGTCTTCTCAACTGCAAGTCAAAGAAGTCACAAAGAGCCCAATACCTAAAGATTAAAAACTAGTAGTATAGATGCGTCTGGTCTTAAAATACCAAATGAAAATTCAGAGAAGCAACATGATTTATATAGGTAGAATTACATGGACAAATATATACCACTACTAAGGAGAAAATTCAATAATATCAAAATAGACTGATCTGGATGGTTCCCTGCAGACTGAGAACATTTTTGCAGTTAAAAGGGTGTCCCTATAGGTCGATCACTCCAGGCAAAGTGGAGGGGGGTGTTGTGCAGATTATTCAGATCAACCAAGCAATTCTAAACACTAATGTAATCACTATAACAGATCTAATCCATGCGTAGATACTAGAATCAATAGACTAGAGCAAACAAGCAATCAAAGAAGTACGAGACCACGTCCCAATGCTTGCTCAAGTGCCGCATGGAAGTCACATTAAAAGGAAGTTTGCACAGCAATGCCCGAGTTAGTGCCCTTGGCACCCTCAACCACCCAAGGGGTGCCAGCTTCCAGATGTACAAACTCCTGGTATTAGAGTTGCTCATCTGTTCTTGAGCGCGGGAGAGGCCCCACCTTCCAGACCACTATATTCTGAC
Organism: Rhododendron vialii; assembly: GCF_030253575.1. Taxonomy (NCBI): domain Eukaryota; kingdom Viridiplantae; phylum Streptophyta; class Magnoliopsida; order Ericales; family Ericaceae; genus Rhododendron; species Rhododendron vialii. The sequence goes on along the minus strand of NC_080562.1, from coordinate 41,257,938 downwards.
CCTGAATTAACCCTGGTCGATGCTCTCCTCCGCACAGTAAATCAGATATTGGGGTCTAAAGGGTTGTGATTTGGGACTAAGTGCTTACAGGTTCTCGTTACATCTGATATACATCGTATTACACTAACTCGACTAACACTAAAGGATAAGAACTGAGAAAGTGTTTGTAAACCACAGTTATTAACACAAGGAGGGAGACTCTAGGAGCCAAAAACGAACACAGTATAAAAGGAAGATAAAACTGTTCCACATACTATTTCATCCATTAGACATAAAGGTTTCGATAGTTCATCCCTTAGTCATTATATGTAAAGCTCAATGAAAATTAGTTGTCATAGCTTTGTGGAACAAGGGAGGCCTATCAAATACTGGTGCAGGAAGCCTGGAAAAGTAAGTAATTTTTAACTCGGCCTACCAGAGATGACTTCCCCTCTTTTCCTTATTTGTGAGCTATATGAAGACAAAAAAAAAAGGGGGTAAAGTTATTGCACTAGGACATAATCCGATTGAGGGACTGATGGTTTTATCCTCTGACAACCCTTTTCACAAGTTTCAAAAGTAAAACTCCAGGAGTTTTGTGGAGTAAAAGTCAGCGTTTATGACAGTATTACCATACGAAATACTAATGGCAATGCCTAAAGAAGCCATAGTTAAGGGATTGATCCTAAAATTGGAAAGGAGATGCTTGATGGTGTGACTTTCAGAAGAAAACTGACAAGCAGAGCTGATGCTAACCTAAAATCGAAAGCTTAGCTTCACTATATCCACACAAGGCCAAGTAAGATGTAGTAATTTAACAGTTCTCATGCTTCAAAACCTTCCATCTTGTGCTGTATTAATTATTAACCACATCACACTCAAAATTATAAAAATGGCGATACCGGTAGTTTCTGGAAAGACATACTTGCAAATGCATGTCTTGCAAAAGACAACAGAAATATCCAAGATCAAGAGAAAGGTAAATTCTTGTCCGGAAAAAAAAGAGAAAGGTAAATTTATGAAACATGTTATGCTTTTGATTTATTTCAGAACAACCAGCATTATATAAAACATAAATCAGCCTTTTCATTGTCATATACCACCCGTGTTGTTTTTTATGACAAGTTATACAGGAACACTTACTTCGGCAACAACCTTGTACCAAAATAATGTCATTTTCCGTAGGGTTTTGAAGCTTCCAATGACTTCAGAAAGTTTAACAACAAAGCATTGTGGAGGAGAACCATGGATATCCTTGGGCAAGGATGCACTATTTGTTGGTGTATCCAATACAAAGCCCATCTTCCTTCCAGAAAATTGTCCTTCTGCGATTATCTTGAAGATATTACAATGAAAGTGAAAGATCATAAAGGGGCAATGACATGAAATTTGACACTATCAATTTTCAGGTAAGATGCGTTTGAGAAGTTGCCAAACTACGTATTTACCTGCATCAAGAAGCGAATTTAACAGCGAAAGAACTTTCTCATCACCACCAAACTCTGCTGTGAACTTGTCTTCCTTTTCGCGTAGTACTAATGACTTTACTGCAGAGAAGGCCCTCTCCCTCACTGGTGAAGAATCTCTGGATGATGCTAGAAGCTCTTTCATTGACTTAAACTTCTTTCCCGCCCTGGAGACAGGTTCAAAAACACTGAGAAAGAAATTTGTAAAAGTGCGATGTATTGCCTAGTACAAGGAAATACCATTGATAAGTAAAGATGGTTCTTTCACAATGCTTTAATTTACACAGTGACAATACCTAAGAATATAAGATACAATAAGAATAGCAAAGCATCCTTTTGTAGAAGTTCTAACCAAACTTAAGTTCCAAAGAGTAGACAGACAATTTATGTAAATCCGAAAGGAAAGGAGGAAACCTAAAAATACAAAATATACAACCAATAATCACTTTAGTCCCATTCGTCTTTGGTACAAGAGCACTATAAAGCCTATGCATTCATAAAACAAAATGTGTTCTGATATTCTCATCTGACATCTCCCATTATAGAAATGCATCGAATTGTATGATGATCAATTAAACTAAAGCAACAAACATGTCATCAGATGGAACTTCAGTTCCCCCCACCATGCCATAAAAAAAACACTTACTCAAGAGCTATAGCAAGTTGCTTCATCACAGATGATGGAGGAATAATAGAAGCGCTGGCCAAACATTCCAGTGAGGAACCTATTTCTGAACCCTGAAAAAAAAAAGACATTATATTAGTCAATGAGTAATGTAATCATATTAGTTTACAGGAAAAAGACATCAAGATTTAAAGAAGCTTTTTTGTGTTTTAAAAAAAACACAATAACACTACCCTTTTAAAGTACAGCCAGAATCTATTAGTCCACCTAAAGCATATTGTTTTAGTTCTTCCTAACATTTATAGTGTCAGAAGCTAAACATACAAGCTTAAAGGGCAATCACATGAAGTGTTCATGCTGTCACTTCTTCACGGTCGATCCCAAACTAATAATGTGCTATTCGTTTGTCTGATATATAAGTGAGGGAGACTTGAACTTGAGCCCTTTATTTGGGGCGGGACTTAAGCCCAGTGTCCCTCCTAGGTGCTAAATTAGCCATGTCAACTTACCAAATCTAAACTTTTCAAATACGTAAACAGAAATAGTGAAATACAAGACACGTTTGAATGCTAAAAGGCTTGAAACCATCATTGATGCATTGCCTAAAAAAAGGGCAAACCCAGTGCACTAGGCTCCCTCCATTATTAATGCATTGCCTAAAGGAAAAAAAGTTTCTCTTTCATTGCAGATAAAAGGCTTATCCAGTTGTGCTCTTAATCTTATACTTCCCCCAAAAGAATTTCATAGAGAAACTATATTCACTTCCCAATGATACGATGAAGATGTTTATGGCATGAAGTGTTCAAGACAGATAAGCCAATCCATGTAGTATGTTAGCGTTATCACCATTTGGAGCAGGTCCAATCATTTGCGGAGCATAATATACGATTTAAACAATGTAAAAATAAAAGATAAAAAAAATTGTAAAAATCAAGGCCTCTTTATTTTCTATCACGGTATACAATTTAACAAATGCCTTCTACATACAACTGAGAAAAGGCCAAGAATATGGTCTTTCATTTGGATATGGCAGAGGAATAGCTTACACATATAGATATAAAGTCTGGACTTTGAACTCCGGATCTATATTGTAGTACCAATCCATTCGAATCCTCTACCAGAGTGAAACAGATGTGCGTATGTGTGTAGGATAATGACAAAGTAATACAAATGTATGATATGGTGTGCCATGTCTCCATGATGACCTAAACTGTGGCCCAAGGAACCTGAAGGCTCAGGTTCATGTTGTACTCCCCACATCCCACTTTGATGCCCATAAAACTTTCGATGTTACTTTCTTATTGCATAAAAGAAGAACAAGATGAAAAAGAGCTACGTTACCATTGATTCAGAAGCATCTCTCATACCCATAAGGTACAAGTTTTCATCAAAAATTGCAAATGACATTGTTGAATTTCCAGGTTTCTCAAAATCTTCAGCTCCTTTTTTCCCAATTCTAATGTTCTTCAACCTCTCCTGCCAATCCTGCTTTGTCTTCAATGGAGGTGGTTTCCTCGTAAAGATTTTTACATCATGGTGACTCTGTGTCATAAAAATTGAAATCCTTCTGAAATGACACGAATGAAAAAGATGTAGTTCCCTAAGCAAAAGAAAAAAAATAAACAACAGAACAAAACAATGAGCTATCCAGCCCACGAGGCTCTCACTACTGTAGGGTTTAGGAAAGGGTTGGATGTACGCAACAGTACCTCGCAAGCGCATAGGCTATTTCCGGGACTCAAACCCGTGGCCACCACGTCACATTGAAAATGGATATTTCCATGTAATAGTTCAATTGAAAGCAAATCAAAATGGATGAAAAAGACATTCAGACCAAACATATATTTTCATGTAATGTCAACTTCTTGATAATTTGGTCCTCGAAACATACAAGATTGTGACCACGGAATGAAACAAAGATGCACTCTTTCATTAGAGGAAACGATGCACTTGTATCTATGTGCACACGGAGATGAAACAATAACCGAAATCAGCGTGCAGCAACAAGTTACCGTAGTTCAAGCACGAATTTTTCTAATTTCAAAAGGAAGAAACAAAAAGAAGATCCACCAATCACGTTTGTCGACTTCCAGGAAGTCAATTTTCACATCCAACGGAGGCTTCAATTCAGAACAAGACCACAACCTAATTCTAATTCTATCCATTCCTTTTCGGTTAGGTTCTTAATACTTCAGCTTTCTCTATCCAAACAAGCCATCAACCACAACAATTAACCATTCTACATTTTCAAACCGACCAAATATCATAATCGCAATCAATACCAAATCCGATTAGCAAAATCGAACAATTTATTAACCTTTGCGTCGCCGCCGCTGTTCGGTGTTTTGCAATTTGAGGTGCTAGGCAATCGATCTTCAGAAAGCTCTCCAATTGAATCTATCATTAATGTAAAAAAAAAACGTATCACAAAAATTCCAATAAATCCAAGTCTAAAAATAGTATACGTAGAGAAAAATTTGAAAATAAAAGAGGTTTGTGATTGGGAGAAAAGAAAAAAAACTAACTTTGATTGGTCAAAGAATCGGACTTTTTAATGTCCGTGAAGACTTTCTCGGCTTTGGCAGCAGCGGAGTGAAAGGCGGTCCTGGCCTTGGAAACAAGGGACGGCGAGGAGGAGGCCTCCATTTTCGTGCGTGCGCAGGATAATCAGTGGAACCAATTGGTGAATTGAAGGACGAAAATGGAGGGCATTTTTATGCAAGGAAAGGAAAACTATCTTAGGAAAGACAAATGGTAGAGAGGGAGGGAATGGAGTGTGAGACAGAGGAGCAAATGCTGTAAAATACTACTGTACTCCATAACAAAGAGGTTTTGGTAATGGGAATAGAAGTTCAAATCCGTCCATATCGGAATTTAATGGGAATTCCGTAGGCCCTAGATTAGTTGAGGTGTGCGAAAACTTGCCGTACGTATGAGTTATAAAAAAAAACTCTCCGTTTGATGATTTTTTTTCATTGACAAAAAAAATAAGAGATTGATTTTGTCACTTCTTTTTTTGTAATATCATTCCCCTCTTCTCACAAAACAAATCATCTTATATGGACACAAAAGAGAATGGTATTAACAAAAAAAAAGGAGTCGCAAAATCACTCCCAAAAAATAATTAAAAAAATAAATAAAGTCTTCCAAACGAAAGCTCCACACACACACCATTTTGAAAAGCAAAATATCAGGACTTGACATATACTGTAGCACCCACATGTGCACAATTTGAAAACCAAAACATGGCAATTGGCAAACAAGCTACCAAATCAATTAAACAATTTGAATTGGTAATTGAGTGGGTAGGGCATAGGCTTCCCTGCAGTTGGGGCGCAGTTGCGATCGGGCCCATCTGGTGGCCTACTAGATGATCTGAGTTATTCACTTAAAGAGTTCTTCGAGCACAAATTAATCATCCCTATAAATAATGAGATTGATTGACATAAACATAACGTGATTGATACATATCTAGTTTGAAAAATTGTTAGTAGACATATGAGCAAGACTGTCTATTTTTTCTCAACGAAAAATGCATTTCAATTATGTGGCTATGTTGTAGAACAACGTGAAGCATCGTTTATATGAATGATCACCTCGGTGAATCCTAAAGATCAACGCCTCGAATGAATCAGGAGCCATCAAGAACTAGAACTGTGCTACACACACAGCAATCTGTGCACAGATTGTGCATAGATTTCGTTGTGGGGCCCACCACAGATCCCACACAAATTATCCGAGCCGTTCATTAAATGTAAAACATTTTTTCAAGGGTCCCCGTAAAAAATAAGCTCAATTCAATACCTATAGGTGCTTCATCCAACCATCTAACTTTTCATTCAGATTTTCGGATAATGAAAAGTTATATGATTGGATCAAGCACCTATAGGTATCGGATTGAGATTATTTTTTATGGGGACCCTTGAAAAAATATTTTACATTTAATGAACGACTCGGATGATTTGTGTGGGACCTGTGGTGGGCTCCACAATAAAATCTGTGCACAATCTGTGCACAGTTTGTATGTGTGTAGACTTTCTGCAAGAACTATCGTGGATCCATAAATTATACTCCAGAGGGTGCATGGAATTCCATCTTCGAAGAAGCCTAATCCATTGATTGCACAAAAAATTTGTAATCCTTACTCATATTAATGGGTGTGTGGAAGAGAGCCGGCTTCTATTTAGTTCACTGACATAATAAATAATGAACCGTGCTATAAGTTAGGAAATTCTAACTTCAAAATAGCTTGATCCATTGACTAAATAGAAACGAAAAGTCAAATGGTACCGACCAAACCCCCCTCGAAATCGTATCGACGGCCGCGCCGGGCCGTTTCCGGCCACCGGACGGCCGATCCGAGCTGTCCAAAAATTCTAAAAAAAAAACCGAGGGGGCTCATATAAGAATCAACGGCATCCGATGTGTGTAATGTGGTTGGATCAAGCACCATATTTTTCATGTATATATGTATATGTATATATACAGAAAATAAGGTGTTTGATCCAACCACCCTACACACATCGAATGCTGTTGATTTCCGCGTAGGCCCACTAGGATTTTTTTTTAGAATTTTTGGACGGCTTGAATCGGCCGTCCGGACTTGGAAAATGACTTTAATCTTCTTCATGATTATATGAAAGAGACAGCTTACCATTGGCCTCAACAAATTGTACAGACAGACAATGCGAATGATGATAAAAAATTCCAGAAAAGAAAACTTGCAACTTACAAATGATGATGATAAAATTTTCCTTGACATATCAGAATCCATAGAGAGATCATACAAATCTCCTTCCATTATATTTTCATGTGGTCCTTCCATTATATTTTCATGTCAGATCATTTCTTTTTTAACTATATAAAGGATACCCTCCTAATCTTTTTCCTTCATTTTTTAGGCAATGTATCTCTTTCTAAATGTTTCTGCTTATGATCAAATAGGAAAACGTCTCAAAATAGTAGTTGAAGGGTAGAGCAGTCGACTAAACAGTCCGTAAGTTTATTTGAGTTGAGAGACTATATTATATTCCCACGTGCCTTTAGACACGAGTATCCGCTTGTGAGCATTCATAATGGTACACCTTTCTCCTCATTGGCCCATTGGAAATAGCAACCCAGCCAGCAGCAGCTCCCTCAAAGTGATCAAATTATCCAAAAAAGCTCCATCGATTGATTCTTAGCCAGCCACCACTTTCTGAAGTCTTAGCGTTGATCTACTTGTTGAGTTGAAGCTCACTGAGCTCTTGCACCAAGCTCAGGCAACCAAGATGGGACTCAAAATAAAATGGTGATCAAGGAGAGTGTGACACTCTGTACTTAGGACAGATTTCGCCCCACTAAGGTGCTCACGGTTTACATTGAACGTCTGTCTCCCAATACTACTTGATCGGAATCGGAATCCCCCCAAAGCAGCAATATAATTGGAAGGCTAGGCAAACCATATTGTGTTAATTTGTACTCTCCCATAAGAACGGACTTGAATGAAAGGAAAAATCAACAAACTAAGAATGAATGAGGGAACGATATTTATTGACGAACTAGTGACTCTATGAATAGTCACCAAGGAAAAAGAAACATATATTCATAAAAAACGCATCCGTCCACGGCGAACATGTTAATGAAAAGTCGCGACTCTAAAATGAGTCAATTTTAATTCACACTCAAATAAATTATTAATTCTAAATAATATTTTTCCAACAATTAATTCACAGAAGCACAAGACCTCGTTCAATTCTAACTTGCAGTTAAAAACTTAAAATTACACTTCAACTAATAAAATAAAATTTTCACTTTAAATATTTAATGTAGGCTTGATTTCGGATAGTGTTTCATCGGGATGGCCGGATGGGGATGCTGCCTCCCAAGCGGCACCCTTCAAAGCAGTACAGAGATGCTAATCTGATCACTTATCTCGACAATTGACAGCATGAATCTTAACCGAACAATGGACGATTCAAATTTGTATGCGCTTCGATTTAATCAGAGTCATCTGTACCGAAATGAACGACCGGACCGGCCGCTGTGCATCCGCTCGGCGGGGAGCTGCTCAGCATTTTTATCCGGATTACGTTAGGAGTGGTTTTAACTTTTAAGCACCAGCAATCCAAAGTACGATTTAAAGTACAATCTAACAACTAAAATGACGTGCACGTAATAACAAATTAAGATCATTAAGAAACGGAAGATAACGAATAATAATGAATCATATTCCATAGATTGTTGTCTTCTCCCATATAAAAATAGATGATTACATCAATGGTAGGCTAAACTAATTAGATGATTACATCAATGGTAGGCTAAACTAATTGCAATTTTAGAATCATCGCGTTTGTTACGTAACGCCCACTACTTGTCAATTTCCATCAAAATTTTAGTATCTAAAAAAAAAAAAAACAATTGCCTATCCGATCCATCAAATAGTAGTCTAACTTGACTACTTAAAACGCATATAAAATGAAAAACTAAACATCAATGGTAGGCTAAACTAATTGCAATTTTAGAATCAACGCGTCTGTTACGTAACGCCCACTACTTGTCAATTTCCATCAAAATTTTAGTATCTAAAAAAAAACAAAACAATTGCCTATCCGATCCATCAAATAGTAGTCTAACTTGACTACTTAAAACGCATATAAAATGAAAAACTAAACATCAACGGTAGGCTAAACTAATTGCAATTTTAGAATCAACGCGTCTGTTACGTAACGCCCACTACTTGTCAATTTCCATCAAAATTTTAGTATCTAAAAAAAAACAAAACAATTGCCTATCCGATCCATCAAATAGTACTGTAACTTGACTACTTAAAACGCATATAAAATGAAAAACTAAACATTTCTCTACACACCCGCTACCACCACCCTGTCAACCCAAACACCCCCAACCACTCCCCACCGGAGGGGGGGGGGCTGTTGTCTCCAAGGGGACAGCAGCATGCTGCTGCATCCTATTTTGGGGCCCATTCCAGTCTCGCTCCGATAATCTAAATCGTTCACTTTGTAGAGCTCGTCGAGTAGAACAACTATGCAAAAAATCAGCTTAATTGGATATCATTAAGTACCTAATCGGAATTTTTTTATCTTAAAAAGAATGGATCCAAAACACGGGATCAAATCCACTCTAACCCATGGACTGAGAGTTATATGGGCTCCGATCAGATACTTAATGATATCCAATTAAGCTGATTTTTTGTATAGTTGTTCTACTCGACGAACTCTACAAAGTGAACGATTCAGATTATCGGAACGAGACCAGAGTGGGCCCCAAAATTGGGACAGCAGCCCCCCGCGTCCCTCCCCACCAGCTGCGGCCGCTCCAGCCACTTCCGCCAACATGCACACTCAGCGCACCCAGCTAAGATGTTAGCCTTTTGATGCTAAATTTCCTCCCCAGATTTCCTAGAATCATCAATGCCGTCTTTTATCTTCAATCTTCCTATCTATCATATTCTTGGGTCCAGGAATGGAGTCATCAAGTCCTACCAAGGCCAGTCCTGACTTACAGGGGTCTATAGTGGAAATTAAAGTTGAAGCCATTTTATTGTTGGGTCTATAGTGGAAATTAAAGTTGAAGCCATTTTATTGTTGAACTAATATAAGACGTACCAAAGTAAGGGACCCTCACTTCAAATTTTAGCTCGTCACTTCAAATTTTAGCTCGCTGCTGGCTCTGACTGCTACATTTATTTAAACTCGCACCACGCTGTTGCTAGCCATAATGTTACGTACTAAATAACACATCCTGATGAAGTACAATTGAGGTAGGGCCTACATATTTGTTCTAACCAGACGTGCCGTACAGTTTCCTAGCAGTGTACCAACAAGTACCAAAGTTCGTCAATCTAACCCAATAAGTACCAAAGTTCATCAATCTAAACCCAACAATTACCAAAGTTCGTCAATCTAACCCAACAAGCAACAAGTACGAAGGCTCCACACACACGAGAAATTATTCATTGCCCCAAAGGCAACCCCTCATCTTTAACAGGTGGGGCCTTTTACCAATTAAAATTTGCCCAATTGAAAGTGTCAGACTTCTGCCACATAAGCAACCTCTCACTTGACGGGAAAGAGGCAAACGGAAATGCAGTCTACCTACCCTTTGTCTTTTCAATTTCAATTTTAATTTCTCCCCCGTCCCACTAGACACACAGTCTTTTCTTTAAAATTAAGTGTTTTAAATTTCAATTCGTTTGAATGGGTGAGAAGATTTTATTTTTTTTATCATTTAATTCTAAAGGGTCATAATTAAATTTTGACTATAGGGCTCTCGTTGATTAGCCCTAAGAAAATCGTAGAATCAAATATCTTTTAGGACTAACCAACGAGAGCCCTAGAGTCAAAATTTAATTATGACCATTTAGGATAAAATAATCAGAAAACTAAAATCTTTCTATCGGTTCAAACGGATTGAAATTTGGAGCACTTAGTTTTTTAACCATATTTTTTAATATATAAACTGAAGGTTGAAAAATTAATTGTTCTAAATTTCAATCCGTTTGAATGGGTGAGAAGATTTTATTTATCTGATCATTTAATTTTAAAGGGTCATAATTAAATTTTGACTATAGGGCTCTCGTTGGTTAGTCCTAAGAGATATTTGATTCTACGACTTTCTTATGGCTAATCAACGAGAGCCCTATAGTCAAAATTTAATTATGACCCTTTAGAATTAATGATAAAAAAATAAAATCTTCTCATCCATTCAAACGGATTGAAATTTAAAACACTTAATTTTAGAGAAAAGGCTGTGTGTCTAGTGGGATAAGAGGAGAAATTAAAATTGAAATTGAAAAGACAACGGGTAGATAGACTGCATTTCCGTTTGCTTCTTCTCCGTCAAGTGAGAGGTTGCTTATGTGGCAGAAGTCTGACACTTTCAATTGGGCAAATTTTAATCGGTAAAAGGCACCACCTGTTGAAGATGAGATGTTGCCTTTGGGGCAATGAATAATTTCTCCACACACACACCATTTTGAAAAGCAAAATATCAGGACTTGACATATACTGTAGCATCCACATGTGCACAATTTGAAAACCAAAACATGGCAATTGGCAAACAAGCTACCAAATCAATTAAACAATTTGAATTGTTAATCGAGTGGGTAGGGTATAGGCTTCCCTACAGTTGGGCCACAGTTGCGATTAGGCCCACCTGGTGGCCTACTTGATGATCTGAGTTATTCACTTAGAGAGTTCGTCGTGCACAAATTAATCATCTCGATTTACAAATAATGAGATTAATTGAAATGAACATAATGAGATTGATTGACATGAACATAACTTGATTGATACATGTTAGTAGACATATGTATAAGACTGTATTTTTTCTCAACGAAAATGTATTTCAATTATGTGGCAATGTTGTCGAACACCGTGAAGTATCCTTTGTAGTATGAATGATCACACCTTAATGAATTCTTAAAATCAACGCCTTGAATATAAATTAGGAGCCTTAAATAAATCAGGAACTATCGGGGATCAGTGTGCAGGGAATTCCATCTTCGAAGAAGCCTGATCCATTGATGCATAAAAAATTTGTAATCTCATCTCAATGGGTGTGTGAAAGAGTCGGCTTCTCTTTAGTTCACTTGACAGAATAAACTTCAAAGAAGCTTGATCCATTGACTAAATAGAAATTGGAAAATGACTTTAATCTTATTCATAAATAAGTATATGGAAGCTATGCTTGACAAATATGTAGGAATTGAGGAAGTAGAGGTCGGGAGTGTAGAATTTTGATGGGGTTTCATTTAATCTAATTTTTATGGTGTAAATCACCATGACATACAACAAGAGTTCGAGAAAGAATGTGAGAGTTTGAGCCAGTTGAAAGCAGATTTTAAGATAAATTGCAAGGGATCCATTAAGCAATACAAAGAGCAAAGAGCACGAAACGGCGTGCTCGCATTGAAAACTTTTTTAAGATAAGACTGCATTGTATACATTCTCTCAACTGAATTAATCGAGTTACATCAAAGAGGGGTTTTTTACAAGTATTTATACAGCTAACAATCACGATAACCAACTAACAAACTCAAGCCTAATTGCTAACTAATTACAGCAACTAATTACAGCTCAGTGCAATCACTCCCTAACTAACTTTAAGAGATCGTGCAAGTCTGTTAGCAGTCAAGTTGAGCTGAACTCAGTTGAGAAAGGCTTGGCTCAGTTGCTGACGAATTCTCTGAGTTAGACAACTCAGCTTGAGCTGAGGAGTTTATCAGGCCCCCGCAAACTGATGCAGGAACTTGTGTCAGCATCAGTTTGGCTCGAAGAAATAAGAAACGATCACAAGTCAGAGGTTTTGTAAAGATATCGGCAACCTGATAGCCAGAAGGAACATGTCGGACCTGCAGTTGTTTTTTACCAATCTTTTCTCGAACAAAATGAAAATCGACTTCTACATGTTTCGTTCGAGCGTGAAACACTGGATTGGTGGCTAAGGAAATGGCAGAAACATTATCACACCAAATGATAGGAGCAGGAGTAAATGCAGGGACACACAAGTCTTTAAACAACTATAAAAGCCACATAACCTCAGCTGCCACATTAGCCAAGGCCTTATATTCGGCTTCTGTAGAAGAACGAGCAACTGTGGCTTGTTTCTTAGCAGACCAAGAGATTAGATTGGCTCCAAGATACACACTATAACCCCCAGTGGATCTCCTATCAAGAGCATCCCCAGCCCAATCAGCATCAGTGAAAGCAGACATAGTAAGAGAACTCTTTGTAAAACTAAGACCATAATCCAATGTGCCTTTGACATATCGAAGAATTCTTTTAACTGCAGTAAGATGTTTTTCTAAAGGATAATGCATGTATTGACACACTGAGTTCACTGCAAAACTAAGCTCTGGTCTTGTTAGTGTAAGATATTGGAGAGAGCCAACTATTGATCTGTAAAATTCTGGATTAGAAACAGGAATATTGTCGTCCAGAGGAGCAGGTTTCAATGAGGTTGGAGTGCTACAAGGCCTGCAGTCTTGCATTCCAGCTTTATGAAGAAGACTGGTAGCATACTTAGCTTGAGAAAGAATCATACCAGTAGACGTTGGGATAGCTTCAATCCCTAGAAAATAATGCAAAGGACCCAAGTCCTTTAGAGCAAAAGATGCACTCAGCTGCTGAATTATGTGAGTGATCAGAGTAGAGTTATTCCCAGTGACCAAGATGTCATCCACATATACCAGCAGATAGACAAAATCTGACTTCTCATTGAGCACAAACAGAGAAGAATCAGCCAGGCTATTGTGAAATCCAAGATTTAATAAGCACTTGGACAGCATGTCATACCAGGCCCTTGGGGCTTGTTTCAGTCCATATAAAGCCTTATGAAGTTGGCAAGCATGTGTAGGAAACTGAGAGTTAACAAAGCCTTGGGGCTGCTTGAGATAAACTCTCTCTTGAATTGTTCCATGGAGAAATGCATTGGAAACATCTAATTGTCTAATGGACCAATCATGATGTAAAGCTAAAGTGAGCACTACTCTGACTGTTGGTTGTTTCACAACTGGGCTAAAGGTGTCTGTATAATCAACTCCCTCAGTTTGTTGAAAGCCCTGAGGAACTAAACGGGCCTTGTATCGTGCCACTGAACCATCAGAGTGTCTTTTGATTTTAAAAATCCACTTGCAACCAATTATAGGAGAACCTGGAGGGAGAGAAACAAGGGACCAAGTCCCTTGTGACATGAGGGCAGTGTACTCTTCAGACATTGCTTGTTTCCATTCAGGAAAGGCCATAGCTTCTTTAAAGGTTAGAGGTTCTGTGAGAGGAGGAGGATGAACAAGAAGAGAGAAGGGAGTTTTGGGCATTGAAATACCATTCTTAGATCTGGTAACCATGGTGTGAGTAGGAGCTACTGAAGGAGCTGGAGGGAGTACGGAAGGAGAGGGTTCAAAAGTAGGACAGGAAAAACTAGGTAATGAAGAAGGAGAAGGAGGAGGAAGAGGAAGAATAGGGACAGAAGAGGAGGAAAGAGAGGGTGGAATTACAAAATGGGGAACAGAAGGAGGAGAAGAAGCAGGGGAGGAAGTCTGAGATGTGGTGAGTAAGGTATGATAGCGGAAATCATGCTCAATAAATTTCACATGCCTGGAAATATAAACCTTGCCAGTAATAGGGTCGAAGCAACGATAACCTTTTGTCCCTGAGCAATAGCCTAAGAAGATACAAGGAGTGGATCTTGGTTCAAGTTTGTTAGAGGTATATGGTCTTAACCAAGGAAAACAACAACAACCAAATGGTCTTAAAGACAAATAATCTGGAGCAACTTTATAAAGTCTATGAAAAGGAACATCAAAATGAAGTAAGGAATGAGGTAAACGATTGATCAAGTAAATGGCTGTTGTAATACTCTCAAGCCAAAAACCAATAGGAAGATTAGCTTGTTGAAGTAAAGCACTGGCTGTTTCAACAATGTGACCATGCTTTCTTTCAACAACCCCATTCTGTTGAGGAGTGTGAGGACATGTGGTTTCATGATTGATACCAAATTGAGCAAAAAAGAATGTCATAACTTTGTTTAAGAATTCCCCTCCCCTATCAGACCTGAGAGTCTTGATAGAAGATTGAAAATGATTGGTAACAAAAATTTTGAAAGCTTTAATATGAGTAGACACTTCAGCCTTAGAACGTAAAGGGAATAGCCAACAATATCTAGTAAAGTCATCAACTATTAACAAATAGTATTTGTAACCTGAAAAGGAAGGGACAGGAGATGGTCCCCAAACATCAACATGTAACAGATCAAAGGGACCAGCAGTACAAGTTGAAGAAAGAGAGAAAGGGAGTTTATGACTTTTGGCCTTATTACAAGCATAGCAATCTAATCTATCAAAAAAAGGTACAGATAGATTGTACTTATTAGAAAAGTGATGAAGTAAAGCACCATTAGGATGACCTAAACGTTTGTGCCATAACATTGCAGTAGAAGTGGTGCTGAGAAGAGCAGTGGTTGAAACTGGGATTTTAGAAGAAGGAAGAAGGGGATAGAGACCCTGGTGGCAAGGCCCCTGATGAATCACTTGTTGGGTGAGTTTGTCCTGGATGGTATATCCAGAAGAGTCAAAAATAATTCTGCAATTATTGTCTAAAGCAAAGTGATAAACTGATAACAGATTATGAGAGATTTGGGGCACATGCAGAATATGGTTAAGATGGAAGGAATAGGATGGAGTAGGAAGCAAACCTTTACCTGAATTGGTGACAGCCACTGTCTGTCCATTGCCAACTGCAACAGTTTGAGGTGCAGGATTAGTAGTGGACCCTGTAATATGAGAGATATCATTTGTCACATGTGATGTAGCACCAGAATCAAAGTACCATGGGCTTGGACCAGGGCCACCATGAGTGTTAGCAAGACCACCATGAGGACCAGAAAACCCCTGTGACACTGCAGGAAAGGACATGGAATTAATAGCTGGAAAGTACCCTGAGTCCTGATAAGGTGTTGGTGAGAACTGTGGTCCAAAAGGATAGGGAGAAGTTCCTTGTGCAGTCAACATCAGAGCCTGTGGTCTGGAGAAATGAGCCCCCTGTCCAGGAGAAAATCCTTGTGAGAAACCATGAGCACGCTGTCCATAAGAAAATCCTTGTGGAAAACCTTGCCCTTGAGGAAAATTGTTCCCTTGTGAAGAGCCAAAAGATGAATAACCCTGACCATAAGATGGATACTGATAATTCTGACCAAAAGAGTATGGACGATATCCCAAATTCTGTCGATAGTGGCAGGTGGAGGCTTGATGATTAAATCTCCCACAGATTTAACAACTTCCAAGAGGGAAAGGAAAGTCCATTGGAAAAGAATTTCTAGGAATGAAAGGACCTCCTCGAGGTCAATTCTGGTTTCTGTTAAATCTGTTTCCACCAAAAAGTTGTTGGCCAAAATGTGGGGCTTGTGATCCAAATTGAACAGGATATTGAAAAGAACCAGACAACACTTGAGAATTCTGTGAGGAAGAAGCTTGTGGAGCCATGATTGGAGCATGATTTGCAGTATTCACATTATCTTGATGTTGAGTAAGTAAAACTGTGGAATGAGAGAGATCTTGTGAATGATCTAGGTGCAGTTCTTCTGACATAAGCATTTCAGAAACAGCACCAAAAGAGAGTGGTGTAGTAACACTTTGAGTTCAAATTGTTTGTTGAAGAGACAGATAATCCTGAGGCAAACCATTCACTGTGTGAAATACAACCTCACCATCATCCATATGGGATCCAGAGGCCTCCAATTTCTGCACAAGTTCTTTAACAGAATCGAGATACTTTTCCATAGAAGTGGTTTTCTTGAGATTATACATGCGTTTCCGGAGATCTAGAATATGAGTTTGAGAGTGAACACTATATTTCTCTGCCAATTTACTCCAAATTTGAAATGTATGGAGAGATCCAACAACATGTGGTAAGATAGAAGGGGTAAGAGTGGCCATAAGACAGGAGAGAAGCATGCGATCAATAGTTTGCCAACGAAAGAAAGCAGGGTTAGGGATCTTGTTCCCTGACTCATTTTGAATCTCAGAAGGTGGTATCACAATTGTTCCATCAGCATACTCAAAAAGAGAATTAGCTTTTAGGGCATTTTCTACTTGAGACTTCCAAGCAAAGTAATTTGAAGATTCAAGTTTAATAGTGATGAACGATTGAAAATTTGCGATCAGAAATGTCAAAGAAGGCGGAAGATACTCAGCTGCTACAAACTCCTCAGCTCAAGCTGAGCTGTCTAACTCAGAGAAGTCGTCAGCAACTGAGCCAAGCCTTTCTCAACTGCTGGAGATGACGTCGGAGACGATGTTGAACCCGCCATGGGAAAGATCTCAAGAAATGTTGAAGACGAAGAAGTTGAATTAGATCCGGATCGAGAACTCGTTTCCGCAGACGAAGAAACTAATCAGATCTGGATCGAGCACTGGCTTTCGCCTTCTTTGGCTCTGATACCATGAAAACTTTTTTAAGATAAGACTGCATTGTATACATTCTCTCAACTGAATTAATCGAGTTACATCAAAGAAGGGTTTTTTACAAGTATTTATACAGCTAACAATCACGATAACCAACTAACAAACTCAAGCCTAATTGCTAACTAATTACAGCAACTAATTACAGCTCAGTGCAATCACTCCCTAACTAACTTTAAGAGATCGTGCAAGTCTGTTAGCAGTCAAGTAGAGCTGAACTCAGTTGAGAAAGGCTTGGCTCAGTTGCTGACGACTTCTCTGAGTTAGACAACTCAGCTTGAGCTGAGGAGTTTATCACGCATGTCAAGCCTTTTGCTAGTTTTGAAGAAAGGAGTGTTGGATCATTGTTTTTGGACGACAGGTCTCACTTGTAAAATTGTGGGTGTTGGAACCGTACAAAGTAAAATGTTTGATGGAGCAGTTCGCATTTTGGGTGGTGTGGCTTATGTCCGAAAATTGTGGGTGTTGAAACCGTACATCGTGTTTCTTTTGCTGGTGGAGCAAAGAAGCACGCGACAAATTTTCAGGTGACAGATGATTGTGAGGTGGTAATTCCTGCTGGTGGACAGGCGAACCGAGGCCCTACGTTTTCCTTTGTTTAACTTCGTTGGAAACTTATGAAAGGTCAAATTTACCGAGGCCCTACGTTTTCCCCTTCTCTGATGTTGAAGTATGACAGAAACTGGAGGATGAAAATTTGCTCATCCTGTCAATCACCTATTCACCTTATCCCAACATTTTGCCCTTTCAGGTCTATCTAGTTCTCCCTCTTTTCAAGCCTATTCCAATTTGAGATGTCATTCACACAAGAAATTATCATAGATGGCATTATAACCGCACGGATATGCTTCACAGCTGACATTAGATACTAAGGAAAACATAATTTCCATGCTCTCTTCATTTGATGAGATAATATTTCGTCGCACGAATCATTGATCTATTTATTAACTGCTCAATAACACCATCTTTGCTATCTTCTATATATAATCTTTGATTTACACGAAAACAATACACGTGCATCACTCGGTTTATGCAGCAATTAGCTGCTCAATATTCATGGGGACGTCAAACTGTTGCGAATCACCAAAAGCAATATCGACAAGAATGCGAGCGGTTGCCTCCGTGGGATGATACAGATCCCAGAAGATATGATCGCTTCTGTTGGAGCAGTAGGTGGCAACGGGGACGCAAGGAACTTCGGCCTTTAGGTTCCCTAGCCCACAGCATGCAGCTTTAACTTCAGTAAATCCTGAAATAAGACACAGATATATCATACTATATCCTTAAACAAGGCCATAGGAGTAGCAGCCATTCTGCAAAGAATAAGTCACTAGTAAATGCAAGAGGAAGAGAGAGTAAGAGGTAAGTCGTTAAACAATGTCTAGAGTGACTTTTACAAAAGGAATCATGTAGCATTATCGAAAAATTTATATTAGTGTTGCCCTCAAAATGTTTAAGAGAAGTTTATTTTCTTTTTGCAAGCCATCCTGAAGCACGATGGAAACGTTTCTTTTAAGTTTTCTTTCTCAACGCTTCACGAGTGTTTGTGCCGTAATGTGCGTAGCATGCTCATGTGGTATTGTTTCCTTTGTGATTGGATGACATGTTATTTTACAACAATCAACGAGGCAATGACCCATAACCATGTTCTGCAAAATTTTGCGTTTAGACTTTTCCTTCGTCAATTTTATCACCTCCGGTAGGAACGTACTTCATTTCATATACGAGTTGATAAAACAGGGAGAAAATTTGAGTGGAAGTACCAAAAATGGAGGGGGTCCGAATGAAGTTATCAAAGATGCCGTAGACATCGACATAGGAGTAGTCCATATTCCCCTTGAGCTCTGATTTGAGTCCCTCCAACATTGACTTGAGGCCTTCATTGTACTTGAGTGCCATCTGGTTTTCTTCCTCATAGCAATCCTCATTCTTGTTCTGATTCCTCTGTGATGGGCAGCACCCCACTGCTCCTATCCCAGCTATCACATATTTGCGTCCACCAAAATCGTGCAACCTCTGCGGCCCCACATGAAATATGTCAATAAGCAACCAGCAACATTGTGACCCAATTCATAGCAATTTTCGGATTTCGTAAAACTATATATTCGATATGTGGAAGAACCAGGAGGCTAAAGGAAAGAAGGGATCAGATAGGAGAGAAGGGAAAAAAATACACTTTCACTTGTTTGGCTAACTGAAAGGATACAAAATCTTGAAAAAAGAAGGGGAAATGAATTTTTATTGATCTGTTTTATTTCTTACCAAATATCATCACTTTTAATGAGATTTGGATAGAAATAATAATAACCCTTTGTTTTTCTCTCCTTTTCTCGCAAACCAAAGGACATGTAATGGAGATATTGGGATGGTATAATTCGCTTGATTAATCCAGGATATGAGCATCTGTTACAACATGTGTGAATGTTAAACTCCATGTCGAATAAACACAATAAAGATTGGCTCTCAATATAGTGATGGATGGTTCACTAGTAACATGCTTAAGCCTTTAAGTGGTCCAAATCTATTTAGTATAAATTGGGTCCAAGTGGTGTGGCGTGGACTTAATTTTCATTTACTTTCAGCACATTGGCCTTGTGCACACAAAGGCAGACTAATGTTTCATACAAACTCCCAATACCAGACAGGTGACGATCCATGGGTTAACTCTCGGCGCGCCAGGAACGCAAATCTTGGATATAATCACCAATACTATAACCCGCGTAGGATTGCATGAAAATCTTGAATATAAGCATGGATAACAAAGCTTTGAGTGATTACCTTGAGCTCTTGTTTGAGGGCAGTAAGCATCGAATCAACGTACTGCTGCGGCGTGCTTTTCTTGGAGACGTCGGACCCGGATTTGAAGTAGTCAAACAGGTCGTTGCTTCCAACTACTACTACAAAGAGAGATTTGGAGAGGTGGTTCTGGGCATCAGCTGATCCTAGTTGTTGCACCAGGTCTTCGTACACAGTCGAGTAGTAGTTTACTTGTTTGGGTAAAGGAAGTGATTGTCTCTGCAACCAAACAGAAAAAGGACCTAGTAAATCAAGCACCCATGCAGATGCAGGAATAGCAGACAAGATGGATTCTCGACACAGACCCGAAAAAAATTTCAATATAAAGGTTACATGATTTGAGCTTCTTGTATGTGTGGGTCTCATTCCATATAAGAGAAACATTATAAATAACCATTGCAAACCCAACGACGGCCCTATAAAATCGAGTAGGCCCGTAGTTAAAGGTTTGGTAGTTGGAACAGGAACAAGGCAAGGCCTTAAAGTTGGAAAGCATAAGGAACCTTTGGACCAACTTTTTGTTGACTTTTTCGCATAGGTTTTTTAGTTGTTTTTTCATAGGGAAAATAACGGCCCAGGACGTGTTTTGATAATTAATACCCGTCAAGGACATGCTGAGAACATTTGAGAACCTTTGTTAATGCTGAAAATGTCCTTGAAATGTACTGTATTAATTATCAAACACGTCTTTGGCCGTCATTTTCCCTTTTTCTTAATATTAACAACATTCGGGTCAAATTTTTGCAGCATACTTTTTGTCTCAATGAAGGAAATTGAAGAAGTATAATTATATAACCAAAATTGATAGAAAAAAAATCATATGAGACAACGAAATAAATTCATATAAATCGCATAATTATTCGGATCCACTTGGTATCATGCCCTTAGATATTACACATGAAATGTGTCCCACATGGCTTATGTGCGAAAGCCAAAGGAATACGTACTTTTGTCTACTTTTTGGTGCGTAAACTTTGTCTACTAATAGAATATCATGCCTTTTATATGAACACTCCCTCCATTATCTCTACGAAAAGAGAATAACTTATTTACGGGGAGTTGTGAATAAGTTATTCACGGAACTAGGGGTGATACTGGTCCGGTTTCGACCGGTTTGAGTGTATTTTTCGGTCGAAACCGGATATTCGGTTTGAGATTTTTAGAAACCGGAACCGGTTGAGATAAAACCGGTCCGGTTTCGACCGGCTCAACCGGTTTTGGTCCGGTTTATCCGGTTTTTATTCATGGGCCATATTTTTTGCTCAACACATCAAAAAATTCACAATTCAACTCATAAAATATCAACTAAAAATCTATAATTCAACCCTTTTTTTTGGGCCCAACAAAAAAGGATCAAATTTGAGCCCAATACATAAAAAAAAATCCATAAAAACATAATTAAGCCCATAAAATAGTTTTTATCTAATAAATATATTTATTAGACCAATATACACTACAAAATATCAACCAAAAACCCATAATTCAACTCCTCCCCTATGTTTTTATATATATATATGTATATATTATACATATATATAACCGGTTCCGGTTTCAACCGGTTTTTAAAACACATAAACCGGATCGAAATTATTTTTCCGGTTTATAAAATTTTATAAACCGGAACCGGATCGAAATTATTCAACCGGTTTAAAAAATCCGGTCCGGTCCGGTTTTTCCGGTTTCGATCGGTTTTCCGGTTTCGAGTAACAGCCCTACACGGAACTGTACAATCGCAGCCATTCGTTTCGGCAATCAGTGGATGAGATATGTATTTAAATTTTGACTAGTAAAAAGATATCTTTTACCTGTAAAAATTAATTTTTAATCTAGATCATCCGAAACACTTTTGGATGCTCACGATTGACGTTCGTAAACTTATATACGAAACCCTCTGTAAATAAGTTTTTCTACTACGAAAAACATTCTACAGAACCCAAGGGTTGTTCCATTGTCGGTAAAAGTTCTGGAGGCCACAACAATTTTGTCTGATTGTTAATTTTAGAGTAAGGGAATTAATCGAACTATGCATAAGCCTGACTCGAATTATTAAATTATGCTGACTCGAATTATTAAAAACAAAGAAAAAAAGATATTATATAGACGGAGCTAGATCAACTTGGGCTTATGGGGGCCACGGCCCCGCGTTGATTCGGAGTTTTTTTTTTTTGAAATTTTTATATTAATATCAATTATTTTTTGTTTGATGAAAACACCTACCTATTGTATTTTGGATTGGATGTTATTTAGACATTAAATGCTTTAAGAATGTGTTCATTTTGGGTCCCAAAATCCAATCCCTCATTCTGCGCGCGGTCTCCTATAAGTTTTTCCTTCAATATTTATCTCATTTCTCTTTCTATCTTTCTCCACTCATTATCCAAAAAATTTCTCTCAAAACCTAAACCAAACAAATTATTAAATTCTCAAACCTTAAAATTTCGAAATTTTGTTGGTCATAATACAACCCCTATATTTACAAAATCCTGATTCCGTCCCTATTCTATATCCCACGTGTGCATGGTCTATATTATCTATTATAAGAGCAAAATAAGTTAACTAATTGAAAATTCAATAGTATTTACTAAATTAACTTACATAGCGTTCATCTGTGCCATTGAAGATGCCAGCACCTCCAGAGGCAAAGCTAACACCAGTGATTGGAAATGCCTCATTGCTTTTGTTAGATACAACGGAGAGATACGGTGGTGGCGATGCAACTAAACCTGCTTTCTCAGCTGCATCCCAAGCAGTCCAAACGTCAACATATGGAAGTTTAACATGTATTATATTTAATTTTTACGAAAGCTGGTCCAGACATCCGGTTGAGTATCGAAAACTTGGAAAAAAAAAAAAGTGCTACTTTAGTTACGGAAGTTTTGGTTGGAATTATGTGACAATGGAATATTCTTAAAATCATACGGAGTAAGACTTGTGTTTCCTTTTTAGTATCTACATCATGCTACATGATATTAGTTTCCTCTTATTAAATCTGAAATTTTTGTAGAACCATCCAAATAAAAAAGTGACACATTTTTGGTTTACGCGGGATTGGGATATACGTTAACATCTATACATGGGCTGTGGGTCCAACAAGTCTTATCAACCCATTACACCTATGAGGCTATGAGGAGATTTTCCTTTTGCGAAAGTTACAGGTAACAATAATTCTAAGTACTTCGAAAATGTATTTCGAAAAGAGAAATCAACGGTACAGGTCATTTTCATAATTTATCTTAGTTAATCTCGAAAGGTCTGGCCCGTTAGTAACATATATTTTCCAGATTGTGAAAGAATAATTATTTCTCCCTGAAATAAGGCATATATTAACGTGGGCAATTGGTGGTGGGCAATTGGTGGAGTGTGGTTGTGTAGAATACCTGGTACTGGTGTAAGGTTGCGATTAAAATTTTATGAAGAGGAGTTTCATACCCAATGAGGTTGGTCGTGACGGAATTAAAGGTAAAATAAATTCTCCCACAAAAAAGAATTAAGGCATATATTGTTTTAGAGTGGTGTTTTTTCATTATTAAAACTGTACAACATATCAAATTTTTCACCCTTTTAATTTAAGAAGTAAGAGCGAGATAAAAGGCTAATCTTAAAAGTGCAAAAGTTGTTTTTTTTTTATAAGAGATATAAATAAAAGGTTGCATGAAAACATGGCAACGCGCGTGACAGCTAATCGTACCAAAA
Organism: Rhododendron vialii; assembly: GCF_030253575.1. Taxonomy (NCBI): domain Eukaryota; kingdom Viridiplantae; phylum Streptophyta; class Magnoliopsida; order Ericales; family Ericaceae; genus Rhododendron; species Rhododendron vialii. Next base: position 41,234,420 of record NC_080562.1, on the reverse strand, counting down.
GTAAAGAACTAAAGCCACCAGGTAGAAAACAGAGGATGAACATTTAATCTGGACAGTGGTTCGTCTCCACCGTTCTATTCTCCTGGGTTTAGTTCGGTTCCCTCGGCCTAACGGCTAAGCGAGGCGGCGGCAGTGAGTCCTCTGACTGGGCAATTAGCAGCAGCAGTCGGTGTTGCAGCAGTGCGGAGGGAGGTGGCTGCTGGGATATTCGTAGGGTTAAGGTTTTGTTTGGGCTTTAATGCTGGGTTTACTCCCTTTTATTTGGACTTTTAGGCTTTTTAGGTGTTTGGGTTGTATCTCATTTGTGTTTATAATGTCTTTGACGGGTATTAATTATCAAAGCACGTTATTAACCGTCGTTTTTCCTTGTTTTATTTGAGCTGTTAGGCTTTATTGGTGTTGGGCTTTGCTTTGTATTATTTTATTTGGGCATTTAGACCTCTTAAAATGTTTCTTTGATTAGCATCTTGTCAATTAAAAGTTTGGATCTCGGATGACCTCTGTTGCCTTTTTTTTGGTTCTTTTTGGTCTTTGTATTCTTTCAAGGATTAATAAAAAAAAAATTCGCCGTTCAAAAAAAAAAAATTTCAGCGAGAAACATAAAATATCTGATCTCTTTAATTAAATATATATACATAATCCAATCTGATAGTACTAGGTCTAACAAACAAGCCCATGCATATATTGTGATTAATTTCGAAAGATAAATTAATTGGAGATATACGTGATAGTTGATAGTAACAGTATATCTAATGGTAAACATAATATATAGTTAAGTTTACCGATGAAATCTGCAAAATTTTTGCCATTGCTGAACCTCCCGGTCGGTTTGTCGCCGGCATAATCGACGCCGTTGTGGGGAAAATTTGCTTTAGCAATGGAGATTTTCAGGTGATTGTTGTTGCCCACATCCACTAAGGAGTCACCAAACACGTACATGGCCGGAACCTGCTTCTGGGCTTCAGACAAACCCAAGAAGCACACGACTACGACGATGAGAGAGAGGAAAAAGAAAGCGGTCATGTTTTGAGCCATATACTCCATTTGAGGCACTAGTAGTACTCTCTCTCTCTCTCTCTCCCTCTCTGTGAAAGTATGGAGTATGAGCGAGAGGATGATTGGGTTTTAAAGGGCGGAAAGAAAGCTAAGGGACGAGCACTCTTATTAGTGGACTTGTGTGTGAAAAGAAGAAAAGCGTACGTCTACTTTTGTTGTTGGTGGAATATATGTTTTCCCCTCTTCACATTTTAGGAGTACTATCACATATAGTACAGCAGAAACACTACAGTCACCGACCGGGAGGGTCGGTGACCGGCCACCTAACCCTTGTGGGGTCCACTCCGGGTCCCGCATGAATGATCCGAGCCGCTCAATAATTTTTTTTAAAAAACCGAGTGGGCCTCGTGAGAAATAAGCTCAATCCGATGTGTGTACGTGCTCGATCCAAGCCGTTCCAAAATCAGATGATCCGAGCAGTTCAAAAATTAAGTTGGGAACGAGCACGTACACACATCGGATTGAGCTTATTTCGCACGAGGCCCACTCAGTTTTTTTTTTTTAAATTATTGAGCGGCTCGGATCATTCGTGCGGGGCCCGGAGTGGACCCCACACGAGGTCGGTGACTGTAGCACTGCTGATAATACAGTGACAGATTTCTATTTTGACCTTTTTTTTCCAACAGCAAGAAAGTTCGAGATTTTTGTGTGTTTGGCGTAGTAGACCAACTGGATCTACATCGCTGTAATTGTATAAATTTTCTTAGCTTTGACGTAGACCGATTAATTTTGGAAAAACAGTCTCATTGTTGATTCGGAACGTGCGCAACCCTGCCTTCCTTCTCAAATTACTTGTCCACGACTGCAAAGTAAATTCTGTTTTGACCATTTTCAATATGAAATTTCTTCAAGATTGTGGGTTGGCTTTGTAGATCGATCAGGCGCTTCTTTTTTTTTATACTCCAATAGACTTTTTTTAATTACTCAATGAAGATTCAGGCTATTTTATGCATGCGCGCCTTGACTAATATCTGAATAATCAATCCCAATTATTTAAAATCAGACGAAATCTATTATGAATTGGCTCTACAAGACTTGATAGCACTTAAAAAGTTATGAATCTGAAATCTTAGGAGCAAGCAAATCCGACTCCTAAATCTCATGTCTTAATGATGAACAAACTAATTTTGTGGGTTTCTTTTATATACAGTATGTAAAATAACTAAATTTTTTCCCCATCCCCTCCTATCATCAATTGATAAAACGACAGAAGTGATAAGTACTTTGATCCATTCATGGATAAGGTTTCTTTGAAAATATGAACAGTTGGCATGCATTGAATAAATTTTCATGCATTATATTTTCATGCATTATGAGGGTCATAATTAATTAGGGAAATGCTAAGTGCAAAGAAAACATCCCCAAAAATTACCCCGAAAGGGCAAATCAATTGTACTGATTCACTTTGAAATGCATCTATACCGTTGATTTGCCTTTTCGGGATAATTTCCGGGTATATTTTCTTTGTACCTAATACTTCCCAATTAATTATCACCCTAAATAAGGTTTTCATGAGAAATTTTTCAGTGCCGGGTGTACCACGTGGTGTCCGAGCCGTTCCGGGTATATTTCGGTTTTGAACGGCTCGGATTTGGAGAGAGAAAAAGGAGAGAGAGTGGTGAGGTGATCAGAGGAGAGAGAGGGTTTCAATCTAGGCCATCCAATACACTTTTGAACGGTCCAGATGGGCTGCTCGGGCACCACGTGGACATGCATGGCCACGTGGTACCCATCCAGTACCCAAAATTTCTCTGTTTTCACGGTCAATTCCATTCATTAGACGTCTTCTCGGACTCTTGTATTGGCAGTACCATTGAAACCTAAAGAAGAATTCACATTTTGCTCCAAGCCAAAAAAAATACCACTACAAAGGAAAATATCTAGCTAGTAACAAGCATGCATGGAGTCGGCAGTGAAAGACGGAGAGGTACATGTTTTGTTTGGCGGGATTCTCAACTGGGATCATCAAGTTCAGTCTCGAGTATATGACCAAGTGCATGGGATCCATAATACTGTATGTGTGGTTGTAACACGTTTATCGGCCTCAGACCGCTGAGTATGAGCCCGTGAATGTACCCAATTAACTCGATTGTTCGTCGCGTGTTACATGATTTGTTTGGCGGGATTCTCAACTAGTACTGGGATCATCAAGTCAGTCTCGAGAATGACCAAGAGCTAGCATGAGATCCATAATAGTGTGTGGTTGTAACACGTTATTGGCCTCAGACTGCTGAATATATTTTTGTCCTAATTAGTGATCAATTTTGGACCCACTGATCGATATTACTATTATGTTTGGTAAATGAGATCAATCATCCATCATGGGGTTGGTGATTCGGAAATTAAACTGTTACTACTATTTTGATTTGATCTCTCAATTGGTTAGTTTGATTTGGATCATTGGGACAATACATCGATCTATGATTAATCAACCCAACTGTACGAAACTCCAAGGAGTTAGCCAAGTAATCTTGGCCTGAAATCTGGGGCTGGGAGTTTACTCTCTTTTAAGATCGGGTTTGATTTTTTTTTTTTTTTGGTCAACAATACGTACGCAAGCGCGTGAAACAATTATGAAAGAAACTTTAGAAACTAATCTGAAGCGCGAATAAGTTTGCTCAAAACACCCTACATATGTTACCAATTAAAAAATACCCATCCATTGTAAAGTGTACAATGATTTAGGAAAATGGTAAAGGGTTTGGCCCTTTGATTTGATTGTCCCCATCATTATCAGAAATCCAACACGATATTTCATGTGTGAATGCTTTTACCTTGCACAATTTGGCCAAGAGGTTGTCAGAAAGCAATAAGTCTTTCTTCATAAAGTTACAAATTTTATTTTCACAGAGGTCAAATATTTCAAACCTTGGGACTACTGGATATTATGCCCGGTCATTATTTTCAGGGCCCCGAAATTAGTTAAGATGCACGCAAGTTAATTCAGACATCCGGTTATAAAAAAAATACTTTATGCTTAACTTGCAAAAAAAAATTTACTCTATGCTTAACTTGCAAATATAACTAAAATCCCATACTTTCGTGACCATGTTATTTTGAGATTTTGACTTCTGAAACTATGATTCATCATTCATGTTTTAGAACAACATCGTTTGTGCCTTACAAGAAAGAGAAAAACTTTTTTCAGATAGCTTTCCCTGAATAGTTAGTTATGGAAGTGAATCTTGAGCGTCCAAAGTGTTTTGGACGGTTCGAATTCTAATGAAATGTTTTCGAAAAAATTTCATTAGAATTCAAACCGTACAAAGCCGAAACGGACGGCTGAGATTGCGCGGCTCCGTGAATAAGTCAATCTCTACGAGAAATGTCTTGCGCCAGGCTTATCAGAACATCCCGATTATTTTATTTATTTATTTATTATGAATAATTTTCGGACCAAGCTCCCATCCAGTATTGATAATGTCTAGTCCGGGTCGTTAGGGGCCTTCCTTGGGCCACAATAATGATCAAAATCATACATTTTGTAAAGCTAGTAAAATATGCTCACAGAAAATTAGCTTGATCGAAAAAATGGTTGGTAAAACTATGATCCAAGACTTATATGTCCCATTTTTCTTGTAGAAAATCTAGTTCGTTTATATAGTTAATTACCGATGCTCAACCAAGTTGATTTTTTGTGTGTATACCCTACTTGACGAGCTCTACCCAATGGACGATTCCGATCACTATTGTAGTAGATCGATTAGAGGCTCACAACAATTCAAACTAAACCGGACCGGACATTATCAACACTGAATGGGAGCTTGGTCCGGGAGGGAGGTTCAGTTTCAAATTGGGGCCAAATCCCACTAAGGAGGAATTGAGGTGGTTAACACTACACCGTCTCTCCCTCTATATATGTACCCTCTTTTCAATGTTTTACAAATATTTGTCAAAACTTACGTTAGACATCTACTAATGTTTTCTGCCTAATGTTTCGTTAGGAAGCCACCGCCACCGCCACCGCCACCGCCTAATGTTTTTGTAGGAAGTCTGTACACAATTAGTTGGTCATCGACAACTTGCATGTATTTCTTCGATATATGATCGTCTTATAAATTTATAGCTGGTGTCTCCTTCATTTGATATGGATGTTTATTTTGCTGTCTCGTATGCAGTAGGTCCTTTTCCGTTGTATTAGATGTACATGATAGATTTGTAGTAATATTTATTATCTACAGTAAGAAAGTCACCGCCATAATGATGAACCAGAAACTATGTGTGAGAGAGATCTTGCTTCATTTTGGTGGGGTAATAGAAATCTATTAAGTGTTTTAATCTCTTGTGAGATGCACCGTGAGTTTTGAAGTCCTTCTGATTAAGCATCCCTCCATCCTTTCTTGTCTAGCCAAAAAAAATAAAAAAATGGAAGAATGAATGATTTACATTTCTAATTAGCCTATAGAATTTACAGTGCATGTGAAAACGTGTTACACAGTTAAAGTAAAGAAATGCGCATTTGAAAGGAAAACGACTCTGCCTGATTTGAGGATACAAAAAAACAAAACCCTGCCTGATTTATTCAATAAATAGCAGATGTGCATACGTAAAGGCACGTCGAAATGTGATATAGTCTCAACTTAAATAAATTATCCATCCTACGTGACAAATGCAATCCATAAATAGCGTCGATTACCATTTTGAGATGTTTTTCCATTTGTTCATAAAAGAGAACATTAAAAATGTGATATATATTGCCTAAAAGGTGATGGAGGAAGAGAGGGATAAATATATAGAGAGAGATGTTACATACACTACATAGTTACACTACATTTTATGTGGAGCTCATTTTAGGTTTCAAAAAAATCTAGAAAAATATTCATAAATTCTAAAATATTATTTTATGGGGCTCTGTAAAAAATTAGCTTTAACGGATATTGGTAAGTATTATTTCTAGATTCGTAGTGGCGAAACTGCACAATTAAGCAATTTCACACCTTTGAATCCAAAAGTAGTACTTACCGACATTTATTGGAACTAATTTTTTATAAGACCCCATAAAACAATATTTTAAAATTTATCGGTATTTTTTTGGATTTTTTGGGACTCAAAATAGGTTCCACATAAGATGTAGTATAACTATGTAGTGTAAAAAGATAGTGTACCTATCTTTAGTGATATATTAATTAGGAGAATATGGTCCAACGATAGTGGATGCTGCTTAATTTGTTTGTAGGCTTAAAAATTTTCCCCTCTATTTTACAATATTGACTAATAAAGCGATGGTTGTCAAAAAAATTCGTTTGTGCATTTTCATCTTTATAATTTTACTAGGTGCATCACGACGTGCAAGACACGTTTATCATGCCTGTTGTAGAGATCGATTTTGATTGTTTCTGAAATTTTAGATGTCGATCAGCATAGAACTCAAAACAAATTAAAATAAGTCAGGTCACCAAGTTAACATCCGATGCTCTATACTCGAAGGAAGTTTGACAAATTGAATGCACGAAATTTACTCAGGAAGTATAACCAGTCATATGCATATTTTATCTGGTGATAAAAGATGCTTCCATTGATTGAGAGGGACATCCAATGCAACCACATTAAAATAGACGTAAAGAAAATGGCCTATGAAGCTACACATCCAACCAGCTACAAGCCTAGACCAACAAATAATTCCCCAAACGACACCATAGCAGGAATTAATGCTCCAAGGACTCCACCTCGGTGGATCATACAAGTTCCAATCAAAGCTAAAACAAGTAGGAATGATGATCGAGTCTTTTTCACAAGCAAAAAATCCATCTTCCTTGTATTCTAATAGTTCCTCTTCAGCAAGTTTTTGATTGGCCAAGGTACCAATTTGAACATGCTGACATAGCAATGAAGAGCAAAAGATTTCAATTAACTATTATCATGAGCTCTAAGAGTATAGAAACATATCAAAGTGTCAGAAAGAGTTAATGTCCAAAACATAGACCGAAGGGTAATTATGCTAGCCAATGTATTAGTTGTCAAAGTTTTGCCATTACCTTCCTCTTCTTAAGAACAAGATTCAATGTATCTTTAAGCTGCCTCTTCTTGTCTTTTCTCGCTTTATCCAAAGCACCATCTGTATGTGCATAATTATCATAAAATCTCATGCTATCTTATTAGGTAGCTGCACAACAAAGCTGGATATACAATGGAAAGAATGAAAAAATGAAGGGGGACAAAAATAGAATGCAAACAACATCCAACTCTCTAACCCAAAAAAAATAGAATGGAAACAACATCCAACACTTTAACCCACTCCTCATCCTTAAACCGAACAACCAACTTTCCTATTCAATTCTAACAGGAGAAAAGTGACTCCATCTCTACATCTTCTTTGTTTGAATCGGCCTCATCGAGCTTCTGGCATAGTCTATCCGTAGCTTGTCCAAACAAGCTAATCATTACTGCCACATACTATACCACAGATTATAAAGATCACACAATACACAGATAGAGCGATTTTATCTTTGAAAATAAGCTGGAACTAAAATAGTTCGAACTCAGGAAATTTCACAAACTAACAATTTTCAACCAACAGAGTTAAAAAGACACTAAACACCAATACAGGAAAGAAAAAGATCAAACCAAACAGAAGTGAACGTAAGAAGCCATCATGATACCTTCTGATGCAATATTGGGACTATCACACGTCGTCTAACACCCCATATCTCCCCATCACAGCTGGGATAAGTTCCTTTCCCATCACAAATTCTACAATTTCTGCAAGAATGCCCTGTAAATCAAGGAGTTGTACAGGTTTATTAGAAAATACAAGCAGATTCATAGTGGTGAAATACATCAAACTATAGGGTTATTTATTCTGACATCATTACATTTTCTTACCATTTCAACTTAACTTATTCGATATGTGGGATGAAAAATTCACATGCAGGGTATGATGTATCAAAACTTATAAGCAATTAAGCACCCTTATGGCCGTGTCAATCGCAACGGTAACTGTGTCTGACTCACTGAACGTCCAGTTTTCCTATCTTTTGAACCCTCTTGACCAAGAAATCTTTGGGCCTCGGACGAAATCACAAATGCATTTATTCCACTAATGGATTGCAATCAATTACACTAATCCATCTGAACAAAAGCATTTGGCCAATCAGCTTTATCTACCTTGTATTGAGAACATCATAAGCTTACCGATCAGTCTACTCTCCCACGGGCCCTCAGACTTGCCAAGCCAAGAAATCGATCAGATCTGCATTTTGATAGCAGAAGAAAAGGTGTTTACCACCATGGCTGGAAAAATAGTTGCCCCATTGAGAGAGGGCCAATCTGTCTACTCTTCCACATGTACAGGCCCTCAGACTTGTCAAGCCAAGAAATGGGTCCCATTTTCTCGACACACACGAACTCAAGAGATGTAAATCATCACAGGGTGTCATAGTTGAGGAAAAATTATTAGGCACTCTTGGATTGGAACAACAACAAGAAGAGACGTTTATCATCACAAACAACAATAGCAGCAGAAAAAGGAAAGGAAAAGAAAAGAAAGAAGGGCTTGGTTCATGGGACCAGCTCCTCTCCATACACCAAATTATACCCACAAACAGAATTAACCACAAAGTAATGATCCTACCAGGCTATCAACACAATAGGGATCCATTTTGTTTCTAACTTGTATTGGGAATTATGTGTCTGTATTTCAAATCCAAATGCCTATCCACAAAATTTTATGGTTAAGTGTAACATACCTAAATAATGAAATGACATACATACTGAAACTCAAGGCTGAAAGCATGTAATATTTCATAGAATGTCCACTCATAGAATGAAGACAAGAATAAAGATCTAGAAAAAATTAATGGACATCTTGATGATGAGTTCCACCATAACAAGAAAAAATAATTAATTTTGTTTGATGCCTGCTTGTTCTTCATATGGATTATCATATTAATAGTTGTTGAACACGCAAACAAACAAGACTATAATACTCCTTACTTCTCACTTTCTAATACTTCACTCACCAAATCAACCAAACCAACCAGACCAGACATCAAAATTCCTCAAAATCTGTCACAAAAACAACAAATGAAAATGAATACTACACGATTTCAGAATAAAGCCACAAAAGCGAACATGCAACAAAAATCAGGAAGGGGGAAAACATCAGCAACTGAAAATAGTAGCCCTAAATGAGTCTACCCACACAAATCGAACACAGAAGCACAAAAGCACACAATGAAACCTAAATGCAAGAAATCATCACAAAATTACATGTAATGGAGCGAGCGGAGTGACGGTAAAGTCATAAAAGCACACATGCAACACACATGGAGAAGGAAAAAGAGATGAAAATACCTCTAGACCGTGTCCGAGTCGAGACCCAACAGATCTGTGGGACCCAGAACCAAATTCGTCGGCGGCAGCCTCAGTTCCTCGCCTGGCTTTAGGATCTTGACTTGTCCCATGACACAGTTTTTTGGCCTGAAATCTCGTGATCGAAGCCGCCCCATCTGGGCCTTGGTTCTGGCCCACCAGATTTCGCTTTCAGTGACGAAAAACCTTTGATTTTGGGGTTTGGTTACAGTTGGCTTCGTAATGGAAGGATCTCAGGAGAGAGAGCGGGAGAGACGGCGAAGGTCCGAGAAGATGCACTCATGGGAGTTGGGAAAATATTCTCTTCGTTGGTAGAGAGGGAGGTGGCCAGAGCGGGGTGCCGCTCGCCGAAGAAGAAGGTGGAAGTGGTGGTGTTTGTCGGTGAAAATAAGGGAGGAGAGAGAGAGAGGTGTCTCAGTTAGGGAAGGAGATGAGAGAGAAAGAGATGCACGTTTGCAACAGGGAGATCGGAGAAAAAGGGGAGATGTAGAGAGATGGAGAGATGTACACATGTTTCTGTTTTGCACCAGGTATCAAGGGGATCACGCCACGTGGGTCAGAAGGGAAAATTACAATTACAGGCAAAGGGGCCAGCTTGTATGGCCAGCATTAGAGATCCAAAATTGTCCAAAATGGGGAAAAATTGGCAAGCGAAACCTCCCCCTTGCTGCCACGCAGCCCACTAACCAAGCGAAACCCAAAAGCAAATGTCCGCACCACCCCCACCCTCCCCCGTCTGCCTTTTGCCACGCAACCCCAACTCCAAAACACCCTTTAAAAAGCCAAGCGAAACTGATTCTCATTTAAGAGGAGTAGGATACCAAGTTGTTCTCCTGCTGCACCACGGCTCATCATGATTGCTCACAGTTTTGACCGACCAGCTAGCAATAAGTTGTTTACATCACTTTCATACCTGAGACAACATCGAGAATAAAAAGAGAAAAACTTCTTTACCGGGTGTCCCGTAAAGAAGATTTACAGCGCTAAACCGCGCGCATCCAAAAATATTTTAGACGGTCCGAATTGAAAATCAATTTTGACCGGTAAAAATTGAAAACACATCTCAGCTATTGATTGCGCGAATGGATGGGTGAGATTGAGCGGAACTGTGAATAAGTTTCTCTGGAATAAAATACACTTCAAGCCATGACTCATCTCCTAATCTTCTTTACGCTCTGTGCTTCTTCCTTAGAATTTAGCTTCAACTATTCACCTTGTTTCTTTCCTTTTTGCACATGAAACTTTAGTCCAATATGATCTTGTTTGCAAGTGTGCTGTCACGCTATGCCAAACGAATCTAGTATGAACCTGTACGCCAAACGAGTTCAATGTGAGCCCGTGTGAATCCGGTTGCCGGGCCACATACGATGAGCTTGGGTGCCATGGCCATCCATGTGATAGCCAGCCGGTTGTGCCACCCAAGCCCCACAACGCAGCCTGACAGCCGGTCGGTGACAAGCCCCACAACGCAGCGTGACGGCCGATTGGTGTTGGTGTGAAAGCTCTAGCTTTTTGGGTCAATTTCTAATGCCTGCCCTTGTCCCTTTCCACTTGGTTCTTTGGGGTTTTCTGCGTAACATGTCTGTTCAGAAAAGCCCACCATCTCTTTTGGATAACTCCATGGAAATTGACCAATCTGCAATTTTGACCAACCATGGGAATTCGGATTTCTTCCATTGTTGACAGCTAGTTATTCAAAGTTCCATCCGAGGCTAGACCAACTGTTGCAAAATCGGAGGATCTAGAGGAAACCAAGGGCACATAACACATTTGAATAAATGTGTGATCAAATAGTAAATTTTTTAATGAAAACTACTACAACCATACATCCTTCCACTCAAGCCACACATAGTCGTATTCACGAAGATACCCACGTACACTGAGCCGTACGCGCTTCCACTTGCTTGCGTTACAGTGTGTGTAGTTGTACAAGATATCTTTCCCCGAAACTCAAAGCAAAAGTTGCAATAAAAGTTAATACCAAAATTTAAAAAAAAAAAATTAATAGACACAAAAAAATACCAAAAAAATACTCCCAAACAGCTCGTATTTTTGTCGTCTTACATGAGCTTTTTGTTTGAATCTCTCTCTCTCTCTCTCTCTCTCTCTCTCTCTCTCTCTCTCTCTCACACACACACACACCCACCCTTAGGAATGAGATTACTGACTCCACAAATCTAAGAACTTGTGTTACACATGTATAACCTTCGCAACTCGTCGCAAAAATTTACAAGCAGAAAGCAGAAAATTTAACCATCGGGTTACAAGAATCAGATGACAGTAATTGAACCCGAAAGTAACAAAAGTAATCCCCTTTCTTCAGACAATCCCTACCTATCCAGAACCCAACAGAATTACACAATCATAATTCCCAGACGAATTCCTAGACATCATCTAGTTTGGCAAAAAGAACGTGAAAAAGAAGAAAGAAACTGGGCATGTACTTCGTATATGTAACTATGAAAGCTTTAAGCTCCTGTACCTTTATTTTACCTAAAGACTATTTTGACTTTCTCAAATGCCGTTACCATCTCCTCATCGGAAAGCATTCACAAAAGCCATCAATGAGTCCACGTCTCCCTTCTCCGAGGGGTACTTGACAGGCCTAGAAGAGTGTTTGGGGAAGAAGAGTATTGTGGGGAAGCTTACCAACTGCAGTTCTTTCTCTGCAAATGCCCTCTGATCACCGTCGGCCCGAAACTTTCCCACCTTGACTCCACTACCCCCTAGTGTATCCGCCAGCTCCACGTATGATCCTTCCATTGCCTATTAAACAGGTCGTCTGTTAGAAGAACAAACTTTCAAACAAGTTGTAATTATCTACTTGAACCTCTAGTTTTCTTTATGTCTCATGGTGTCCAAGCCTGTTGACACGCACCTCGAATTATTGACTGTTGATGCTGCCTGTCTTTATATTTATTAGGTACTGATCCACGGCCCACGTCTTTCTCTAAATTTCACAACCTACTTTCATTTTCTGTAAAGATAAATTTTTAAACCTAGTTCCAAAGATGTCAAGTATGCTAGGATATTCAATATTACACAATGCATGATTGAGAAAATTAGAAAAAACAAAATATGGTTTGCATCCTGATTTAACTTCGATCTATGTATCAAACTAATTCAAGCCTCGATTAATTTTACCTGACAGACGCGGCACCAAGATGCGTAAAGCACAACCACCCACGGTTCACTTCGGTTCTTCAACTTTGCCAAGTTCTCGATCCCACTTCTACTCAAAGAAATCACATTCTCACGGCAAAAGATATCATAAACAGTAGCTGTTCCATTTATGTGCATAGCACTATTTCCATTCCCATTAACTAGGGACCCCTCTTCTTGCTTGATGTTTCCTTTGTGGAGCCCACATTCCTTAGCCCTACCATCTTCCCACCACCACCTTCCCTCCCTCTCATGCTGCCCCGGCAGGACTGCCCTTGTACAAGGCTCACATCCTATCGAGACGTACCCTCGCAAATGCAATGCATTGATCGGTACATCCATGGCTCTTAAAAAGTTCCAAATGTCTCTGCCTTGGATGTTAGCCACAGGATTCCACTTCACCAAGCTTCCAATCCCACCGTCAGCTCCTTCAAAAGAAGGGTCCACTTGAACTACCGGGATATCTGCCCTTGTGCCTGGAGACTGGTCTTTCCTTTGCCCAGTGATCCAGGCTCTGAGACCCGTAAGGGCTTTCTTTAGGGGGAGAACTTTCCTAACTCTGCAGCACTCTTGGTGCCCATCTTCGTAAAATGAGAAAAGCCCTTTGCTTCTTACTAGTTCTTGAACCTCAATAGCATCAGGGAATGTGTACTCAATGTGAATGCCATAGCACTTCTCAACAGTATCAAAAAATTGGTATGTTTCTAGATTCAGTCTCCCTGTATCTAGGCTGAAGACCCTGAAGGGCCGGCCTGTCAATCGTGCATATTCAATCAATGCCACATCCTCGGCTCCACTGCACATATCATCATCAAGTGGAAATTTAGTGTGGTTCTTAATATTGGATGACAAAATTACCCTTTTAACCGTTGTTCAAGTGCAAAATTATGTATTCAGCAATGCACTTCACAGTTGTTACAGCCAAGAAAATCAGTATAGCGCTTTTTAAGCAAGAAGTCCAAACGTGGAAGATGGAATCAAGAAAATGAAAGAGTTGAAGTTGACAACTACGATTTCAGTTGCGGGATCCAGGACTTGTATGTAAATACTTTGATCAAGATGAAGTTCCTGGGAATTCCATATCAAAACCAATACAAAACATTGAATCATGACATCAATGTAACATTCTAGTTCAAACATTTCCCGCAACCTTTCCTGGAGCATCCAAGTTGCTCTTTCAACGCCACATGAATAGGTATGACACAGGTACTGACGATATAAAGCGCTACCTAATGGATATTGAAAGCCTCCTTTCTAGTTTCTAGTATCTACAACTGGAGTCAAAGGGGAGAGAGGGTTTATTTTATGCAGTCTTTGGATCAAGGAATTGTGGAGAGATTTGTTAAGGGAAACTAAAAGGTGAGGAAAACATAAACTTACTTTGAGAAGGAAAATCCCTACCTTTGTCTTTTTCATCCATAAATCCCTCGACTACGGATATATTCTTTGTTGTATGCTAAATAAAAAACATGTCGCAACTGGATTTTCCTGCCTACGCAAGGAGATCTGATGGGCTGGATTTCCGCAATAGACGAAACAAGAAACTCTAACATATGACCGGGACCACCAGTTCATCTTCTGATGAATCAAAATTCTTTTTTCCGTCTCTTTCAAGATTGGATACAACACAAAAGAACAAGACCGATAACGAGAAAACCCAGTTAGAAAACTGCATTGACCTCGATGTGGCAACTCAAGTTCCTAATTATCCTTTACCTCAATCTCAATCAATCACAGTGGGAGTGGAAAACCGATAATGACCGAAGTTGAATGAGAACAGTTTCAGCAGAAAACAGCTTCAATTTCTTATGGCAAAGCACAAGGAAATTTTTCACGGTCATGAGGGGAATGGAACGCAGAAGCAACTGAGATCATTTGGGTCCAAGATAGTAAAAACCATCAGGAAGAGTAACCTAAGCGTAAGAGCAAAGAACATAAGTACCTGAAAGCAATGGCAATGTCATTCCCAAACTTTTCAAGGGCCTTGTCTATAATTCGCAGAGGGGAAGCATTTTCTAACTCTTTTACCATTTTCTCATAATCCTCTGTTTCTCTCTTATCATTGACTTCTGCAAATTGTGCAACAAAAAAAAGGTCATAGGAGCAATTTGGCATGCTAATAAGCAATCAATACTAAACAAAAATAGAACTGTAGCAAGTATAAAAGTAACAATCTTCTTCTTTCTGTCTTTTTTTTGGAAACAAAATGAAAGTAATAATCTAAGACAGGAAATCTGCATACCAGAAGTGCCTACGGTTGATGCCAATGTAACAACTGAATCACTTCTCTTTACTTCTGCACTAACCATTTTTACCGGCCATTTTTGCTGGCGGTGAATATTTCCAACCACTGATTGAACACTGACTCGATTCAAGGGTTGGAATGAACTGGTCCGTGAGGCTGAATGGCAAAAGTGTAAAACAATTACATAGAGACTAAAGATGTATGAGAATCCCTTCAAATTAAAGCAAAACACATACACGTAAAAAGGTACCATCATAAGATTAGCTATATAGTATTACACTGAAATCATTTGGTTACTGTTCTAGAACAAAAAGTGTAGGAACAATGGCGGAGCCACACAGTGGGGGAAGGGTATGTGCCACCCCCACCCCAGTTTCAAACCAAAATTTCTTTTTTTCTGTTCCTATTGATATTTGGAAAATTATATATTGCACACAGATAATGTAAAAAAAAACGATGATCATAACAATGATATCTCAATGGTTTTTAGTTGAAGACCACGAGAGAGTTGGACCGAGATTTTATTCTTTTTAACAAAAAAAACAAAGTCCACCACGAAAACTAATTATACGAAGTTGCATGTAACCATAATCTTTACACCTTAACGAACAACATGCAACAACACAGGTTGACTCCCATTTTACAACATTACGAACAACAGGCAACACAGGTAGATTCCCATCAAACAGCACGACCACGGATCCAAATCCTGGCTCCACAACTGTCTAGGAAGGCAACTTCATAACACAACTTCGATATACGTGTGCATCAAACAACTCCGAACATAGTTATGACCTCAATGTATATTCCTAGAATTGCTCGTTCGAAAAATCAATGTTCTAACTTGTTGAGCTATTAAAAAACAAAAACAAAAGAAAGAAACTTCATGTCGGATAACTGTTAAAAAAGGATTTAAGAAAACATTACAAGTATCTTTTCGAATTGTCGAAAACTATTTCCATCCAAAAATGAAAAAGGTGGAGTATTAGACTGTTGGATTCGGGCACAGTTTTTGGCCAACTTTTCAGTCTAATTGAATCTGAAAAGTGGAAATTTTTCTCTACACACAGCTCTTTGGTTTCTTTTTTTCACGGACAGCTCTTTGGTTTCCAAAGCACACGAACTAGAGGGATTTCGGAAGCATTGCTCTGTTTCATTCCTAAATTTTCTCAGCGTCCAATCGGAGAAAAGGGGGAAAAATGAAAAAGAAAAGGCCGATGAGCTACGATTTTGCAAAATCCGAGAGAGAGAGAGAGAGAGAGAGAGAGAGAGAGAGAGTACCTTTGAGCTTGTTTGATGGGATTGGATTGGGAACATTGGAGGTGCGAATTACAGGAGAATAAGAGGAGGTAAAGGCCATTAGAGGGCTCAGATCGTCTCTCTTCCCACCCTCTCTCCCTCTTACTTTGGGTATTTTTCGCAGATTTTGCTGAAGTGGGTGTATGTTACGTAACTATGGACTCTCGCGCGCGCGCGCCCTCTCTCTCTCTCTCTCTCTCTCTCTGTATGTGTTCGTTCTAAAGAAGAGAGAGAAAACGAAAACAGAGAGAATGGTTGCGGGAGAAAAGACGTTTCATGGTACATTGGATTGGACGGTTGGACCTGGACGTCTTTGAGGGTGTATTTTTTTTTTTTTGGCAGCTCAGTTTTCACGGTCAACTTGTTGAGCCCGTGAAGCCAAATGATTCAAGCAATGCTAAGTATCCAAATAATTTATTCAGAAAATATTTTGAAAAAAAATTTTAGAGTTTAGATTTACTCAAAAGATAATCTAGACCCTTAATTCCTCTTTTCAGAATATTTTCTGGAAAAATTTTTTTAGGTACCTTGCATTAATAGAAGGGCTCTGCTATTCGCAGCCCTCTATTTTCTCCCATAACCCGTTAAAAATTTTCAATTATACTCGACAGTTAGTTACCGAAATTGAGATATATTTTCAGCATCCAATTATCGAAATATAATATTTTTTTCAACAGCTATTTACCGAAAATGTATGTTCGGCAGTTGTTTATCGAAAGTTGAACATATTTTCGACGTGTAGTTACCGAAATATAATCTTGTTTTCAACAACAATTTACCGAAATATTATTTATGATTTTCAACAACTATTTACCGAAATGTAGTGAGTTATGGGATAAAATAAAAGGCTGCGAATTGCGGCGCCCTAATAGAATTGATGGTGCAGTTCGGGGTTTCAAATCTAAACAGGAGTATTAAAGTAATTGGCGGTGTAAAACTTGAGCTATAAGTGCGACGTACAAAGTAATTGGTGGTGTAAAATTTGGGCTATAAATGCGACGTATAAGAGCATCCCCAATGGGGATGTAAAACCAGGTGCTATACTTATAATACAACCCAGATGTAAAAAAAACTGCTCCAATGGGGATGTAAAATAGCAATTTTGGAGATGGAAAATAGCACAAATGGAAAGGGAGATGTATATTTACATCTCCTTTTGGCTGCAGCTATAAATTACAGGTCACCAAAATCATCCAATCCAACTGAAATACCAGAATTTTGGACAGCCGGAGGTTACCTGATTTCGTCGGAAAGGCATCGGAAATTGGAAGAACACGCCGGAATCCGGTAGAACACGCCGGAATCCGGAGATGACCGTCTCGTACCCCGATTCTTGACGATCCATGGACGGCGCATGCCGCCGGCTGTTCGCCGGCTGTACCCTTCTGAAACTCTGGCCGGCTGTGCCTTTCTGTCTAGGATTTCTCCCTTCGGTTCAGAGAAAGGGAGAGGAGGGCTGGGTTGGACGCCAGAGAGAGAGAGAGAGGGGAGTCTGCTACAGAGAAAGAGAGAGAGAGAGAGAGAGAGAGAGAGAGAGAGAGGAGCCATCTGGTTTGAGAGGAGAGAGGAGGGGTGGAGTCTGTCTTCGTAGAGAGAGAGAGAGAGAGAGAGAGAGAACAGATGATAAAAGATTAAAAGAAGAGAAAGAGTAAAGTTGGACACCGGTTGGAATCCGACCGTTGGTCTTTTTTTTTTTTTTTTTTTTTATTAAAATCCGACCGTTGGTGACCCAACGGCTGTTTGGGTGTTGAAAAAAATTTGTAACGGTCCATTTTTTTCCCCTGCCTATAAATGTGTCTTAATAGAATTTTAGACAACAAAATTTTTATTCATTCTCCACAAACACTCTCCAAAAAAAATAGTGTATTAATTATGGCAGAAGGAAGTCGTAGTGCGAGAGGAAAATCGTTCAACTCCGATCAAGATGAAGCAATTTGTAATGCTTACTTGTGCATTAGTCAAGACCCGATTATTGGTACCAACCAACCAAGATCTAAATTATGGGATCGGATTGCAAAAAAATACACTGAATTCACAGGAGGCGATGTACGATCGGATGCTTCTATCAAGTCTCGATGGCAAGTCATCCAGCAGACTTGCAACAAATATCGTGGATATTTAAGGCAAATTCAAAGGCAACATCAAAGTGGAATGACAGAACAAAATGAGGTATTATTATTTTGTTAATAATATTATTTTGTTAATAATATTATTTTGTTTTCATAAGAATTTGTTAATATTATTATTTTGATAATTAATTAAATTATTTTGTTATTATTTGTATAGATTGATCTAGCGAAGAGACATTACAAAGATACTGAGACTAAACCTTTCGCCAATTTGGATTGTTGCTGGGCAATCTTAGAACACAGTATGAAGTGGGCGGATTTAACCCCACCCAGGTCCGACCCAAGATCTTCACAAATGGATACAAGTTCGGTCCCGCTATCTCCTGATTTCTCTCAAAATCCAAATTTAGACTCTCCTGATTTCTCTCAAGTTCCAAACACAGCGACTACATTAGAAGATAGCAATCCTACGAGTGGAGGTAGTGTTCAGTCTCCAAGAAAGAGGCCTCCCGGATGTAAAGCATCGAAGGCAAAATTATTGAAGACCAAAAAATCAGGAAATGAAGAACGTGAATGGATAAACTTGATGGAAAAATTCAACCAAACTACATCTGACAAGGAAAGTAGGAGAGCTGAAATGGAAGCAAGAAGAGTCGCGGCTTTGGAAAGGTCTACAACAAATGATGAGAGAAGGGTGGCGCTTGAGGAGAGAAAGGCAGCAATAAAGGAAAAAGAGATGGAAGATAGGATTATGCAAATGGACTTGGATTTGGTTCAAGACCCCCAAATGAAGGCTTATTACCAGTATCGCAAGGGTGAAATCTTGGCTAAATGGACGGCTAGCTCAAGTTCGAACGGTTATTTTCCTGATTTTCCTGATTATTGATTGTAATAATTTTTTATTGTCATATGTAATAGTCTTTAGCAATTATGTAATAATCTTGACTTTGATGTAATCGTTGAGTACTATTCGATAATAAAATGCATTTTATTTAGCTAATGAAGTACAAGACTCGATAATGAAATACAAGACTCGATAATAAAAAACAAGACTCGAAAATGAAATACAAGACTCGATAATGAAATATAAGACTAGAAAATGACATACAAGACTCGATAATGAAATACAAGACACGGGAACCTCATTCTTCATCTCCATTACGGGCCCATAGGTGTTCAATAAGATCATTGCGGAGCGAATGATGTGCCTCATTTGATCGAATCCTGCGGTTATTTTTAAAGAAATCAACCAATGCAGGAGTGATATCTCTCGATACTTGAATTGGATTGGAAGAAAGAAGTTCAGTAATTTCATCACTAGCATCGTGATCACGTTGGTCTTCAATTATCATGTTATGCAAAATGACACATGTTTTCATGATGCAGCCTAGATCCTCCTCATTCCAGAATCGCGCCGGTCCTCTCACAATTGCCCAGCGCGCTTGGAGTACGCCAAATGCCCTTTCAACATCTTTGCGACATGCCTCCTGCATCCTCGCAAAGTGTTGCTTCTTTCTTCCTTGTGGTTGAGAAATGGTTTGGACGAGAGTCGCCCATTTTGGATAGATACCATCAGCAAGGTAGTACCCCATGTCATACTGACTCCCGTTAACAACAAAATGGGCTGGAGGGGCACGACCGGCACTGAGATCATCAAAGAGATGAGATTGATCAAGAACGTTGATATCGTTGAATGACCCAGGCATGCCAAAGAAAGCATGCCAAATCCACAAATCATACGATGCAACTGCTTCAAGTACGATAGTGGGTTTTCCGCTGCGGCCACTGAAGAAGCCGTGGTAAGCAGTTGGACATTTGTCCCACTGCCAATGCATACAATCTAAGCTGCCTAGCATTCCAGGAAAACCACGCTGATTGCCCACATGTAAGAGCCTTGCAGTATCTGCTTCATTTGGTTTTCTCAGGTATTCTGCTTCAAAAATAGAGATAACGCCTCTACAGAAGTTTTGAAGAGAGTCAACTGCTGTACTTTCTCCAATCTTGAGATACTCATCAAGACTATCAGCAGGCGTCCCATATGCCATCATCCTCAGAGCTGCTGTCATCTTTTGGATACCAGAAAGACCTGCAGCTCCCGTTGCATCATTCCTTTGGACGAACGTCACGTCATGTTGTTGGAGTTTGCCCAAGATCTTGTGAAATAAGGGTCGACTCATTCGAAAACGTTGCTGAAACAACTTTTCGTCGTAGAGCGGATACTCACAAAAGTAATCATCATTGAGTCGTTGGTCAGCAGCAACTCTGTCACGGGGGATCCAGGCTCGACCGCTTGTAGAACCAACATGACCTCTTTGTTGGCGTCTTCTTTGAAATTTTTGGTATTGCCTGGCCATGATCAATTGCGCCATTGCAATCTCATCATCATCGGAGGAAGATCCGTCAAATTCTCCCAGTAATATTCTGTGGGTTAAATTGCTCATGATGATTTTTTTGGAAAGAGAAGACTGTATATAGATTTGAGTGTGAGAATGAATAATGGGGAGGATAGTATATATAGAAGGTAAGTAAATGGTGTAGTTGAGAGTAGATAAGAATAAATGACTGAAGTAAATGATGTAGGTGAGAGTAGATGAGAGTAAATGATGTAGGTGAGAGTAGATGACAGTAAATGATGTAGTTGAGAGTAGATATGAGTAAATGACTATAGTAAATGGTATAGTTGAGAGTGGGGAGTAAATGGATCAATTAAATGACGTGGTTGAGAATTGATGGGAGTAAATGGACGAAGTAAATTGTGAAACTGAAGTGGATGAGAAGTAAAAACAAAAATATGGGACGGAAGTATTTTTTTTTTTCCGGAAATATTTTTTTTTTAAGTTCTCGATTACCGGATACCAAAATTATTTTTCAACGGAAGTAGTACTTAAATTAGAATTAAGAAAGTTGAGGAAAATTAAGAAGGATTGAAAGTTTGTTAATTATCCATCTTTTTTTTACATCTCACCATTGGATAGGCATAGGTTCTATTTTACATCTAACCAACTTTTAACCACTTTTTTCATCTAAAATAACTATACAACCTCTTCTATTTTACATCCCCATTGGGGATGCTCTAAAGTCATTGGTGGTGTAAAACTTGGGCTATAAGAGTATCTCCAGCCTTGACCCATTTTAAGACTTAAATTTAAAAATGGGGCAAAAATCACAAAAATCTCTCTCCAATCTTTGACCCAAACCCTTCCCCATTTTGGGTTTTACCCATTTTTTTGCCCAAATCTGAGATAACCCATTTCTCCAACGGCTAGTTAGAGAGAGAGAAAGAGGAAGATGTGTAAAATTTGGGTTTGATGTTTGGAGATGTGTCTACTCAAAATAAATTTTTACCCAAAATTTGATTCAAATTTGAGGAAAAATATGGGTGAAGGCTGGAGATGCTCTAAATACTTGTTATATGTTGCCATCTTGTATCCACTTCATTCAACTCAAATAATGAAACTTACCACAAAAATTTAAGCGTCTTACCCTCTTCATTCGACTTAAATAATGGAACTTACCACATAAAAATTTACGCATACCCTCTTCATTCGACTTAAATAATGGAACTTACCACATAAAAATTTGTGCGTCTTGTGCGTTTGTGGTCTTTTTTTTTTTTTTTTTGGTTATCCACGCTTTTTTCCTGTTCCATATTATTCTTCAAGCTATGTGTTTGTTGGTTTGACCATTTTCTCAACATAACAACATAACGACTAGCGTGCACCTAAACTAATTTCACCGTTCACGAACAAGAAGGCCCGTCTTCGTCTTAGATTATTGTTGTATCTTTGTATCAAAAAACAAATCTTGAAACTGAGACAGTTTGGAATTAAAAGTTTGACTTCTAATAAAAAAAGATTCAGAAAAAGAAATGTAGCACACCAAACACGGCCAATGTACGAGCAGAGCTTGCTTTAGCCATCTTCAATAATGTTGTTAAAAATTATTTAATTATACCTATGACAAAAAATTAATTTAAAAAAAATGAAAATCATTTTTGAGAAAATGACAGGAAACCAGGACACAACTCATATTCAAGAATCTTTACGGCACATTCCAAAACATGTTCTATTCTCCCATGGAAGTTGCCAAATTTGTGGATAAATTCTCTCTTTGACTGCGCTCATTGTTTACGACTATATTCGGAAGAAAAAAAGATAAGTAACCCGCAACTAAGCCAATCAAGCTTCACAAACCCAACAATACTGACGTCATCTAAATTTCCACTGCATCCGTAAAATCTCATTTCAGCTACTATTTACAAAGTACCACAGCCTTTTCCTAAGCCTTTTGTATTGCCACAATTCTAAGTTTTGCATTCTAAACCATGACAAGAAAAATGCACAATGCAACGGTCAAAAATCATTTCCTTTTGCTATCATCTGCAGACGTACGGGGAACAGGGGGATAAAAAGAGAACAAATCTACTTTCAGGAAGCTGGGAAACAGCTTGAATATAAGTGAAATTCGTCAAATTGAGCACCAACAAAGCACACATATATCATGAGGTAGGCAATGAGATCTTACCAAGGGCATGCAAAAACAAGGAAAACCAGATGGCCAACCATCCATCTAAGTCCGTGATATGATATTCACATCGGCTCGCGTAATGCATGGCATTTTCGCTTGACTTGTTCAAGCTGCTGGCTTGTTTGCCGCTGAAAGGATATGTTTCGTGATTGTTCTGAGCTGAAAACATCCAGGTCTCTTGCATAGACAATTTTTCTGGTTCTTTGCCAGTTTAGAATACCGGATGGCATCCATCAATACTGACCATTCAACTCGCAGCAATGCAACTTTAAGGCTTGTTTATGCCTGATACTTTTGCTTCCAGAAGCTGTCTCAATAAATCCTGGTAGCTAACTTCTGTATGTCCCTTTCGAGGTACAATTTGCAATTCAGAACAGAGTACCAATACTTCAAAAGGATCCAGATGTTTGAGGATCTCCGGCTCTCGATAATAGTCCTGGTAAAACCACCAGTTTTTGAATGGAAAAATGAACCGGTACATAACGTATTAACCAGAAACGCAATTGAACAAAAACAGAAGAAATGAAAACACCAAGCAAAACGCAAGTCAAAATCAAACTGAACCACTAGCAATATTGTCAAGAATATTCTAGATGTGCATAATACAGGCACAGCTTTATTTAAGTTATGCTTACCTTTTCTGTGAAGATAACCACGGGCTTCGAACCAAACTTGGCCTGAAGAATATGAAGTCTCGTTCTAATACTTTCAATATCCTAGGTAGATTGAAATCCACACAAAGGGGGAAAAATAAAATCAGAACCTGAAATATATCTGAACCTGAATCAACTAAGAGGAACTAATCTAAAAGAGGAGCAGAAAAAACAACAAAAAAATCAAAAGCCTTTGTCGTCCGTTTACTTTTTAAGCTTGATATGTGCTCCAAAACTAGTCCACAATAAGTTGGTACAAATAACAAAAATGGTGCTACAAACAAAATAACCTCCAAAATTATCCCTTGCACTTGCATGATAAGACAATGTCAGGCCGTGTTCCTAGTCCTTGTAGATAGGATCGTGAATGTAAGCATAAAAGTGAACCCATAGGCCATGGGAGAAAACAAATTTACCTTAATTTGAAATAAATGATGGTCGCTGAAGTCTAATCGATCCACCTGCAATGCTCCTATCTGCAATGAGTTATCAAAATAACAAATAATAAGGCATGAGAGCAACACGGGACAGAAAGAAGTCATGACACCCAGGATTTGGTTGACGTCTCCAATGGATAATTCTTTTGGACAATAACAGGTATCAATCCTAGGATTTCCAAGAAGAAGCATTACAAAATGGTGGGGTGGGAGGGAGGGGAAGTTATACAGAAAGAAAGATAGAAGAAACATACCCTTTCAATTCCCTGCACAAAGGCATTCGCAAAACCAATTGCAGAAACACATAATACAACCGTGTTATCCACAGACCTCAAAGGCAATTTACAGGAATTGTCTTTGACTTTGAAAAAATACGAAGGAGCCATTCTGGTGAAGAAAACAGGCATAGATTCTTTGATTTTCTTCAGTGTAGACTCAATGGCATTTATATTCTCGTTATCAGCCTGCGTGAATCAAGGACAAAATACCTTCAGTACATTGTACTAAACCTACTACATCTATCTCATGTGTGCGAGAATGCATATATACACCCAAATTATAGAAAAAAATCCATACTTTTGGTGAAATGGTGCTAGATGGATTCAGTGTATTATACCAAGTCTGCATGATGGAGGACAACAATATCTGCTCGACAGAGGGCAGCTAAAGGTTCCCTTAATGGTCCAAGTGGTAGTAGCTTCTTGTTTCCCCATGGATTCATCCCGTTTATCATTACAATCTCAATGTCACGCCACAGGCTCAAATGCTGTCTTCCAAAATAAGAAAATCATGGTTCACAGACTATCAGTAGATTTCCTGTGCTATACGAGAAACAAGAAAAGAAAGCTTGTGATGAATATTGTTCCACGATGCAACAAAAGATGCATTACAACAGGAACAAGACTTTATTTTACCTGCATTCCGTCGTCTAAAATTGCAGCTCCTATTTTGTCCGACTCCAAATTACTTCCCATTTTCTGGTTAGAACAGCGTCCCTTGAAGCATGAACCAATACAGGGATCCATGTAACTGTACCTTTCAAGAAAACTAGTAGCAGTGGCTGCTCGATTTGCACCTACACCAATCTTGGCAGATGTGCCCAAAAGATGCATTTGAAGCATTTTTGCTTCATCCCCACCAGCATATCCCTGCCAGGAAAATGAACTCAATCCACTGAAACACCAACAAAATTACTCCTACCTACAGAGTCCTACCTGATTGAAGATAGGTGATTTATCACACACTGGTTACACCTAGCACTAGCAGTAAATAGAGTTCGCAGATCAATACGTTTCAAGAAATACACAGGAAGAAATCTTGAAGTTAAGAACAAGAATTAAAATGCATACCATTCACGAAGTAAAGAAAAAATCCTCAAATTTTCATTACCAAGCTAATGACCTTCTCAAGAACATTCAAGTAAAGCAGCCACATTCTTTAACAACATTGAGCTTTTTTTGTAACCCACACCAAATTCATTAACCTGTGCTTAGTTTTTCCACATTCCCCATTTGTTCACTTCTAGATTATTCAATAAATGGTAAAACTACCAAACAATGAAAAAGCTAAACACTATCTATCCAGAAGATTATACTACATTAACACTCTTCTTCTTTTTTTGGCACGTCGAGAATTTATAGATTAACACTCTTTGATTCTCTGTCTAAAGCCTAAACTGGTCAGGTAAGTACCGAATAATTGGCCGATAAAGAGAACTGTAACTATAAACCCACAGCTTGAGTTTGGTCAAATCGTCCTCTAAACATCATGCATACACATATAAAAATAATAATAATAATTTTGAAGCAACAAGAAAGACCATCAGGTCCAACCCCAAATCCAACAATAATTTACAACTTTAAAGAAAAAAGAAAAAGTACTCTAGTAAGAATGAGAGGTGAAATTCCAGAATCAGCCAACCAGCGAGCAATGAACTCAACCATCGGCGTCTTCCCATTTCCTCCCCACGTCAAATTCCCAACACTAATCACCGGCACCGGCAGCCTTCAATGCACAAAAAAAACATCAAAAATCTAAAACAACATAAGGCCTTAATTGAACAAATGGCAAAATGGGTTTTTCGATTCACGTTTAAAGAAGACATCTCTCTGGTCGATTACTTCGAAAAACAAGAGAAGGAACATTTTACCAGCAAAAAGAAAAGGGAAAAAAATTAAGGCCTAAATTGGACAAAAAGCAAAATGGGTTTTCCGATTAGCATTGAAAGAAGACAACTTTCTGGTTGCGTACTGGGAAAAACGAAGGGAGGGAAGATTTTACCGGCTTTGGCGGAGCAGACCCAAGTGGTAGAAGCGGTGGCGGAGGAAGACAGCGAAGCCGTAGAGAGAGGAAGCGAAGGAGAGGAGAGGGATGAGAGATAGTTGGGAAGTAGGGAGATTGGTGTGTCTTTCGGATGGTGGAGTGTGGGCTATTTGACTCACCAGTCTTCGTAATTTCTCCATGAGACATTACTGTGTGTCTTCCGGGAGGAAACACACAGCCCTAAGAAGGGTGTCAAAAAAAACCCAAAAATGCTAGGTGTACAACTATTTAAACACAATATCTCCCACACGTGGGTTCGTGTTAAATGCATGAGACCATCGAGTATGTAAGAGGTCGTGTTTGATGCGTGTTCAAATAATTGTGCACCAATAGCATCTCTCGGAAAGAACCCTAGGGTCTAAGTACCAACTCTCAACCAAAACTGCGTTCTTTGCGTCAAACCGCTCCAGACGCACTTGTGTTTGGAATTGTGTTAGTAGCATTCCTCATAAATAACTTTTCGCAAAATCTACCGTTCATCTTGTGAACTCCGTAGTATGGTAAATTCTCACAAAAATTAACGTGATCGGTCATCAATAAGTATATAAAAATTGAATTTTGATTTTGTAATATTTTAACGTTAAATTGTCCATAACCTTCTATTTTATCAATCAAAATTTAATTTTTGATGTACCTATCATTATTCGATCAAACTGATTTTTTTGTAAATATAATATTTCTTACAAGCTGAACAATTTAGATTACTGCAATAAAAGCATAAGGGGCCCACAATAAATGCGCGAAAACCGTAGAGTTTTCAACTTAAGTGAAAAGAATTTAAACTCTGTGGTGAGATTTGATGAGAAATGAGAATAAAAGCCAATCAAAATATTATTTCGCACTTTTTTATTCATTTTTTTATTAGAGCATTCAATTTTAAATGAGTGATTTTAATAAGAAAATTCCGATCATCTTTTTTTTTCCCTTATCAAATCCCTTACTTCAAAGCAGAAAAAGTGCGAGTGGGTGTATGGAGTTGGTGGCGGGCAAGCCCTTTTTTTAGAGGTCCAAATTCCAAGTCTAGTTTGTACACTTCAAAAGGAGTTTTTTCTTCTTTTTTTTTAATTTTGGAATATTAATTGAAGCTTTATTAATTACTGTAAGATCTTTCAATTGTTCAACTGTAATAATAAAGTTGCAATCCATTTCAACTGTAATAATAAAGTCACTTTGCGAATTAAATCACAAAGTTGCAATCCATTTCAAACAATCTTTCATTTTGATTGGTTATGCTTTAGGCTCCACTGAGTAACACGAAGAGAAATTAAAACGGCTATCAAGTGATCAATGAGTCTTGCGGTTCAACAAGAGCATCGCTTTACTACTTAGGATTACAATGACAATGAAATGAAAAAGAAAACCACCACGATTTTGGCCAAGCGGACACAAGAAAGTAATAAGTGTTTGTTCTCTATCAGGTTGTATATTCGAATCCCACAAACGCCGTAACATTCCATACCTTGCCATTTGAGGAATTGTGGTCATCAACTTTAGAGTCAGATAAATTAGTCGCAGTGTGTGTAAACTAAATCTGATGACAAAAATTCTTATACAATACAAGCCATGAAAAATACGAACCATGAAGTACTCATATAAAGGGATTCACAAATGATAAGTAAACACCTACTAACCACACTCCTCTCATATATGTTTGGGTTCAATTTCACAGTTAAATGTGTGAGGCTTGCATATATGTAAGATATGGTGTGATTGTAGTATTCCTACGGATTTGGGGGCCTATTATACCCAAAGGAGGGATGATACGGTGCACCAGCCGCATAGCACTGTGTTGTGCGACATCCTAGCAATCAGTTCAGCATTCTAATGGTTCAAATTTCATCTCCATCTTAATAGCATCTGAGCCCTTTGTTGCCGAAATAAAATATAGACGGTTGAATTGCTAAACGTACTGTCCAAATATACACAGCAAGCCGCACAACACCTCCCCAAGTTCAGGATAGAAGCGGTACCTATTGTGATTCCAAAATAGAATTCATCCCCAATCTAAAGCATGATATGCACTGTTGCAATTGCAGAGCTGAATAAGTGAAATATTATATGAAAAAAACAATATGATCGCATAATGATAACTACATGACAAAATTCGATTGCAATTATTTTTTTGAAAATAATAGTATTCCCTCCGTCCATATTTAAGTATCTTGCTTCGTAATTCCAACTTATTAAAAGACATCATCATTACACATTTCACATCAATTTTTACCTCCACTTTTCATTCTTATCCTCTATGAAAATATCATCGTTACATTTTTACTCACTAATTTTTCAAAATGGAATCTACTTTTAGGTACAAAATGGAATCTATTTTTAGGTACAAAATGAAAAATTCACCAACATTTATCCACTAACTTTACAAAATGAATACTTATAAATGGACAATCAAAAATGAAATACTGGACTATAAAAAAGGAACGGAAAGGAGTATATTTTAATGACTGAGTTACCGATATTTTATTGACTTGATTTTTTTAACTTAGCTCATCTAATCAAGCTCCGTAACATGAACTGTTCAAATTTAAATATCAGAAGAAAAAAAAAAACCGTTTTCCATTCGCATTAGCTGCTGTGCACCGAGGCACTGTTGTGACGTTATGTTAATGGCAGTCTTTGTCAAAATTCATTCAAAATTTGTAAGAAAAAGTCTCCAGAAACCAGACATAATATAAAACTAGGAAAATGAGTAAAGACGGGCAGCAGCCCAGTGGACACGCAAACTCTTGCGGGCAAACGGGCAGCACCAAAAGCAGTAGTATTTCTCTGAAATCGTTTTTGGATTTTGAAAAAGGTTTTCGAATTTTCGATTGACCGAAAGAGAGAGAGAGAGAGGGAGGGGTTTTCGAGCTAATAAGTGGAGAGTGATAAATAGATAAAAGTAAAGAAAAAATTTACTGGAGACGTGCACTGAGAGGGAGAGGATGGTTTTCGAAAACCAAAACGAACGAGCCCTACCCGACTCGCTCATAAAATTATTATTCAATGCCCTTGGGCAACGCCACGTAGTGCTTCAAATTATTTCTCCATTACATATTTGTGAGGTTCTCGTTACATGAAACTCACACAAATGTGTGCAGTGAATTAGGCCCCGTTTCAGAAAGCCGAATAAGTACTTATTTTTTAAGAAGATAATTTCAAGCTCAAAAATAATAGATTTATTGAAATCTAAAAATATGTAATATGGATCTTCTTTAAGAGATCTCAATGAGATCTTTAATACGGTGCAAAAAAAATTAAAAATTTATTTTTGGTTTACATTATCTTTGCGTTTGAAAATGTGAAATAAATACTTATTTTTTAAGAAGCTGTTCTGAAACGGACTCTTAGAGTTTGGGACTTAAAGAAGAGTTTGGAACACAACCACGTAGTGACCAAGTACATTGAATAGTCATTGTTAATCTGGTCTGTCTGTCTGTCTCTCTCTCCACTTGGCGACAATCATTTATTACCCTCGGACTCCCTCCAAGCCTCAGCCTCGGATCTAGGCTCGGTCCTCAAAAGCGACTCGAAAAATCCAAACCCTCCCCCAGAAATCACGAAGCGATAGAGGAGAGAGAGAGAGAGAGAGAGAGAGGAGAGAGAAAATCTCTAGAGAGAGAGAGAGTGTGTCCAGTGTGAGGCTCGGAACCGAAAAGCATGGGTCAGATCGTGAAGAGGAAGAAGAAAGGGAGGCCGTCCAAGGCAGATCTCGCACTCCGCGCCGCCGCCGCCGCCGCCGCCGTCGCCGTCGCGGAGACGCCGGAGGCGGCGGAGAGGCGGAGCCTCCGGCGGCGGAACGTCAGGTACACGTTCGACTTCGACGACTACGTGGACGACGACGAGCTGGAGGACGAGGACGCGTGGAGGAGGGAGAAGAAGCTGAAGCTGTTACTGAAGCTCCAGCAGCAGAGCAAAGAAGAAGAAGGCGGCAGCGGTAGCGAGTCGGCTCCGAGTCGGACTCGGCGCGTGGCTCGCGCGCCCGCTGCCGCCTCGGGGTCTTCAGAGGAGGACGGGGGTAATCCATTGAAGAAGAGGAAAATAGGTGGTGATGTTGACGAGGATGACGAGGATGGTGTGAATGGCGGTGGTGATGACGGAGATGGAGAGGTATATAATCTTAGTTTGCATAATCGTTCGGCAGATTCTTCGCTGGCGCTCTCAATTGTCGCGAATGTGCGAGTTTAGTAGTTTGAGGTGTTTTCGAGAGACGTTTTTGTGCTCGTGCTAGCTCCCTATTACGTGACACAACTGGGTCTGGAGCAGTTCGGGTGCATGAGAACCCATGTGTATCGAACTTTTGCTCCGGACGCAATTGTGTCTCGAGTTGTGGTCTCGAGTTGTGTGAGTAGCATTCCTCCACGCGACTTAGGGTACAATTAATGAGAAATGCGGTTTGGAGCATCTCTCACCCTTGCTCGCATTTTTTACTTAAATTTGAGTAAAAGCTTGATTGGATATGTTGCACTCCAATGGCAAACCCAAATCCAAGTAAAACTTCGAGTAAAAGCTTCATTAATTGCTAAAATTGGAAGGATTCATATAGACTCGTAAAATTTGAGTAAAGGTTTGATTTTTCCTTGGTTTGAGTAAAAGTTTCAAGTCCAAAACTCACTTCGGTATATGTTTTCGGGTAATGATCTTCAAATTCCCATTTATGGAAAAAAATGGAGTGTATCAAAAGTTGGAGTGTGAAAATCATTTTCCCTGTTTTCAAGAGTAGAGGGGATTTTAGGGGGCTGGAGATGCTCTTAAGGCATAATTAATGAGAAATGCGAATTTTTTTCATGGATGTATATAGCAGCCCTGGTCTCATTAAATTTTGATCGAAAAAGAGGAACATGAAGTAAGCAGGATTTATAAGTAATTATGTACGTCGAAGAGAGAGAAATTGGGGGTGTTTTGTGCCTTTAACGCAGGGAGGAGAGAGAGAGTGGGAAGGAGTATTCCACCTCAGCTGAGTTCAGTGAGATTTTTTCTTATTGGTCCAGACTTCTATATTACTCTATCCCCCCCAATGTTTATCTATGTCGGGGAATTGATATTAACGGTCAGGTCAACTGTCATAACTCCTAACTCCCCCCCCCCCCCACCCCCCCCCCCCCCCCCCCCCACACACACACACACACACACAATCTGATAACGCTCCAATTTTCTCTCTCTCAACAGCACGCAATACGCAGCTTTTCTCTCCCTTTCTGCCTACCTTGTCTGTCCTGTCTGTCTCTGTCTCTATCTCAAGTAGTATTTGCATCTACATGCATCAATTTAATTGGTTTAAGCTCTTTTGGGTTCGGTCTTGCTATTGTCAGCCCAATAAACACACTAGAAAACAAGAAAAATACGTATTTTTGTGTACTTTTTATACCCTTTAATACACATTCACACACTCATTATTGTTTCCATAATATAAGGTTCAAGTTTTTTCACTCGGGCGTTGTACTATTATTTTGGGTTTATGTCATGTAATTCAGATAGTTGTATTTTTCTACCGCTTGAAATTGAAAACAACAGTTCAAGTTTTTCGTGTGTATGACAGGTAGGGACACCAAAAGAACCAAAAGGGGCCGACTCTGTTCCAGGTTTTTTTCATATTGATTGGTGCATTTGTAGCTTTAAATTGTTGGTTTGTAAGAACTGTCTTTTGTACCATGTTATTTGATATGGGCTTGTTGTATTTTGCTTGTGTTTGATCAGGAACGCCATCGGCTCCTCCACTGGGTTTTGCTTTGCCTGACAAGAAATTGTTGGAGTTGATTCTCGATAAACTCCAGAAGTAGGGATACTGGCTTTCCGTCCGTCTGATTACAAATGTATTTCTTAATCTGAAGTTCAGAGCTTCTCTCATTTCTAATTGGTTGAATTTGTCAGGAAAGATATTTACGGCGTGTATGCTGAACCAGTTGATCCTGAAGAGGTACTTGATTCTCTGTTACCATTGTGCCAAACAGATCAGCACAGCTTCTGCTTTTGGCTTATAATTTCAGAAATATTATATTTAAGAAGATGCATTTTGATCTTCTCAATGATCAAATTTTACAAGCAACAAACTTCCATGCTAAATTTCCCAGGAATTAATTATATCCCATGAATTTGCATTGTGTAATGTGTTGTTTTTCTTGTAGCTTCCTGATTACCACGAGGTGATTGAGCATCCAATGGACTTTGCCACGGTGAGGAAGAAGTTGGGAAATGGAGCATATTCTACCTTGGAACAATTTGAGGTTGGTATCTGCATTTTGTCCTTAATCTCTCCTTTTAATGGTCAATGGTTCATTTGTTGTCCCATGTATAGTATGCAACCTTGTTTAGCTGATTTTATTGCTCCTGTACCAATTAAATTGTTTTTTGTTGTTAATTTCAGCATAACTAGTCTTCGATATGCTTTCATCAGGGGGCATGCTATTTTTGAGTCACAAGTTTAGAGTCGCCAAGTGTTTTGTTGCTAATATAGACTATTTATGACTTTTTTTTATGCTTTCTGGTATAATTTGCTTGCATTTGAGGCGAGAGATAATGTGTATTTCTAGCTTTTGGTTCTATAATGTGTCAAAAAACATCAAATTGACACTGATTCTGGAGCATCTCGTTAAGTTTTTGGAGAAAGGAGATTGTTCCTGTACGTAATTTTTAACCAATCAGCACCTAATTTATGCTGGAATCTCCACTTTTTACAAACCTCAACTGTATTTGCAGTGTATAGGTTAGATTTTATTAGTCCTGTGTTTGCCCGTCCTCCATCTTGCACCCTATTATCTTGATGGTTTATCTTAGGGTAGAGCATCTTTTGCGCTTGGCTGTGGCACTTTTTGTCTTTCGGCAACTACCTTGACAATAAATTTGTATGATTTGGACAGCATTATCCGGGAGAGAAGTGTATCAAATTTATCTCTCAACCATCTTTTCTTATGTTGACATGCCTCTTAGAAATTTCATAAACTAAGCTTTATCCTTGCATAATCTTCTCTCAAGGCACAATAAGGAGAAGTAATGTAATCATGTTTGAAAATTAAACGTGTAAGTCTCTGACCAGTGGCTAGCATCAAGAGGGGATACAAAGGCCTTTTGTCCTCTAGCAATAGTTGGTCTGTTCCTTTTTACTTCATTTCTTAATGTACTTAGGTTTCACTGCAAACAGTGTGGTCTAGATACTTTTCTTCATTCCATAGTATATCTTTCTTTCATTCATAAAGGCACCTTGCTTTTTCTTTTTTGGTAGTCTATCAACGACAAATTTATAAATTGGTAATGAAGTTAATGTTACTTTCTACTTGCCCGAAAGAAGTTTATGTTACTTTTATATGGGTTCCCTTGCTCGCTTTACTATATGATTTCTGTTCTGATTTCCAACATTTGGAGGACAGTATTGGAAGTTAATCTTAAATGGATAATATATGAATGCTTCAACGATGTTTCCCAAAAAATGTGCCTTTCTTACCAGGAATTCTTTTATGGTGGGATGCAACTAGTTTATCTACCTATATGTATTATTTATCAGGGGATGTGCTTGTGTTATAAGTGGTTTTCCTAGTGAAAGGATGCCGGTATCAGTTAGTCTACCTTGGTGTTGTCATTGTAAACATTGAATGTGAGTGAAGTGGTATATACGACTTCCTTTCTTTTTTGCTCTTCCATTGACCCTCCTTCCTCTTCTAGACTGGTTTGTAAATTTTCTTCTTTTTGAAAGCAGAGTGATGTTTTCCTAATTTGCGCAAATGCAATGGAATACAATGCGCCAGATACCATATACTATAAACAGGTATAGACTTTCTTAATTTCCTTTCAGATCAATTCCGTTCATTTTACCAATCCTGGTGTGTTGATCACTCAATCTGGTTACATAATTATTTTGGAAAGGCACGGTCCATCGAAGAGCTGGCTCAAAAGAAATTTCAGAGATTAAGGGGTCGTGCTGAACACTCTGAGAAAGAGCTCAAGTCAGAAGATGTAACAAGATCTGACTCATTGGTTAAGAAGCAAATAAAGAAGCCAATGAACAGAACCGCACAGGAACCAGTTGGCTCTGATTTCTCCTCCGGTGCCACTCTCGCCACACCTGGGGATCTTCAAAGTGGGTCAAATGCAACGCAAGCTGGTGGTTTCGAGAAGCTTAGCAAAGTTGATGGCCCTGTAGAGGGTAACACTTCCTTGACTGAGAACATTTTGGACAAGGCAGAAGATTTATCCTCAGGTATATTATCTTAGGGCTTGGTTTATACCAGTTTATAGATAAGTTCTTGAGCTTAGTGATGGTTCTAATGATTGTTTCCCTTGGATCAGATTCCTAAACTTTTTCTGGTTTAAGAGAAGCAAATGAAAGATGTAACAGATAAATATTTGGTCCTCCGTCCCCATTTGTTCGTCTGTTTTTACCAAAAGTTTCCTTCAATCAGGTCAACTAGTATGGTTTTTTTTTTTTTTTTTTTGTGAAGGAAAAATCAAGAATCTTTTCATATAATGCAAAGCTGGGACCATTTTTTTGCATAACAGATTTGAATATCATCTCCAAATATCAATTGAGAGGTTCATATTACAGTTGTTCACTTCTCATTACTCTGTTTCCTTTATTCTTCCAGGGAGGGGTGCTCTATCTAGACTGGGGAGGAAGCCTCACATCCATAATGATAACCGTCGAGCAACGTACAACATTTCCAACCAACCAGAGTCCAGATCCGAGTCTGTATTTACGACCTTTGATGATGATATGAAGCAGCTGGTTCCCGTAAGTGACTCAGAAACTACTCTTCCTCTTCTGCATTGGTCACTTTGCTTCTTACTCAAGTGTTGCTCATTTTTCTGAATCAGGTCGGGCTTAATGCAGATTACTCTTATTCCAGGAGCCTGGCTCGTTTTGCTGCAACACTGGGGCCCGTTGCTTGGAATGTTGCCTCCAAGAGGATTGAACAGGGTCTACCTCCTGGGTTCAAATATGGTCGTGGTTGGGTTGGAGATTATGAACCACTTCCAACACCAGTATTAATGCTGAATAATTGTTCCCCTAAAGAGACTGCTCTTAAAAAGGATGATAACTCTTCTAAGAGCACCCCACTTTCTGCCCAGGCACATCCTGTTAATGTCCCTAGTTTTAAAAAGGGGGACTCATCTTTGTTTGGTGCTGCTATAACCAAAACCACCTTCAATCCTACCGCGAGTACTCCAGTAAGGGAGCAGTCTGTTAGGGGCGCAAATTTGGACGGGAAACAGCCTTTCTTTTGTTCTGAAGGAAGCAGAGGTACTACAACTGCGAGCGTAAATTATCCGCAGCAAAGCCCCCGATCCAGGAATATTGAACCGGACAAAAAGGTTATAAAGCAAGCTGAATTGAATTGTCCTGCCCCCTCAGCCAATCGAAATATGGATGATTTTGTTGCAGAGAAGCAGATTCCAAATGGCGATGTCCCTGCTTCACGGTCAACCGAGACAGTCTCAAGGAACGGGAATCTTTCACAGGCTATACCTCTAAAGCAGACGGAGAATAATAGAAAAGTCTCAAGTAAGAGTTTGGGCAGAAACAGGATGGTCACTTCACCCACTTCACCCTCTGATGGTCTTCCTAACCAAATAGTTTCAGATGCACCTTATTTTTCCCATGGACCGGAGCAAGGTCTTAGTGACCCTGTCAGGTTAATGAGAATGTTAGCTGAAAATTCTCAAAAACAGCAGAAATCATTTAATAATCCCCAAGTTGACAACAAATCGTCTCTTGTGCCATTGGCTCCATCGTCAAGGAGTGAGGATTCAATCAATGCAACTGCAGCTGCTGCACGAGCATGGATGTCAATAGGGTCTGTGGGGTCTAAAGCAGCTGCAGAAAATACAGGCACCCACAAGAATCAGATGCACTCACTCAATAATCCTGCTATGGAACCCCAGCCGCAAGTTTCCCACAAGAATCAGATGCACTCACTCAATAATCCTGCTATGGAACCCCAGCCGCAAGTTTCCCACAAGAATCAGATGCACTCACTCAACAGTTATACTAGGGAACCCCAGTCGCAAGTTTCCCAATTTCGTGGTGATTTTCCTGGGTTTGGGATGCATTTTCAGCCTCCGAAAGCCAGCTATCCACTTCAGCCCTTTATGATACCCCCTGCTCAAATGGGCAATGAAGCTCAAAACCGACCAATGATTTTCCCTCAGTTAGTGACGGCTGACTTGTCTAGGTTTCAGATGCAGTCTCCTCGCCAGAGTTTAAATTCGCCAAGGCAACAAAGATACAAACAGGAATCAGTTCCACCTGACTTGAATCTCAGTTTCCAGTCATCTGGGTCACCTGGGGGACAATCTTCAGGAGTTATGGTGGACTCTCAGCAGCCAGACCTAGCTTTGCAACTCTGAGGTTTCCAATTTCTTGAAGAAATAGGATAGAGAAGAAAGCTGGGCATTTTACCACGGCATTGCCTCCTCTTTTTCAAGGGTGGTTTGAATTGGGGAGAGTTTGGATTGGGGGTTACTTCACCAGTTTTGGACCAAATATTTGAAATGAAGATCTCTTTTAAGGTCTTGACTGGGGTTTTCCCAGTCGAAAGGACGTCGAGATTAGTTTGATAAAGAGGCAACAGATAAACGACAGGATTCAATGAGAGCCTGCAAATATAGATATGGAATTAGCTGCTTTCTTTCTTCTGCGTTAGATGAGGATTACCCAGTTGCGGCGAACATATTCAGGTTAGTGTGTCAGAATGAGCTGAGGTGAGGTAAGTTAGTATGTAGACCACCGCTCCATGTTTACGAGTTCTCAGATCCAGTGAATTACTACACATGAAACCCATTTGTTGTATTGTACATTAGGTATGGGTGGATGAGTAATTTGTTGAGACTTGTGTTGCCTATGATTTTTATTGCCTTTGATTTTGCTGTATTCTTAGGCATTTGCTGTTGTATCAAGTTCATTAATGATTGTATCACACTGTGATGATAGGAGGAGAGTTTTCTCTTTCCACAAATAGTTTTCTGATTGAATTCTTTTATCTTTTTGCTAGGCACATAGCATTTCTGCAGGATACGAGTTACCCTGTTGGGTTTGTCACACCAATACCAATAGACAAATAAAGCATTCTTCCTTGCAAGACTTTGCTTGATACATTGTAACAGGAATTAGAATCATCTTTTTCCTTTTTTGAGTCAAAGATGTTATAAAACCAAATCAACAACGGAGTCTAATTGAGAATTTCCGTTGCACCAAAAGAAAAAAAAGAAGAGTCTAATGGATACAGTGCCGGACCGGCACAAGGACCGGGTTTATTTCCATGGATGTGGGTGAAAATCCTCCAAGCTCAAGCTCTTGGCAAGGAAAGAAGGGGAAATAGATTCCGGAGGCTTTGCTTACGCTTGGTCTTCAGTTTTTTCCCACGGGACTTCTTTCTGTTTCGCGGCAACACGCACACATCACCGGTGCACACAATTTGGCTGGAGGGTGAGGATTCTGAGAAGCAGCCCAAGAAATTGAAGAACAAGGCCATTGAGGCTCTTTGCTGATGAAGAAATGAATCAGGCTCTGCTGTGTTTTCCTTTGTTTCTCTCTCTCAAGCACGAGGAGGGGTATATATAAGGAAAGAGAACTGGGAAATGAATTGAATGGTCCTACGCTTTGTGTAAAAGTTGTTAAGAGGCTGTTTATGCTCCTTTAAAAACCAATAATATTTTTTTCCACCATGTGGAGAAGAAAACAATTTAGTTCATTCATATTTGGAGCCGTTGGACGCCAATGGAATCCATCATATATTTGTAAAATTCGTGCATCGGATGGCTCTGAACACGCCTGTTTTCATTTCTTTTATCCATGTCAGATATTTGGTCAATCACTAACCACTCTTAACTAGTGTATTTCAGTAGGCCAAAGAGGACCCAGCTTTTGATAAAATAAGCTCAGTCTATATCCCATTCCAGATGACCTGATCAAATTCCTGGATGAGTAAGAGTTGACATTCCCCATTCATGTTCGAGTCACATTAAATATTATCAAAATCCAAAACAAGAAAAATAATCTGCTTTAAAAATGTACGGGTCACATTCTTGCATATGTCTATGATCAAGACTTTTTTTAATCCAGAACATCCTGTCGTAATTGTGTCAAATGAAGCTGGAGAGAGAGAGAGAGAGAGAGAGAGAGAGAGAGAGAGAGTAATGTAGTACTAATGAAAACTAAAATGGCACTAGGAAATTCCATTTCGTGAGAGAGAGAGAGTAATGTAGTACTAATGAAAACTAAAATGGCACTAGGAAATTCCATTTCGTGAAGAGCCAAAAGGCACAACGCATACTTTTACTAAGTGAAATCACGCTTTCAAATATCCAACTTAGAAAAGAGAGACCGTCTCAAACGAGCAACATAAACAAGAAAGGATAGAACCGGGTAGATGACTAAAGGATTTACATATTCAAGCATGTTTTCATTGAGTCATATTTACATAATTTCATCTTGACTTCACTCAGAATGATCCAAACGTGTTCTCGCCACTGTATGTCATGTAAAGGAAACCATCCTCGTCTTTGTGTTCCTCATAAATTGCAGAAATCATGGCAGCTGCGGCAGCAACATAAGATACATGAGTTCATGATGCAAGGAACTACTACAAATTCAGAAGCATATGAGAGAGAGAGAGAGAGAGAGAGAGAGAGAGAGAGAGAGAGAGAGAGAGCCAATAAAAAACCCTCACCAGTAGGTGGTAAAATGTTCTTAACAAAGATAAAGATGGCCTTCTCAGCACTAAGCTTTATCCTCTTCCGAACAACATATACGAACTGCCCAACAGTCAAATCAGCAGGAACCAGATACCTGCAGAGATTATGGTGTAAGAAAATCAAAAGGATACACAAACTCAATACATCGTAATCAATTTGTCGTGCATCTTTTCACAGGCATGACGATAATGCCTAAACATGGGAAATATGGCAAAAAAATTGATGCTTCTGCCTCCAAACAGATTTGATTTGAAACTTAATAAGGTTCGTATTAGAATAATGATGTAAGGGCTCCAAGAAAAGCCTTGGCACTCTACCACGAGTTGAGCACCAGAAGCTTTTTTGATAGTGCAATTATTTTTCACCAATATTTAACGTTAACTTCTTTCAAATGCTCGTTGCAAGGGGATGGCACCATTTGCAGAACCGCACGAGGATGGTAAAATCGAATGTTTGTTGCGGGTCATCACTGTGAAAGATTCTCAGGTCATCACTGTGTGCTTAGACAATTGTCGAGTCCAACACCCTTACACGCGTATTTGCATACACGTACATATACATGCAAAGGCCAATCTTTATTATACGGATCAACACACAAAGTTACATGAGTTCATCTTCTCCCCCAACCTCAAAATAAAAAATCACAAAGGCAGTAAGTAACGTAATAAATCAACAAATAAAAGGTACTGATGCAACAGACATACAATCACGCCAAAAAGAGAGAGAAAAAGAAAAGGGGATTGATTTGGTCAATTTCATCTATATCCAGTCAACCCAGAAACAACTTCAAAAAAGTGAAGTAAAGGGTAATCAGTACTAGCATGGTGACCAAACCAATCAACAAACCCCTAAAAACTACTTCCAGCAAAGTGAAACAGTCGCCACTAGGCTTTGAAATTTCAACTACAAATATAAAGACACGGAGCGGAATGCAAGAAATGAAATGAAAATAATTATCTGACCATGTTTTTCAAAAGTATCGGTAAAATAAACAAAATAACCTACTAACTTAAGATACATTACAATATTAGCAGAGTTTATTACATAATTGTCCTGGATTTTTGGTTGCCCAGCGCTTTGTGCAGGGTAAAAAGTACCGGACGAAAGTACACAAGTTAGTTGGTTTTTTTTTGTAAAGAGAATGAACTACTGCAGCAATATACTCACTTTTTCTTGTCAATGTCAGGGATGTCACTTCTTTCAGCTTTCTCAACAATCACCTATGAAGAAGGAAACACATAAAAACTCAACAATCATTTACACGCATAATCCTATAGGACGACCACGAGACCATCTTACAGATAATCAAATCAAATTTCCCTACCGGGATTCTATCTGGATACTTCTCCCGGATACGAGCAGCTTCTGCCTGCCTCCTTTCTGAAAAGTAAGACAAACACAATAACAAATAAGATAAACACAAGAGATTAGTCAAAACAAAAGCTAGAGAAAAAGAAAGGCATTGAAACAACATTCTGAATGATCATAGAAATACCCCTCCAATCAAGCTGGTATAACCATAATTGCAATTCACAGCTATATTATATTATGAGAGGGGGAGTTTGTGGGTGAGCCAAGGGAATGCAGAAGCAATATCCATAACTGGTCCACATTGACTATCAGTTTCGTCCAAATCTTCTTCTTCAAGAGGAAAGACCAGTATTATTTGGCTCAACCTTGAACACGAACCCCATATTATTCATTCAATAAGAGAAAAGAGGGCAGTTCACGTATATCTTATGTATTGAGAGATAAAGCACACGAGTTTACAAAAGGCCACAAGCACATTAGTGTTCATAACCCAAACTCGTACAAGTGACGAACCACTAATGAAGGCAGTCCACTATTTTTCATACGATGGAACAACCTATTTTTAACCTAAACCCATCCGATGGTTCCCACCCAATCACAACAGCTATGAAACTCCTCTCCATAAGATACGAACCCACAACCTCACAACATTAAAATGCTGCTACACAACCCCTACGTCAACAATGAATAACCTATCTCACTTCGGCTCAAAGAAGCCATGGGGAAAAAAAAAACCCGTACAAATCGAAGGATGAAGATTGAAAGCAAATACATGGAAACATCAGACTCCACACATAAATAATGCAGAACAATTTCTCACTGCAGAAATTACTTTTGTAACAGAGGAAAAGCCCAAAAGAACAAACTTTCTCCTCCAAATACGAATGTCCTCATGGTTCTACCGTATTCAACCACAATCCACTAACGATCAGACACCTTTACTACCAAACATTCCAAATAAACAGGGACCCACATCGCAAAATCACGATCAGGTAAAAACCCAGTTCTTCAATGACAATCAAGACCAAAAACAATTGTAAAGATGCACCATAAACCATTCCCTAATACCAAATTGAAAGGGTTAGGGTTCAAGAACAAAACTATATCAGAAACACAAAAGTCTAGAGAGAGAGAGAGAGAGGACCGAGAGGGTGTTCCAACTTGAAGGAGCTCTTGGCCATGGCGTGCAGTGAAGATTAGGTCGATTATGTTAACTGCAATACAATAGAATTAATAGAAAAAGCAAAACGAATTAGGGTTTTACACGAATGAGAGAAACAGAAGTCAATAAGGAAAGAGCGAGAAAATAGGATTCGATTTACCTTTGATATACCACAGAGCGAGAGATGATTTTACCACGAGGAAGCTTCCCCCTTTAATAGGCAAAGTTTTATAGAAAAGATTTTTTATTTTTTTAACTAAGTTAAAGAAAAATAGATTATGGACACAATTATGTCCGAAACTGTTTAATACATGTGGATCCATAAGCATTGAACGGATGCGAACACAATTGCATTTTAGCAATTGTGTTTTAAAATTATATACATAGTATTTCTCGAGTTTTATCAGGCAAGGCCTATACTATGGCCCGATAAAAAAAAAAGACCTATACTACGGCATCGTTTTGTACTACGATTTAAATGCAACAACATAATGGAATTTTCTATCTTTCGGTCGGAAAATTATTCAATCGTCACTTGGTCATGGTGCGCGATCCTAAGATTCATGGAGTCCTAGACGAAACTACTAGATGCAGGGGCGAACCTACACAATGGCAAGAGGGGTCAGGTGACCCCACTGGGTTGAAAATTATGCTGGAATATCTATGTGTAGTTTAGATATTTTGGTAATTTTGCTCCAAGAGAAGTCATACTTTACCCAAATTTCTCAAGAAAATTACAGCTTTTGCCCCGACATATGATTGTCCCATAAATAAAGCTGACCCAAAGTCTCTCTCTCCTCCCGAAAAAAACTTGAGAATTATTATCTTCTAATCCACTTTCAAGTACAAACTCACCCACACTTTGTACTCTCTCTCATTTTGAGGAAGGCAAAATAACACCATGATCATTATCTAGTAAAATTTAATTCCTGGGCTCCAATTTGGAAGCTATAAACTGGAAAAAAAAAATTAAACAACAAATATAAACTTGAATTTTAATGGGGGCAACTTTGATTATCGCTCAAATTGACTTTAGGGGGGGTTAACTTTAGGAATTATATATAGCTCAGCAAACTTGAATGATTTGTGGATTAACAAGTCAAACTAAATTTTGCATAATGGGTAAGTTTTTCTCCTAAGGCTCGATTGGATGCATGATGATTACAAGTTTTTAAAAATCTAATTAAAAGTATTACTAAAATATCACTCTTCTGCATTTTTAAAA
The DNA here is from genome assembly GCF_030253575.1 of Rhododendron vialii. NCBI lineage: Eukaryota > Viridiplantae > Streptophyta > Magnoliopsida > Ericales > Ericaceae > Rhododendron > Rhododendron vialii. The sequence goes on along the minus strand of NC_080562.1, from coordinate 41,191,967 downwards.
GGCAGTATTAAGTTCTCTTACTACTTTTATGTATAGGCATAGTATATGTAAGAGTTTGAAAAATTAGGAGCCCTCAAATTTAGATAAAATTGGGCTTCGAATGTGATTGCATTCTCGGCATATGCTTAAAATGAGCAGTGGTTCCATAATAAGTTCATAGAGTTGTTGAGTTATATGCGTTATATTGTGAGCTATTTGTATTCTTTATGTTTAGTTTAAAATTTGACCCCAGTGACCTAAAACCCTCGGTCCGCCCCTGACTAGATGATTCCTTTATCCTTGTAAGTTGTAACCCATATACATGAGATGCCTAAATTAACACTAATCTTACAAAATATTACTAGGCGTTCTTAAGCCATTATTAGATTGATGACTAAATTCTTGTACCATTTTGTATGGCCTTTGACTTTGAGAGTTTTGTCATCGTCCATACGTGAAAATGTGGCTGAAAACAAAATAAAGGGGGAAGGACTATATTTCTTTTTTTATTTTGGAGAGGGTTACATCAATATTTTAAAGAAATATTCCTTGCCCATGAAGGTTTATATTATGGGTCTACACGGTCTGGATTGGTTCGATTTTCTAGAAAATCAGTAACCGGATCATTTCAAACAGTTTTAGGAAATTGAGAACTAGAACCTAACCAATATATGCGTGGAACCTCACCAAAAACAAACCGCAAAACCAGTCTAGTTCCAATTCTATCTAATTAGCAACCAAACCTATCACCGGTGTGTGAAAAAGAAAGACATGAGATTGAAATTATAAAGACTAATCTGTTAAATAAGGTTGCAAAGAATTGAAAGAATAGGAAGGTAATCTACTATAATAGAAAAGGAAGGAAGAAAAATAAAAGCTTTCCTAACAAATGAGATTTCATCTCTAAATAAAGTAAGTTTAGCAAACGGTCTAGTCCGGTTCTAATTAACCACTGTTCTTTAATTGAGAACCAGTAATAGAACCAAAATTAACGGTTCTTATTTTTTTGGAACCATAACCTGACTGCAAAACTATAGTACCGGACCAAATAGGACGGTTCGGTCCGGATCGGACCGATTTTATGGTTCGGATGATTTTCTTGAACACGCTTAGTTTATATATCTTTTTTTGGTAAAGAAAGCTTGCATTAAAAACTACTGTAGGAAACAATTGTTCTGGGTTAAATATACTCCAATAAGGTTGATATAATATTGAAATCTTTTCCTGATCCGTTGACAAAAAGTAAATGTATTTAAAAAGGAAAACCTAGAATCTGCACATGAGAAAAAATCGTTTAAAAAAGGGAGATGCTAAACAATGATAATTGGTGTGCTTACATAAAAATAAAATGTATACATAATACTACATATTTTTTCAAAAGGTATCCTTACCTCATGAATGAGAGTAATTTTTGAAAAAAGTAATTTTTGAAAAAAGAGAGTAATTTTTAAGTTCAGAAATTATGTATTTACTAAAATAATTTTTTTACTAATATGAATCTTGTTTGATAGATCTTAAGCCATCCACAGTGGTATAATCAAAAATGGATAATCAAAAGTTGACACATCAACTTTTGATTATTCACTTAAGAGATTGCTAAGCTTAACAATGTTGAGGTTCACAATGGTCACTTCTAGTCCATAACCAAAATAAGGGGTCCACTACAATTTCACACAATCTCTCTCTCCTCTTTTGTTTCCCGCCATTCACTTCCCTCCATTACGTTTTTTTTTTGGGCAAAAATATATCGAATATATGGTGTTCTTCCTAGTGTTATCTATCAAAACAACACCGATTTTTTTCTTTCCTATTCCTATAGCCTATATCACAAATCCACTACTCTCTTAATCTTTCAAAAAAAAAAAATCAGATGTGTTCTTAAATTTGAAAAAAAATGCAAGGTTCTTCCTCTACTTTTTTTTTTTTGCAAGGTTCTTTGTTTACTCAACTATGGGAGGAGGAACAAAAAACTGAATAACCACTTTTTAGTCGAAAAAATCAATTTTTTTTTTGCTAAAAAGTGATTATTTATCAAAATACTTGGGTAAAAGTAATAAATAAAAAAAAAACATTTTTCCCGATTCCTCTCGTTGAGACGAATCAATAACCTATAAAAGTTTGGCGCAAAACTAAAAAATGCGAAAAAAATTCAAATAAAGATAATTTTCAAATTTAAGGTAAGTTTAAGTTAAATTCATAAAAATGCAGCCTAAAATAGAAACGTAAAAGAAGAGTAAAATACCTTAATTTAGCAACGATGAGTTAAATTATAGATGATCGAGAAATATGAGCTTCACTTTTGGAGGAAAAGAAAGAGAACCAGTTTGTGGTTGAAGTGAAGAAGATATAGAGCAAGTGAAGAAGAGAAGAATAAAATAGTAATTGAAATACATATGTATATAAATTTTGGAATTAGTTAACTTATGTAGTGTGGGGTTCACAAATTTTGATTATTGAAAAAAGTTGCTAGTTTTGGTTATCCAAAACCCAAAATTTGATTATTTCTAAGGATGTTGCTAAGTTTGATTATACCATTATGAGCCATTTTTTGCACAAATATTGTTAACTTTAACAACAATTGTCTTCTAGTTATACCACTGTGGATGGCCTTATTGAAATCTTTTATACAGTGAAAAAAATAAAAAATATCTTTTTTATTTTCATTATATTTGAATTTAAAAATTAAAAAAAAACTTTTAAAAATGAAAGTTAAACCGGAACAGGCTTTATCAAAGAAAGGAAATAGATACTACTCCCTCCGTCTCATTTTTATAGTCCATTTTTGTTTTTCGTGCCGTTCTTTTAACGCTTATATCTTCCAATATAAATCTCAAAAAATATGCAATATAGATCTTATTTGATAGTTCTCGACTAGATCTATAATACATAATTTTTAAAATTATAAAAAATATTATAAATTGAAAGATATAAACGTAGAAAGAACAATACGAAAAACGAAAATGAACAATAAAAATGGAACGGAGAGAGTACATCAAAGACTTAACTTCCAAGAATGAAGTGTCAGCTACAGGCGTGTGAGACACACTTTGTCCGGAGCAGTCAAAAGTGTGTCTAGGTTTGTGTCTTGGTTCGGGTACATCTTAGGTTTGTGTCTTAGGTCCGTTTTTTTTAAAACTTTTTTTAAAAAGAAGAAGGTAATTTTAAGTTTAAATATAATAAAAATAAAAAAATTTACCGTTTAAAAGATCTCAACGAAATCTATCAGATAAGATTCATATTAGTAGAAAAATTATTTGTATAAACACATATAATTTTTAAATTTGAAATTACCTTTTTTAATTTTTTTTTTAACTCGAAGTGGCCCTTTGCATCTTTGGTTTGCCCATAAAAAGTACGTGCAAGCGTACATTTTGTTTGGACCAACATTTGTTTGCATTTTTCCACGAAACTTCGAAGGATAATTTGGGGGTGACCCTTTTTTTTTTTTTTAAATCAGTCAATTCATTCAAACATGCCTGAAGGCAAGGATTAAATTGCAATATACAAGAAAGTACCAAACTATCTAATCCGAGACACGAGTTACTACACAAAGCACACTAGGCTACAGACTCAAGGACACCCTGCAGAAGCAGTTGACACAAGTGTTGATATAAGAATCTCATTTGGGCGTAGGCAGAGAAATACCAAACAGAATCCCAGCACAAACCATTAGACAACAAGAACAAATACTAGCAGAAGTCGGCCGGAATTGGACCGAGAGACCCAATCTAGAGCTGTAGAGTCCTGTGGGGGTGGGCGCGGCTTCGAGGCACTCCGAGGCAAACCTTCGTTGCCACGCAAGGCTCCAGGCACTTAGGCCAAGGCAGCGCTGGGGAAAGTCTCAGGCAGGCCAAACGCGCCCACAGCGGCCGAAGAACAAACATACCCAAAATGATGCCACACAACTCATGAGCTTGATGGCAATTTCCGAGTCCAGTTCGATATCTCCACACTGATCATTTTATGACCCGAAATGATCTTCAATCCATTATAGATGCCACACAACTCTTCCTGGGGCCCTTCTTTTTCACATCAAAATTATAATGCGGTTGCTAGTATAATTCTTGACGACCCACCTGATAGCTTTTTTGTTTTTTTAATTTTTAAAAAAAAATATTTTTTCTCTCTCTGGGACCAAAAGTGCAATTTTAGTTATTAGTGGGCCAATCCAACCACCATGAACTATCATACAGGCCTTCTCACTTTTGCCCAAGAGGCCCTGATCAATATGGTCCGGCTTCACCTTCAACTGTTCAAATGTATATTACATGGATCTGGCTTCTCACCGGTCCAAAGCCAATGTAGTTTATTCTCGACAATTAATGATTCAGATTGTTGGCAGTGTCCTATATCTTAAGTAAATTTAGACCGTTAAAAACAATGGCTTAATTGCAAAACACCTCTTAAACTATCACTTTTTTGCAACATGACCCCCTCATGTACAGAACCCGACAGCATGACCCCCTTAACTATCAAAATCAAACAACATCACCCCCTCCCCTCATTTCTGTTAGCTTTTGCTAACATTTTGGACGGATAAATGTTGAATTGGATGAGAAATGAATTCTATTCCTAAAAGGCCCTTCCCATAGGCGGGAAATGAACTTTTGGGGTATTTATACCCCTAACCCTACCAGGTCTGATCTCTTTCCCTTTCCCTTTCCCTTTCTCTTTCTCTCTCTCCAGGTCTGCTCTCTTTCTCTCTCTCTCTCCAGGTCTGCTCTCTTTCTCTCTCTTTCTCCTTCCCATCACCACCCCCCTCTCCCACTGCCACACACCATGAAAACTGGTGGATAATACCACCCACCGAAACCCAGAACAGTTTCCCACTTCTTCTTCTTCTTCTTCTCTTTTCTCTCCATAACCAAGAACAGCAAGAACACCCAGTTTGAAACCCTTAACCCCGATTTCTTCTTCTTCTTCTTCTCTCTCCATAACCAAGACACCATCCAAACCCAAACCCAGACCTAAAACACCATCCTTGCCCAGTTTTTGGAAAAACCCACAACTTAAAATTTTGAAACCTCAAACCCAGAAAATTTCGAACCAAATCTGTCTGCCACATCTCCTCCCTCCCTTATTTAGAAAACTAAACCCACTGAGGTGAATTCACCTTATTTCATACAACATGAGCAGCTCAAGTTCTACCAATATCAACTACTCAGCATACAATGGAGATGAAAAATGCGAATGTGGACGGAGGGCAGTGATGAGACCGTCATTGACTGTGAAAAATCCAGGAAGAAGGTTCCTTGGGTGTATCAACTACAAGGTAAATTTATCCAGAAAACTCTCTTCCCATTTTTTATCTGACTGTACAAAATTTGAAATATGTCATGTTTATTTTCAGAAACGAAATGGATGCAATTTCTTTGAGTGGGTAGATCCAGAAACCTGTCCTAGAGGATTGGAATATGCCAAGATAATGCAAGCCAAAAAAGAACTTGAGAGACAAGTTGAAAAGTTGAAAATGATTAATGAGGGGTTGGAAACAAGAAACCTAATGGTGGAAGAAGAAAATGAAGCCCTGTTCGTGAAAATAGCAGACTTGACTGAGATGAATGTCAACCTAGCAGCTACTAATGAAGCTCTACGTGCACAGATTGGAACAAGGAAGACTAGACAGATTGGAACACGTCTTTGGAACATTATAGTCCTGGTGGTAGTCACTGTGTTTGTAATTGGTGTGCTTGTGTCAAGTGTGAAGCACATCCCTAAGAAGAAAACTTTGTATCTTCCTAAAATATGAATGAATCAAATTGATGCAATGCCAATGTTTCCATTCCATACATGTACAATAATACCAAAAGATATAAATACTAGAAGATTGCACGGACTAGTGCCAAGCCAATGCAACACAAGTGCCATACTAGACCAGATTATTTGAAGCAAGGCAGTGTCAAAACCTGTTAAACACTGGTGCCAAACCAAGGCAGTACCAAAAACTGTTGAACACACAACATAATTGAAGCATAAGTACACATTGAGTTAATAAAATTCACCTCTCATAAGGCAGCCCAAAAAAAATATAAAGTTGATTTCAAAATATAACATCCAGTCAACAAAGTACCAAAAGATTACATATTGACTACTGCCAAGCCCAAGGCAATACCAAAACAATTCATTACAGTTAACAAAATGGAGTTCTTAGCATTGTGGCATTTGGTACAAAAAAACCATTACATAAAGTCATCAAAAGAAAAAGCCAAAGAAAAAGTACTAATGCCATTGAGTACCACTTAAACTATTACACATTACTAACCATTACACAGTACTAAAGTTTAGCCATAAGCCTAAGATAAAGTTGATTCAAGTGGTAGATCTTTGGGTACTTGGTGTTGAAGTTGCTCCTTGGGAGTCTAGCCTAGGAATGTGAGTGTTTGGCATTGTGGCACTGCCACTTCCACTACCACTGCCACATGATGCTGCAGATGAACTTGCTGCCTGATTCCAAAAAAAGGATCCTTGTGGATCTCCTCCAACCCTACATTGACAGCCCAATATAAATGAGTTGACAAATATTGGATTGCTTTCACATCAACTAAACTATAGACAATGGACATGAGAATAGTGTTATACCTGTGGTATTGGCAGACCCACCCTTGGGGCTATAGATTCTGCACCTCCAAACCTTGTCATTGGTATTTTGACTTTCCTAACTATTGGCTCTTTACCCTTCCCACTCTTTGCACCTTTATTTGTTCCAAGATCCACTGTAATGTTTGGATTTCTTTCTGTAATGACAACACCAGGAAGTGCACCAGTGGTTCCACTTCTTCCTCTACCTCCACCTCTACTACCATTCCCATTGTTCACACCTCTTCCTCTTCCAAGAACCATTTGACTATTTGCAGCTCTTTCCCTACCAATGAGAATACCCTGATTTGGACCTCTTCTTTTTACAACCAACCCATTGTTTGCACCAGTGTTTTCTCCACTGTTAGGACCTATTGTTCTACCTCTACTTCTACCACTACTTTTACTACCATTGTTTACTCCTCCAGTACCTCTACTAGCAGTGGAGAACCCTCTTCCTCTACCTCTAGTCACTCCTCTTCCTCTGCCACCCTCATTTTGAACTCCTCTTCCTCTACCTCCATTCAATCCTCTACCTCTGCCAACCACATTTTGAATTCCTCTTACTCTTCTTCCCACCACCATCACACCCTGTTAAAAGCCAAATAATGAGGACTTGTAATGAATAAAAGTGCTGTAAATCACAAATTATTAATGTAATCTTGACAAAAGAAAAAACAGAGTGACCATACTTGTTCACCAGTGCTGTTTGTTGACTTGTGAGGGCAGGTTCTCGCATTGTGACCTGGCTGCTTGCATTGTCCACACTTTAGGGTGGTGTAATACTTCCTCACTCCACTTGAAGTAGTTTTTGGCTCATCAGGGCCCTTCCTTCTATTTTTTTTGGGTCTACCACTCTTTGCCCTAAAAGGAGGAGGGCTGATTGGATCAAAGTCTGTACGAACCCACATTGTTTGGTCTGGAATTGGTTTAATGGTGAAGCTGTATGTCCTTGCAAAAGTACTTTGATGAAAGCACTGATCAACATAATCTTCAGGATCACTTTTATCTGTTATGATTGCAGCCATTCCATGTGCACATGGTATCCCACTGACATCCCATTTCTTGCAAGTGCATGTTTTCTGTCCTATGTCCACCACATAGATCCTAGGTACACAAATGACTTCAAATATGGTGCCACCACTATACATAACCTCAGATTCCCCCATTAGTTGTTGGGTTCTTTCAATTCTCCTACTAATCCTTGGACATATATTACCATTCCAGCCCATACACAACTTAAGTCTAGTTTGCAACCTTGTCATTAGGTATCTTCTAATACTTTCAACCATGGTCAGAATTGGTTGGTCTCTTGCATCTTTGATTGCTGTATTAAAAGCTTCACTTGTGTTGTTATCCATTCTATTGCACTTAGACCTTGTACTATACATGCACCTAGCCCATGTTGTTGGTTCTTCTCTCATCAACCATTCATATGCAGTTTCATCAATCTCTTTAATTTCATTCATCCTCTCCTCAAACTCCTGCACTGTGTAAACTGATGCAGCCCCCCACATGAGATCTTTCCACTCTTTACCCTTGTACAGTTTATTGAAGTTTGAGTACATGTGTCTAATGCAGTACCTATGTTCTACATTAGGGTACTTTTGAGCAAATGTTTCTGTCAAACCCTAGAAAAGAAAAAAAAACAACTTAAGAAATAAACAAACAGCAACAAACATACTGTAAACAATATACACATTTAAGTAAGTAAAGAACTTAAGTAACAAATACCTTCTGCCTATCAGAGATGAAGCACCAACCCTTTTGCTCTGGATTCCCTATCATGTCGGTTAGATTTTCCATGAACCAAGTCCAGCTGTCTTTTGTTTCAGCCTCAACAACAGCAAATGCTAAAGGAAACATCTGATTGTTGGCATCCTTTGCAGTTGCATGCATCAATTGACCTCCAAATGGCCCTTTTAAGAAACATGCATCTAACCCAATTATAGGTCTACAACCAGCTAAAAACCCTTTCACATGTGCATCATAACCTATGAACATTCTCTGAAACACTGGACCTTCACCAGGCAAGGGTTTTTCAACATTCAGTTTAGTCACACTATTTGGGTTCTGTATCCTAATCATCTCACAGTAGTCCCACAACCTCAAATATTGTTTTCTATGATCTCCTTGAATTAGCTCAAGTGCCTTTCTCTTTGCTCTATAGACTTTGGTATGTGAAACATTTATCAGCCACTCTCTCCTAACTATGTTCTTCATTGATTTGACTTTAGTCTCAGGAGCATCAACCAGCTTGGTTATGTACTTTTGGGAAAGCCACGATGAGGTTGCATTATTATTAGTGTAAATCCTAGTACATTTATGCATTTGCGTTATCTTTTTAATTTGAAAGGATTTCTCATCGTACATTGGAGAGGCATGAAGCCTAAAGCCACAATCACGTGCACACTTTACAGTCACTCTTGTAGACTCATTCTTCAAAAATGTGAATGTATACCCCTCCTTTATGTGGTATTCCCTCAATAATTTCCTAAACACCCGCACATTAGGAAACTTCATTCCCTCTATTAGTTGGGGGTTCTTCATGTAACTCTCTTTAAACTCAAGAAAAATAGGTTTCCCATCTTCATCATAGTCCTCTCCCAAGTTGTTATCGTCATTGTCAGAACTAAGATCTTCATCACCTTTACTCCCAAGGTTGTAGGTATTTCCTAAACCTACCAAAGGAATGGTCTCCTCTTGTTCTTCGTCAGAAGACTCCTCTATCCCACTAAAAGATCCACAAGAACTTTCACTATCATCATTGGGCTGCCACTCACAGTCAGAATCACTACCCTCATCCATTTCTTCTGCATCCACACCTTCTCGAACTATATGTTGAACTTCCTCTTCATCACAGCTTTCTTGAACTATGTGTTCAACTCCATCTCCATGAAGGTGTTCCACTACGTGTCCTCCTACGTCTAAGTCACCTCCCAATTCAGTTACGGAGCTAGGGTCAACAGTAGTATTTGTCTCTCTACATATCACCTCCACCTGATCCTCACAATCCTCGTCAGATTCTACCACATTAGGACAATGGACATATACATCAATTATTATATACTTCCTACCAGAATGCACTGCAAACATTTGAAGCATATCATCATGAGAAGTCAATTCAACTAATCCATTGTTCGTGTCATGCATTGGAAGTCTATAAAACACAGTTATGTATTCTGTTACTCCATTAAAATCTGTTATTCCATACCCCATCTGCCTAATATTAACCATCAACTCATAAAAGGTGAAGGAATCTGGATCTACCTTAATTTCTGCAATGACCCCATTCAAGTATTTTGACTGCGACCCCCTGACTACTTTACCACCAACACAGGTATTCAAAGTACACCTCAGATCACCCATGTTTTCTGTGTAACATAACAAAAAAGATAGATTAATAACAGGACCAACAAAACCATACAATGGCTATCATTTAAAAAAATAAATATGATTAATAATTCTGATCACCAATAATTGCAGACTTCGAGAAGTATGGACCTGAACAGAGCAGAAATGACCACATTTTCAAGCCAAACTAGATTACCTAGCTATTGCACGATGACTGATAGCCAGTAATCGTAGCGACGCACCAACCATTAAGGCCAAAGTAGTCCAAACACTCCCGACTCTCAATCATAAAAGTGAATCAAACTTATGCCCAGATGAGACAAGCAGAACCCATTAAAGGAGATCCAATAGAGTTAATACATTAAACACATTGGTACATTACAACAGACGAGTCAAAAATTTAGCTTCCAAAACAATCCAACCTACACAATCATATAAGTTAATCAAACTTAGCATGTCATTCTGATCAATGTTGCACCAAAACTTGCAGATTTCGAGAAGTGTGTTTTCAAGCAAAACTAGATTTCCTTGCTGTTGCATCACAACTAATAGCTAAGAAAATCCAAATTACACCACCAGAGAAGTAAATCAAAATTCTAACCAAAAATAAAAAAATATGATTAATAACAGGACCAACAAAAATATACAGTGGGTATCATTTAAAAATTATGCATGTGCTTGGAAACACTATTTTAAACACTATTGTGTACTCTATTTTAGGATCCCAATCCAATTTTGTAAAGCACCAATATGATACCCAATTTTTAATGCCCTAATCTCATACTTTAGGGTTAAAAAAATGAAGAGTTCGGGAAGCCCCAATTTTTAAGCCCTAATCTCACAGTTCGAAAATCCCTGATATTTAAACCCTAATCTCGGCTTTTGAGGGAAACACATTTTCAATATCCAGAAATTCCCAAACCCCCCTATTTTTAAAAGCCACAATCATTGACTTTTAGGGTTACATTCATTGTTTATGGTTACATTCATTAAAATTTCGAAAACCCCAAAATCCCCCAATTTTTTAAACCGAAAAGCACATGAATACATAAATTGATATAAACAACTTACAGAAAACTTACGTATTCGCAGGAGAACCAGGAAAACCAGGTAGAACTCGGCGTACGGAATCGAACGAAGTAGACTCGGCGTACAGAATTGAACGAAGTAGATTTTGCCACTCTAGGGTTTCGGCTTCTGAGATGCTTCTGTCGATTGATTGGAGATGGGTGGGATGGGTGGGTGGAGATGGGTCTCAGCAGGTAGGGGGCGACGATTATATCATCGATCGAGAGAGAGAGAGAGAGAGAGAGAGAGAAAGAGAGAGATCGTCGACAGAAAGAGTATGTGGTGGTTGTGTCTTCTTCATCTTCTTTTTTTTTTTTTATATCTTTTTCCTTTTTTTTGGTCTTCTTTTTAAGCCAGGGGTTCTTTAGTCTTTTTTTTTCACTCCGTCCAATTTTTAAACGGAAATGAGGGGAGGGGGTGATGTTGTTTGATTTTGATAGTTAAGGGGGTCATGCTGTCGGGTTCTGTACATGAGGGGGTCATGTCGCAAAAAAGTGATAGTTTAAGGGGTGTTTTTGCAATTAAGCCTAAAAACAATTGGACGGCAGACCGTGGAGTATCTAGTTGGGAATGGAGTTAAAACTCATCTGTACGTTATATTCGTACAGCAGGAAGAGGAGTTAAATTGAAATAACTGCACTTTCTGAATAAGGTTTGAAAGCTGAAGCCCAGTTGGCTTTAAATGTTGTCAGCAGAGCCTCAAGCGGTCATTGCAAAAATGCCATAAAACTCACGTCAATGGGAGAGGACATGTGTATGAGTATTAAAGCACCCCTCACCTAATCTGTGAACGAGACTGCCGTGCAGGTTTAACTGCTGGGCCTTGTTTTTGTATTTTTCCTGGCAGATTTTGCTGGAGGCACTGTCTGAGTGTCTGGCCTCGGACACCATCTCTCATAGCTTACCAAAAAGAGATGTTAAAAAGCATCCGATTCAAAATACCAAAAAGAGATAATAAAAAGCATCCGATTCAAAATCAATTGGCAATGAGAAGAGAGATTACCCGGTCTCATATACCACTAGCTTCGAGGTACTGATGTGGAATAAATTTCAACAACTATTAATGTGCCGTCGGCCCTGTTCAGTTTGGATTTTTTTTTTTTGCTCGGCAAACGAAAATTTTTTATTACTCGAAAGGGTACATCGAGGGAAAAAACACAAAAAGGACAAAGAAAGCAAGACCATCCAACAGAGAGTTGGACAGTAATAACGCCTCAAAAGGAACTACAACTTGAACTTTCGAATTCTAGTTTGGATTTTGAGGATGGTTTTTGAAAGTAATGAGTGAAGAGAGATAAAGAAATTTTATTAAAGACCATGTCTAGAGATTTTGAGACCTCAAACCAAAGAAGGATGTGGGCCTCCCAGGTTGGATTGTGCAAGGTTGTTTTAGGGGATTCTTGGACGCTTTTTTCCCACTTTGATGGAAGAGTGTAATGTTGTGGTAGGTGAAATGGGAATGGGAGTGCTTGGCAGCGGTGCCGAGCACCCCATATGACTGTTCATCTCGGCAATTGATGGCTCGGATTTTTGTCGAGCAATCGACGGCTTAGATTTTTTTTAGATTCAATCCAAATCGTCCGTACCGAGATGCACGGCCAGATCGGCTCTTGACACTGCTCGGCAGGCAGCATCCCTGGGTCCGGTGAAATGGGGCATGGACAGACCACCTATTCTTTTTCCTAGAGGGAAAAACCTTCAACTTTTGAACAATGTGTTAGAAATAGAGTTGGGTGCACAATAGGGCTGCAACAAGTAACCAATTCACATTCTTTGCACAAAAATCAGAAAACTACTGTATTACATAACATTTTTCACATTATGACAGTCAAAAAAAGAAATGAGACAAAAGAGAGAAAAAGAAGACATTTTTCTCATTGGACTGAGGCAATAGAGCACCTACCCACCACAGAAGAATACCCATAACCCATGTAGTAGGATAAAAAAAAAAGGGAGTAAATGTCTCAAGTTTGTTCTTCAGCCTCTTTGGAAGGAAGAGGAGGCTCAAACATGCTGAAAACCCTGTAAGCTGAGATCACAGCTAAAACAAAGAAACAGCAAAGGGCCAAGGCATGGAGAACCAAAGCTACAATCAATCTACTGCAGAAGCTTCCATAGGAACTGCAGGCTTCACTCCATGTGACTATTCTATCACCTTTATAAGCCAAGTATAGAATCTCCATCACTGCTGCCCCTGATGTGACGAGTAAGTAAGCCACAACCTGACCAAAACGCCCCCCATGTGAAGACGTGTTTCATTAGAGAAAGGAAAAAAGAATGGTATGGATAACATTATGGTTAATAGCCGGGTTGTGTTCGAGTTTTCGATCAACAGAAATGTCCTGCCCGAGCGCGAGATTATGCCGCGTCGGTACATTTTTTTTTTTTTTTTCGGGGCAAGTTTGAGGTCCGTGGTAGAAGTATCAGGTTTGAGTTGATAGATCACGCTATCATTAATGGGGGGAAAAAAAAACTCAAAAACTCATTATTGGATCCAGAGCAACAAAATCTGCCCCAATCGGTCAATAGGTAAAAGTATGAATCTTTGACTAGTAAAAATACTCGTGAAAAAATTCAGGTGCTTTGGCTGGATTCTCCAGTCCATATCTAGATTGGGGAGAAGTTGAACTCTTTTCGATTTGAACAGTTTTGGATTTGTGGAGAAAACAAGAAAATAGAAAAATATGGGGGAAATATTAGATACTTTTGAGTAAGTTTCTTGTGTTTTCTTTTCCTCCGAATTCTACACAAACTGAATCAAAAACAACCTTACACTGTTACAGGCTGCAGCCCCTTTGATGGTGAGATAAGAAAAGGGAGTACTCTTTCGTGCCAAATCTCACCCTTTTTGTACTTTCTCTCAATTTCTCATCAAAATATTAAATTTAATGAGTGATTTGACTAGAAATCATAACACTTTTTTTTCTTTTCTTATGAAATCCCTCCATCCAAAAGTGACTGTTAATCTATCTCATCCATTAGATTGGTGGGACAGCAAAGTCAAGAGCACCAAACTTCACCGGCCAAGTTTGGACTTGATTGACAAGGTGATAATCAACAATTAAACCCAGAGAAAAAGGAAACACGGGTTTTGTTTGGATCATGATTTGTGGAGGAGTTTTTCTTCTCTTGAATAGTTCCTCCACAAATTCACGATTCAAACACAGCCTAAATTAAGCACTCCCATCAAACATATGAGAATTGGTAGAACACAAGAAAGGTACAAAGGGGAAAAACCTGGTCAGAAACAAAGAAAACCCATGCTTTAGTCACTAAGCATTTGACCCAAGAGGAGACAGCAGCAACAAGAGCATACCCAGCAGAAATGGCACTGATGCACACCATGTATCTGTAAAAGAAAAAAAATAACCATTCACTCATAACCAAGAAAGAATGGACAAAAATCTTGAAAATAGAAGTTAAAGAACTTATCTTTTTTCTTACCTGAGGCTTTTGAGATTGCTGAAACCCAGCTTCCCATAAGTGCTGTTATCCTGCTGATTGGTCACAGTTAACCAAATGGAAGCAACGCTCAGAGGAATCACAAACAACCTTAGAGAGAAATCCAGGAGCTTGAGGGTGGGTATATTTTCTCCAAAACCTCTCATTTTTTGAAAACCAAACAGAACCCAGATACAATGTGAAGCAAACAGAGGTACAACAGGAAAAAAGGGGAAAAGGATGAAGAGAAGATATGGGAAAGTTGTTTGGAAAAGAATGCTTTTGAAAAGAGACTTGTCTATGCACTACTTGGAGCCTTGGTTGTAGTGGGAAGAGTGAGAAGTAGTGGGCTTTGCTTTTTTCAGACTAGTAATCATGCTTTAGGTTGGTTGATCACTTGATCTGCTTGTTTTCTAAAGAGATGTGGGCATGATTGATTCCACGTGGCTTTTTCTCCTAAAACCCTAGAAATCTAGAACAACTCCAATATTTGTAAACGTGCATACTCATCACTCCTTGAATTTTAAAAAGTTAGGGTTATTTTTGACAGATATCCTGTCCTTTCAAGAACTCAAATTGCACGGTACTGATTTGAAAAATGCTCATTACATGGCGGTTGAGATGTAAAAAGTATGTTGAAATACATGTACGTACGTGGTAATAAAATACGTATATTGAAAGATTTCACCCTCTTGCCGTTATTTACATTTAACCAGAAGCTTGTTTTGCTTAGGAGCAAGACACAGAAAAAGTAAATTAAACAAAAGAACCAAATAAGACAAAATTACAAAGACCTAACTAGCCCTTGTGTCAACTAGGAAAACAGAGGCCATAAATCACAAGGGGCAACTCACTTTATTGATTTTCTCTTTTTCCTGTTTTGGCGGGTAGATGGGGGGTAATAAATCAACAGTACAACAAGGGTAAGTTCTTGGTAGCTTGCATTTAAATTTTTTTTTTCCCCCAACTACAGAGCATCCTTTTTAATCAAACATCTAAATGAAAACATTGAAAAGAATGTTATAGGTTCTGAATTTGTTGATTTGAAAAAGAAATGACTCATAGTATTCCTTTTCCTCTAAGTAACCAAAAAAAAAAAAAATTATATTTATTTATTACAAAATTAGTCTTAGGTCTATTACGTGAATTTCATAAGCCCACAAGTGCACCTATTAATTTTGTAAGATTTCAAGTCCATATTAGGGTAGCATGGAGTAGGATAGGGTACCTTAAGGTTTAGGCATTTTCATAAAATTTTAGGATGCATTTTTTGTTATTATAGGATAGGGTACCCCAGGCTAGGGTAGATTACCCTAGCGTAGGTTACTTTAGGGTTTAGGTGTTTTTTTAGGATTTTAGAGTGCACTTTCTTATTATAAAGTTTTAGTGGTTTAGGCACTTTCATAAGATTTAGGATTTTAGGCACTTTCATAGAATACCCTAAGCTTTAGGTTGTGTGAATTTGTGACTTTACAGAACTATTAGATGGACTTGTGAGCTTATGAAATGTCTATAGTATTTGACACCAAATAGTCAAATACCATCCACATAAAACTAAAGAATTTAAAGTTTTTTTTTTAACTTAATCTTTTTATTTGTTTCCTTTTCTCTTTTTGGTAGACCATGT
The DNA here is from genome assembly GCF_030253575.1 of Rhododendron vialii. Classification (NCBI taxonomy): domain Eukaryota; kingdom Viridiplantae; phylum Streptophyta; class Magnoliopsida; order Ericales; family Ericaceae; genus Rhododendron; species Rhododendron vialii. The sequence goes on along the minus strand of NC_080562.1, from coordinate 41,175,922 downwards.
TTATAACTTCCAAAATCATACAATTCCTAGTTTCCTAGTTAAGTTCATGAAGACATGTCACATTCAGCTAGCCATTCTCCTAACCCTACCACTACTCAAAGGAAAACAAACAAAGAAATCTTATCTGAAAATATTGTCATATTTTTAAGCAAACTTCCATGAGTCACGGGTGATAGAATGAAACCGACTTTCTTGGATTGGATGTCCCCGAAGCGACCTTGAAAAAAAACAAAAAAAAAAAAAAATTAAAAAATATATATATATATATATATGAAAGAGAGATTTTCAATTGTGTTGGGGACCATTGAAAATGTCTGATCTGTTTTTGTTGTAAAATTTCTTCCCTATGTCAAAAACACAAGTTCTATTGTGACTTATCTCAAATTCAAACCTGAAATCACAAACTTTGTCTCGAAACTTGATCACAACCCGTATGCAACACCCAATGCTATTTGTTTGGTCTCATCAGGTTGTTTTTATTGCATATTGGGAGTTGCGGAACATGGCCAACTCAGGATGCATTTCCGCTAAACTAATTATACTAAAATTCATGTTTTTACAGATTTTTAGGCAAGTCATTATCCTCATATACATCAACTGAAATAGTATTAAGCAGAAACATATTATGACTCTTGTCATTAGCTTGTAGTTTATTTGGTTTAGCGGAAACACACCCTCATTGTAAAATTCAAATGCTGATTGCCGGTGGAAGTAAGTTTTGCACCAAATCACGCAATTCATCGTGTTCTTACGTGATTGTTCTGTTATCTTTTCTCACTTTCTGTATACCATCACACACAACAAATCCGTCAACAAAGAAACTAAATCCATTCAAGGCCAGCTGAAATGCAGTCACAAACAATTGAATGACCAGAAGCTAGATTTTCTGATTACCTATTAGCTTCAGCTAGAAGCAAAAAGACCCTAACAAATTGGGCCATTGTCACTGTCTCCATTGCAATCATGAAAAAGAAATAAAACTAATCAAAGTTTCAAAAACAAGTCCACTCACAAAGGAAAACCATCAAATGCTTAACCAAGAACCAGCCCTCATTATAATACCCAAGTGCTCATATAGGCTAAGGCATCATTTCCAAGAAATCATATAGACAGCATTTAAGAATCTAAAGAATGTTAGTTACAGTCTTGTTAATTTACTTTGTTACTGGCTTACTGCTAAGCTCTTGCTCTCCTTGCCTAAAATGGAGAAGAATCCCACACCAGCATCCCCTCCCTAGTCTCTATTACATATTAGAGTTTGTTGTTACATACAATTCTCTACCTAATTACCGTAATACAAGCTCACTCGTGTATCTACGTGCTTCCACGAGAGGCTTGAAGACATGAATTGCTCATCAGAAAACTGTACTCCACAGAGCATTATCGCCCTCCCCACACCGTCGGTGAACCTCCTTGATCTTCTCAGTGGACTTGCAAATCCCACTGCAGCTCCAATCAAAGGAAGCAACGCAGATTTTGCCTGCCTGAGCTTTCCACTCACAATCTGCGGTAACAATTCACATCACTACAGCCCTTAGATTTTTCAGATTCTAAGAAGTTCATTACTTCCTTCTCTTCTGAATAGAAAAATATGGTAATTTGTCATAGATTCATAAAAAAAAAAAAAGGGGCGGGAATAGCCTAATAGACCTTTTTTTTTTATCCGCCAAAACGCCCCTCAGGCAGCCTAATAGACCTTGATTTTGGTTATTCTCATTCAAATCATGTCCAGCCAAATACTTGATTCATTGAACCGAACTCTAACAAACTGCTTCTATAGCCAATTGAGGGCCTGTTGGGAGGGAGTTTTTTTTTTCAGTGTTTGGGAACCAAAAATAATGAAGATTCAAACACATTGACATTTTCAATTGTGTGAATATATATATTTTTTGAAATTTTAAAAACATATCTTTGGTGTTTTTACTAAAAAGTGAGTTGTTTTCAGGAAATTTTGCTGGAAAAGTTTTGGTAACTATTTGCTTAGTGAGTTTCTTGTGTTTTCCAAAAACAGAAACAGGGAAGGAAAATAGTGCAAAAGTTGACACAATAATTCTTAGAAGTTAGGCGGGATTACTCAGATGAAAATGCATGTCATTACCAGGTGGGGTTCCGCAACATAATCTCCGGTCATCTATATGCTTCACATCCAATCCAATAAACCAAGATCCCACGGAGACATCCTCATTAGCATACTTATGGAGAGCATGTCTGGTATGACCATTACAGTCAAGAGTGAGAAGATGTTGGAGATGATCAATAAAACAAACCCTGAGACACTTTTTCCAAGTTTACGGATAACTTACTGGTTGATTGATATATAAGTAGCCAAATCTTTTGAAATAGCATATAGCTGCCCAGTAGCATGACGAAAATACTTGTTTCCATCCGCACCAAATTTCCAGTACTCAGGTTCATGATATCTTGCTCCCCTGTTTAAAAAAGGCAAAGTACAAATAAGGATGACAGGACACACAACTGGAGGAGCAATTTCTGAATTTTCTGCTGTGAGCATTATTGCCGAAAATTTTAGCTTACTTGTGAGCAAGGACTGGACCAGATTTCATGCATCCAATATACACCCGGGGTTTCAAACGATGCCTCACTAAAGTTGATCCTAGTGTAGCTGTAGTTGTATGAATGAAGTCAGCATAAAAAAGGGATGGAAAATAAAAATGAGAAATTAACCCCAAAAATCCCTGAAATACCAAAACGATATGAGAGGATTTATTATCACGATCTTAGACAATAGCATGATGCATAGCTCAAATTAGGTTGCCTTGATACTATAAAAACAATACTTTTAAGCTCTAAGCACAGTAATTCAATGGAATAATCTGCTGGGGAATTCTGGGCAGCCATCTCAGTACAACCACATGAGTGAGTAGTTCATGTTGCATAAAATATGAATGGCATATGTCTAAATATGTACATACAGACCATACAAGAATACAAGTGAAGTTTTAGGCTGTTTTTTCCAGACCAAATAATCACTGGAATTCATAAACTTCACGTTTTAGCCATAGCTACATTTTACCTAAAATAAGATAGTATAGGTAAAATACACATTCCACCATGCAAGAAAGTTAACATCTGCATCTTTTACCTATATTTACATGAACGTCATCATCAACTTTGACGTAGAACTCCGCATCCCACAAAGCTACAGCCGTAGCAAAATACTTCTTTGTCTTGCCTGACAGTTCGAGGTACCCTTCGACATGATCCTATTAAAATTATATTAACATAAGAGGTTATGACTAATCAATTCCTTTCTCTTGATTAACATATATGAGCTCAATGCTGCTGCACTGTGGGTTAAAGTCCCATGTGGGTGTCTGTAAGTGCAATGAGGCTTTACTGTGAGAGATGGTGAGTGTAGTTAGGTGGTATACAGTCCAGATTGTTGTTATTGGGTCTGATAGATGGGGTAAATAACTGATAGAAGCAAGACAGAATGGCAGTACCAGCCTCAATAAATCACCGTGCTTCTTGTCTTCTGCTTCAATAGTTCTATCAAGAATACCACCTGATGAAGCACTAGCAACCAAATGGCCAAAAGGAAACAAAGCCAAATTAGACATCACATTAGATAATCCATCATAAGTTGCTATAGACATAATAAAGACATCAGCCAAAAGATTCCATTTCTCCAAAAGTTTGTTGTCTAAAGTTTACCCTTACTTTCCCAATTTGAGCAGATACAGTATCTTCATTTCTTAATATGGTGTAAAGTTTTACACCAGTTTCCCCCCATATGTCAAAAGGCAAGACAGACTAAGATTCATTTTACTTCTCAAATTGAATGAAACTGTGTTGCCCTGTGACTGGTCTGGTCGTCCCAAAGCAAGCAAATTTGAAGTATTCCGTTTACTCGTCATATCATGTCACCCAAGGTAGGTTAAACATCTTCAACTTTGCACGATAAAAAATAAGGTAAGAATAACTAATAGCTCTACTCAAAGAAGTTCTCTTCAGAATGTGGTTTTACGCATTTAATATGACAATAAGCCCAAACTACTGTTTTAGGCCGCAATTAAGTCAAAAAAGTATTGCTATTAATTTGAAAAAGCTTTGTGCAATGAGCCACGATGAGATGGAAATGACACCAAGATTGTTGCAAACCCACATTAAAACCTGTATTTTGTCAATAAAAAGAGGACTATTCAACTAAAGTTGAGGACCACGCCCATGCAGTACTAGACAAGGCAAGATAACAATTATTAGATTCGAGCCTTCTTGGGCAAAGAGCATTCGTTAAACAGAAGTTTTGACTTTTAAAGCCATAAACAGGAATACATGTAAGAGATTGATTTACTTATATATCAAGATCGGTTTTGGATTTTCCCCTTCACCTACCTGTGACCTATTACAAACCGAATTACGATACCCTTTTCTTTCTCGAGTTTCTTCAGTTTGTCACCTGATTTGAATACAAGATTCAAAAGTACTCATGAATTGACTCTACAAAGGAAAAGAAAAAACTACAACGAAAAATTCAGGGAATTCACGAACCTTGTGGCATCCAACTAGCACGGACTGAGTCTCTTCTCTTCCGGCTGCTAAAAGCAGTGTTAATACCTATGACCATTAGATATTTTCTTTTCCTATCAGGTTCATAAATCCCCAAGTCACCGGATATGGGAGAACCACTAAGGATAAGATCCTGTGCAGCCCTTGCAGCAGCTAATTCCATCTCCAAATTTGAAATTGTTTTATCAAGTGTTCTGCATGCCATACATCCGCACAATTTTATCAATCGTGTCAACGGATAACCTAAAGTACTCTTAACCTCAGCGAACCCCAGCTATCATGAACCGTAGTTAGCTTACTGTATGGCATCTTGTCTCCTCGAAACTCCCCCAAGTATTTCCTTTGACTCTTTCTTTTCAACGTTCTGCTGAAATCACAAAAATGAAAATCAGGTTAAAATCCTAGTTAAACTCTAAATTAGAAAGTGGAAGAGTTAGTAACTAAGAGAAATGTTTCTCTGACATCACAATATCATCAACCCTCCCTGTGGGAAGTGGAGATAAATTTCTTAGTGACCAAAACCCTTCAAGAATGGAATTTGTGGTGTTGCTCATGAATTAACAGTCAGCAGTCAATAGTTAATGATTCAAATTTGTCATGAATTTAGGTTTTTGTGCCTGAAAATCCGCTCTCTTTTTTTTCCAGCAGAAAAGGGAGGACAAGTTTGTAGGCATTGGCCTCAAGGTTCTCGATTATTCCACAAGCAAAGTTCATTTGGTGAGTGACCAATTGGAAATTTATGGAAAGTTACATTCCTGCCGCGGAATAGTATCTATGTAGGTTTTTCTACAGGAAGAGCGAGAGCTACTATAGAGACTTTGGACTATCCAAATATTTTTAAAATCTTAAATTAAATAAGCGAATTAGATAAACCTTCATCTGAGTTTACCCTTTCATCTTCAATCCCCATTCTCCTTCGTGTGACTTTAGCTTCTGGCACTGCCCACATCCTAATACCAAAACATCTTGATTAGTATACATGCAGGATGCTGCACCTCCATGCAACAAAAGAAGAAATAGGGAACATTGCTTTATTTATCATCAAGCAACAAATCCTTTCGTACTTCTTTCACAATAGATGCTAAGAATCTCTGTTAGAGCTCTTAGCTTCGTGCTCCACATAAAGATCACTTCATGATCTATTCCTAAATATAAAGTGCTAGACTACAAGCTCCCTTTTCATATTATCTGGCCACTGCAATTTCAAATTTCTTAAACGCGAGTCCTAAGACAGAAAATTGTAACTCATTAGAAAAGCACATGTCCAAAGAGACGGTGATTATGAGAATGTTTCCTTGATCCTTCTTTCAAGTAGAGCTTCGATTGGACTCTGATAGCTTAGGAAAGAATGATGGGTCGCTAATAAGGCCCCTAAATTAAGGTGGTATACGAATCAAAACATAATTCAAACCTGCAAAAGGTAACTTCGAGTAACTCATAATTTGGTAATCCTTTTTCACGTTCCGCCCATAACAACATTTTCTTATTTGATCAGTGACAACAACTGCAAATAACAAGGATTGCAAAAACAACCTTTATCAATTAATCCCATTTAACCAACTTGAGCTAGCTTAGTTGGCCAAACTTCTACACTCTCTTTTCAGAGGTCGGTGGTCAAATCTGTAAAGGAAATATAGTCACACATTACTTGGGAGTGGAATAGGTGATCACTTAATATAATGTTGGGACCTCTCCGCTCATACTCATTGCCAATTGATTTTGAGTTGGATATAAAGTTTCCACAAAATCTTGCCGAAGGAAGCATTGATATATTTTTTTGGGAAATGATATTGGCACTCCAAAAATTGATGCAAACACTCCAAAAAACAAAGAAAAGTGGCTTTGGAGTTACACTGATTTTGGAGTGCCTGCATCAATTTTTGGAGTGCCAATATCATTTCCGTCCATGAAGTCAAATCTTCCCATTATAGGGCTACTTCTTGGGTTGATGTTTTCTGGGCTTGGCTACTTCTTATAATTCTCATGATATTGGGGCAAAAAGGAAAACAAAATTAATGCCACTGGATCAAACCCTCGACTGAAATCAAGATTCAGGAATTCGAAACAAAGAATCAAAATTTCGAGGAAACGAATAATACCCAATTCATCAAATTGAACTTATCAGAATCCGACAAACAAATTGAAATCAATTCAATCAGTTAGTATAAACTTAGAGATCACAGCTAACCTGTCGGTGAAGAGCATCCCAGCAAGGAAGCATCCAATGCATAGAAAAGGAGTCAACTTTCTAGACAAAACACTCTTTGAAGTTGAATCAGCTCCTCTGCTCTTCAAAGACATTGTGCTCTTCTTCTCTTAAACCAATCAGTATCGTAAAACTAAAGTGAAGAACCCATTACCCATGTCTAGCTATGACCCCAATAGCAAATAACAAGAATACCGGCAGAAAAGAAACCACCTTTATCAATTAATCCTCTCTCTCTCTCTGTCTCTCTCAGAATGTTATGGACTTTCTCTCTCTAAATCTACATATGGAGGGTGGGAAAGAAGATTGTTAGAGCCTTTAGAGGAGATGGTCTGTTGAAAGAATTTGATCTGAGAAAGACCCACCACCCACCACCACCTACACCAACTGGAACTGGAACAAGAACTTTGCACTCAGAAATCAGGACACTGACCAATTAACTAATTTACTAAACTACCCCTTCGCAAGCTGCCAGTATCAGAATTGTCGGTTCACATGTCAAAAGTTTACTCTCTCTCTCTCTCTCTCTCTCTCTCTCTCTCTCTCTCTCTCTCTCTCTCTCTCTTCTTCTGAAAAAAAAAAAAAAAAGAAGTTTACTCATTTAAGGCCATCTACAATGGTATAATCAAAAGCCAATTGTTGTTAAAGTTAACAATATTGATGCAAAAAATGGCTCACAATGGTATAATCAAACTTAACAACATCCTTAGAAATAATCAAATTTTGGGCTTTGGATAACCAAAACTAGCAACCTTTTTCAATAATCAAAATTTGTGAACCCCACACCACATAAGTTAACTGGTTCCAAAATTATATACACGCGTATTTCAATTAGTATTTTCTTCTTCTTCTCTTTTTCACCTGTTTTATATCTTCTTTACTTCAACCACAAACGTTTCTCTTTCTTTTCCTCTAAAAGTGAAACTCATATTTCTCGATCATCTACAATTTAACCCATCGTTGTTGAATTAGGGTATTTCACTCTTCTTTTCCGTTTCTATTTTAGGCTGCATTTTTATGAACTTAACTTAAATCTGAAAATTGTTTTTATTTGAATTTTTTTCGCATTTGTTAGTTTTGCATCAAATTTTTATGGGTTATTGATTCGTCTTGACAAAAGGAATCGGAAAAGTAATTTTTTTTTTTACTTTTACCCAATTATTTTGAGAAATAATCACTTTTTAGCAACAAAAAAAAAATGATTTTTTCGACTAAAAAGTAGTTATTCTTTTTTGGTTCCTTCATCTATGGTTGAGTAAATGAAGAACTTTGCAAAAAAAAAAAAAAAAGAATCTTGCATTATTTTTCAAATTCAAGAACTCATCTGATTTTTTTTAAAAATTAAGAAAGTAGTGGATTTGTGATATAAGCTACATGAATAGGAAGGAAAAAAAAGTTTTGGTGTTGTTTTGATAGATAACACTAGGAAGAACACCACATGTTTGATATATTTTTGCCCAAAAAAAAAATGTAATGGAGGGAAGTGATAACGGAAAACAAAGGGGAAGAGAGAGATTGTGTGAAATTGTAATGGACCCCTTATTTTGGTTATGGATTAGAAGTGACCATTGTGAACCTCAACATTGTTAAGCTTAGCAACCTCTTAAGTGAATAATCAAAAGCTGATGTGTCAACTTTTGGTTATCCATTTTTGATTATACCACTGTGGATGGCCTAATAAAAACGTTTTTTTTGGTTGTTTTCATTTTTTACTCCTTCCATCCCAGCAGAATGTATCTTTTCACTATTAGAATCTCTTATAAAGTTATTTATATTTTCCATGTGTAATGTAAATTTTATTTGATAAATTTCATTTAATTTTATTATATATATTTTTTAAAACCACAAAAAATTTATACATTATTACAGAAATCTGGATAATTTTTTTAGAGGTCAAAATAGTGAAATAAATAATCTTCTTGAGATGGAGGGAGTAGTTTATATAGAAAGACGATGGTATTACTTGTAAACATGAATGTCCGTATGCTAATCATTTTTTCGAAGGTAAAATTAAGAATTGCGTAGTTCTTTTGTGTAAAAATCTTTCGCAACTGGTTCTTTATTTTGTTCGTACGAGACTTGCTACCTCTTTAGTTATTTTTGGATTTAGGGTTTGATTTTAATTGCTACGAACCTCACATTATTGATGGAGTGTTCCGCTATTATAACACTTGAAATGCGAGTTTTCTATCGCATGACAACAAAAATATCGCATAATGTAGTAATGCCCTTCTTGCTACCTCTTTAGTTATTTTTGGATTTAGGGTTTGATTTTAATTGCTACGAACCTCACATTATTGATGGAGTGTTCCGCTATTATAACACTTGAGATGCGAGTTTTCTATCGCATGACAACAAAAATATCGCATAATGTAGTAATGCCCTTCTTCACCTTGCTTTGTATGGATGTTTATAACTATTTTTTGGTAACGTTTTAGTAAAGGACCTAAATTTCATCAGATGTGTCACCTTAAACGTTGATTTTGCATAAACTTGTTTAGCAGGATGTCTGAGGGCCAAATTGTAATAATAATTTATTTGCTTATATTTTGTGTCTTTTTCATACTCCATCTAGTTTGAATAATTAAAAATAAGCGAGATAATCAAACGATAATATATTTATGAAGTACTCCGTAACTATCAACGTCAGTCACCTAAAAAGAGTAGTATTACTGTTTCTCTTAATGTTATGGCCTAATAATTATTTTTATCAGCCATCAGGTTTGAAAGTTCCCAAAGCGTTCCGTTTCTGTTTGGGTAATCCTGTTTAGAGTAGGCTTTGTTATAGGAAACATACTTTAATTTAATGGAGTTGAACCCGCGGTGCGTGTTGTCCTTAAGCGTGCTAGGCAAATTTGGGCCGTTCATGTTAGGCAATGGACAACCGAGATTGACCCAACACGCATGCTGTCCATTTTTTTATATAGGATGTCCGAGTGAGTTTGCTCGCTGGACTAATTTCAGAAGCCTGAAGTCAATGAGCTCCAAGGTTGGAATGTTTTGTTTCCGTGAAATTCGAGCATGAGATTTCACGGAGGACAAACATTTATTTAAAATGGTGATATTTCACTTCTGCTATTGCCTAAAATCACTTCCATCGAGTGACAATTGATGCTAGTTGGTTTTCTTTTTAGAAAGAGTAAGAACTTTATTGATAACAGAGATTACAACATAACGTGTGCATCTAATACAACTGGGAAAGACCAATTGTCCATTTACACAACAAATAACACATTCAAATAAAATGAAAGATTCGTCTAGCTATAAATTGATCAAACGTTTAGATGTCAGAGAAGCGCATTCAGGTTGTTGATGAGCAACTATCACAGTAGTTTTACTATTGACGAGCCTTTCTTACAACCACCGACGTATCTCCTCTGAGTCTCTTTCTGGTCTTGTTTAATAAATAGTTAGCGGAAGAGACTTGATAGTGATGAAGGGAAAAAAAAAAAGGAAAAATAGTCATTTAGTACATGGTTTTGGGAGGACTGGATTTGCAAAGACATGATTTCCCAATCTTTCATCTTAGGGAAACAATTTTTATGAGATAGACACCCAAAACCCTTATTTCATTGCTTCCATCAAACAAGGCCATCGCCATCAAAGGTAGAGCACTTGCCCATTCTGGTGACCCATGGTACTTTTCTCTCTCACCTTTTGCATCTTTATTTTTTGGCTCACATCTTCTCTCACCTCTTTCTTGGCTCCTATAAATCCCATTTGTAAAAAAATCCAACGATGAATCAATAATTTCATGTGGAATCCCGTTCCCATACAAATATATATATATATTATCATCAATCAATAGGAGAAATCCGTTCATCATGCATGAAGTACAAAATACAAACCAAAGGACAGTACGCCAATTGTGTAAGAGCCTACGAGATAATCAAGCCCAACAACTCAATCCCATAAGATAATTATTATTGGGATCACAATCACTATAAACCCAATCCAATAGCAAGTCCCATTAGGGGAAAAATAATCCCAACAAATTCACAAGGAAGAACACTCGCACTCAGGTGGAGAAACTCAAATTTATGACTTCTTATTGAGATGCAAGAGTCCGTCCAACTGAGCTACTTCAGTTTGTTATATAAACCTCTCCACAGGACCATATAACTCCAGTCTATACACATGTAGGTTAGGCAAACTAAGGTGGTTTCAAGATATTAGTCCAACTCATACACCACATGGATGGACCCAACAAACTAAACCAAATTAGTAGGTCGGTTACGTCGGTAGATGCATCAACGGATACAGCCCATTATGCCGGCATAATAGTACTAGTAATAAATTTTATTGTTGCTGAATGGAAATAATTGATAATTATAGCATCCAGGTTTAAACCATAATCTCCGCGATGCTACCTGAACATATAAATAGTTACATATTTTATACAGATTTTTTATGGGGTCCACATCGGGTCCCACACAAAGAATTCAAGCTCTTCATTAAATGCAAAACATTTTTTCAAGGGCTCCCGCAAAAAATCAGCTCAATCTGATACTTATAGATGCTCGATCGAATCGTCCAATTTTGTATTTTGATTTCCGGATAATGAGTAGGTAGATGATTGGATCAAGCATCTATAGATATTGGATTGAGGTGATTTTTAGCGGGGGTCATTGAAAAAATATTTTACATTTAATGAACGTCTTGAATCGTTTGTGTGGGACTTGAGGTGGACCCCACAAAAAATCTGTGTAAAATATGTACCCTATTTATGTGTGTACTTAGACTTTTCGATAATCTATAGGGGTATCTTGGTTTTACATTGAATAGGGTTGCCTTAAGTTCTCCTACAAAATTTTGGGTCGGAACTATTATCTAAGAACCACCACATGCTTCGAGCAAACACCGATAGAAGTTTCGTGAAAATCAAACCCACTGCCTGAGAAGCACGACGTTCAAAGTTTATGGAAAATTTACCACGAAACACGATTTACCGAATTGTAGGTCTCAATTGGAAAAGTTGGCACAATAATTGGACCCTGGCGATCCTGCTCCATCCGAGCTCTTCATATTCGGCAATGGACGGCTCAGATTTCACTTCGTCCAGACGACTGAGATCTATTCGGTCGAGATGGAATTTGAGCTGTCCATTGCCGAGCAAAGACGATCCGATTGACCAACATCCACACTGTCCCAGGGACAGCAGGGTCCCCCATTCCAATAATCGTAGGTCTCAAAAGTTGTCTAAATTGGAGAAATTTCAACTTTATTGCATCATCGTTATTGCATTGCATTTGTCAGAATCCATTGATCGCCATGGATTAAAATTCTAAAGAATGAGATTCCTGAGCATGTGCCCCTCGCGCTCATGGACCCAACCAATGAGTCAATCATGACCACATAAAATATTTGGATCACATCACATCCTCTATAAAATGGTGATCCCTCTTGTTTTTTGCAACTCACCTCTCATTTTCTCACACAACAAATGGCAAGAGCTCTCTCACACTACAATGGCAAATCTAGTTTCCTTTCTCTCTCTAGATCAAATCCCTGCCACCCATCACCCTCACCATTCTTTACTTTCAAGCCCATGATGGTCACTATGGCCCACAACAGCCAATCATCTTCTTACTGGGCCTCCATAGAAGAAGAAATTGAGGACCATCTCAAGCAGGCCATCCCGGTCCGGCCACCAACCGCCGTCTTCGAGCCCATGAACTGCCTAGTCTTTGCCGCACCAAAAACCAAGGCCCCGGCCCTATGCGTCGCCTCTTGCGAGCTTGTTGGAGGCCGTCGGGCCGAAGCCATGGATGCAGCTTCCGCACTCCACCTAATGCATTCGGCGGCCTATACCCACGAAAACCTTCCTCTAACAGACAGGCCCGATGCCAAGCCCATGATCCATCACGCTTATAACCCAAACATAGAGCTTCTCACAGGTGATGGAATTGTACCATTTGGGTTTGAGTTATTGGCCCGTGATGTTGGCCCGGCCCAAAACAATCTTGATCAGGTCTTACGGGTGATCGTTGAGATCACACGTGCCATAGGCTCACGGGGGATTGTCCACGGCCAATACAACGAGATCCAGGGAACTCAATCTGACGATGGAGAATTATGCAATGACGAGTGGATTGAATATGTGTGCAAGAAGAAGGAAGGTGAGCTGCACGCGTGTGGGGCCGCATGCGGGGCCATACTAGGAGGTGGAAGTGAGGATGAGATAGAGGGGTTGAGAAAGTATGGGCTTTATGTTGGCATGATATACGGGATTTTAAATGGGGTGGGAAGAAAAGAGAAGGGATTGGTGGAAGTGGTAGAGAAATTGAGAGCATTGGCTCTTGAGGAATTGGAAAGTTTCAAGGGTAGTAGTAATGTTGAGTCAATTTCTAGTCTTGTTGAAGTTAATATTTTCAATGTTTGAAGTGCTTTTTTTGTGTGTGTGTGTCAAAGTTGTCAATCCCGTACCGGTCAGCGTACCGTTTTCACTATTGGAATAGTACGTACCGGTACCGAACTGTATCTCGGTACCGTTCCGGATTTACCGCAATTAATATTTTATATATATCTACCAGGTTGCAAAATTTTAAGTATAAACATAAACAAAATGTAAGAAAGACTTTCAAGTTCCAAACAATAAATCAACAGATTCCATTCATTAAACCACTCATCTATTCTCAAACCAAGTTCATATGCAAACCAAGTTCTCAAAACATCTTAAACTACTCATCCATTAACTACTTCATCTTCCAACCAAGTTTAAACCATTTTCGTGAAACAAATGGCAGCAAAAAATTATCCAAAAAGACTCAAAACGAAATTACGAAACAGATCAGATCATTGAACATAGTTATAAGGATCTTGTTCTCCTCCAAAGTAAAAACTTCCATCGCCAACCCAATCATATTGACTCTCATTTTGAGCTGGAAGGTTGTCTTCGCCATCATCAAAGCAAGGCTCATCAACCAACGTTAGATTCTCAAGTGATGGTGGTTCAACAAGCTCCCACCCAAGATCCTCTCCAGCAAGTAGAGAAGGTTCTTCAGATATCCAATCCCCTATTACATCTATGTTGTCAAGACTAATCGGGTCAAAAGCATCCTTCCTTCGGCTAATATTCCTACAAATGCAAAACACATGTTTTCAATACATTTATGTAAACAATATTGTTATTTTTAAATTATGCAACTTTCAATAAAAATTGTACCTTTCTCGAAGTTTCAAGTTGTAACGAACAAACACAAGATCATTCAATCTTTTGTGTTCTAGTCTATTTCTTTTCTTAGAGTGGATGAACTCAAACGTACTCCAATTTCTTTCGCATCCTGTTGCACTACAACATTGACTAAGGATCCGAATTGCAAAACTTTGTAAGTCTCGACAATCGTTCCCAAATTGCTCCCACCATGCAACTATAATCAATAGTAATGATAAGTGTTATTTACACATGATGTACATCACAACACAAGTTCGAAACAAAGATACAAATGACTTGCTACAAAATAAACTTACCTGGATTGAGCCTCTCTCGTTGACGAATTGCAAGGGACATACCAAAGTGACCTGTTGACTGCTTATATTCTTCAAGTTGTTCACTTATTTTTTCTTGCATAAAATTGTCGGGCACCAAGACTGTAATAGCCATGACCAATCCTCTAGAAACATCTTTTTGCTTGGTGAAAGTAGGCCTGAAATAAATTCCAGGATTAAGAAAGCAACCGGCAGCATGAAGAGGACTATAAAGCTGTCTATCCCATCTAGCATCGACCACCCTAGTATACGGAGTGTACAATGAAACCCCGTTTTGCAACCTTGTTTTGATAGCCTCTTTCGCCTTATCCATGGCCTCATACAAATAACCCATAGAAGGCTTCTCTTCACTATCTGCAAGACGGAGAACCCTAACCAATGGATCACTAACTTTCACCACAGTTTGACATTCCGACCAAAACTCTCTATCTTCCAAGATAATCATACCAATCTCTTTCCCCGCAATACTTTTGGCATAACGAGACCCAACCCACTTATCACTAGTGAACATTTGATGAAGCTCTTTCTTGAATTTAAGCAAACATTGGAGACTTAGAAAATTTGTTGCAAACCTTGTAATCCCAGGGCGACACAAATCTCTTCCATTAGTGAAATCTTTCCTCATCAAGTTAACAACCCACGCATGATTATAGATGAACCTTGTGACTTTTTTTGCTTGTTGAATGACAGCATCAATACGGGGCAAGTGCTTCGGATTGGCGAAATTCTCCAACATCAAGTCTAGGCAATGGGCTGCACAAGGAGACCAAAAAAAGCTTCCATGCTTTGCTTGCAATCTTTTTCCCGCCGCTTTATAAGCAGCTTCATTATCAGTCACAAATTGCACAATGTTTTTTGGCCCAACAAGTTCAACTACTTCGTCAAAAATACCAAGTAAGGTGTCCGCATCCTTAATGAGGCCCGATGTGTCAACCGACTTCAAAAACATGCTGCCTTTAGGACTATAAACGAGAAAGTTTATGATTGGAACTTGTTTTTGATCAGTCCATCCATCTGCATGCCATGTCTGAACATCCATAAGTCTTTCAAGAATTTTCAATTTCGAGAAGATATGTTCTAATCTCCTGGACATTATTATGCAGTAGAGTACCTCGTAAGTCATGATAAGAAGGCCCCTTGAACCCCGGTCCAACAGCTAGCATCGCATCAATCATTGGTTGATAATATTTTGATAAAGCCCCATGAAATGGAACATTTGCATCATACCACCATCGGGCTACTGCCATTCTTGCATTATCGACGACTTCCTTAGATGCTAAAGCACTTCTTATGGATGGTTGAGCGCCTGGAGTTGTCCTTGGCGCGAAAAAACTACTCGGTTGCTTTCTTCTTTTGTTTCCCTCGTCTAGTGCCCCTTCTTTTCCTGTAGCTTGCTCATTACCAACTGATGAAGTATTGCCCATGAAAATATTCTCTTCCTCATCATACTCATCAAGTGAAGGCCCTCTTCCAATGTCCCTTCTTACCCTCTCTTTTCGTTCTTTTTCTCTCTTATAGTCTTCAACCAATTGTTTCATTTGCCATCTTACATCAGTAGGGACTTTTTTGCAAGGATCAACTTCCCCCTGAATCTCAGCAAGATGGTATTCTAATCGAGTGATTCCACCACCTTTAATATGCTTGTTACAATGGAGGCAAATTGTATTGTTCCTTTTACCAGGTACCATCCTCGCATGACCCCAAGCAAGATCATTGGATTTTGAAGGGGCAGATGGTAAGGATGTAGCACCACTAAAAGCATTATCATCAGTCATTTTTTTCTGTGAAAGAGCACAAAACCAAGATCCCAAAAATAAAGTAAAACAAAAAGGGGGAAAAGGTACTTATCAAAAAAAAGGGGGCCGGGGGGGGGGAGGAAAGGTAGCAACAGAGACATATACATCCCTTTAATTTAGGACTTGTTAACACACTTTATGGGTCTTCACATGATGACAATACTAATTATATTACTTCGTGTTCCGTTTAAGGACCGGTACGGTACGTACCGGCCGGTACGGAACGGATTTCACAACTTTGGTATGTGTGTCATGGGGAGGGAGTGATAGATAGCATTTGGAAGTGGTATTGATATATTATTTGTTATTCTTAATAATTTTTCCGTATCTTGTTTTCTCTAAATTTTTCGTAACCTGGGGTCCACAGTAAAAAACATGTACTTGCTCTTCAAGTAATCCATGCTGGACACGATCACCTGTAATCGTTGGGTAGGTGACGTCATGCATGATGCTCGGTGTTCACGTGACCGAACACATGCTCAAAAAGTGACACTGGGATGCCAAGGAGAATCCAGGTGGCTACTGAGTCACCTTTCAAGTCAGGCATGCTCCTGCCCGGCCCTACGGTTCCGACATACTAAAACTCACATGCCATGGGCTCAGGGCCGACCTTGGGGTGAGCCCAACAAGTCCCCGGGCTTGGGCAACCCCCCACCACGGGGCAACCAAAAAAATAAAAAATTTAACTAGCTAGTATGTAGTAAATACTTTAACTTGGGGATATAAATTCAATCAATTTGTTTGACCCAATGGAAAGGTTCGATTCAATGAGTGTCTAGAAGACAGTCTTCTAGAAAATGAAGAAAACTCTGAAGATCCATGTCCACTATGCTACTGCGTGGAAGTCCTCTCTCCTTTGTCTTTATTTTCCGGTCCAAGGAGCCCCCTCCTTTTTCTCTCCATAGATATCTTCTTCTTCTTTTTATTATTATTATTATTACTTCTTTTGATTTTATTTTTTTATGTGACCTCACTATTGAAAGTTAAAAGGCTTATTTGGTAAATAAACTTTATTGTAATTTTTTTTTTTTGTGTTTTGGTCAAACTATTTTACTTTCATATTTCTTTTGATTACAATAACTGATATAGACGTTAAAGTGTCTATATAGGTAAATATTACTCACTTAATTTTAACCTTACATAGTAAGCCTTTTTTTTGCTAAAAAAGTATTTGTAAAAATAATTGCTTCGACGGAGAATAATTTTCTGTATATAGTCAAAATCGCATAAAAATTTACCTTTGAACTACTATGTCTCACGAGAGATTAAGTAAATTGACTATGATCTTAATTGAAAATGAGCATAAATGGATCAGCTAAAGCACGATAACTTAATTGAAGATTTTACTTCAAGAAATGAAAGGGGAAGTGGTTTTCTTTGAATTGAATCGTTGTAATCATATAGCAATACAAGTATATAACCGGAGTTACATTTTGATTTTGATTTTTTGATACAATTCAAGCTAAAAGCATAACGTAACGTTGATTTTTGTTTTTTATTTTGACTTGTATGTCAATTATTTTTTTTATGACTTAACAGTATTTGGGTAATCAAATTTGGAGTCGGGCTTGGACATTCCAAACATCAGGAGCCGGTACTGCATGATGGGCTCTGGCGAGCAGTTGGGCCGTCTAAACTGGCCAAGTGCATTTGGCCCAAATGAGCCGAGCAAAGTGGGGTACCCATATTTTCAGGCCTAACACATTGCTCGGTTTGGCCCACTACGTAAAGGATTAAGAAAAAAAGGAAATTGACGGCCCATAACGTGTTTTGATAATTAATACCCGCCAAAGACATGTTGAGAACATTTGTTAATACTGAAAATATTATTGACGGATATTAATTATCAAAACACGTCATTGACCGTCATTTTCCCTTAAGAAAAAGCCAATGAAGTACTCCGAATTTGGGATCATTGGAAAGCACTTGCTGCCTAAAATGTCAGTTGTGAACTCTCAATAGTCAATGGCAGAGTTAGAATTGGAATTGGAATTGGACAAGGGCAAAAGTGGGAAGGCAAAGATGGGAGTCGTTCTCAAAACTCAAGCTTTCTTGGGGAAGAATGATTGGAATTGAAAAAAGTATATGCCAACAAATTTGGTGGCACGTCACTCTCCATTCTCTTATCGTCTTAAATCTTGCAATCCCACTGTTCAAGACCAGCTATTCTTAATTCTATTTTCGTCTCTATTTGCTGTCGAGCAATGTCACGTACACAGAAAATGTATCCCGAAAAGGTACATCAACAGTACAAATTTATTTTTTGAGTAATTTTGGGATACATTTTATGTGTACTTGGAATTATTGTTTGCCATCGCTTGCCATCATCATTGTCGTCTAGTAAGTGAAGACTGTTTTGACCTCTTGTGGGTCTGAATTGTTTTGATCTGGGTTGCAATTTCGTCCTTCACTAGATCCATAAAGATGTAGTATTATACAATAATACTTCGAGCACAGACATTTGGATACAAATTCAGATGGAGACGTGTACTGAGTCATCCGATGTATAAAAGACTGTAGAACGATTGTGCATGTGAACCAGAACTACGTGCGTTGAAACTTGAACGGGAATGCGTTGAATCCTTACGTGGATCTATGTGTGCCCAACACTCTTACATATTGTATAAGAGCCTCTTCCAATCACATATTTTGGAATTGGTTGACACCTTGATTTGGGGAATGGCCACTCTTAATATGGAATGGCCAAAAACTGTACATAGATTTCAATATCTTGAGTTGTTTATGCATGAGTTTGTATATATCATTGTGAAGAGCATGACAGGACAAATTAAATAAATTACTTATTCCACATAATCAAACAACAAAAGGAAAATAATTTCTGACAAATACCATTTTGGTTTTTAGGTATTACTATCAATACAACATTAAAAAATAATAATAATAAAAAAAACCAAATTTAGGTAAGAAGATAGAATCACAGGTAACAAAAGCTAGCAATTATTCCACATAAATTATTAACATCTGTAAATATTATATATATCGAAACTAGCCAGCTGTCGGCGGATCCTCTTATTAATAATCCACAAATAAGGTATATTTCTGCTCATGGTGTTATAAATAGAACAAAAGCCAGCAATAAAGATTGCAAGAAACATAGAATTATAGACTTTCTCTTCATGAGATTTTATATTAGAAGTTTAAGGAGTGAATAATGGTTGATTCTCTTCCTTACTACTCCCTTAGAGTACATAATTTACATGCATACAGATTGCGGTCACAAGCGCATTTTTGTAATTTTACTATCGTCGCATTCAACCGCGAAGCTAGGATTAGATCCGTGCATGACTGGGACAGTCTCTAGAATCATAATTTGAGAATGGTCATGGCTTTTAAAGTACATCATGGTTCAAAACTTCAAGCACTGAAATCACTACTACCTTTCGATTTCAGATACCGTAATTATCTCGTATATATTAATTGGATGACTAGAAATTAGTATGGGAAACTTAGACAGTGTCCTCTTCACCAAAAAAAAAAGAGAAAGGGAAAAAGAAGAATTCAAACCCATGGATTAATGACGCTTATTGAGTGCCAAATCCGCACTGAAATAGTGAAATGGAGCTTCCTTTCTCAAGAAACAGATTGTCCACAATACAGTATCTGAGAATCTCAAACAGATTACCACTGAGGAGAAAGAACAAGAAGATCAGAAACCTATTTACAATAACATGTATGACAACAATCAATCCCCAATTCTAACCTGACTTCATTGGCATCCATGTCTTTAACAATCAGATTACCAATCATTTTGACGAAGTTTGTATCTCCATCATGATAACCATGAACATGATGATGATGATGATGGGTATGTATGTTAATCAAGAAAACCAGTTCTGCTTAACACAGCATTCCTCACCCTACTGAGATCTCTCCCTTTGAGAGTCCTCCCAGCCCCTTCACAGACAGAGAAAGAAGTTGCCTGGCTCCTTCCATGCTTCCTAGCAACCCATTCATGTGGAGGCATCATCATCATCATGTTCCCATCTGAATCATCACCATCACCATCATCATCTTCATCACTATCCCAACTAACTTTCATGACCCCATTACCAGTACAATTACCACCATCACCACCACCACCATCATCATCATCATGCCATGAATCTTTCTTTGAGTTCTTCCCATATATCTTTGACCAATCAGGTATCTTCACAGGAGCCGATTGCTGAACTATTTTGGGTTCTTGGGTACTACTGCTATTGGTGCTCCTTGGAATCATTTTGGCAGCAGAGGGGAGCCGCCTTGGAGTGATAGAAGGAGAGGATTCGGATGAAACTACAGGTTTGGAATAAAAATCTTTACTTTGGCTGAAAACAGCCCAAACATCTTCTTCTTGAAGTTCTTCATTCCTCCATGACGTCCAACCACTGCTACCACCATACCTTCCCTCCATGAGAGACTTCCCTGAAAAACCCACAAATCAAAGCACTTTTTAAGATGCTAAAAACTGTTCTTTTTCTTTCTTGGTATTCTTTTCCCTCTAAAAATATGAAAGAGATGTCTGCAGAGAGAAATACCCATATGAGGTAATCATGAACTAGTCTAGTAAAAGCCAGTATTTTTACCTTTTTTTTCTGGATTCCAAGTTGTAACTTGTTTAGAATTCTGAAAAGAGAATCTGCAACATGAGAAAAGTAAGTGTTTCTATTCTGAGAGTCTTGAGAGAGAGAGAGAGAGAGAGAGAGAGAGAGAGAGAGAGAGAGAGAGAGAGAGGGTGTTAAGATGGATCACCGTTACTGATTCATATTTTCATAAGTTTTTCTCAGCTGATATATTTCTGAAGGGCATTTATAAAACCCGCAGACAGAGATAGGCACAAACAGCAACAGCAAGAGTAGGACAGACCTGACTTTGTCCTTTCATCAAATAAATCATGGGTCTGAAAGATCTTTTACTTTTTTGATTACTTGACTTCTGATGGGGAAAGCCCAGTGATTTACCTAATTAAGCTTATGATGAAATAACCAAATTCACGGTACGTATTTCCTCCCAAGAGAAACTCTTTGAAGTCTCTGTCTCCATCTATGGAACTCAAAAGGAGAAAGGGGAAAAAGCTCCAAATTGGGATGGGGAGAGAGAAATGAGTAACTGAATAGAAAGGAAGCTGGACAGAGTGTGCTTTCTTGGTCACTGAGTCCACTTGGTTTTGAGAATGAGGAACAATGGGTTGTGAATATTCTGGTTTTATAATCTCTCAGCAGAGTGATTAATGTCACTTTCTTCCTTCTTGTTTTTTTATAAATACGTGTTCGGATCAGCTTTCACGTATCTTGACCAATCCTGGGGATCATAAACCCACCATCCACTAGCTAGTGCCCCACTTAAAGCCGAAACAAATGCTCTGTATGGACAGACTCCAAAAGAATTGATCGCACCTGAGAGACTTCGAACCTGAAATCTTAAAAGAAGCAAAACCTTAAGTCATAGGCGAACCCTTGGTTAATTTTAACCGGGCTAGGTAAGGCATCAAAGGATTAATATTGTCACTTTCATTATTAATAAGAAAAAAGAAAGCAAGTTATATGATGCCCAGTGGACTTTCCTTGTTCCTTCTCCAGATTATCATTTCCGATGGTAATTTTGACTTAAACCAGCAGGGTTATTCTTTAATCCCACTTGCTAAGGCTGTAGTGCAATGCACGTGTAATCTGGTCATAGTTAAAGATATCACATTAAACTAATCTTTGTTTTTCATATTTTTAATTTTATCCCGCCTACCAAATGTCCAAACAGTCGTAGTGCAGTGCACATGTAATTTTTGGTTTTGGGCATTGTTAAAGAGATATCATATTCAATTAAACCTTGTTCTCGTCTTTTAACTTTTTTCCTGCTTGTGAAATGCCAAACACCCACGTCTTCTTTTTAGTTTTTGTTTAATGAGAGGTTAAGGGTTTAGGACTTGCCATTCTATATTAGATTTTTTCCTTTAACGTGGAGTGTCTCGGGCCAGCTTTTCTTCAGTTTGAATTAATCTCTATAGCCCCTCCTACAGCTCTTTCCATGCATGCACTTGAGGTGAGGTGAGAGTTGCTGGCAAGAAGAATCGTATCGAAGACCTTAAGAGAAAGCAAACTCTTAAGTCCTAGGCAAATCCATTGAGGTTAATTCTACATTAGGGCTCCGTTTGTTTGGGTGTAAAATATTTTCCGGTAAAATGTTTTATCTATTTTCCGGTGTTTGATTGTGTAAAAAATGAGGAAAACATTTTACATGTAAAACATTTTTCATTAATTGGATGAAATTATTTACCCTTAAATCTTCCGTAAGTTATTTTCGAAATGAACCCGTTGCCTTCTACTGCAATTTTCACTGCTCAGCTTCCTCGATCGTCAGTCCTGATCCACGTTCAATTCCAATATTCTCAAATCTCTCCACCGTTAGCTCCCTCTCTATCTCTCTACATTATTTTGTCAAAATTTTAAAATATTTTCAAGTGCCAACCAAACACTGGAAAAAAAAAGTTTAAAATTTATTTTCTAAATAAACATTTTATATGAAAAATATTTTACATCACTATAAAACATTTTACATTGAAACAAACGGAGCCTAGATTTTGTTCTATGAACTGATTCAATACTCCAGTATTTATCGCTGCCCAGTTTTTTTGATCTCAAGCACTAAAAGGCATTTGCTAATTCACAAAGTCATCACGCTTGCATGTTGTCGATATTATTTCACAGGCTAACCTTACTTTAGTTTTTTTTCTAAACATTATTACAAGCTTCAAACACATAGAAACAAAATGCAAGAACCACGAAATCTTTATTGCCAAGAAAACAAGAATGTCATAAACAAGAAAATGGAAAGAAATAGTTGGGGTGTAAAAACAGAAATTTTAATGTTTCAAGACTAATTGGGAAGTTTCTAAGACGGGTAGTGATGATAGTCAGAAAGAGTGTACCGACGGGGAATGGTTGGTGTACGCACGGTTACCCCTTGCAAGGAGAGAGGCAGTTATCGAGAATCAAATCCGTGATCTTCGGGCCACAACGGGACAGTTTTACCGCTGTGCCAACTCCGCCCATCGGTAATGGCCGGCCAGAAGATCTGACAAAAAATAACCCATTGACAGCGAACCTTTTGATGGAAGAAGCATAGCCGTCCGTCTACGTGACCCACATGCAGCAATTGGGAAGCCGTCATTCAATGAACTTGACCTTTCCTTGGACAAGTCGAGACAAGCACAGTAAATGGCATCTTCAGCAAAATCAAAATAGATTCAACACATTTCATTCTCTTAGAAGAAAAAGAAAAGAATCTTGAAGAATTAAATCTTCCACAGAAATGCTATTGATGGGATGGCCAGATTCATTCACTTCACTAGATTCCTTTTCTTGGTGTTTTAAAATCCAGCTTCCAATAGGAAGGGTGGCGGCCATCAAATATACAGTTCGGTCACACAAGGGCTGCCAAAAGGCAAGGCATTTAGAAATCGTGTGCTTGAAAAAAAAATCTCTCTAACAGTCCTCAAAAAGTTGCAAAGGATAATCTAGAGAACAAAATTTGCCCCTAGGAGCCCTCGAGGTAGATCTATGTTACATGTATCCTTCTATGGCTCAAATATTTGTGTAGACAGTCAACATTGGGATAGGGGGTAAAATCCGTGTCTGACGTATTTAGTTGGATAATCACCTTGCAATCTTATTTCGTGTGACACGAATTTTCTACCAACTATGCACGAAACTCATATATAATGTATGGAATGTCTTAATACACTTTTGTAGATACTATTTATCTGAGAAATGCCAAATGTTCTGGTGTATCCCAATTCCCAGTGCCGTAAAGATGAAAATTTGATAGTAAATGTATTACTGGTCCTGGAAGCTCATTCTTGTGACTAGAACCTGCGACACATTCCACATCGTTTAAAACTCAAAAAAAAAAAAAAAAGTAAACGGCATTGTGTTTTTTTTTTTTTTTGGAGGCTAAGGGAGCTTCAAATCCTCTCTTGGTGCTGTGTTGGCACGTTTCGGCCCTGAGTCAACCTTTCAGTTGCCATGCCATCTTCATTCACTGCATCAAGTAGTAAAGAACTTGTAATTGTTCTCTTTTATTACGGTGACGACACGGTCATCGTAATCGATTGAATGAGAAGGTATCTGCTGCTTTATCCCAGAGGGAATTTCAGGAGATTTGGCGTCATGTTTCTGCTTTATGCTCGAATTCATTGAAACCGGAGATACTCTTACTTTCCCACAACTCTTTGGGATGCTCAATCTAATTGAGACCTTAT
This sequence comes from Rhododendron vialii, assembly GCF_030253575.1. Classification (NCBI taxonomy): domain Eukaryota; kingdom Viridiplantae; phylum Streptophyta; class Magnoliopsida; order Ericales; family Ericaceae; genus Rhododendron; species Rhododendron vialii. The sequence continues at coordinate 41,151,648 of NC_080562.1, read as the reverse complement.
TCATTTTCACCTAACCTGATGATGACATTTTCGAAACTCATTGATGGACTTCCTTCACGATTATTCTTGTAATGCATTGCGATTGGAACGTGGTCGTTGCTGCTTTAACAAGAACATATCTGCTCCTTGATTGAATTCATAACACGTACAAGAGGCAAGATCATTTGTATCAGCTGAGAAATCAGAAACCCTTAGCCCTGGAAACCAAGGTCAAATTCCGCAGCTTTTCTGGTTCTTCTTTTCCTCCCTCCAACCCTTGTGTTCAGACAAGTATTTGACATAGTCAGTATTGCTAAACTTTGAGCTGAGTAAATGAGATTCATCCAAATGGTACAGCAGAAAATTTGCTCCATGTTCAAATACGGAAACAGGATGTGCACATCTGACACTCTGCAGAGCCTCTTGCATTGGGCTGCCTTTCTTCATACTAGGCTTATAAAAACAGCAATTCAAAAAGATAAAGAACAGGCAACAAAACATCTGAATGGAATAGCACGATTGGATGAAGATATCCATCAACAAAGGTTAAACCATGAGAAATTAGAAGTTCAATATGCTACGTAACAATAGCTCCAGGTGCCGACTTGTCTGCTAGTTTGTGCTCATAGATATTGTTCAGTTTATACCTACAAAGGAGCAAGTATCAGGAAGAAAGGATTAACCAGCATAACACACCACTTTTATCAATGGGTCGAAAATATGGAAAAGACTATTTGAGAAGTAAATTGTACCGGAACTGAAAAAGTAGAAACGGTAAAGGAGTCTGAAAATATACGATGCTTCCTTTTTCCAAACGCAGAGTTGGTGATCCAGGATAGCTATGCACAGAACAGGCAAGACTAATACGTGCAATATTCTGCCATTTGGAAATATTATACGGCCATTACAATATCCATGTGCATGTCATTGGTCAACCCTGAACCTGACACTCATGCATATGGTGAAACATACAGTGATACTATTAACCCCGATCAGATAGCATCGATTTACATTAACTTATAGAAGTTGAAAAGCTGTTCATGACAGAATCATAGCACGGTTACAGAGCAAGACTGCCATGTCTATTTCATCAAGCAGATGAAATCTGGGTGTACTATAGTCGACAAACACAGGAAAAGCCTAAGTACGGCATTCTGATTACGTTTATCTTTTGCTAGGTTTTAAACACCTTTACGCCTAATCTTTCAGCTTTCAGCTGAGCAACCGCTATCTCAAGCTTGCTTGTTCTCACTTCAAGTTCTGATAGTATATCAGTTGTGCTTTGGGTACTGATATTCCCTCCATTGTTGGCAATGCTCACCCCATCACTTGGAATTCTGTCACTACTCTCAATCATATTTGCACAGGGTCTATGTGGTCCTCCAATCATTACTTCACCCCTCGTAGTATTTTTTCCGTGTTCCACCTGATATTCCATCTTTTTACCAGCAACATTATCCGGAGTTAGAGATGAAGGAATTTGAGGTTGAGGGCATAGAAAACGCTTTCCATTACCAGACATTCTCTTTCCTGCACTGTCCACAAGTCTGTGTTTATCTTTTCCAACAGGTTTCGCTCCTTTATTAACCCTCTTTCTCTTGGGATGTGTAAGCAAGACATCATTTTCCACATTCTTTCCTTTTGGAATCTGGAGCGATTTTTCTGGACTCTTGGTGTTGCTCTTTTCGTCCTTTCTACCAGATTTTGCTGTGTTGACCCTCTTTCTCTTGGTAGGAGCACCCAAGGCATCATTTTCCACATTCTTTCCCTTTGGCTCTTCAGGTGGTTTTCTCAGGCTCATGGTAATGCTCTTTTCTCCATTGGCTCCCTTTACCGCATCTTTCTGAGCTAACTTTAATTGCTTCCACCACTCTAAATATCGAGTCGTTACATCCGACTTATACAATCTTGATGGAACATACAGCCTTCCATCTTTAATTGGCCTGCTGTAATTTTCCCAGGCAGCTTCAGGAATGTCATTGAATCGAGGCACCAGACCAGGAAGATCTTGATCCATCCCAAATTGCATTGCAACGCGATGAGGAAGATAATGTTCTAAGCTGTCAAAACCCACCAACTCAAAAATCCTCAAATTCACCAACTCACAAGGCCTCAAAAACCGAGCAAATGACACAAAATCCTCATCCGTCCCCAAACAAAACGATATCCACTCTTCTCTTTCTTTGTAAAACTTAGGAAACACCCAGTTATTCTCAGAAATGGCGTAAGGGCGCCACTGGAAACATTCCCTGGCAGAACTTAGAGCCAGACCGACATTCGCAATATTCTTCTTCTTCACATTGTTCCACTTAGCCAATCTTGGCTCACCAGGATTAAGGGGATTAGGTCGAGGCCTCAACGTGGGAAATCTCTCCCAAGCCCAAATCTGTACCAATTTCATTGGAGCCCATAGATTGAGCCCTACATTTAGCACCTTTTCTGAAAAGATAGCATTTTTCAACAGCCTCAAATCTCGATAAAGCCACGAGAGAACTGCGGGAGCAAGGGCAATCCTCGTCCCTCTTGCTAAATGAATAGCTACATTGAGAACATGCTTACGAATTAAGTCCACACTGGATGGGAAAACATGCCTAGACAACCAGAGTACAAGAAATGCTTCGTGCTCAATTTCGGTCCTGCTTTCCATGTAATGCCTCGCCCAATCGTGCTGTCTGGCTATAGTAGCCTTACCCCGTGGGATTTCCCTCCTTCCCTTCATTAATTTATCGTAAATTTCTTTCAACTCTCTGTTTTCAAGAGGGGTTAAAACAGATTTCCCCAATACAGAAAAACCTCCCAATACCAAAACATCCTCTAAAGTAATAGTCCCCTCTCCCCAATCAAAAACAAACGTGTTTGTATCAAAACACCACTTTTCTGCCAAACCCATAACTATATCTTTATCAATCCGTATATGGTAAGTGGAATTCACGATTGCTTCTTAAATTCCAGCCTTTTTCCAAGTGGATTGGTGAACAAAATGCATATGATCGAACCAAGATTTCCACTTGCGGAGAGGGTCTTGACAGCCCCTGAATTCCACATTCAATGGAGGATTGATAAAGGTGGGACTTGTTGAAGTTGGAGAGTGAAATGTACCTGAAGGAAGCTCAAAGACTGGCAATCAATTCGAGCGAGGAAGAAAGTTTCATCAAAGAAAGATCTTTCCTTCACGATTTAGGGGCTAAAGATACAAATTTATCCTGTGAAAAAAACTGTTAGAGAAAAAGTTTCTTATGCTCTTTCTAAGGTTTTACTCTCATAGTTTCAGGCTTTTCAGTATTATTTACTTTTCGTGATTTTTTTACTTATTTGTTCGTTTTGAGATCAATCATTTATCCCAACAAAAGGAATTAGAAAAGTATATAGATATAGACTGAATATAAAAAGAAGTTTCATATAGCATGACACGGTAAAAAAAAAAGAAAGTTCAGTAATTTTTCATTGTTAGTCATTTTTTTTGCTAAAAAATGTAGGCCGACGACAATAAAGCCAAAGAAAGAGAGTTGTTTGGTATTTTTTTTCATCCTTACTTGGTGGCGACACTACCGCTATGGTTGTGGGCAGTGGGGTCTTGTGACTCCATGGGACAAAATGGAATTGCTAGTACTATGCAATATAAAATTGAATTGGTAGGATGTCAACCCATTCAAAAAATGACATCGACCACTCCTTAGTGTGCAAAATAATGGATAATTCGATGAAAGTAAATGAGTTTCCCACTCTCCTTTGTTTGAATTGCACTCATTTTTTGTTCTACTGCATGTGAATTTTTTATGATGCCCTTTCATATCTAAAAACTTTGACAAATGAGAGGGTCACTTCCCCCGCTTGTCATGATCAATCGGACTGAAAATTGGCCTCACCTCCAGAGCCCCACTTTTTGGATAGAGACTAATCTGTTAACTTTCAAGCAGCTCTCACGTGAAGATTGACTTCAGGTCATCAACCAATCGATCATCTCTACACCGCACCCTCACTATATGATATTCTCACAAGAAAACTAGGTCAATAGAAGGGAAATAGATAGGTTCACGATCCTTATTTAGGAATAGCGCAGGATAAGTAAATAAAGGAATTAAAAGCGGACTTCCATCCCTTTGAGTATCCGTACTATATATCTTGTTAGAACCTTCCTACTAGGATAGGAATGCTAACAGCTAACTAGCTCATATTGTATAGGAAAATAATCAATCCTTTCATGGGTAATTTTGTAGCTTCAGCAAGAGGATAATTTGTACGGGAAATAATACAAGAGATTTTCGACCCCATGAGACAAAATTTCACTCTTTTTGCTTTTTAGTCATAATTTTTTGGTTTTCAAATTCTCCTAATTCAATGCACAAATATGAGTAAAAACTTTAGTAATAGCAAAGTCGTAAATTTGAAGTTGTGAAATTTACGTTCAAAAATTTGAGTAAGGGTTTGAACTCAAATTTGGTATGGGTTTGGGCAAGGAGTGGAGGAATGTCTTGGGTGATTTTTACACAAATTTGAGTTTAAGTTAAGATTTGTGTAAAGAGGGGAGATGCTTTAACAAAAATCCAAAAACGACAGAAATTAATACCAAAAAACAAGAACTCAGAGAGAAGAGGTACGTAGTTGGAGTTGGAGAGAATAATGTACCCGAAGGAAGGTGACAAACTGGTCCTTTAATGGAGGTGACTGAGGGCTTCAGGAAATGGGCGGGTCTGTGAGATGGGTTTCCACCAGAGGGTGATACCATAAGCTCTTCTCTTTCTTCAATGATTGCATCTTCTGGGTTTTCCCCCATGGGTAAGGTAATGGAGGCTATTGATTTCTATGGCTTCCTCTGGTTTGAAAGGTTTAACGGAGAGAGAGAGAGAGAGAGAGAGAGAGAGAGGGTCTTTGGTGATCTTTTGATAGCGAGTTCCAAGCACTTGGCAATTCTTGGTGCGTTGGGATGGGAAGCGCATCGAAAGCACAGGTTGTGTTTTGGCAAGTTTTGGCGCGTTGCGACTAGGAAGTGCATTGAAAGCACAAGTTTTGTCTTGGTCCTTTTGGAGTCAGTTAAGTCAACTGGGGATGCTGCTGACTTGGATCGTGCATCTAACTGCTTAAATTTCATCTCGATAATAAATGATTTTCAAACATTAATTGTTGAGATAAAATTCAAGCCGTTGGATACACGATCTAATGGCTCGAATTGCGTATAGCATTGTGTTGTACACAGGATAGGCTATGCCCAACACCTTTATCCATATTCTATAACATATTTTCGTGGAATAAATACACTTAGCATTGGGTTCGCAAAAATGTGTGATAAATAAGAATGTACCAAGTGATGGTGCCAGGAGACCTTCAAATAATTTTTTCAGTGTTTGCCTGGGGCTTAATTGTTTCGAAATTTTTGGAGAAAAAATTGAGAGAAGAAAAAGCGACAAGTAGTAAGAATGTAGGATGGTAAACGAGCTAAATGAGCTGAACAAAGAGATTACTCGAACTCAATTTGAAAATTTAACTAGCTCTAAGCCAAACTTGTTTATCAGATGAGTCGATTCTAAATAATTTTTAATGAAGTCAAAAGCAAACTGATCTCAAACACCACCTTTCATGGAAGAGGTGCTCGACTTTTGTTATAACTACTAACAATTAACCCCTAACATTCTACCATATGGCAACAAAAAAAACGCAAATTGATCTCGAATAGTTTGAATTTCTTTACATAAGTTGAACGAGTAGAGTAGTAGCTTGTTCAACATTAGTTTGACACTTTGATGAGCACCCAATATTGTAGATATTTGGTGTGACTAGTCCCGTTTTATATTGCTTTAATAGTGATATTACACATAAGGTAGGTTTTTGTATGTTTTAGGTAATTCGTATAAAAAATGCGCGTTTGAACGCCAAGGAATGCTCCGGATGCAACCAAGTACTCAAGGCCACGTGCCACCCTGTTGTGGCACTTGAAGAGATGGTTTGGAGGTTGCTCGGGTCACCCAAGGGTCAAGGGAATTGTAGGAGAAGTGAGGATTTTACCAAAACTACTTATCTTCCGACCAACTGAGGGTAGAATTGTCATATCTTTTGATGTACAAAGTACTTTTGATCCAAACCATTTGCGTTAGAAAGTAGACTCGACAAGCTTTCCAAGGTACAAAGAACACTCAAATTCGAGTTTAGGAGTGTCTAGAGCGAGCCCGCGATGTTGCCCAAAAAATCTGTCAAGTGGGTACCGATACTAGATGTCCAGATATCAGTTTTTCCAGCCCGTTGAAGCTTGGTACCAGTATTGACGGATTTCCAGTACCGGTACTACCTGGGAAAATCTGCATATTTTTGTTAACTTTTTAAACCTTCCATTTATGAAAAATTTTCCACTTATGAAATGTTTTTTGGATATTTTAGGAACCTTTTGGTCTTTTGTAAGGGATATTTTGCAAGCTCTATAAATAGGACTGTATGCCTTTTCTGAGGGGATGGCTATTAGTTAACTTTAGGCCTATGCTTTAAGTCTTTCATTTTTCTAGGAACTCCATAGCTAGCAAGCTTTCTCTCTTAATTTCCTTCAAGAACTTTAGTAAGTCTTTGTCGTTTGTTAATTTCTCGCTTATTAAAGTTGCTCGTATGGACTAGATTCTCCTTAATATCAAGTTTATTTTCATTTTCGTCAGTTAAATATGTTTGTCATTTCTAGCTTTATGCTTAATCTTTCTAGATTGTTGTTGGTTCTCGAACTCTTGGGCTTAAAATCATGGTTTTCGAAATTGGATTAACTTAGCCATTTTTGGTCTAAACGAGGGGAGTTAACTTCTTGATATGCAGTTTAGTCAAGCGGTCTTGGCACGCGGCATGCCTAGAGCTTGTGGCTTCCTATGTGTTCGATATATTCATAAGTAAAACAAATTGGTTTAATTCCGATAAATCACATCTTTTGATAAAACATAGTCTTTAAAGCCAAATCTTTCGAGTGTCAGCGCGCGGTCATGACTCTCACTTGAGTTATAATCGAAGAATCGATATCGGCCTAAGTCACGGGAAGGATGATCCTTAGACTTGCCTCTTTTAGTTTATTAAACACATTTCTAGTCTTTTTCCTTAGTATTTCCACTTTCAAAACAAAACCAAGTTGGCTGTCTTAAACTCCGAAATCCTTACAAACTACAATCCGATTAAACTATTTTCGATTCTCTGTGGGTACAATCCCGGGCTTTTCGGTTATTATGCTATCAACGACCTAGCCCTACGTTTGGGTTTTTTTAACCTTTTTGGAAGGCAAGGTTGTGGCGTAAACACACTTCAACAAAATGTTCAAACCTGATTTGCTTATGTACCAAATCAATTTTGAACAAGCTTTTTATGAGCGAACATGAGCTCAAATTTAAGTAGTTAATTTGTTCATATAGCAGCCTTCGTAAAAAAGTAGGTCAATAATTTATTCACTAGGCCCCTTTCTTCTCGTTGTCGATGCTCGCTCTACACTTTCACTTTCACTTTTGGCTCTTGTGAATTATAAGTTTTCAAGTATTTTTAATAGACTTTTGCCCTTGCTTCTACGCTCCTGCTCATGAGCACACATTTGTGCCTTAAATTAGGAGTTTATTTCTGTCTTTGTAGGAAACAAAATAAAAGAAACATAAAGAAAAATACATCTTGCATGTTTAACAAAAAAAAACATTTAAGACAAATTTAAGTTTCTGGGCCATATAAAAAATTCTTCTTCATGCATCTTTTGCACCAAAAACAGCTACGAAAAAACATATGTTATATCTGATCTAATCAATTAGAGACTAAGGAATTACATGTATGAATTGAACTGCTGCTAGTTAGATGGAGATTTTTTGCTAGTCTTTTTTCACAACTTTGCTTCCAAATCTATCTGCTATTAGCCCAACAACTCATCTCTCAAACTTGCCGGTCCGAGCTTCGAGAGCTTCGATTTCTTTCTTCTTCTTTTTTTCAAATGCCGCACTTTCAAACAAGATGAAGCTATTTCTCTCTTGTCCATCACTACTACCAATTCCATCGCATCTGACCGTTTCTGTTCCTCCTTTCGCAGCTTCACTCTCCACAATCGCAAGTATCGAGTAGAAAAAAACTAGACGGTACGCACAAATTCACATCACTATTTGGCTTGCAGCATTTTTCCCATGCATTTCCGGACTTGAATAAGAACTAGAAACCAATCCAGGAATATCTTGATCAAGCCCGAATTGCATTGCAACTCGCTGAGGGAGGTACTGCTGTGTTCAATCTATCCGAACAAGGTCACACAGGTTCTGTGGGCCAGCTAGGCTGGAAAAAGAACTCAATGGCCCAGGGGAAAAGGTTGAGCACGACTTTGGACCATACCAAGTGAGTAGGTTCCAGACTTATGTGTGATCTAGATTCGTGTTCAACCTTGTCTCGGGGGTCACTGTGTGGAGATGCCTCTTTGAGGGGGGTCCATAGGTCTCCACAGAATCCCAAACAAAAAATGAGACCGGCTTAGAATTTTCCGTTCAAAGATCATACAGAACCCATAACAATTTTTATAGGAAAATGATAATGCAAAAACTGTTTTTGTTAATGTCAAAACTATTGTGCGTAAAAGTTTTGTACTTTGCACACGATACAAGCTAGCTTTTTATGCACACCAATTTTGACATTAATAAAAACAATTTTGGCATTAGTTTGTATACTTATATACGGGGTGTATTTACCCATTCAAAGCCCATACCAATTCTGCCTAAATAAATAAAACGTATATATTAAACAATTGCCACAAGTGGCAGAAAAATACACAATTGTATTTTTTTATTTATTTAAACTTGATGATGATGTTATTAAATTCAGATAAGCCCAAATTCTCACAAGACAACGATGACACGAAAGGGTTGACTTCAGTCCAACGACGGTGGAAATGGGTTGGGTGTTTTGAAAGTGGTGAATGTAGATCAATCCATTTTGGATACGCATAGGTTGGGCCTGTAGAAATACAGGCCAAGAACTGACCCCCGAAAAGTTACTCCTATAATGACAAATTCCAAACCCTACCCCTCTCTCTCTCACACACACACACAGAGACTCCCACGCCCCGAAATCCTACCCCTCAGCAGCAGCAGCAGAAGAGAAGATGAAGAAGATGCGGTGGTGGTGGAATTGGTGGAGGGGGAAGCTTACAAGGACAGCGATGGAGAAGTTGAAACCGTGGGACGCGGAGGAGATAAGGCGGCGAGAGAGGCTTGCACACAGAAAGTGTCATGAGGAGTTGGATAAAGTGGATTGGGAGATGATGGAGAAGCACCTTCACACTCCAGAGGCTCTTCAAGCCTACGAAAAGCTCTGCAATGAAGCTCGCGAATATGTCACTGAGCGAGTGACTAGCGTCATCCATCGGAGGGTAAAGTCTATGTCTCCTTTTCTGGCGTTAATTTGAATGATTTCCTGTTGATTTGTAGAAATGATTTAGGCTTTTTGAGCAAAGATTTGTTTTTTATTTTTTATTTTTCCCTTTCTAAAAAGATTTGGGTTTACTAAATCCTTGTGTTTTCGGGAGGATTCATATGGGAAATCTAATTGTTGGTTGGTAAATAAAAGAAATGAACTCGCGTCACCCTTATCTCTAAAGGAGGTGAGAAATGGAGAGAAAGAACCGCTTAAGTATTTGTGTGGACTGCATAGAGGGAAAGAGGATCAGCAAGTCCATGTGCCAAAAGGAGCAAATGAGGAAATGCATACGCACTGATCTCTGTGGACCATTTATCATTCCACCTTGTTTAAACGACAGAGATATTTTATCACATTTATCGCAGTGAACATTTGGGCGTAGAATTGATTAAGTTATTACTGTTTGGTCCGATCATTAAAAGATTTAAAAAAAATTCTAATTGCGGTTTATATTTTTAAAAAATTGAGCGGCTCCAATAATTTATATGAAATCCATAAATAGGTTCATAAAACGCAGTGTACATTTGGTGTACACCGCAGAGGGCTCTTTGTTTACTTTTTTCTTTTTTTTGGAGAAATAGACAAACATAAAGCATCTCTTTTTGATCGAGAGATGAGCTGAGCATCTCGAGGTGGGCAGTTTGTGAAGAAGGAGAAGCGTTTGAGTGCAGCCGTATACATGCAATACATGATTGCTTAGCATCATCGCAAGCATTAAAAAAAAAAACTGATGAAATCAGCAGCCTCCGCTCGCGGTTCACGAAACGCTACGAGGAGATGATCTTACTGACTTTCTTTCATTTATGATTTTCTTGCACTTTAAAAAAGTTACTTGTGTCGGCCCAGCCCAACTAACGAGGTACTTGGGTCCCAGTTTTTGTGTGGAGTGTTAAATGGGTTCAAAATTCCACCAGATATGGACTCAGGTCCTGTCTGCCTCTGGTGTGATTCCCCTCTAATTTTAGTCCAGTTTTGTGATTCTTGTGAGTCTATTTCGGGTCTACATCAATAATCAGAATCGTTGGTTGTGTAGAGCTAGTCAAGTTATTTATTCAAGTATGATAAGAGTCAAGTTCAGCAAATATCAGTAAAGGACCATTCGGATTACAATTATCTCGAACAAAATGCACCAAGCACACGAATAAAACCCATTTGTTTCAAAATAAATGTATTCCGATTGATCTTTTGTCGGTTTTCAATGACCTTGATTTTTATCATTCATGGAGAAATTGACAAGTTCTACACAGTGAACGATTTCGATTATTGATGTGGGCCCAAGATGAGTCCAAGAAATTAAAACTAGACCGAACTGGAGAGGAACACAGTGGTGTGGATATGACCGGAGTCCATGTTGTATTGTCTGGTTGAAAAAAAAGAGAGAGGATAGGTTATATTGAGCTCCCTCGAGTTTTTGTAATTGTTATAAGTGCCTCCCCCATAATTTCTAGAATGTCATCTTTGCCCTTCACTTTCCGTTTAGAATTCTATTATTTTGGTTTTTTTTTAGTCAATTGGCAAACTATTGTGTTATTCCACTTAACTGGTATGTTATCGCACAATATTGAATTTACCACGCTAATTTTTTGGGCACAACTTTTCTAAACTCCATCCATCTGGCACATTTTAAACTTGAACCGAACTACCCTTCCGGAGATGTACACTTACTCCTCCCCTTCTCCCGTTCGTTTCCAAATTGGTGAGGGTTCCCCTGTCTCTACCCCCCGCCCTCTCTCTCTCTCTCTCTCGCATGCGCGCACACACACAAACACGCACACACACGAGGTTTGTGAATTCATATACGTTTGAAAGCTTTGAGATGCCTTATGTATGTTTCAGAGATGATACTAGGGAGGGACGAGTCTTGACAATTGACATGTAAGTGGCTTCCACCCCTGTGGAGACCGATCTCTCACTTTCTTGTCTCTATTTCAAGTTTTGATTTTGATCGTTTGATTGCTTTCCCAATTAAATAACGTGGATGTTCTTTGCTCACTTTTCTTCTCTTGTGGTGGGGTGTAATTTAAGTCCACAAGTAATATTTTCCAATTGGATCCTGCCAGATTTAGGGAGGTTTGATGATTGGAATTCTTATTTTCCCCCCCTCTTAATTCACCACAATATTCTCTAGATTAATCATTTGTGCTCTTAGATCTTCATCTACTGGTTTGGGCTTATATAAACTCTGTTGGTCCTGGCTTACGGTGGTTTCTTATCAACATACGGATCCTTGATGTCAATAGAGGTTAGGTAAATAACGACCACCTTAATAGTTGTTTTTTTTTTTTGTGTGTGTATGATTTAAAATCTACAAGGGTGGTGCAAGGATGGATGGGCTATTTTGCTATTAGTGCGAGTGAATTATTTTTATTTTGCGGATAAAAAAAAGAATTATTTTGATTTTGATTTTTTGACAATACATCTGTGCTCCAACATCATGGGGGAAGGGGATGGATGTTGGGGTTTAAACCTCCATCTGGTGAGATTTGAAACCTGACTGACCTCTTTTATATATCTGAATAAAAATTTGATACCTCTGTTTAGTTGGAAAGTTGTTAGAAAACTTTGTTTCTTTGATTTCTTTTTCAGCGAAAAGAATCAGCCCACCATCTGGAAAACTTGGTTGAAAACCTCATATACTCGGGCAGGGGAAAGAGCAGGGCTATGTAAACATCATACAAATAGGGCCATGTAAACTGTTCCTATAATCGCTTCTAATTAAAAGGAGGGTCCTATTTTCGTTATAATATCTGTCACTTACTAAGAGGAAGGAGACCAAGAGATTATCGAAAAGAGCCACTGACCGATTCTTAGTTGAACTAGAAAAATAATTTCTCAGGGACTAACTTCTCAAAGAGGTCAAGTAACCCTCTCACTTTGAATTCTACTATAGGAGCATATTTTTGGTTCTTAATTTTCCATTTTGACCCCCTTAAATGTTGATTGACCCAACCCCGTGTATTTGCCCCCACTCCATTTTTTTGCTTAGCATTTTTCTCTGTTATGTAGATCCTAATGGTTTATCAGGTGGCTTGGCTGTATGGTGGAATTCAGATGCTAAATTATGTGTAGAGGAGAAAGGCCATAACCTCATCCATGAAATATCAGCCTACTGAATCGTGGAATATCTCGTTTGTTTATGGGGGGCCTGCCATAAAAGATAAAGATGGGGTTTGGGATCAGTTGAGAGCCTTGAGCAATTGTTTGCATGGCCCATGGGTGTGCTTAGGGGATTTCAGTGATATCTCCTCAATCGCGAAGAAGCAAGGTGGGAGATTCCAAATTGCAACAGAATTTTTGCTTTTGATAGTTTATTAGATGATTGTAGGTGGCTTGATGGACCTTGAATTTATTTGTCCTAGATTTACTTGGCGGAATAATAGGAAGGAGGGAGAGACTCTTTTCGAAAGAATCAACAGAGACCTACCAAATCCAGAGTGGAGAGAACTCTTTCCTTTTGCTTCTGCATTTCATGAGCTTGCTGTTGGTTTTGCTGATTGTCCAATTGTCTTGGATACAGATCCCAAGCTGGCCAAGCTGGCTAGACCTTTCAGATTTGAATCCATGTGGACAGGAGGAGTGTGGAGGTATTATCAAGCTTCAATGGTCACAACTCAGGAGGGTCCTACAGGTTGGTAACACACTTCATATGCTTTAGAGGTTTTTTCTTTGGTACTTTTCCATATCTCAAAAGTGAAGTGGTTGAGTAGCGTCATAAACTATGATTGTTAGGCATTCAAATTCTATGTCAATCAAGCAGAGTCTATTGAGGAGTCCAAAGAAGATTGATATTAGAGGCTGAAGCAATCATGGGTCATTAACTAAATAACACTTATGGCTGAATTTGGAGAACATGCGTTGTTACTGTGAATATGCCAATTCTTATAGTCAATTCACAATGGGGGCCCCATTTTTACGTAGTGTACCGTAGCAGCTAGCATGTACACACACTCTATAGCGAAATGTACCATCCGAAGTAGATGAATTAAGGGAGTATTGGAGAAACCAGTTCCACAAAAGCCCCAAGGTTAAAAAGGAAAAAGTGCTCAATTTAAGTCCATAGAGCATCTTTAGTTTTGAATAGGATTGTGCGAACACAGTTGGTTTTTTGGTTGCTATTTTCAAATCTTGGGTCCGCTCCTCTAATAAAAGTTGAAAAGATAAAAGTTCCTTGCTTGTAAAAGTTATATTTTGCATGAGATTTAAATTTCTTGGTGTAGTTGCAAATAACGTACTAAATCCCAGTAATTGATGGGTGGTGGTGAGATAGGTTTGCACCTATTGGGATTTCACTGAAGTTTGGTGATATCCGCAATACGCATGTATTGAGATCCAATACTAGAAAAGTATTATCACAAAGAAAAAATGAGAGTGCGCCATCACAAAAAAGAAAAATGAGAGTGTCACGAGAGATTTTCAGCCAAAAACGAGCCTATTCCACGGGAAAGATCCATTCTTCACTATATGAGAATACAGAGTACAAGAAAAACACATCAGGCTAAATCATATAACCCAAACCCCATGTACGCTCACTCTCACCACCCATCAATTTACGATAGGATTATACCCACCCTGTTATCTCAGATGAAAAACACATCAGGCTAAATCATATAACCCAAACCCCTTGTTCGCTCACTCTCACCACCCAACAGTTTACAATAGGACTATACCCACCCTGTTATCTCCGATGAAAAACACATGGACTCGGGTGCGAGTATTGGCTGCGGGTGCAAGTCTAAGCGTCTGGCCTTCCAAAACTTAAATCTTAGGATGATGAGATATGTGTCCCCAAATTGGGTATGGGTACAGAGACACGTCCTGAGCACTTGTTTGTAGTATATATGTACCAGTGGCAGCTCCAGGATTTCTCGAGAGGGTGTTCAAAAAAAACCCTTACAATATACTACCCAGTCTTTTAAATGGTGCTTGTTGCTAGTCAAGCGGTGACCCACCGCCAAGCACCAAACCCGCCTAGGCGCCGCCGAGCAATTCGGCATTTTTTTTACAAAATTCAAGAGATTATTTTTAATACAATATGGACTGAAATAAAAAAAATAAAAGCGACACTGTTTATATATTAAAAACTACGGTTACAAAATTAAGTGATCCAATTTTCAATCTATTTCAACCGGTGTGAAGATCTTAGTTTTATGATCATTTTATCCTAAAGAAGGAATTAAAGAAGGAAAAAAAAGCAATTAAGCCTTCCATCTCATGCAAAATTGCAGCTTTTATAGGAGCTGGAAAACACACTGCTTTAACGTAATAAATGCACCAATCTAAATTGCCAAAAAATCTTATTTGGTCTTTTCATGAACTTTCAGTGAATTAGGGTTTTTTTTTCATAGCCAAACTTACAAAAACCCTAATTCATTGAAAGCCCTAAATTATCTCAATTCAAGAAAAACCAATGGAATCAACACTATCCAGGGCCAATGCACACAGAACATAAACGTGTAAAAAAACAAGGTCCGGAGAACAAAAAAGGTTGGTCCTATACAAAAAGTTCCCAATCCTTTGACCCATTTACCAAAAAATCACAACAATGTACAAAGAAGCATTTGATTTAAGAAACACCAAACTAAAAGAAGGGAGAAACCATATTTTCTGATCAATCGTGCGTTTGTTAGTTCTAGGTATAATAATTTGTGGGAAAGTAGAGCTGCTAGGTTTGATAAGGCTAAGAATGAGGATAGCAACGTTTTGTAGATTCAAGCTGTTAAATTTCTCATACTGTACACGAACACACATACACAATGTGTGTTTGATCTGGTATACCAAACCCAAAACATAAGGGAAACTAATATAGAAAGAGAGTAATACAACAAAATTCAGACAAGTAAAGTGGAATCAGCAACATCCTTAGAGTTAAATCTTATTACATCGCATTCAAAACAATCCACCACAACAACAGACTTTAGCATCTTCAAGCCATAACCGTCATCCACCACAACAGACATACATCCGCATCTTCTAGCCATAACCACCATCCATAACATTAGTTCTGCTCAAAGTGCCATTTAACTAAAACATAAACTGGAAAGAAAGTCTAACTAAATGTCTGCAATGAGGAAACGCCATGGAATATGTCTCTAGCATATTAGGTCATGGGACCGAGGGTTGTTGAACAAATTGAACTGCCACACCAGATATCCTTTGATCTGAGAATAAATGAAACAAGTGGAACTGTAAGTTAGCACATTCAGTGACTGAGTTTTTATCAAAATCGAAACATCACATATTTCGGGCTTATCATCTAGCCCAAGGTTAATCAGTTATTAGGTTCCTAAGAGAACAACCATGTTTCTAGGGTGCAATGAAATTGAGTTTTCATCAAGATAAAAAGGCAGCACAGATTTTTGCTTATCAAACAACCTAAGGTTAATCAGTTATTAGGTCCCTAAGAGAACAACCGTGTTTCAAAAAGAGCAATGACAATCTTTAGAAAACTAAATAGCTTGCTATAAAATGTTGGGAAAGATACATTGGCAATGTTCAATCAAACACAGTTTTTGTGGACACAAGTATCTCTTTTTGAAGAACGTAATTCAAAACCCAAAACCCATCATAATCCTTACTAAATTAAAGCATATTGAAGTGCAGTTTCATTATGCATTTATCACTATTATAACTTACCAAGCATAGTATCCTTCTGCATTTACCCACTAACCAAATGTGCTGGCAATCTTGCCGATTGAATTTCCAAATAGATCAAGCAATGCCAAGTAAAATAAGAACTACATGATTCTTTTTCCAACCGATAAGGAAGATCAATTGGAAAACTTGCACCCTATGAAGTATGAGGCACTAAGGAAGTATGTCTAGTATTCTATTTAGTTTAGGCATCGAAAAGATTGTTACCTATAGGTAAGACTGACGATAGAGCTGTTTTCATATCTGTACCTGCAATAAACACAAAAAGATTTTAGAAACAAAAAACAAACTAATTAAGGAACAAACGTCTAGGCTCAATATTTGTTACCTGGGTTTATATGAGTCTCAAATTGTTCTTTTAGCCTCCAAAAGGCACGAAATAAAATTGCGCTGATATTGTGACTGCTGTTCATTATGAGAATAAAATGATCCAACTTGTGGTCCCATTGTGCCTAAAATATGAAATACTAATCAATAAAAACAAGTATCAACTAATTAATGTCATTCTATTTAGCATTCAAGTTTATTTACTGCTGTTTGGAAGAACTCTACATCATCACAAGGGTGGTGATGGAGGAAGTTTCTCACACTTCCCAATAATGTCATTTTGTCATCATGTGCTTCTTTCCACACCTTTGGCACAACAAATATACATTGGTCTACCCAGGTCTCATTCCTTCTCGCAGCCTTCCAAATCCAAGACTTGTGGAATTATATGGCTAGTTTCCTTAGGCTTTGTCTCTTCACAATTGTTGTATCCATATCACCAGTGACATTGGGTTTATACGCGAGAATATTCATGTTACTAACAATGCCTGGTGCATTTGAGGAGTCATGAAAAAAGGATGTAGAAAAATGTCATCTAGATCCCTCCTGCAAATTAATAATTGCATTAAGATACCAAAAGGATCTTATTTCGCATCTTAGTCAGTTGTTAATGCAATTATTAATTTGCAGGGGAGATTTAGATAGCATTTTTCTACATCCTTTTTTCATGACTTCTCAAATGCATCAGGCATTTGTTAGTAACATGAATATTCTCGCGTATAAATCCAATGTTAGTGGTGACATGAATACAACAATTGTGAAGAGGCAAAGCCTAAGGAAACTAGCTATAGAATTCCACAAGTCTTGGATTTGGAAGGCTGCGAGGAGGAATGAGACCTGAGTAGACCAATGTATATTTGTTGTGCCGAAGGTGTGGAAAGAAGCACATGATGACAAAATAACATTATTGAGAAGTGTGAGAAACTTCCTCCATCACCACCTTGATGATGTAAAGTTCTTCCAAACAGCGGTAAATAAACTTGAATGCTAAATAAAATGACATTAATTAGTTGACACTTATTTTTATTGATTAGTATTTCATATTTTAGGCACAATGGGACCATAGGTTGGATCATTTTATCCTCATAATAAACAACAGTCACAATATCAGCGCAATTTTATTTCGTGCCTTTTGGAGGCTAAAAGAACAATTTGAGACTCATGTAAACCTAGGTAACAAATATATTGAGCCTAGACGTTTGTTCCTTAATTAGTTTGTTTTTTGTTTCTAAAATCTTTTTGTGTTCAGTGTAGGTACAGATATGAAAACCGCTTTATTGTCAATCTTACCTATTGCTAGCAATCTTTTCGATGCCTAAATTGAAGAGAATGCTAGACATACTTTCTTGGTGCCTCGTACTTCATAGGGTTCCAATTGATCTTCCTTATTGGTTGGAAAAAGAATCATGTAGTTCTTATTTTACTTAGCATTGCTTGATTCATTTGGAAATTCAATCGGCAAGATTGCCAGCACATTTGATTCGTGGCTAAATGCAGAAGGATATTGTGCTTGGTAAGTTATAATAGTGATAAATGGAACTGCACTTCATTGTGCTTTAATTTAGTAAGGATTATGATGGGTTTTGAATTACGTTATTCAAAAAGCGATACTTGTGTCCACAAAAATTGTGTGTTTGATTGAACCTTGCCAATGTATCTTTCCCATCATTTTATAGCAAGCTATTTAGTTTTCTAAAGATTGTCATTGCTCTTTTTGAAACACGGTTGTTCTCTCAGGGACTTGAAAACTGATTAACCTTGGGCTGTTTAATAAGCAAAAATCTGTGCTGCCTTTTTTATTTTGATGAAAACTCAATTTCATTGCACCCTAGAAACATGGTTGTTCTCTTATGGACCTAATAACTGATTAACCTTGGGTTGTATGATAAGCCTGAAATATGTGCTGTTGTTTAAAAACTCAGTCACTGAATGTGCTGACTTACAGTTCCACTTGTTTCATTTATTCTCAGATCGAAGGATATTTGGTGTGGCAGTTCAATCTGTTCAGCAACCCTCGGTCCCATGACCCAATATGCTAGAGATATATTCCATGGCGTTTCCTCATTGCAGACATTTAGTTAGACTTTCTTTCCAGTTTTAGTTAAATGGCACTTTGAGCAAAACTAATGTTATGGATGATGGTTATGACTAGAAGATGCGGACGTCTGATGTGGTGGATGATGGTTATGGCTTGAAGATGTTGAAGTCTGTTGTTGTGGTGGATTGTTTTGAATGCGATGTAATAGGATTTAACTCTAAGTATGTTGCTGATTCCCCTTTTCTTGTCTGGATTTTGTTGTATTGCTCTCATTCTATATTAGTTTCCCTTATGTTTTGGGTTTGGTATACCAGATCGAACACACATTGTGTTCGTGTACAGTATGAGAAATTTAATAGCTTGAATCTACAAATCGTTGCTATCTTCATTCCTCAGTGTGTATTACATTGCCTATTTGTCCATGTTCTTTCTTGTGAACGTGCTTCTATTTTTGTTGAGGGAATTTTTTTTTTTTGGATGGTTTTGGTTTTGCAGTTTCGGTGATATATTTTCTGGTACCTCGCAATAAATAGCATGTTGTGTTATTTGGTATCATCATTATGATTTTGGTATTTATACCGCTTTTCTTATAGTTCTCTGAATTTGTGAATGGTCTTTAATCGTAATGCTTTCAGTGTCCTATATTTTGCCAAATTAATCATAATGGTTAATGGAATAACTTTATAAGTTTAGAAAAGATGCAGTTGACAAAATTGAATTTTAATTATTTGCTGCTTGACTAATGTTCCTCTAGCTTATAGTCTGAAATGTGCTCGTTGTTTAACCAAGTTAAGCTTGAATTCATCTTTTAATCCCTCTGAGGTGAGCCTGTTACATTTTTATAGTCCATAAACTAGTAACGAAAGGAAACACACACAATATTAGCTTATGATTGACTTGAGTGATGTCTGTTTGAAATCGAATCACACTGAAAAAAAAAATCAAGGTAAATTTGACCTTTCATAAGTTTCTAATTTGACCATGCTCCCAAAGTCTTCTTACTCTTGAATTAGAGTTAGAAAGGAGCAAAAGATGAGCAGGTATGGCATTCCTGCGTTGTTTTGGATGCTTTGATTGCTCTACTTATTTATACTGCTCTGATAACTGAAAGCAATTTAACTCATCTGGTTGCTTGGTTTATGATTGGATTGGACATGAATTACTCGTGTCGCGATAATTGTGCTTTCTGCCCAAGGAGTAACTTTGTTTGGGCGGTTGATGCTATTTCGTTGGCTCAGCAGATTCGGAAGAGATTTATCGACCGGTAAGAACTGCATGTTGGTTTCCTTGTTATCAACCATATTGGTATGCTTTCTTCTATGTGAAGGTCAGTTTATGCTAATGGTAATCTGACAATAGGCTTTCCATTGCTTTTCTCATGTTGTCTCGTGGAATGTCGTATCAAATTAGTCTTATTCTGAATCCTTTGTTTAATGCTTCCATGAGACTAGGGCTGCAAACGAGCCGAGCCGACCTCTATAGTGTTTGAGCTCAACTAGTTTAGTAAACGAGCCTAAAACTCAAGCTCGAGCTTCGCTCGTTTAGTAAACGAGCCAAGCCTAGCCTTAACGAGCCTCTTGGTACGGGCGTCAAGCATGTGAAGGGAATGCTGCTTTACGGGGCTCCTGGTACGGGGAAGACTTTAATGGCTCGCCAGATTGGGAAAATGTTAAATGGGAAGGATCCGAAGGTATACAAGTGAAGCACTCATTTGGTTAGTGCATCCGTTTGAGATGTTATTTGGAGTTTGTTGATTTGAGTAGCTAGTTGAAGTTAAGCGCTGCATGCTACAATGCACAGATTTATTGAGGTCATGCTTGTTGATTCCACTTATTTAGTCTGGTGGTTTCAAAGTTTATTAAATATTGATGATTTTTTCTTGGAATATGCTGTTAATAGCAAGTTTTCCTGTCGCTCTCTTGTATTTATGATTCTATAGATCGTCAATGGGCCTGAAGTGTTAAGCAAATTTGTTGGTGAAACTGAGAAGAATGTAAGATTTATTTGCTGATGCTGAACAGGACCAGAGAACTTGGGGTAAGAGAGCTAGCCTGGAAAATTTTACTTCTGGTCATTCGCTCTTGCTTCTTTGTCATTCCCTCTTACTTCTAGTGCTTTCATTTCTTTTTTCAGGGGATCAAGGCGACTTACATGTTATCATATTTGATGAAATTGATGCTATCTGTAAGGTATGAGCTCTCTAAGTCTTCACATGATATCAGTGGCAGCACTTTTGAGAGCTTATCTAACAACTGACAAGTCTTATGAACATTCACACTTCGAGAACTTAGGTTTGCCAACAGCTAGCTTTCATGGTTTATCCCTCAATCTGCAAAATTAGATCAGTATCATTATCTTACCTTGACAGTATGAAGTCATATTTTCCGAGCTAGGTCAAATCTATCCAAGGCAGTTCGGAAAAATTCTTATCGATTTGTATTAACCGAAGGCTTCTTGATTTAGACCCAAGTTTGTTAAAGAGATTAATATTTCGAAAGAAATAATTTATTGGAGCTTTGGATAACTTTGCGTTCAACTCTTCATTGGTTTGAATGTTCTAGTAGCCGTGTATCTGTTAGGAATTTTACAGTCTTGCGGGTACAAATATCCTGTAAATTATGATAAGTATATGGTTACTGATGCCCATTCGTCAACAGTTTGTTTACTTGGTTCGTCAATTTGTAATTTGCTTTGCTATTGCAGTCAAGAGGTTCAACTAGAGATGGTACTGGAGTTCATGATAGCATTGTTAACCAGCTCCGGACAAAGGTTGGTTTTTAACTGTTTCTCAACTTGTCTCAGTAGAATTAAAGGGAAATATTTCATAGAGTGGTAAGGTATAAACCAGGATAATAGTTAACTGTAACTGATGGGAAACTGCTTGCTATTAGATAGAAGGTGTTGAGTCTTTGAACGATGTGTTGCTGATTGGGATGACCAACAGAAAGGATTTACTTGATGAAGCACTTTTAAGGTGACTTCTCTAGAGCTTTTCTCTTCGATCTTGTGCTCGATTATTTCATCCTTTATAGGATATTGACTGTTTGCTTTTCAGGCCTGGGTCTTTGGAAGTCTAAGTGGAGATAAGCCTTCCTGATGAGAATGGTCGTTTACAAATTCTTCAGATTCACACAAGTAAGATGAAAGAAAATTCTTTGCTTGCTCCTGACGTGAACTTGCACGAACTGGGTATGTGAGTTGGTTAATGTGATGATAAATTATCCAATTATTTGTATCCATTTCCACTTTAATTGTCTGTTCTCACTTTGGCATGATGATTTCCCCACATATTGTTTATTTAAATTCTTCTGAACATCTATAAGTGCTTGAGTGTATTTTTTTTGTTGGAAGTGCATAGCAAATACAGTTTTCTATGCAGACATGGAATCCTAGAAAATTAAGAGCAAGTGGTTTTTTTCTAAGATCATCAAAAGGAAATTTTATTGAAGAAGCTCGATAAGGGTACATCGAGGGAGAGAGCTTAGCATCAAAAGAGGGAAAACCTCAAACAATCATGTGCTATAAGCTACTCCAAAAAGAGAGAAGAAGGAAAGAAAACATCCAACAGAAAGTTGAATGTAGGAGAAACCGCCCGAAATTACAACGAAAAAGAGAACAAAGCTAATGTTTTCAATGGAATAGTGAGCAAGATCACATTTACTCTTGACCCAAATCCTAACTCTGAACTTTATGAGATCCACCACATCAACATAGGAAGAAAGTGGTTACAACTTACAAAGTAACTGAACTCATTCAAGCCTTCCTATATTCTTTTGCTTTCCACATGTCTATAATTTGTTTGATGTATGTGATTACCAACCTTTGAATGGTGTTTCTAATGCCATACCTTTGGCAAGGCTTCTGTAGAATGCCTCAAGACTTCAACTTGCCTGGCCATATGATTCACTCAGTGATGAACCATTGATGTCCCTATCTTCACTTTTACATGTTTTCTTGATGGAAAAAGGATGTTTATCCTGCCCATAATTTTTTATACATGCTCTAACAACTCAACTTAATGAAGTAAACGGCTCTAACAGATAGTAGTGTGTGGGTAATGAGAAACTTGGTATAAAGAATGCTCTCTTTACACGTTGGGTTTTGATAGTGGTATTGTGTATTTCAGTTAGTATTGTTGTCCAGGACCAGGAGCTATGTAGCGCAGACACAGAAACATGATTTCCAGAAAAATTTGAATACAGACAGGGCAAAGATAAATGAATAAGTAGTATTCATATTAAACCAGTGAAAACATAGTTATAGGTAGAAGCATGAAGCATCAATATATTTAAACAAGCATCATATATACATCATATTACACTTTTAACCCAATTTTTTTAGGAAGCTATACACATTTACCCCCAATTTTTTTTTTTTACAAAAACTGAATATTTAACCCCTACCGTGTCCCTCCTCTGTCCCCCTTAAAAAATTTAATTAAATTTAATATGGCGTGTTGTCGTGTCCCCATATTCCGGCATGTTGGACACGGATATGGTGACCTCTTGGAGTGTCAATGCTTCATAGCCCAGGAATGTTAAATAGACAAAAATAATGGCAGAATTAACGAAAATAAACTTGCATAAAACCAGTGCAGTTACCTTTTGTAACTTCAGTAGGCTATTGATGGCAGCAAATTCTTTAAGCATTTTATTGATGTGTGAATTTTCTTACTTCTGTTTCTTGTTCCCCCTGTACCTCTTCTTTTGAAGTTGATTTGTTTTGTAAGGAGTCAAGAATTGATGGTAATCAGGATATTAAGTTCTTCCACCTGTATAATCTAACAGATACCTATATGAGTGAGACCGTTATAGGAGGTGCAGATTAAAGTGGGTTCAGTGTTTTGAAATTTTTTTTCTTAAATTTGGTTAAGAATGGTCCTGTGCAATTGTTATGAACTAATGATGCGTAGTACAAAGATGGATTTCAGACTTGTATCCAGCTCAATATTTCTACCAAAGCGGTGGATTTTTCTGCCAAAAGAGCATGTATGGTAAAATCTCCTCTCTTTTTTGGGTTTATGAGTGCAGCTGCTCGGACAAAGAATTATAGTGGTGCAGAGATTGAAGGTGTTGCAAAAAGTGCAGTATAGTTTGCTTTAAATAGGCAATTAAGCATGGATGACCGTCATTTTATTTTAGATTTGTTATATAGCCTTAAGTCTTGACCCTTGCTCGGATAGTTTTTATAAGCGTAATTATGGAGTTTCAGTGTTTTCGTACACTGAAGGGCTTTAAAATGTATAGCTTGTAAATGTTTATGATTCTTGAATTCTGAATTCCCCATAGATTTTTTATATATGTAGCCTGAGCTGCAAGTTCACACAAGGCTATAATCTTATACATTGCCCCAACGTTGTAATATGCCTGTAGAGCAGAGTCAGTGGACAGAAGAATCCAACCTTCTATTCGTACTTAAATGCATCACGCAACTGATTTATTTGTATGCTCAAACTAGAGTGAAAACAATGTCAAATAGGTATGCATGAAGCTTTTGGTGCCTCCATACAGTTGATAGACTTACCGTATGACTAAGTAAATAAAGGAATTAAAAGCGGGTTTCCATCCCTTTGAGTATCCGTACTATCTATCTTGTTAGAACCTTCCTACTAGGGTAGGAATGCTAACAACTAACTAGCTCATATTGTATAGGAAAATAATCAATCCTTTCATGGGTAATTTTGTAGCTTCAGCATGAGGATAATTTGTACGAGAAATAATACAAGAGATTTTGGACCCCATGAGACAAAATTTCACTCTTTTTTTGGCTTTTAGTCATAATTTTTTGCTTTTCAAACTCCTCCTAATTCAAGCGTATTTAATGTGAGAGCATCTCCACTCCCCACTCAAATTTGAGTACAAATATGAGTAAAAGCTTCATCTCGGTATTGTGTACTCTAATGGGCAAACTCAAACCAAGCACAAATATAAGTAAAAACTTCAGTAATGGCAAAGTTGTAAATTTGAAGGTGTGAAATTTGGGTTTAAAAATTTGAGTCCAACCAAATCTGAGTAGAGGTATAAATTTGGGTAAGGAGTGGAGGAGGGTTTCGGGTGATTTTTACTCAAATTTGAGTTTGAATTAAGATTTGAGTAAGGAGTGGAGATACTCTAACAAAAATCCAAAAACGACAAAATTAATACCAAAAAACAAGAACTCAGAAAGAAGAGGTAGTTAGAGTTGGAGAGAATAATGTACCTGAAGGAAGGTGACAAACTGATCCTTTAATGGAGGTGACTAAGGGCATCTCCAATCTACTTCTATTTCTCCAAAATAAAGAATGGATGTGACACATTGAGGGGAGATTTTGTAATTTATTCCATTTTTTCTTCACTTTTTGTACTTTTTGGGAGAATTTTTGAGGGACTCACCGTCCTTTTTAGAGTTTGGTCCTCCAAAAGTAAATTTGGTCCTCTAAAAATGGAGGACCAAAAGTAAATTTGGAGTACAAAATTCCTCCAAACTCTAAAAAGGACGTTGGGTCCCTCAAAAATTCTCCCAAAAAAGTACATAATGTGAAAAAAAAAGTGGAATAAATTACAAAATCTCCCCTCAATGTGTTACATCCATCCTCTATTTTGGATGGATTGAAGATGCTCTAAGGGCTTCAGGAAATGGGCGGGTCTGTGAGATGGGTTTCCACCAGAGGGTGATACCATAAGCTCTCCTCTTTCTTCAATGATGGCATCTTCTGGGTTTTCCCCCATGGGTAAGGTAATGGAGGCTATTGATTTCTATGGGTTCCTCTGGTTTGAAAGGTTTAACGGAGAGAGAGAGAGAGAGAGAGAGAGAGAGAGAGAGAGAGAGAGAGAGAGGGTCTTTGGTGATCGTTTTATAGCGAGTTCCAAGCACTTGGCAATTCTGGGCGCTTTGGGACAGGAAGTGCATCGAAAGCACAGGTTGTGTTTTGGGTCTTGGCAAGTCTTGGCGCATTGCGACTAGGAAGTGCAATGAAACCACAAGTTTTGTGTTGCTCCTTTTGGACTTTATAGGTGTGGTCAAAATTACGAGGGTGATGAATTCATTTTTGCAACCTAAAACTGTGGTCCGATGTCTAGAGTTGTCATATGAGCCAAGTTACTTGAGTTTTGAGTTCTTATTATTAATTGATAAAATGATTTTTTCCGTGGATACCACACGTTAAAAGATAAAAAATGAACCAACTCAAATCACATGGGCATTGTACGTGCAATTTTCCTGAGCAACAAAACAATAAAATACACATTGTGTGAAACTAGTTCCGTTTTCAAATCAAAGTTGAACATACTTTTCAAGACTGGTTAAATTTTCGGGCCAAACTTGCAAAACCCACTACTCAGCTCGACTAGTGTACATCCCATCGATATCATTCGTTCAATCATCTACTCGGACTTAGCAATGTTAGCCAATCCTCAAAGAAAAATATCGCAGACCTCAAAAAAATAGTACTGAGGACAAGTAAAACTACAGGCTTCCAAATCAGTCTTTACATAAAGCAAAAAAGAATCATACGAAAATTGACGCAGGGCCGATTGAGTGGTTCACCCACCATTACAAGTCAACAGTGAATCTCAACTGAAAAGGCGCACGCGAAATAACCTCCCTAACTTCCCTTTCGTTTCTCTTCTTAATAATAAGCCTCATATATCGATCTTATGATTCTTATCTTCCACTGATTGTACAAGGCAAGATTTACCCTGTTAACAAAATATTATTTCAATATTATGTTGTCATATTTTTATTTTTATTTTTATTAATTATGTTTTCTGTTTAGTTTTTGGATTACTCCATCATTTATAAACTTCTAGTTACTTCATGTTTCCTTGTTATCCATATTTTTCCTCATCTGATTTGGTTTCTAGATAAATAAACATGATAGAACCATGTTTATGTATAAATGAAAGTTACGTTCTCGGTAATTTATTTTTCTGGACGCCTAACTCCATTACCTGCCTATAGTACTTCTGTCTCGGCAGTACGTGAAAAGAGCCTGATGCTTGCGTTTAGGGTTTAGACATTAGGTTCTGCTTTCTGTGTTTATTGATTAGTAGTATATTTTGTTTGTTCAGGAGTGGTTGTATCATTTTTTCTATTTTGGATGGAAACTGTAGATGCCGTATGACTTTATGAATGAAAAATTGCGTTTTGGATAATAAAAAAAAAAATTACTCCACTATACATGTCCAATTATTCATATTAAACAAAAAAAAATAAAATAGTAGTCCTAATAAAACTTCCTCCACCTGTGTAATAAATCCCAAATTAAGGCTCCAATCTCTAAAATAACTAACCCAAAGGCATGTTTGGATTTCTCAGCTATTTCTTCATCTTCTCTCTCATGCTTTCTGTTCCCTGTTTTCCCGCCAGAACTCTCCCTTACCCGTCAACTGAATTAACCGACCGAACCAACAACAACACGTGGCGCGACTTTATCAAGTTCCTCGACGCCGGGAGGGGAAGCCACGTCAGCGGCATGTCGGAGCTGAAAAAGTACTTCCAGCGGTTCGGGTACCTCGAGCAAGTACCCGAATCGAACCTAACCGACGCCTTCGACGACCGCTTCGAATCCTCCGTCGTAGATTACCAGAAGACCCTCGGCCTCCCCGTCACTGGAAAACTCGACTCCGACACCGTTTCCCAAATCATGGCCCCGCGCTGCGGCGTCGCCGACCGTGCCGTTCGCGTGACGGGGCGCTACGCGTACTTCTACGGCGAGCCGAGGTGGGCCCGTTCGTCTCCGATGACGTTAACTTACGCGTTATCGCCCGAGTATTCCATCGACTACATAGCTCAATCGGACATAGAATCGGCGTTCGACATGGCGTTCTCGCGGTGGTCGGCGGTGATACCGGTGAATTTAACGGCGGCGGAGGATTACTGGGCGGCGGACATAAAGATCGGGTTCTTCAGTAGGGACCATGGTGACGGGGAGCCGTTCGACGGGGTGTTGGGGGTGTTGGCCCATGCTTTTTCGCCCGAGAACGGGAGGTTTCATCTGGACGCGGCGGAGACGTGGGCCGTTGATTTCGCGTCGGAGAAGTCGAGGGTGGCCGTCGATTTGGAATCGGTGGCGACCCACGAGATTGGCCATGTGCTCGGGCTGGCTCACACTCCGGTGAAAGAAGCGGTCATGTATCCAAGCCTGAAACCGAGGACGAAGAAGGTGGACCTTAAGATTGACGACGTGAAAGGAGTACAGGCCTTGTATGGGTCTAATCCCAATTTCAAGTTCAGCTCTTTGTTGCAGTCTGATACTTCGTCTTCGTGTTCGGCCGTTGGATTCAGAACAAGATCATCTTTGTGGGCGAGGACTGCTTGGGTCATGATTGTTTTGACGTTTGTTTGGTGGTGGTGATCATTTTTCTCCGTCGTGAGAACCTTAGCAGAACGGGGCCGAAGTTTTGCAGTTGGTGAAACATTTGGTGCAATTGATGGAATGAGGTGAGAAAGCTAAACTTTTAGGCCCAGTTCGATCGGAACTTGTGGAAAGTGAGGGAAAGGAAAGAAACAAAGGATAATGAAGAAGGGAACTGTCTGTGAGGAAAATACTTTGGCAACTGATGTAAATCACACACACTATTTTTCGTAACCTGGGTTATACTTTGTACATCAAACACACTATTTGGCAACTGATGCAAGGGGTTCAGGCTAATTCTCAGTTATCCAATCTCACTACTCCTGCCTTTACCTTTGTCTGCATGTATTTGTAAAAATCAGTAGACATCTCTGTGTGCATGCTTCGACGTGATTCTGCTTATGTAACAACTACCTGACATATATCATTTGATATCCTTATATGAACTCCGAAGAATCAGAGGCTGAAAGAGAACATAAACAACAGCGAGATCGTATGTGCTCATATGCATGTTTTTGGTTGTCATTTGACTCATTCCCAAATCAGTAGAAACTTGAGCAGACATGATATAAATTCCCTTTTTCAAATTCCAGTTCCAAAAAATTTGTATGCTGCAGACATTTCTAAAAATCCTTTCTTTAATTCAGGAGCGAATCTTGACTCGATAGATCTTTGGGAGTAGTAATGAAGAAGTTGAAGAGGTAGATGGTTTGGGAGTATATTGCACTGTTTTTTTTATTACTACTTCAGAAATTATTAAAATGCTAGTCCTTAATTAGTTTAAACCAATGCTGTCAACGGGTGGTTCAATCAAGTGTTCTGCCTAATATGTTCAAGAGTACTTACGAGGCTGTCACGAAGGGCAACCCTATGTGGAATTCACTGTCAGTCCCTTCTTCAAGTCTTCACGCTTGGGATCCAAACTCGACCTACATTCACGGACATCCATATTTGAAGGACATGAATATGGACCCACTGGGCCCTCGTGCAGTGAAGGATGCCTACTGCTTGCTTAACTTTGGCCATAGCATTACAACATATAATATTTCTCCAGCAGGGAGTATCCACAAAGACATCCCTGCTGAAAAGTACCTGCTTGAGCTTCGGGTTCATCCTAAGGACTTCAACTCTTATGGTAGCTGGCAACGACGAGGTGATGGTAAGGTGTACCTTTGCGAATGTCCGCCTTGTGAACAAGCTCTTGAATGGAGAAGTTGGTCCTAAGACCATTCATATTCCAACCGGGGAGAAGCTCTCTGTGTTTGATGCAGCAATGGTGAGTTTCATGATACTAATAAAAACCACACACACACAACCCCTGCTCATCGTGATCCAAACTTGAGCTCCAAACTTTGGTGATGCAGAGGTACAAGGCTGTTGGGCAAGATTCCATAGTTCTAGCAGGGGCAGAATATGGAAGTGGAAATTCTCGAGATTGGGCTGCAAAGGGCCCGATGCTACTGGTAACTGATCTCTCTGGGTGTTACTTACCGACATCCCAATATCTAATTGTCGATATTCTATTGCTAGCTTTCAGCATCTTTTTTCGAATATTGTTCATCAGGGGGTGAAAGCAGCAATTGCAAAAAGCTTCGTGAGAATCCATCGTAGTAATCTTGTTGGTATGCGTATCATTCCTCTTTGTTTCAAGCGTTGTCAAGATGTGGAGACACTGGACTTGACGGGTCATGAGCGTTACACCACTCACCTGCCAAATGATGTCAGTGAACTAAGGCCCTGGCAAGTGGCAAGATGTTAGTCACAAGATGTGGAGACACTGGACTTGACGGGTCATGAGCGTTACACCACTCACCTGCCAAATGATGTCAGTGAACTAAGGCCCTGGCAAGTGGCAAGATGTTACTGTGACTAACGATACCGAAAAGAACTTCACTTGTATACTCCGCTTCGATACAGTGGTAGGTGCAACAGAAAGTTTTTATCTTTCTGAGTTGATGAAAGAGAATGCCA
Organism: Rhododendron vialii; assembly: GCF_030253575.1. Taxonomy (NCBI): domain Eukaryota; kingdom Viridiplantae; phylum Streptophyta; class Magnoliopsida; order Ericales; family Ericaceae; genus Rhododendron; species Rhododendron vialii. The sequence goes on along the minus strand of NC_080562.1, from coordinate 41,121,958 downwards.
TCAGAGAGCTATCTTTTCTCGACTATTTCTGACAGAGGGCACTTAAAAAGTTGTGGTGTCATGGATAGTAACATGACTTCAGGTACGAGCGTTGTTCATGGGTGTGTGCCTAAGCATCAGATTTATCTAACGGACACGCCAAAAAAGTCACTTTTTTTTTATTAAAAAAAAAAAAAAAACAGCATTTAAATGGTGCCTTAGAGCATTTGATGCACAAAATAGAAGTTCTACAGATATTGCATGGTAAATTCATATCACATGACATGGTTGTTAGGTGAATATCCAACTTACCATGTTGCACACAGATGTCATACCCTTTTCCAATATATGAGCCGCATGAATTAGATGATGAGTAATACGATAAATCTTGTTGCCTTCAGGTGTTTTCCGATATATGAGCCACATGAATTCGATGATGAGTAATACGATAAATCTTGTTGCCTTCAGGTGTGCTTCCATCAATATTGATTGTGTGCGCGCTTATTCTTAGGGGTTTGATTTCTTGCTTGGGCTAAGGCCCAAGAGGCGTGGGCCTTAAGCCCTCCAAAAATGTCAAAAAAAAAATAGGGCCCCCACTTATTTTTAGAACCTAGTATATATGTGTTGTTTTAGGGACCAATTTTAAACCCAATAAGACATATTATACTTAAGCCCAATGGCCCAGAAAAATGGAACATGGAATGCAGGAAAAAACAAAAGAAAAAAAACAAAAAAGGAGGAGTAAAAGGTTACGGAATCACCAAAAATCTCTATGGCCCTTCAAAATTATTCAGTGTGGTGGGCGTATGGATGCATCTTTTTGCCCCTTAAACGCTACTACTCCGGTACTTCTCATTACAAACAAATACTATATCCGAATCAAAATTATTCAGTGTGATTGACTTTTTATTTGATTGTCGTTTACAATTATTAAGGGCCTCACTTTCAAAGATCGTCTTAGGTCTTCAAAATCTCAGAGCCGGCCCTGATTTCTTAGTTTTCTGTGTTGCATCTGCAGGTTGAGTAGGAGTATTTCAATCATGGTTCATATGACGTCTGGCATCTGATTAAGAAGATTGTCCAGCGTTTTTGACCTGAAGTTTGTCCTTGTGAGAGCCCTAAACTAATTTGATGATCTTTCCTGCTTTTCTCTGTGACCCGTGTCATCGTCTCTTTAAAGAGGAGCTGCAGTGGTCCCCCCGACCGCCCGCACAATTGGGATGTAAGAGCTTCAATTTAGAGCTTCTTGCTGCTTTCAGTTTGGCAATCGAACAGTTCCACATGTGTGAATGTACTCGGAACTCGTTTTTGCTGATGATCAAATGGCTAGTCAGTGCCATGAAGCTACAGTTTTACCTTATCTTGTACCTGGCTTCTCATCATGAAGTTTGTGCCTTTAGCTTGTTATCGAGTACAAACATAAATATCTTAGGAAGGTTGTCTTGGGAAGGAAATTGATGTAAAGGCCACTCTCCGAAGAGTTCCACTGTAAGTGGTCCTTGCTCTTTTTTTCAGGGGTACGAAAATAGATATACCGAGAGACCTGCTCTACATATCCTTTGAGGAGTAGGTGGTCATTACAATGCTACAAGTGGATGAGACATGGCCCGAGTTGTGGGTAATGTATTCTCCTTCTCAGAGTTCCGAGTTGACAGTGTGCTTGACTGGGATAAGTTACAACTTTCTGCATACTCATCCATTATGTTTGCTTAAATCTCCATACAAAGTAAGAAAAGAAAAACTCCTAAAATCAGAAAGCAGATCCTATTTGCCTGATGACAGATATCTTGAATTCAATATTAGAACGTACGGTTGGAGTAGAGGTTTTGTTTTGGCGTATTGTTAGATAAAAAGTGGTAAATTACCCTGTACAGTTACAGTGGTACTAACAGGAAGAAGAAATACAGGCAAAGACTCCCTTTGATATTGAGTGTAGAAGACAGGTTAGGATTCTGTACCACTGTAGGAATCACAATTTTCATTAGTAGGAATCACAATTTTCATTCAGCGTAGGTGTGTAGCAGTGACCGGTTACGATACTGTAAAGGGCCAAACCCCAAAGCCCTACATTCCCCTGTTGTGTTCTTCATGTACTTGGAAATAGTACACAATTTATGAAAAAATATACAAAAAAAAAAAGAATTCTCATCACTATAACAGTGAGCTTTGCCTACCAGTTACGGGTCTGTAGGGATTTGCTTGCTTGTAAGGCAAGAGCTAATGCTTTTGCGCTTGTACTCATCGTTACTGTCTCCCTTTCTGCATGCCATTGATGTTGCCTTGCGTTCTTTGCACGCTTTGGCGCTAACCTGGTGTCTCTCTCCAATGCAAGCCTAAAATTTTCAGCCAACGGCAATTCTGCAGGACTCAAACCAGAAGTTGCCCTAACTGCAAATCCAAAGACTGCCCATGTTTTGGTATCAATAAACCCAAGCACCTACACGCAGTAGTCACTCCTTGGGCACCCTCTGCAATTGAAACTTCGGTTCATATCCCGTTATCAGGGTCATACCCCTTGTTAAAACCTAACATCCCGGGACACTCCCATAGTTAAATTAAAAGTCGATAATGCACAATTGGATGTAAATAAATGCTTTGGGGGAAGAAGGTTAATGCAAATTGGCGAGAAGTACGAAATAACATATTTCTTAGAAGTAATGGCAGTACTTGGATGCAAAATTGAAGTACAGACTTTATTTAGAAGTATGTACTCTAAGATGATGACATCACTAACTACGCTTGTAGTATGACTTGAGAAACAGACGATAGAGTAACAAAAGAACCTTTCAGTCGGTTCTTCTGTTTGTTTCCATTCACTAACTCTTATTTAACCCCTTTTCACACCTTCCCATACTCAAAAAAAAACTGCACTTATTTCAAGTTCAGTAGAAGAATTAAGTATCAGTACGTGGGATACTCATGGAAATACAGGTCCTTGTTTTGTTCCTTGCAATTTAGTACATTTTGCAACAGTTATAGGTGTATAGCCTCCACATTGTTTAAACTTTAGTGTTCATTGTCTCTTTCCACCTTACCATAGATTCATTATCTGAGGCCAATAGCGATTTTGATAAAAACAAGCACCGGTAGCACAGCAGACAAGGGGTTGAACTCTGAAATGGATCGTAACCTTGGACGGATCGTAACCTTGGACATCTCGAAATAAAACGAAAGTGAAGTTACCTTCAAAGAACCTGTTTGATGAGTTATCTAATAAAGGTCACAATGTTTGATTTTATTATTATGTATTCATTTCTAACACATGAGGACTTGTTTTCATGTTGCACCTCCAAAGGTAATCCAACTAAAGAGAGGATAGAAAGCAGGAAATAAAGCTCAGAGAATACCAAGCACTACTTTTTTATCACATAGAAGCAAACATAGTGCATCAATCGCGAGCAAACAGTTGGTGCAAAGAGTGAAACCTTTTCAAATGAAGGCTATACTGCTGCAAAATCATCAGGTATATTTTCCAAAATATTATAACAAAAGAAATCCATATGGCCTAGGCTTGTCAACCCAAATCACCATGAAATTGTGACGGATTAAGAGAGAGAGAGAGAGAGAGAGAGAGAGAGAGAGAGAGAGAGAGAGAGAGAGAGAGAGAGAGAGAGATTACAAACCCACACACACGAATTCACCCAAACCAGCTTGAAGTTATGTTATAAATTTATTACATACCTCAAGAAAAATGCATTTATAGAAGACCCAAAATTGTAAGAACTAATTGGTTTTCTTTCAAGAGAACCACTGATGAGGCAGCGACACACCTACTTGGCCGCCATATACGTTTGGGACAAGCCTCAGTACATTTGCTATTGGGTATAAAATGGATGCTCTTATTGGTTTGCTCAAATTGTAGAAATCCACGTAACACGTACACTTATAAATGGTAAAAGTAGGGTGTCGAGATACTACATTTCCAACTTCTCCTTTCTTGTTGTGGTTCATTTTTTTTTTGTGTATGCCATGTGTTGTTGCTTCTTGCACTTTTTCAATAGCTGGAAGTAGACACTAAAACACAATCTCTCTGGCCTTGAAACCGACAAACACGATCGCCAAAGATATTTCTTGTTAAATCGTTACACACCTTATCTACAGTAAGCAATGGTTCTACTAGTTCTTTAGGTAGCAATTTCCAGATATCGCTGCTGGATTATTACAAGAAGCACAAAGAAAATTTCTTTATTATGCCCAACACAAATCCCAAAACGTATGTTGGCCCAAACCCATTGTGTCAGCAAAGTGTTAGGTAATTTTCTTATTCAAACATGAGCGTGATTTAGTTATTGTTGGCACAAGTAAGCGGGTGAATTTATTCACCTCCCATGTTCAACAGGGAACACATCACTACAGCGTACCGATTGGAGAAGTTAAATTTGCAGTTCGTCCCAAAGCTCTTAGATATCTACTTGAATGTTGGAGATTTTGGGATTATCAAGTAGATATTAGAGAGCTCCGCGACAAACAACTAGTTTAACTACTCCAATTGGTACACTGCAGTGATGAGTTTCTTGTTGAACACGAGAAGTGAATAAATCCGCTTACTTGTGCCAACAATAACTAAATCACATTCATGTTTGAATAAGAAAATTACCTAACAATTTGTTGACACAATGAGCTTGGGCCAACATACGTTTTGGGATTTGTGTTAGCCGTAATAAAGAAATTTTCCTCGCGCTCCAAGTAATAATCCAGCAATGATATCTGAAAATCGCTACCTAAAGAACTAGTACAACCATTGCTCACCGTAGATTAGTTGTGTAACGGTTTAACAAAAAACGTCTTTGGCTATCGTGTTCGTATGTTTTCAAGGCTAGAGAGAGTGTGTTAGTGTCTACTTCTAGATATACCAAAGATATTAAAAAATGCAAGAAACAACCCCACACAGGTCATCCACTATTCATACACAAAAAAAGAAAGGAACTACAACCAGAAAGGAGAAGTTGGAAATGTAGTATCTGGACAGATTCTAGATCCCAACTTCAAATACTATTGCCTAGAAAAAGAAAAAAGAAAGTCAAATATTAAAAAAAGGTTGCAATGCGAGGACTACTGTGAGACCCAAATCATGCATCATCATCCATTATCATTCATTGTTGCGATTTGAAAAAAAAATGCGTTAGTAAGGGATCAAATGCATGGAAAATATAAAATTGTGGTTAACATGTGATTTTATGAAACATGTGACATGGAAGTGTTATTAGGCTAAATTTGACGAGTCATAGAACACATGTCAACTCTTTTGCAAGTCAAAACAAGAAGATAGCTATCCCTACATGCTACATGTATGTATATGTATTTAGTAGTGGAACTAATAAAACAAGAAATAGAGATAGGTACTGAGAGCTACAAGGGGAAAACTAGGAAAGAAAAAAAAAAAAAGAACAAAGAGAGGGAAACCATGCGTGTGGAAGCAAGAAGGAGAAGACAAGGGTTTGGGTAAGGGTTTACTGCTTTGTTTCTAGACCTAATCTACTTTCTAAGTTAGCATACCATGTATTGGGTCATGGAGCATGCAAATATCTTGAGAAAGAGAAGGCAAATTCGTGATGGATGACACAATAATCACACCCCTCTAATTTAGTCTTGTAATTTTTGATCTCTTATAAAATTACTCTTGCCGTTTGAAACTTCTATCCAGTTATTGGTATCACCACCTAACAAGGGATAATGTTGGAAATGCAAGCAAACTTTCATAGGAGTCATGAATTAATTGGTTGTCTTCTTAAAAAGTTGAGTTCCCCATAGTGGACATTAAGTATGGGAAGGAGGGCGTAGCGACTATTCAATAAAATGACTAGCAAATACACATACCAGTTCCCAAAGTTCAAAGGAAAAACAATGAAAACAAAGACAATCACCCCAGTCCTGCTCGTCAATATACCTTCTCAACCGGAGCTCATTTGCTATATGCTTCCAAGTTACAAAACCAAATTTCATATTCCTAAATAGCAGAGCCGTCACTAAATCATGAGACTGCTAGAACCTATGCATACCTTCATGAGGCTGGAAGAACGCACATTAGCAGCTACATTATAACTCTCAAGTGTTTCTAGCTCATCACGAACATGCCATCCCATTAGAGCCAGTAAAAATTGATACCACCAGTCAAACTCTACTTGTAAATCACGTACGTATGTCAATCAAAAAAATAAGTACATCAAATACAAACAGGCATATGCATACATAACATCTTAGTTTTCTTAATTAATTTAGTGCAGAAATCACGCACAAGACTTACATTTACTGATTGTCAAACCACCCTTTAAACAAAAGACATCAGGGAATGCTGTCCTTCAAAGATATCCTTCGTATAAATGGAGAATAAAAAAGCAACAAATCAATTACTCCAAGGCCAGACACTCGTGGCAAATACAAACAAATAACCAAGTGCTTCTGCGCATATTACATGTACGAACGGATTGTCTACAATAATGTAACTTCCAAACAAATGGTGGCACCAAGAATGTCCATCCAAGCAGGCTTTCTGATAGTCGTTGGGAGAAACTAGTCTATCCATACCACTATGAAGTTACCACATCCCATGGATTCCAAAGTAATATGAAGTATGTAAGTGTGAGGGCACCCTCAATTCAATAGCTAGCTTTTGAATTTGAGTTCTACCCAAGACCATGTAACATCATATTAGAGCTAGGTACCAAAGATGGCGGCAGGGTGATTGCAGTCATCTTGGGTTAGGGTTTTCTTGGTATTGGGTTGTATTTAGGTTTTTGGGTTTTGCCCTTTGGGTGTTTTGGGTTGTTTGGTTTCTTACCAACCAGGGCCGCTTAGGTTTTTGCCCTGGTTTGGACTTAACCTGTTGGGTCTTAATTAGTTTCCTCTGTGTGGTTAAGAGAAGAGGGTCATGGATGGTCAGGCCGGTGTATCCATGAACCTATTAGCTCTGTACTTCGTGTTATGAGTTAATGAACCTTAAGTTTGCCGTTTCAAAAAAAGGTACCAAAGATGGGTAGGGCACGTGTCTTTGTCCTGCAAACGGAAGGTGTTGTCAAATGAAGGTGTGAAGCGAAGTCCCGCATTGCCTGGATAGCAAAGTAATATGAAGTATATCAGCATGGGGGCACCCTCACTTCAATAGCTAGCTTTTGGGGTTGAGTTCTACCCTTGTGTAACAATCACGCCTTACCACTAGATACCAAACGCATTTGTATAAGAGTTGACCTGCAACCTCATGGCACTTTGGGTTCCCACATGACCATTAGGCCAATAGCCAGGTCTCTTAGTGGGTTATCTAACCGTGTAGGTTCTCTTGTGGTATTAGACCTTCTAAACAACACACAAACAAATATATTTTCCTCTTGGAATAAAGTTAGTTCAATGATCCACGTATCAATTTCAATTTCTAAAAGTGCGATCTCTTGAAGCGAGGACTTTATTCCTCCTATCTAAGTAATGTAGAAGCCAGTCCACCTATTTTCTATCCGACGCAAGAGGACTCTAAATCATTAAGCAAAACAAACTATTCATATTTATCGAGTTTGGAAATTGACCATCTCACCTATTTCACCGAATCTCGTATAAACTGGAACTACATAGAGACTTTAGAAGCTTCGCAAGCACACTAACCTATTAATCATTCAACAATCTTTCTTCGAAATCAAATGTTCCGGAAGATGTGTAGAACCTTCAATTTAGTATAATTGAACACCAATTTGATTGCCTTGAAATTTAGAATTGAAACTTTTCCAGTGGGGTAGTATAGAATTGGAGTCCATTTATCCTTTTTTGAATTCATAACTTAGCTCGTAGCCCCCCCCCCCCCCCAAAAAAAAAAAAAAAACATGTAATTATGAGGTAACAATATATAATTAAACTTTCTAAAAATCCAACTTGCATTACATGTTTTTTTGGTAAGTTAATTTTCATTAAAAAAAATCTCTTCCAGCAAGTTAATTTTCATTGAAAAAATCAACCAAGACGAGGAACTATAGGGCATACCCCTTATACAAAACAAGCAGCTATCTTGCCACAAGCAAGGCCTCAAAAAAAGACACATTGCAACAAACAAAACATCAAACCTGACTCCTTATCTAAGTTCCAAAACATACAGCAATAGGAAAAAACAGTGGGGGAAATATTCCACTCTACACAAATAAGCCCATCTCATTTGTTGAACATGTCTGCATTACATATTGTTAGGAACTTAGAAGTAGCCGTCAAAGAAAAAAAAAGAACTTAAATGGAAGAACATTTAATCAAGTATTGTCGGAAAGACTTGCTGGTTGCACAAAATTATGTAAAACTATCCCATAAAACAAAACCGCTCTCTCTGCCAAATACCGACAACTAAAATTCATCACTTTCTGGAAGTTTTTTACTTTTTTTGACCATCACTTTATGGATAATATAATCCATCATCGTTGTCCATACACTTTAGTCCTCTAGGGCAATAGCTAATTAAATCTTCCTCGAGCGCTGCAGCTTCAGCAAGTAGTGATTTAGAGAGATCAGATTTCCAGGGTGCATTTACTTTTTCAATTCAGCCAACGACATAATCAGCCCCCAAGGCCCAGGAGGGAACTCTTTTCTCCTGGTGTATAACATTTTGTCAATCACTCTCACTGCTAAATTTAATTCTACTTCTGATATGCATGGACAGCGACTACTCCACGTTTCTTCGCTGAAAGAGTATTGCCGCAGTAACCATCATCTTAACACCATCCTCCCCGATTTCATCTAAATCCTTAAATTCTGTAGACCACTCCAATGGTTTATCCTTGCTCTTGGTTAAGATAACGCTAAATGGAACTACACTTCATGGAATACATATTTTAAACCATTGGAGTGGGGTTCTCATTTTCTTAGCCAAAAGCAAGGATAAACCATTGGAGTGGTCTACAGAATTGAAGGATTTAGGCTCCGTTCGGCTAAATAAGTCAAACGGCTTATTTTTTTTGTCCTTATTCAAATTTTTTTCGTATTTGATAGTTTTTCATCAATTTTTTGGGGATTATTGCATCGTCATGACAAGAGGAATCTAAAACGTAAAAAGTTATGATCGAAATCCAATTTTTTTTGAATAAAGACGAAAAAAGTTGATTAACAAAAAACTATCAAATACGAATTTTTTTTGATAAGGACAAAAAAATAAGCCAGTTGGCTTATTTAGCCGAACGGGGCATTAGATGAAATCGGGGAGAATGGTGTTAAGATGATGGTTAATGCGGCAATACTCTTTCAGCGAAAAAACGTGGAGTAGTCACTGTCCATGCATATCAGAAGTAGAATTGAATTTAGCAGTGAGAGGGATTGACAAAATATTATACACCAGGAGAAAGGAGTTCCCTCCTGGGCCTTGAGCTGATTATGGTGTTGGCTGACTTGAAAAAGTAAATACACCTTGGAAATCTGCTCTCTCTAAAACCACTACTTGCTAAAGCTGCAATGCTCGAGGAAGATTTAATTAGCTATTGCCCAAGAGGACTAGAGTGTATGGACAACGATGATGGACTATATTATACTGAAAGTGATGATCAAAAAAAGTAAAAAAAACTTCCAGAAAGTTATGAATTTTAGTTGGGGGCATGTGGGTATTGGCAGAGAGAGCGATTTTGTTTTGTGGGGTTCTTTTACATAATTTTGTGCAACCAGCAAGTCTTTCCAACAATACTTGATTAAATGTGGTGTATCTTCCATCTAAGTTTTTTTTTTTTTTTGGTCGGCTCCTTCTAAGTTCTTAACAACATGTAATGCAAACATGTTAAGAGTTCAGATGATAGGCTTATTTGTGTAGAGTGGAATATTTACCCCACTGTTTTTTTCTGTTGCTAAGTATGTTTTATCTGGAGCTTAGATAAGGAGTCAGGTTTGATGTTTTATTTGTTGCAGTGTATCTTTTTTGAGGCCTTACTTGTGGCAAGATAGCTGCTTGTTTTGTATCAGGGGTATGCCCTTGTCTTGGTTGATTTTTTTAATGAAAATTAACTTGCACCCTCCTAGGTGCCTCATACTTAATATTCAATTTAGCCACCGAAAAGGTTGTTACATATAGGGTAAGACGGACATCAGAAGGCTTTCCCACATTACCATATTTGTACCTAAAAAATGGAATACTATTAATTAATAAAAACATATGTCAACTAATTAATGTCATTCTATTTGGCATTTAGGTTTATTGATGCAAATACCGCCGTTTTAAAGAACTCCACATCATTGCAAGGGTGATAGAGGAAGTTTCTCACACTTCTCAACAGTAATTTATTGAGAAGTGTGAGAAACTTCCTACATCACCCTTGCGATGAGGTGGAGTTCTTCAAAACGGCAGTAATTGCTTCAATAAACCTAAATGCTAAATAGAATGACATTAATTAGTTAGACACTTGATTTTATTGATTAATATTCCATTTTTCAGGCACAATGGGACCACAGATGGGATCATTTTATCCTCATAATGAATAATAGTCACAAAATTAGCACAAGTTTATTTCACGCCTTTTGGAGTGTGGAACAACAATTTGAGACTTGTAATAACACAGGTAACAAATATTAAGCATGGACGCTTGTTCCTTAATTTGTTTGTTTTTTGTTTCTCAAATATTTGTGTGTTCATTGCAGGTACAAGTATGGTAACGTGGGTAAACGCTTTGTCGTCCGTTATACCTATAGGTAACAACATTTTCGATGCCTAAACTGAATACTAGACATACTTCCTACGTGTCTCGTACTCCATAGGGTGCAAGTAAGCAAATTTGTAGATGACTATATTGATGTAAAAGGATAAACGACAATTGACTCAACTGCTTTAAGATCCAAACGTAGGAGGTCAAAATCATTAGGGGTCCACATAAAGTTTGCTGAAGAATTAAGAAACAAGAATGCAAAAAGCAAAATTGCCCTGAGATACCAAGCAGACAAAAGTCACTAGTATAGGCTCGTAATCTTTTTGGTTGGTTGTTGGCAACATCATAGTTATTAAGATGGAATCATGCCAATGGTCTCATGGGGCCTAGGCTTGAAGAGAGGCGTAGGGCTTCAATGAAGCTAGGTTCAACTAAAAAATTTCATGTCAACATAAACAAATAGTTCAAAGTTAAATTCTATTATAAAGTACTAAACCCTAAGGTAGCAAATTTTGAAAAGCATCCGGCATCCCAAATCCATGGAAGCAGCTACCAAATGCTTAATATTCCCATTTGCTGAACAACAAAATAGGAAAACTCAATAAGAACACAAATAGCCAGCAAATTAGGGATTCAATGTTTTCAAAAAATAAAAAAAACTAAATCAATCACTTCGTTTCATAATCAGGAACTTGTATTCTATGCTTAGGAAAATCGGCAACACAGTGACTACTAGTGCCTGTAAAACAAGAACACCAATGACATCTTAAAATCAGTAACAACAAAACAAAATTTGAAGTGCAATAAGCACGTGCTTTGCTCAATACATTGCGCGTGAGAGCAAGAAACGAGGTCCTCATTCCATGTGTAACGAAATAATGCTAATATGCAGGCATGAAGGCACCTTCACTTAATAGCTCGCTTTTGGGCCAAGTTATAATCAAGACCGTGTAACTACCTTAGAGGTGGCACGAGGTGCCTCGGGCTTAAGCGCATGCCGAGGCATGCCTTCAACGACTATAGATGCTTTGCAATCACTATAAAAAAAGAATTATGTAACATCTACAATGCTTTGAATGAAGGTGATTAGGAAGCCTAAGATGACAATCTATTTTTGCTGAACTTGACTTGTAGTGATGCACTTTCCTTGGCTCTCCGAGCCACAACAGAAAAAATAGACCAGTGAGCAGACAGCAAAGCCACCACATCACCAGCGAAAATCAAACTAATAAGAGGAGATAAATGCTGCAAGCAGTTCTGACTGAAGCCCCTATGGTGCACGTACTACATGCTGCTTTTTCTTTTTGGTCGGTACATGTTACATCACAACGGTCTAATAAATGTGTTTGACAGATCTACTTGAGCATGCACCCATTTTGAGTAAGTTAACAACATAACTACGCCCAAGAGTTCCCCGTTCTGCACAACATGAAACATGTTATATCTCTATTACTTAATATCCTTTTTCCCTAAAAGAAACAAAGAATTATTTGGGACGTGACATGATTTGACCTATAGACATAAGAATCCAACCAATCCCATACTTAAACAAACACTTGCACTCCACACCCTACCTTACTGACTCCATATAATGTACATAGGCAAGAAACCAGGTGTCTGTGGGTATGCAAGTCAAGTAGGCGCATTGTATTTCAATAAAAAAAATCAATGACAGGCTTGTTCCAATGGAGAGGATAATTATGAAGGGTGTGCGAAGAGAGAAAAAATGGAAAACACATTTTTAGGCTGACTGAAAACCAAAATTGTAAATTCTAAAGAGAACAGGAAAAGGAAAAATGATCACATATGAAACATATATATGGTTCATGCACATAATATGTTATTCACTTAATTTATAACAAGAATTTTCAAATGAAGCCTAAGGGTTGGAGGTTACTTCTAGTCTTACTCCTACATCTCTTTTCCAGTGTTCTAAATGGCACTCGGTGGTAGTTGGGCGGCGACTTGCCACCAAGCGCCTAGGCGCCACCAAGGAGTTTGGCCATTTTTCTTTTTCTTTTTTTTTTTTGTATTTTTTTGATATTTTTTCATACTTTTAGTGTATATGATGGTATTAATATATACTAAAAGGACTTGTTGTGTAATTTATCATAACACACCCACACACACACACACACACACGTATATATATACACACTACTACTACTACTATATACATATCCATTTTCAGATCCAAAGAGGATCGAGAAAACCCACCATCGTCGCCCACCTGCTTCACGCCGATTGCCTGTTGCCGATTGTCGTCAAGTATGTCTCTCTAATCTCTCTCTCTCTCGTCTGGTCTCTCTCTCATCTCTCAGTTTCTCTCTCTCTCTCTCTCTCTCTCGTTTCTCTCTCTTTCTGCTCTCTCTCTCGTCTCTTTCTTTCTGCTCTCTCCCTCTCCCTCTCTCTCTCCACGCCATCGACTTCGTTTTGCTGCCAAAGTCCACCTAGCCTCCCTGGCCTCTGAACAAAACGCCAAGGGGGTAGTCGTCGCGCTGACCCTCCGCCTAGTGCCTAGGCGGCCTCCATTTAGAACACTGCTCTTTTCATATCATAATGCCATGTCACCAGATATTAAGAGTCAAAATACCTGTTCAGTTGAAGTGCTTAATCCCAATAGAGGCCAAGGGTCGTGTTCCCCTTAATTACCTGTTGTGTGTGAGCCGGACTATATGTACATGGGGGAGGTTGGATTAACATTGATAAACATTAAAAATACCTCTTCAGTTAGCCCTATTCTGTAGTTACCAACGGGAACAAAATAAACAGAGAACAGTGAAAATGACCTCAGTGTCAATGGCAATAGACATAGTCAGAGATGCGTAGGTTTCCATTAATGAGGAGCGAAATTTGGCATAATCATCGAGAGGTTCTCCAGTTTCAAGGAATCGTGAGAAGGACGACCACTGCATTGGGCAAATGTTTGACAAAATGAAACCGTTCCAGAAAGGCCATGTGGACTTAACTCATCCATCCGTCTCAAGCTCACTTCTGAAACCAATAAAACAAAAGAAGATATTAACGAAAAAGAGGCTAATGTTAGTTACACTACAAGAGATCACAAGGAACAATCGTGTGATATAGGTAGGAAAGACATAGAACATGTGATTGGTAAAAAACAAGAACACATATCATGAGCAACCAAAACTATTTCAACCTAGGTCGTGTCACTACAAGTGCTAGGAAGAATTAGGATGTTAAAGTGTCCAACTCCCAGACAACCCGAACTCACATACTAGTTTTGTTAAACCGATGTAGGGGAACCTTGTGACAAGGGGAAAATAGTCCGTAATGATACAGAAAGTTATGCCCAAAACCTTCCAAATCCTAGCTTAGAAACCATGCTTATGCAAACCCAATTGACAATGAGTGGAGAGACCACCTAGGGTCATATCCTCAGCTAGGATGCATTGTTTAACCACTGTAGGACATGCTCATAAGGCCACTTAAGCTGCCCAAAGTTTTTATGATTACAGGTTCTGCAAATCAAGTGAAATATACACTAGAATTACATTGAATTGACAATTTGACATGGCAAACTAGTCTCAACTTAAACTAAGCAGGTACCATCGTGAAACTCTGAGAGAGAAGGGCATAAGCAGAATTTTGAGGACAGCCCAGTAAAGTGAAACTACTTACCATAAAGACCCAATCAAAGATGTGCAGCATCAAATATTTCCTAATATGTTGTCAAGGCCAAAGTGAGGGAGTGAGATTATGGCGATATACCAAATTTGTGAAGTTCATGAAACTGGAAAAATGCAACTTGGATTAATCATGTCAGTTGAAACAAATTTATTGTTCAATAACTGTAATCCTTTAATAGCTAAATAGCTAATATTTGTATTTCCTTCGTTTTAGGTTCTTCCATGACCTCCGCATGTTAATCAACATTTTATGGCAGAGCATTGATTCGGATCTATTTAAGAATGATGTTGGCTTTGTTCGGTTCTCAACTTAGTTTTAGTTTTAGTTTTGTTTTCAATCATTACCCTACTTCTTTCTCCAATCATTACCCTATTTCTCCAATTATAACTTTCACATCTCTCTCTATCTCTCTCCAATCATTACCTTTATCTTCAATCATTACTCTATTTCTCTCTCTACCCACTACCAAAATTAAACTAAACTAAACTCCCAACCAAACATTACCGCTATTTTTATAAAAATATGACTTCCATTATTTGGGAATTGGTCAAATATATATTCTTAGCCTTGCTTCACCGAAGAGATTAGGGGACAGGTTCCTGATCCTCCCTCAGTATTAAGGTGAATAGTTTCATAGCAAAATGAGATATGTGAATGAGTTAGCTCTACTATGTGAATTTGGTTTCAGATATCTTGAAATGACATCTCCCTTCCACCACTTCCTCTCCATAAGTAGGTGATGACCAATGAATTAGAAAATTTATCAACATAGGTCGACTGGTGGTTGCGATGGAACTAGTCAGCAAAAATAGTGGCATCAAAAATTGTGCTTGCAATCAACCACTTCATAGAGAAGTTACCTATCATCAATAAATCAGGTATTATGAGAAACCACACAAATACCATGATTGTGTTTATTTACTAAATTCTAAATATTTGATACTAGAAGAGAGGTTCTTATATACGAATAAACGAAATTTCCAAACGTTCTATTATTAATTAGACAAAGATCTAGGCTTACTGTGTTGTGTGTAGTTTATTTATGTATTTCTTAAGAATTTGGACTATTTATTGGAGTTGGGCCACATTTCCCTTCTTTTTTTTTAAAGTACATATCTCCATTTGCAATTTTTTTACTACTCCGAGTATAATTTATGTATATCCCCATCTAGAAAATAGATAATATATCTTTATATATATATATATATATATATATATATATATATATGCTCCTCTCGGCGCTCCTAACTACAGGATCTTCTACTCGTGCCCGCTCACACGCTGCCACTTTGTGCAACTAAGCTATCACCTTCCTCCAAACTCCAAAGACACTGAAATGAAAGCCTCCACTTAGGGTTGTAAACGAACCGAATCGAGCCGAACCCTGCTAAGTTCGGCTCGGGTTCGTTAAGGTATGAGTTCGGCTCGGGTTCGGCTCGAGTTCGATTCAAGCCTGAACAACTTGGCTCGAGTTCGGCTCGTTAAAATTTTTCAAGGCTCGGGTTCGGCTCGGTTGGGTTCGTTAAGATACTAGTCTGGCTCGAGTTCGGCTACGATTCGACTCGGGTTCGACTCAAACTTGAACATCTTGGCTCGAGTTTGGCTCGTTAAACTCAAATGAATCGAGCCTAGCGGAATCTAAGTTCGAATTGAGCTCGTCAAGACTCAGGTTTGATTCGGCTCAGTTTATTAAACTCAAGCCAACCCAAACTCTCTCATTGATCGTATAGAATTTGGAAGAAAAATAAGTATTGAATTATATATACAACCTTAAAATTTTTTACATTTACAAATAGATCCCTATTGAATTATTAATTAAATTTAAGTATAGATTCGCGAACCTAACCGAGCCGAATACCGTTAGGCTCAGGTTCGGCTCATTTACGGAACGAGCCTAGAATTGAGGTTCAGGTTCAGTACATTTAGCAGACGAATCGAACTCGAACGAGCTTTTACCGAGCCGAGCCTCGAACGGTTCGCGAATGGCTCAGTTCATTTATAGCCCTACCTCCACTACCACTTGCGCTACAATATCTTGTTGAACGAACAAGAAATTATTAATCCTCCTTCCTCCCTATATGGCAAGTACATCCACCAGGCAACAACCTAAAGGCCCCAACTTTTCCAATTCCACATGAACAACAATCGATTCCAATTCCAACATAGCATATTTCAACAACAATCGATTCCAAAATATAGCAGACAGGTTTCAGAAATGGGCAGCAATATTCTATTTTACCCAAAATATAACCGAACGCCCTCGGTGTTGGTGGTGGGGGCGGCGGCGACGTAGTCGTCGGGGTCTTAAACTTCGTCGACGATGCAGGGGGAAGCGAGGTGGAAGACGCCGGTGGCGCCGTTGGCGTTGGAGAGAGAGAGAGAGAGACCCTGTATGTGGAAGAAAATGGAAGAGGACGATGATATGTCTGCCTTCTTTGGTTTTCCCCTCTCGTTGTTTTTCTCTTCTTTTTGTACATTATCCACCCGTTGTATCCTTGTATCCTCCCCTATAAAAATTAAACAAACCAAGTAGTAGTAAATTTTAATTCCCTTCTAAAATAATCCCCATCATTCCATATATTATATCCCCTTCTCCCCTCCAAAATATCTCTCGCCGAATTTATAAATACTTAGGGGTTGTTTTACCTAATAAATCAAATGGTTTGTTTTTTTATTTTTATTTAATTTTTTTCGCATTTGTTAACTTTTTTAGGATTATTAATACATCTTTCTTCTTTACTAAAAAAAAAAAGGGTTTCGATCGTAATTTTTCACTTTATAGATTTATCTCGTCATGACGAAGCAATATAATCCTCACAACAAAATCATGAAAACAAATAAACATAAATTTTTTTAAATAAAAACAAAAAAATAAAATCATTTGACTTATTAGACCAACTTATATTATTCTTATGGAAAATGATATCTACCCCTTGAAAGTTTTTGGGCTATCCTAGAGAATTTCTAGAGTTCAATTTTTCTAGTTGATTCAATTGCCAAATATCCGGACCATTTTTTTTTTTTTAAACAGCACCAAATATCCAGACCTTTTTTTTTTCGAATTTCTAGAGTTCAATTTTTCTAGTTGATTCAATTGCCAAATATCCGGACCATTTTTTTTTTTTTAAACAGCACCAAATATCCAGACCTTTTTTTTTTCCCAACACTGTAGAACTTTTATTGAAAAACTAGAGCAAGAACGTCACAAAAGATGATTATCGCTTAATAATCATTAACCAACAAGGAGGTCCAGCTTCCCATATCTTCGGACTAAATCCTCGCACACCACACCGAGCCAATTTGTCTGCTACCACATTCGCCGTTCTTCGAACAAACTGGACCACACATTCCTCTAACCGTCTTGCCATCCGCCTAACATCCTCAACAATTTCTTCCAGCACAGCCGGGCTCTCCATCTCATGCTTCGGAATCTTCACCACCTGTTGAGAGTCACCTTCAATGACTACCTTCCTCATACCCAGATACTTAGCAAATTGAAGACCTGCACGCCAAGCTCCAGCCTCTGCACTTAACGCTGACCACCCCGTAACGCCCACGTTGATCGAACGCGTAGCTATAAACCGTCCCCGTTCATCCCGCAAAACTATCCCTGCCCCTGCAACCCCCTCCTAGACCACGCCCCATCAACATTAACTTTAACAAAGCTACTTCCAGGGCGTTCCCACTTAAGACCAGCCACTAATAGCCGATGCAACCGCTCGTGCGGACAGTGTAACACCATTATCCTTAGCCCGGGCATACTCCGCCGCATCCCTTACTGCCATAATAATTGCCTGTTGAGGCTTACTCGACTGCCCTTCAAATGTTCTCTCATTATGTGCCAGTATCAAACCAAAAGGAAACGATTTCACCTTTCGTATTCATATAAGCATATTTAATTAGGACACTTTTTACTAATGGTGGAGCGCCATCAATAAAAAATGGAACGTGAATATTAAAATCCTTTAATTATGTGCACTATGTTGATATCCCATTGGAAAATTTGTTACAGAGCATGAGAACTATCTTAAATGGATACGAAACTTTCAACTACAACTGTTCAATCAAACCAACAAATGCTAAATTGAATTTCCCAAAAGGGCATCTTTTCAACTACGACTCTTTATCAAAAACGACCAGCAAAATTGTAGTATTTTTTGTAAGAGCGTCGGTCAACGACAACTGTATTAGCAAAACAACCATTAGCTAAATTGTATTGGTTTTAAAGTGTCTTTTCTGCAAATCAAGTAATTGATTTCAAACCCATCAAAGAACTTGTTAAAACTAATTGTAGCTATATGTTATAAACTTGGTGCCACATCCTTCCATACAACAATATCAAAAATATACCGGGCATTTTGCCAAATGGTGTGCTACCGAGTAGCTTGTGCGACCAACAAGAATGAACTCAGCTCTTATAAAAGAGGATGCTTCTATCCTTATGTCTTGCAAATTTACTTCCAAGGTGTTAGCCAAAGCTGATTGCTTCCCAGCTGATGAGGCTTGCGCAAATGCTGCTGACCCATTTGCTACGTGCTTCTTGGGTAGAGCAGCAATGAAATGTCATGCCTTAGTCGCGCTCCACTGCTCCACACCCAAAAGATCCAATCTCTATGAAGATTCCCCCATCAAAATTGAACTTAAAAATGCCCTGCATTGGAGGACACAAATTTTTTTTGGATCCCAGGATTACCATTTGCCATTTTAGGTGCTGTGTTTGCCATTTGAACCGCTGAAGAATTTCAGCCGCACCTCTTGCTGTTTCATCAGGAGTTTTGCTTCCATTTTCCATTTCTATTGCTCCATATGTTCCAGCAAATCATCAACCCATGAGCACACACATTGGAATGGGGGTATCAAAGATATTAGAGAACCAGGCAAGGATATTATCACCTGCACAATCCAAAACTTGACAAAAGCTGCTGCACCTAAACACATGCTCTGCAGAAAGGGAAAAAAAAAAATCAATCTCAACACATGAAGCACTGGCTCGGTCTTCCCATCACATATACAATAGAGATTGCTTTCTAATAGACAGGTTCTCATTTGTGGGAAGGGCATTCACGCAGGCCCTCCATGCAAAGATTTTAACTTTGGAATGAGTTGGCCCCATAACAATTTCCAGATACGACTAGAGTGTATTATCACCCTCCTCCCTGGCCAAACCCCTTTCCACAATAAGATGATATTCTCTACGAACTGAGTAATCCCCATGACAGGTGTGATACCATATAATATGTCCGAGGCTGAATTGTTTCCCAACGGGTTGTTGACCATGTTCTCAATATCAACAGACCAAAAAACCTCTTGAAGTAAGAGAATTTTGGTCTTGGCAGATTCTCCAAGTTTGTTTGCCTAGCATTGCATGGTTGAAAGCTCCTAAATCTCTGAATCCCAATTCGCCACTTCCCTTTCGGACACAAAGCTTCGACTATGCTACCCAATGGGTTTTTCGCTACCCATTCTTTTGGCCCCACCAAAAGTTACAGCTAAGAGAAAGTCTTTGATGAGGTAAACTGGGAGTTTGAAACAACCCATGGACTATGATGGAATTCCTTGGATGACGACCTTTATAAGTATCTCCTTTCCGGCTTGGGCTACAAGCTGTTCCGTCCAACCTTGCAGCTTGTTCCAAACTCTCTCTAATGTTCCCGATAACCTCCTTTTTTTATTTGCCCACCTCAGTAGGTAACCCCAAATATTTGTCATGTTGCTTCGATACCCTGACCCCTAAAATGCCGGATAAGACTAGAGCTAGCTCGCTCTTGAGACATGTTTTTTGCCCACTACTAGAGCAGATTTGTCCAGGTTTATCTTTTTCTGACCAGAGGAGTTCTCATAGGTTTGAAGTATGTTCCTCCCAGCTAGTGCTTCCTCCTCAATGACGTTGAGAAAAAGAAGGCTGTCATATGCAAAAAACAGGTGAGAGATTCTAGCTAGGAAACGATTGGCCAAAAGAGACGCCATGAATCTTTCCATTTCTCTCTGCTGCATGCAAAAGAGCCGTTAAACCTTCTGCACACATAAGAAACATGTAAGGAAGACAAAATTGTACAAAAAGTTCGACTCAAGTGTGTACAATTAGATCTATGACGATGTAGTCATGTAAAATCTTAAGAAACTAATATAAATATAAATATTGTCAAAAGCTGAACATTGCAAAAAAAACTCCAGTCAAAGAAAGCGATAGGGTGAATTCTAGGCAAAAATGTTCTTCTGCTGTTTTGGAGAGATACAACAGGTTTTATCAAGGGGCAAAGTAGTTTCCATAATGTGTTGTTCATGTCTAACATACTTCACACTAAACTATTTCACAATTGGATCAAATTATAGAGTAGACTTTATCGTAAGGATCTCATATTCTCCCTCTACAGATCTTCGGGGATACATTCAACGCCCAAAACAAGAAAATCAAATACCTACATATAGGGAATAAGAGGGTGATAAATTCATTGTTGCAGCCCAAAACTGTGATCCAATGTCTAGAGCTGTCATATGAACCAAGCTACTCGAGTTTCGAGTTCTTACCAATTGATCAAGATGATTTTTTCCAAGGATGCTACACGTTTAAAGGATAAAAAATGAACAACTCGAATCACATGTGCACTGTACGTGTAAGTTTCAAGACAGTGGCTTATTAAAATACATAGTATTTTTAAAGCTTATTAAATTGTCAAACCAAGGTTGAACATACTTTTCAAAACTAGTTAAATTTTAGAGCCAAGCTTGCAAAACCCATCGCTCAGCTCGACTGGGGTACATCCCACAAACATCATTCGTTCAAGCATCTACTCGGACCTAGCAATGTTAGCCCAATCATCAAAGGAAAAAAATCACAGTCCGCACCCTCAAAAACTATCACACAAACTGAAAACAAAACTCAAAAAACGGGAAAAGAAATCAAGCAGCCACGTTTTCCCATAAACTTAAAAATTTATGAATATTTTTCTAGATTTTTTGGGATCCAAAATGGGCCCAAACACGTAAGTTTTCCTTGCGTATAGCAGACTCCTTTTCGCATGCATGGTCATCATTGTAGATACGGAGCCCTTGACAAACCAGACAACCCAAAAAAAATAAAAAATGATGGTACAAAATTAAACTGAAACATGCACCTGGCCAACAACCCACATCAAATTGGTATTCACGTACACCGGAACTTTTCCTTTTTCGGATAGTAGGTGTCGGGCAGTTTACGCGTAGCTCGAGTAATCCTGCATAACATTGAGAGCGTCGAGTGGAAAATCCAAAAGCTCGAAGCTTCTTCTCGATCACAACACAAGCGTCGAGTAATTTTGATGAATTTCACGATGATTATCAGTCCTCTTAACTTCGCATCATCGAACGGCGCGCGTAATTAAAGCGTCGTCGGCGTGTAGGACGGCTGGTTTTCCAACCTTTGGGTTTGATTCAATGTGGCCAATCTCATAAATATAAGCCCAAATTATTTCTAATTCTCTCCGATGAGATAATTATTGGCATTTGATTGGAATAATTTTTCACAAAACTACAATTTTCCTTGAATTCTACAATGTGGACGATTCAGATTTTTATAAAAGTCAATACAATTTTGCAAATTTCCAATAGAAGCTTGACCCTGCGAAGTTTTAATAAAACGGCGTCGCGGTAAGGTTGTCTGTCTTCCAAGGAGTTCTTTTGGGTTTTGATTCAATGTATCCGGACTCATGAATATAAGCCTAAATACTATCTAATTCTTTTCGATGAGATACTAATTTGTAATTTTTTAGCATAAATTTTCTTGAAACTAATTTTTTCAATAATTTCTACACTGAACGATTCGGATTACTAAAAAATGAATAAGGTTCTACCAATTTTTAATAGAAGCCCTGTGAACTTACTTCTCAGTTTTCTCGGTTTTAACCTGCGAAGTCTATCGAAGGAAACGACGACGTACTGACTTAAAAAGGAGTAATTCGTATCTTTTGGGTTTCGATTCCATATGCCCAATCTCATAAATGGAAGCCTAAATTCTTTCCGATTCTTCCCGATGAGATACTAAATAGTTTTTAATTAGTACGAAATGCCATCTTGAACAAATTTTCAATCAGCTATACAATGTGAACAATCCAGATCACTGGAAAAACGAATAGTATTACGCAAATTTCCGATTATCTGATTCTGGTCGGAACTTTTTGAGTCAAGAACTTCTGATTACTCTTCTTTCTTCTGCGATGAAAACGTACCCACCCACTTGAATCGAAGTTTAGAAGAAGAAGAAGAAGAAGACATGTCGAAGCTGTGGAAGAGGATTGCTGGGTTGCTCGGGAACCGAGCAATGGCCGGGGTCGACAAAGCAGGGAATCGATACTTCGCCAGAACCGAACAGATGGATGGCGTCAGTAAGTGGGTCTCTCTCTCTCTCTCTCTCTCTCTCTCTCTCTCTCTCTCATCACCTTTTCATTGATGTGTTCATTTGAGATGAGAAAAAGGGTGAAACTCGGCTCATTTCTTAAGCCATAATCTTGTCTTGCTTAATTGGCTGGGTTTCTTGTTGATATGCCTACAATAGAATGTTTACTGATGTATATGCTGCTGGCCTGCTGGGGATAATGGTGATCGTGCCTCTTCATGTTGATGGTGTAGTTCCAGCTGAAATTAGCGCCTTCTGGGAACGATTTCTTGCAAATTGTGCTTCTTCTTTTTTTTAATAACTTAGGTGTCTAGACAAACTTACATGCATCTCGACTAATGATGGGAAACTAATCCCACCGATCACTTGCTTTGGGGTCCCAATTAAAGCCAGACTAGCCCCAAAGGAGTCATAGTACCTAAGAGATTTCGAACTTGAGACCTTAGAGGGAGCAAATCCCTAAGTCTCATGTTGATGGTGTAGTTCGGCTTCTAAAGTTAGCAAGTGTTCCTTTGTTGGTTATTATCTAGTTTGGAAAAGTTGTAAGGATTGCGAGCAGTGTACTGAGATCGCTAGGAAATTATGCAGAAAGTATATGAACTGCTTGTTTTAGCCACAACATTTTACCTTTTTTATTTGTCAATGGTTACAATTGGGGATGGGGCAAATCCTGCTTTTCTTTTTTCTTGGTGTACAGATGATATTTGTGTGTGAATGATTATAATCTCTTGCTTAATTGGCGGGGTTGGTTAGTATGCCTATGATCGTTTATGGATATATATGGTGCTGGGGACAATGTAGCTTTCCAGTTTCTAAAAAGTGTAGGTTGTGTTTCTTTCGTTGGTAGTAGATGATACGACATCTTATTGAAAGGTTATCGATGTGAGTACTTATTTGATTGAAATTTGCTTATTTTCAGTGAAAGAGAAAAGATGGGTGGTTTTTAAAGGAGAGGAGGATCCAACATCTATTCCAGGTAAGATTTAGTTGGTGACACATTACTGACAATAGTAGGCACTTAATTAGAAGGGTAAAGCTACTGAGAAGGCGGTTGCCAAGGTTCTCCATCAATAGCGACTTTGAGAGTCTTTGTTCAATTGGATGCATTTGATATTTTTATCAGTTGCATTTGATATTTGTAGTTCACTATTGCTTGAGAATTCTGCCCCTATTTTGAAACATGGAAGTTAAGTTTTTAGACGTTACATGCAAATCTCACTGAGAGAGAGACCTAAAGATGACAATTGGGGCTAGAATTTTGGAATTTATTTCCAGTATTTTTCTCAATTTTTTTTGTCTCTTCTACATTTCCATTGTTCTAAAAATATACTCCATATAGATGATCTTATGTTTGCAAATACCCTCATTCTCCGGTAAGACAAACAGGGTGTAAAAGAAGAGCTTTTGGAAAATTGGCAGTGCCCTTACAACCAATTAATGCTTTGTTCGGTTTGCATTTTGGAAAAAAAATTCCAACTCAAAAAACACTCATTACCCCTACCTTCAATCATTACTCTCATTTCTCTCTCCACTTATTACCTTTATCTCCAATTATTACCCTAATTTCTCTCTCCACTCATTACCCCAAAAACCAAACTCAAAAACCCATCCAAACACAACATAAGTCTTTGAAAAATACTTATTGTGTGATTGCATCTGCTTGTGCGGATTTGCTGTGCTGTCTTGTTAGACTAATTTATTGGCACCACCTATGATGCACGGACACGGACACGGCAGGGGGACACGCCACGTGTATATTTATTTATTTATATTTGTTTTTTCAAAATTTTCCAAGTTTAAATGGCAAAATGCGGACAAAACGAAAAATCCATAGTTCCAATATCATTTAAACAAAACAAGACATCCATAAGTTCAATACAACCCAATTGAAAAATTAAAATTCGACCCCCAATTTTTTTTAAAAAATTGCACTTTGACTCTCACCATGTCCCATCGGTGTTCCCCCGTGTCCTAGCCCTTTAATTAAATTATGGGACATGCCACATACGTGTCCCCGTGTCCGACACTGCAATACATCGACCTCTAGAGGTGTTGGTGCTTCATAGGGCACCACGGAAATGCATTGTGGAACAAGCGTAATAAGTTGGCCTTTAGTAAGGAAATTACTTCATTGGCAATCATTTCTATCCCTTGCTCAACAGTTGTTTACAATCATTGTAGTTGAATGGATATGTTGGCTGAATGGGCAGCGAAAAAAAGCTCCAACACTAGAGGTAAATAGCAATTAATTCTCAATAGCTCTCTGCGCATGTTTCCAGTAAGCGAGCACTAAATGCATTACATTTTTCTGAGAACAATATTGTTCCAGGGATATGAACCATTACCTTTCAAATTCTCATGTTAGATACGCTTCCAAGAATTCTTTCTTTGTTATACTTGGTGGGCTTTGACTGACTGTTTTTTGCTAATCTATGTTTTTCTTACTTCTGTGGCTCAAGTAGGATATGTAATTAACTTCAAAAACAGCTGCTTCAGCTTTGGCCGCTTAATTTTTTGATATTTCTTTTTATTTCATTTACGGAATGGCATCTTCTGTTGGAAATCCAAGCAATTTCTAATAACTAGCTCATGCTTAAGCTTTAACTATTTGACAAATTTGCTGATTCCATTCTCAGGAAATGATGGAGCTTGAGGCAAAACGTGAACGCGTTAGACTTAATGTTGCTCGTAAGTCTTGCTAGTTTTTTTTCACTATCCTCTAATCATAATATGTTCCTTCTTATACTTTTCACCCTAGTCTTGGTTCATAGGTCAGAGGAGCTTTATTAGCTAAGTGCAATTTTGGGTTAATGACTTCAGGGAAGTATCAATCAGAATTATAATTAGTACAAAAGGGCATGAGTAACTTGCTGATTGAACCTTGCTAGGGAAAACAGTCTTTAAAGGCATCTCTTGTAGCACTCTAAAACTCTTCCTTTCACATCATCGTTGCAGCTAACAAATTTTTCAGATATTAATTGCCAGTAAAAGTTTTTGACCTACAAAATGGTGGTTGTTTTAAATTTTAATTGGATCCTTGTGAAGAAAGTCTTTAGCGGGGAATGGATTGATTTTGGCAACTACAGCAGCTGAGCAGCCTGAAGAAAGAGACATACATGATTCATCACATTACTTGCTCTGCTTTTGCCCCTTGTGTTGTAATTCAGCGAACTCTAGCTGCCGGTTTAACGAGGCTCTATATTAACCATGTTGCAGCCTATTGGCTGATGCCTGTAATCTTTAAAAGGGGGACAAACGACATTGATGTGGGTATTCTATAAAGCCCGGAATGCAAAGAGGGGAGAAGCAAGTTGATGCTAGTTATGTTTTGACATTTCGATGAGAAATTTTGTCATCGCCCTTCATATTTGAGCGCTCACCTTCTCCTAGCTTCATATAAAGATTCTTATTCTTCTCCAACATTCTTTTTTTTTTGAAGTTCTCAGGAAGGAAGAAGAGGAAAGAAGATCCAAAGAAGGCATTAGACCCAGAGCCACCAGTACCGGTAACCTTGTACTAAAAGAATTTTATCTGTTGCATTATGCTTAATGCTGCAATTATTGACTGCATCTTGCGCATAGGTAAAGTTGGAGGTCCAGACTTGAGAAGTTTCATTCAGCAATTTCCAGCTGATTCTAAAGGTACCTCATTCTTAACAGTACAAAATAGAAAGTTTGTGCAATTTTTCCTTTAGTTTTGGGAGAGAAACTAAGAGTCTCACTTTACATAATAGTTCAGGGAGTGAGCGTTCAGTTTTGTCGATGAGGGGACGTCCTTAAAACTCACTTTAAGTACAAGGGGTGTAAGAGTCATTTGTGATAAGTTTCCTTTGTAAAATGATATTTTCTTTCACTCTTTGTAACAGCTTTAACTTTCAGTGGAATGAATAGATCGTAAAACCAGGAAGTAGTTTGATTTGCATAGACTGCTACTGCTCCATGAACTACAAGAAAATGGATGAAGTGTTCCAAAATGTATCTTGCAGATAGAAACCGACTACTTTAGGTTCGGGAAGTACCAAAACAACAATACAATAACAGTATCTGGGTAATCCCCATTCGATAGGGGCGTAGGTAGGGGAGGACAGGAGACAAACCAATAAGGAAAACCATTGAGCTTTCCTCGGCAAAGACAGCGAATCTTTCCACTTATCAATCCTGGCCCAGAAAAGTGACTGACCAGGGCCTTTGGCAATATATGCACAAAGTGATTGCTCTCATTAAGTTTTACCACTGAAATAGCGGCCCTTTATAGGTTCAGTAAGTACTACTTACACTGAAAAAATGGAAAAGGAGGAAAGACGATTCGGTACATAGGAATGGTTCACGACGAGATATTGTTAGTTCGTAAGTAGTTTGTAAAGTTAGTTTGCAAAAATCCTTCATGATTGTCATTTTCTTTAGACATGTAAAACATATATGTATTTTACACTCACAAGATTAAAGGCTAGCATCTTTTTTAAAGCATTACTGTCATAACAGATGGTCTCATTCTCCTACTGCATTAAGTTTTCCAGATTTCATCTTATGGGTTGCAATTTCCATTATGTAGCCTCACCTATGTTTCATTGTGGTGTTGGTGGTTTTAGGTGACACAGTTGGTGAAACTTCTGGTGCAATGGATGGCATGAGGTGAGACAGCTAAACTTTAGGCAGCTGCACTTTGTAAATTGTACACACTATTTGGCATCTGATGTAAGGGATTTTAAGCTTCTCAGTTATCCAATCTCACTACTCCTGCCTTTATTTCTGTTGATATGTAATTCTAATTGTCTCTTTACATCTCTGTGCGCATGCTTCGACATGATTATGGTTGTGTAACACATAGCTGATAGCCTTTGATATCCTTATAGGAACTCCGAAGAATCAGAGACTGACAAAGAAGTCCCATCTGAACAAAAACGACAGCCAGAGTATGTGTTTGTATGCATGCTTGATTGTCATTTGGCTCATTTTCAAATCCGTTGAAACGTGAGCACACACGATGGAACTATATATCTTTCGAACTATATTTTCCTTGGGGAGCGAGTCTTAACTTGGTAGATGTTTATACAATGTTGTTTTCAGGTCTTCAGAACCAACGGGAACGGGCGCATCCTTCAGACCGGGAACATGGCAACCACCAACATGATTACTAGCTGATATCAATGTGCTTCGCCAACATTGGTCCTCACACTGGAGTGTATTACTTGCTTGTTTGGAACTCATATCCCGTAAACCAGATTCAACTCACAGACGATATTAGACAACGTTAAATGAAGATTATGGTGTGGCAAATGTGCGGCAGTTAACATTCTTTATCTCCGTCAATTGAATCGAGTTTTTCCAAGAACTAGGCGACATTATGCGGAAATATTTGATGGAGAAAATATCATTTTCACGGTAATATCAAAATTTTCCGGAATTTGTGTTCTTCTGGAAGAGGAGGTTATTGTATTTTGAGTAGTTCGATATTGATGGCTTTTGTCTTCCACTTTTGGAAAGCAGCCTGTAAGTTTTGAAGTTCTTTTCCCGTCATCAAATGCAAATGCCAACTTTGCTGAAAGCTTTGTGTGTTAATCTGTCGCCTAGTTAAGCCCTTCTTTGAGACCAGTTTGTTTCCAGCCCTATTATGAGAGAGTTTTTTTTCACGGAGCGGCACAATCTCAGCTGTCTATTCGCGTAATCAATGGCTAAGATTTATTTTCAATTATGACCGGTTATAATTAACTTTTCTCCGGAAAAGTTTCATTAACATCTTGACCGTCTAAAACACTTTTTGACAATCACGATTGAGTGCTATAAACAAGTGTTTACAACACCTCCGTAAAAGATTTTCTCTTCCTGGTAACTGTGTTTGGTTTGGGGTCTCTAGACTCGACCCTTTTTTGTGAACGGTCCCTAGTAAATTTTCTTTACAATTACTACTCTTATTTTTCTATCTATTTTTCTCCATTCAATATCCAAAAACCTTTCTCAAAATCCAAACTAAACAAAGTAGCTGCTTTGGCAAATTTATTGCATCGAAAAATAATATCGAATTGCTTATCTAACATTATTATGTTTTGGCCTTTTAACACCTTAGTTAGTTATAAAATGACTTGGCAAAATCTTTTTGACATCATCTGAGGCAGTTTCTCTAAAGGAGTAATTGTTGAGTGTTTTCATGTGGTGGTAGTCCAGTAGCTTATGACTTACTCCTACAGGGTTGGTTTGGAATCATAAGATCACGAGTTCGAGTCATGCTAACGATGTCTTTTCAACATTTGATGGGACAGTAAGATATGGCTCTTTGGTTCCTTCCGAGGCTCGTCGTGAAACGTGTCCCCACAATTATTATTATAATCACACCCCGATTGAAAACAGAGTCGAAACTTTTTCCAGCATCTTGTAGAAGCTGCATGAACACACCATCCCATCATCGTCCACAACACCTGCATGCTCTCTCCATTACAAATATGGCGCCACATGGATTTACATCTCTCTCTCTCTCTCTCTCTCACACACACACACACTGTATCTGTATTTAACTCTTCCCAGACAAATTTAATATCGTCATGTACATATCATCACCTTATACTTCGTCTTCATCCTCCTCTGTAGTTCTTCGTAGAGCTTCCTGCGGGCTTAGCTTCTCCTTGTCTCTCTCTAGACCTTCACTCTCTCCTCCTCTCTCTAGAGCTTCTTTGACCAACCGTCGATCGCTGGATTTTTCGTCTACTTTCCGGTATCTCCGGTGGAGTCACGGTGGTAACTGGCGGTGGCCGCTCAGTCGTCTCAGGGCTCAGTTCAAAACCGTTGCGCCTGTAACTGAACGGTTCGAGCGAAAGATGGCCACCATGGGTATTAATTAATTTACTCTTTTGGACTTGGGTTATTCAGTGAGTTGATATTAGATGGACTCATGGAGTCGGTGGAGTACTGTCAAATTTGAGCTCGTGTGCACTTGTTAAAAAATCCTTTCAAGATTAGTTTGTTAGATATACAGATCAAGTTCGAACTGTTGGCACCGGAGGGACACCACGCACGATCCACACACCAATTTCAGAGAAAAATTCACCCTTCCGTAGATATATATACACTCAAACATACAATGGGTTGAAAAAACTCTCCGGGAGCCACATTCCGGCATTCCGCCGGGAGCCAAACCGGCTCCCCACTCACCTCACCCCTCAGCCTCACCTCTGTCCCACTCCGGTGCTCTCCCCGGGAGGAGCTACAACCGGCTCCCCCCTCACGCACACACGGCGCCCTCTCTCTGTCTCTCAGTCAATACATAAAAGAGAAACAAAAACAGTGGGCCTAGGAATCCCCTGTGGTTGACACACCACATGGGAGAAACCCAACACGAATATCGTTTGTATTGGAAGATCGTTAACAAGTTTGAACAAGCGTGTTAAGTCATGGACGCAATGTTCATACAATATAGCCGCAAACTTTAACTGTATATCCGCAAATGTTAACAATACGGCCGCAAGGTTTTACTTCTGGCCGCTTCGTTGAACTTTTGGGTCGAATTGAGTTTTCAAAGTGTTTCTTGGCCCATTTAACTTGTAAGCTTCTATTCGAGATCGGTTGACTTGATAAAACATTATGTTCGAACCAAGTTTGGAAAATCCAAAATCCACTACTCAACTCGTCCGGCTCGTTTATCAACCTTACCTTGTTGTTTTTGGTTTTCCAAAATCAGGGAAGGACAGCCGGGGAATATAATTGGTAATACTCCTATATATTGTTATTTGTTACTAGTAATCTATTCATGCCATTTAACTTATTGGAGAAAAACACACTCAGTGGTTGTTTTCAGTTTTTGACACTGACAAGGGACTTCCTCTCTTTGATAACTTGAACAAATTTGTATTTACAGTTCCTCTGTTTTTTTGTTTTTTTTTTATTGTTCTTCAATTTCTCTTTTGCAATAATTCACTGAAGGTTTTTGATTTTCTTTGATCACTACTTTCAGCTTCTGAAAGTCCTTACAAGGAAATATTCAGGAGTCTTCCCAAGCCTGGAGGTGGCGAGTTTGGAAAATATTACAGCTTACCAGCCCTTAATGATCCAAGAATTGGTATATTTACAAATTTCTACATGGATACTGAACAATAGTCAATATTTAATTCGTCCAATTATGGTGAGACTAGATTCTAGACTTCATTGATGTACTTGAAAAAGCATAAAAAAAAGATACAGCTTGAGCATGATAATTTGGAACCCCTTTTATGTTGTTTTCCCTTTTTTTAGTGAAGAGGTTGAAGAAATACATTCAAAGAGTTACATGGACACTACATCAATCATGTATGTGAGGTCCGCATCAACTTAATCAAGCCTAATACTGAACAACCCAAGATACAAACCAAAATGGGGAAGAAATAGACTAACAACGAAAAACTCCTATACAAGGGAACTAATAATCACTTCTTGTCTTGACCTCTCGGTTGAAGAAAGTGTACCAGGGTTTGAAAATGCATTACTTCGGTGGTTTAATTTTCTCCTGTGGGTTAAAGAATCAAAGATTAATCACACACAAGGGGTAGCGTATCGTAGAGAGATTATGTTGGTATGTTCTTTTTGATGGGGGGAATTGATTTTAATCATTCTTTTTGTTTATCACAAGTGCATCAGTAAATTTCCTTGGCAAGTTGTTTGTCCTTCCATTGGATTTTAATTGTTCTTTTTGTTGTTATTGCTGGCACATTGCAGACTTGCTTCCTTTCTCTATCAGGATACTTTTGGAATCTGCAATACGGAATTGTGACAATTTCCAAGTTACTGAAGCTGATGTGGTAAAGATCATCGATTGGGAGAATACTTCACCAAAACAAGTTGAAATTCCCTTTAAGCCTGCCCGTGTTCTCTTACAGGTTAATAGCAATGGCAATGTAAGCTTTTATATGGCATCATACCATTTCTAAACCTCTTGTTATTTGTTAGGATTTCACGGGAGTTCCAGCTGTGGTTGACCTTGCTTGTATGCGAGATGCTATGAACAGGCTTGGTGGTGACTCTAACAAGATCAATCCCTTGGTATGTGATTTCCTGACTACTTGAACGCTATCTCTCTTGACGCTAGATGATAATTGGTTTTGTCAGCGACACGTCGAGATTTATCTAGAAAACCTTTTTGTTTTATCATACATATTATTTTGTCCTTTGCAATACACCCTTTTTCTTAACTGGCTTGTACCAGTTTGAAAGAGTAGTGGATAGTTTTTGCGGTCAACTGCCCATGTTTTATTCACCATGACCTTCAATTGTGTCCTCTGGGGGTATTGTAATAATAACCTTTTCCATAATATCATCTCTTCTGAAAGCTACATTATTTTCAGGTTCCAGTGGATCTTGTCATTGATCATTCAGTTCAGGTGGATGTAGCAAGGAACGAAAATGCATTGCAGGCAAATATGGAGCTTGAATTTCAGAGGAATAAAGAGAGGTTTGCTTTTCTTAAGTGGGGTTCAACTGCTTTCCATAACATGCTCGTCGTCCCTCCTGGTTCTGGCATTGTCCACCAGGTAAAACTTTGCCTCCAAGTTTATTTCAAATTTAGATGTTCAGTTTTATCAAGGCACGACCTCACAGCAAGGTGCTGGAATTCTGGAGTAGGTGTAAGTAGTCTACTCCCAAAACATCAGACAGGATAAACCAACGAAGACAAAGATGCTTGGAATTATCAAATACTGGTGCAAAACCACGTGTACCTCTGACCTTTTGTAAAAATGTTTGAAAAGAAGAAGAAATACAATCTCCTTGTTCTCTCTCCTTTTCTCATTACACTATGGATTTGGGTTTTAGAAAGTCGCTTTGTACTTTTCAGGTTAATCTTGAATACCTTGGACGAGTGGTTTTCAACACAAATGGCATTCTTTACCCAGATAGTGTGGTTGGAACTGATTCCCATACAACCATGATCGATGGGTTAGGAGTTGCTGGCTGGGGAGTTGGCGGAATTGAAGCTGAGGCAGCAATGCTCGGCCAGGTAATGTGGGATTAAAGCCGACATTTACACCCGCATTTAACAAGTTGTTGTGATATGCTCTATTTGTTGGTAGATAGACTTGCTTTATATATGTACCATTTTACCTTTATGTTTTCTTTTGTTGTTCTCTCTAATTCTGGACATTGCAATTTAACAGCCAATGAGCATGGTTTTGCCTGGTGTAGTTGGGTTCAAATTATCAGGAAAATTGCAGAATGGTGTCACAGCAACTGATTTGGTTTTAACAGTGACCCAAATGTTGAGGAGGCTCGGTGTTGTTGGCAGATTTGTTGAGTTTTATGGTAATTTCAACCTTTTTCTAGGTCAAGAAATTTGGTTGCACTACATCTATTTTGACTAGGCATATGTTTCTGACCTCTTTTTCTTTTTCTGTGGATAAATATAGGCGAGGGTATGGCTGAGTTATCGTTAGCCGACAGGGCTACGATTGCAAATATGTCCCCTGAGTATGGAGCAACCATGGGTTTCTTTCCTGTCGATCATGTCACATTACAGTACCTTAAACTAACCGGAAGGAGTGATGAGACTGTGAGTTTTCTTTACTATAATTATATTCTCCTTTTTATTGTTTGCTCTGCTATATTTGGTTGGTGATATAGAATTATGATGGTTATTACTAAAATGGGTATAGGTGGCAATGATTGAAGCTTATTTGCGGGCAAACAAAATGTTTGTTGATTACAATGACGTGGTAAATTGTTTTCTTCCCTGAAGTTAAATGTCTCTACATTTGTACAATTCGTATTGGCACCCTTTGATCTAAGGCTAATTGGGTGGTTTCAAAATCCAGCCTCAAACAAAAAGAATGTACTCATCCTATTTGGATTTGGACCTAGCAAATGTAGAACCCTCTGTTTCAGGACCAAAAAGGTACTGTTGTATTCTTGGTTCTCCATGTTGTTGATGTAATGTGCTCAGCTGATAGGGATGGTTCTTTCTCTTATTTTTAACAGGCCTCATGACCGAGTTGCTCTAAAAGATATGAAGGCTGACTGGCGTTCATGTCTTGATAGCAAACTTGGATTCAAGGTAAAAGGCAAACAATCATCGTTGGAATTTGCGATTATGTACTTTTCTAGATTGTTATTCTGCTTAGATCACCGGCTGCTTCTCTTTGAGTGTGGTGCATGGCCATATCATCATTCATAACGTGATATCTACTCGGAACATTTCATTCTTTTTGGTATAAGGATGATATAAGTTCATTGTGTGTCACTATTAGGTTAGTGCAGCATGTGAAGAGGATTGTGGCATTCTAGGTTCTGTTGGCTGTTTCTTTCTGATTTATATAGATTGGTCATTCAGGGATTTGGTGTACCCAAAGAGGAACAGGACAAAGTTGCAAAATTTTCATTCCATGGACAGCCTGCGGAGCTCAAGCATGGTAGTGTGGTAATAGCTGCTATTACCAGTTGCACTAACACATCAAACCCTAGTGTCATGCTTGGCGCTGGTCTTGTTGCCAAGAAAGCTTGTGAACTGGGCTTGGAGGTTGGCATTGACTTCTCAAAATTCGTTAATTTTTTTACCTTAAAGCATGTGGATATGCGTCTTATTGTATGCGACTTTTCCAGCCGCAACTGATGTATATCATGTATATTTCTGTGTAGTATACACCATCGCCCTGGCCTAGTCGGGCTTGAAAAACAATTCTCAAGCCCGTCCATTTGATAGATAGACCTAACACGACCTTGATAAGCCCTATGGGCTTAAATATTAGTTCCAAACCCTTGAAAAAAAAAACAGGCTGGAGATCGCTGACCGGGTCCCCGCCCCCCCCCCCCCCCCCCCCCACCCCAACCACCACATGTTAATAATTAGATAGGAGAACAAAGGAGCAGTTTTTGCACCTCCCCCCCAACCACCACATGTTAATAATTAGATAGGAGAACAAAGGAGCAGTTTTTGCACCTTTACCTTGCCTTAAATAAAATATCATTATTTGGGTACAATGAGCCTCTGATATGTGACAGATTAAGCCATGGATAAAAACAAGCCTAGCCCCAGGTTCTGGAGTTGTCACAAAATATTTGCTGCAGAGGTATTGGTTACAACATTTGGAAGATACCTTTTAGTTCAGGTTTTCTTTCCCACGTCTAGCATGTTTATATGAGGTTTTGAATTTTATCTGGCTATAAATTTTGTAGTGGGCTGCAAAAGTACTTGAACCAGCTGGGCTTTCATATTGTTGGTTATGGCTGCACCACATGTATTGGGAACTCAGGGGAACTTGATGAATCAGTTTCCTCAGCAATTACAGACAAGGGTAATACTCTTGTATCTTCCTCTATGTTTCTTCTTAGAATAACAACGGCGTGAAGTTAATTTCATATACATCATTTCCTTTGTTGACACCAAATTCGTCAAATTAGGATGTCTGCAGATGCTTGAGATTGTGAGGTCTGTATCATAGCAATCTACAGGGAATTCTAAATTTTGGGCAATCTTTATACATGTTTCTAGATTATACTTCATAGTTATTTTCATCAAAGAACCTTACCGGGGCTTGAAATTTCATATCCTTTAGAAACAGATGAAGCATCATTCCGTTTGACAAGCCATAGTGAAACCACTGTAAACTGTTTTTGACATAGGCTCCACGCAGTAAATTGGAGCCTTACATACAAGAATCCTTTTGGTCCAGCCATTCAGGGCCACATCTCTGATACCTTTGATTGTTGGCCATTGTGCTTAATGTTTGAATTCAGCCACCCCACCTCACCCTTCAAAAAAAAAATTCCCTGTAGGCCTCTAGATATTCTACTCATACATGGAACTTAGCCTTTTAACAACACATTGTTTCAGAAATCTTGACTCCAGTTTCTTAACTACAATTGGTAGAGCTTGTGCATCCTTCCCTGCCTTTAGCCTTTCTTTCTGTTACTGGTTTTCCTCTAATGCTTGTGCTTTCTTTTTTCAGATATTATTGCAGCTGCTGTGCTTTCTGGAAACCGTAATTTTGAAGGTCGTGTTCATCCACTCACAAGAGCAAACTATCTTGCTTCTCCTCCCTTAGTTGTAGCTTATGCACTTGCTGGCACGGTAAATACACAAATGCTGATAAAGTTTAGATATATACCTTCTTGCCAGAGTACTTTACTTCCCATTGTAAAAAGGATGAGCAGGAATTGTCTAACTGTATATCCACCCTCTTACTCCACCACCATTAACGGTTGCTTTTTTCTCTCTTTATTTTTCCCTCTAATCAATTGAGGTCGTAATCAGTCAACCTTGTCTAATAACTTGACAAGGACGATGTTAGAAAGCTTTTTTTTTTTTGCTTTCAGTGGAGGAAAGGTCATGGGTGCTTTTATTTCTTACTCAATTGAGGTCGTACACTAGTACTCAGCCAGTCTTTGTCCATTTAGGACAAATGCCAGGGGAGTTTACCCCTTGCAGTGGTTTTTTCATTATTCTGTCGTTCATGTTGGGATATACACTTATCACAGGGAAAAAAAATTGTTTGTAGGATATACTAAAAAAAAGGAAAAGGATATGGCATGCACAGCTGTGGGTTTAGTTATCTATTCTTGCCAAAAATAAAGAAATAAAGACATATAACAGATGGAAGCAGAAAAAAGAAGAAAGGAACAAAGGAGGAAGCCAACTGCGAAAGAAATAACTAAAGGCTAGTGATGCATGCATCTCTTGCTGAATCATTTATCTTCGGGACCGATTTTGCAGGTTGACATTGACTTCGACAATGAGCCAATTGGAACCGGAAAGGATGCAAAAGGCGTGTGCTTCAAGGATATCTGGCCTAGTAATGAAGAAGTTGCAGAGGTAGATGGTTTGGGAGTATATTAAACTGTTTGTTCATTTCAGAATTATTAAAATGCCAGTCCTTGATTAGTTCAAACCAATGCTGTCAACAGGTGGTTCAATCTAGTGTTCTGCCTGAAATGTTCAAGAGCACTTACGAGGCAATCACAAAGGGGAACCCTATGTGGAATTCACTATCAGTCCCTTCTTCAAGTCTTTATGCTTGGGATCCAAACTCAACCTACATTCATGAACCTCCATATTTCAAGGACATGACTATGGACCCACCGGGCCCTCGTGGAGTGAAGGATGCCTACTGTTTGCTTAACTTTGGTGATAGCATTACAACTGACCATATTTCTCCAGCAGGGAGTATCCACAAGGAAAGCCCTGCTGCAAAGTACCTGCTTGAGCATGGGGTTCATCCCAGGGACTTCAACTCTTATGGTAGCCGTCGTGGCAATGATGAGGTGATGGTACGGGGTACCTTTGCGAATATCCGCCTTGTGAACAAGCTCTTGAATGGAGAAGTTGGCCCAAAGACCGTTCATATTCCAACTTGGGAGAAGCTCTCTGTGTTTGATGCAGCAATGGTGAGTTTCATACAAGTAAAATCTACACACACATACCCTGCTCGTTCTGATCCAAATTTGAGTTCCAAACTTCGGTGATGCAGAGGTACAAGGCTGTAGGGCAAGACACCATAGTTCTAGCAGGAGCAGAATATGGAAGTGGAAGTTCTCGAGATTGGGCTGCAAAGGGCCCGATGCTACTGGTAACTGATCTCTCTGAATGCTCCTTACCGATATCCCAATATCTTATTGTTGATATTCTGTTGCTAACCTTCACCATCCCTTTTCTAATATTGTTCATCAGGGAGTAAAAGCAGTAATTGCAAAAAGCTTCGAGAGAATCCATCGTAGTAATCTCGTTGGTATGCGTATCATTCCTCTTTGTTTCAAGCGTTGTCAAGATGCGGAGACACTGGGCTTGACGGGTCATGAGCATTACACCATTCACCTACCAAATGATATCAGTGAACTAAGGCCTTGGCAAGATGTTACTGTAACTACCGACACCGGAAAGAACTTCACTTGTATACTCCGCTTTGATACAGAGGTAGTTGCAAGAGAAATTTTTTATCTATCTGAGTTGATGAAGGAGAATGCCATCAGAGAGCTATCTTATCTTGACTGTTTCCCACAGAGGGCACTTAAAAATTTGTGCTTTCATGGAGAATTGACCTGGGGTACGAGTGTTGGGCATGGTTGTGTGTCTAAGGGTCCGATTTATCCAACGGACACGCTGAAAAAGTGCCTTAATTAGAGCATTTGATGCACAATTCTATGGACATTGCACGGTCAATTAATATTACATAACATGGTTGTTAGGTGAATATCCAACTAACACAGATGCCATACCCTTTTCCGATATGTGAGCCACATGAATTAGATGACGAAATCAGCTTTGGTAATTTTTGTAAGAAACACTTATGTAAATCTTTGATTGGGTAGTGTATGTCAATTAGAAGATGTTTTATATCATGAAATTTTGTTGCCTTCAGTTGTGCTTACATCAATATTGTTTGTGCGTGTGCTTGTTCTGAGGGGTCTGATTTCTTGGTTTTCTGTGTTGCATCTGCAGGTTGAGGTGGAGTATTTCAATCATGGGGGCATCCTTCCATACGTCATTCGGCATCTGATTAAGCAGTAAATTATGGAGCTTTTTTTTTTTTACCTAAAGTTTCTCATGAGAGCCCTCGCCGGATTTAGTTGATATGTCAACTGCTTGAGAAGATCTTTCATGCTTTTTTCTGTGACCTGTGTCGCTGCAGTGTAAAACGGTAAAATGGGAGAAAGTTGGCTTCTTTTGGCAAGTCTCTTTACAGTTTGGGATGTAAGAACTTCAAATTAGAGCTTCTTGTTTGCTTTCTGTTTGGCAATCTTACAGTTAATGTGTAAATGTATTCAGAACTTGTTCTTTCTGAAAATGGCTAGTCAGTGCTTTGACACGACAGTTTTACCGTATCCTGTACCTGTCTTCTCATTATGAAGTTTTGTGCCTACAGCTTGTTATCGAGTACAGACATAAACATCTTAGGAAGGTTGTGAAAGTGCTCTGCCCTGGGCTAGAAGGTCTTCCCACGGTAATGGCTGACTCTCCGAAAGATTTCCACCGTAAATGGTCCGTCCTTTCTTTTTCAGGGGAAAAAATGAATTGCAGATAGACTACTCTACATATCTGTCAAGGGAGTATAAGTGGCCATTCTAAGGAGACGGTAAGTGGCCCAAGTTTCGAGTAACTGGTCCGAGTTTCGAGTAATCTATTCTCCGGAAAGAGTTAATAGTGCTTGACTGGGATGGGATCCAAATTCCTGCACACTCATTAGTCTCTTTCACATTCAGACCACTTCTTGTAGTAGAGGATTATAGACTTTACAGTTGTGAACTGATCTTATCTAGAAGCAGATTCTATTTGCCTGATGACAAGTATGTCCAATCCAATGATCGGTCGGATAGTTGTATTAGTTGTGAATTTTTTTCCATATTGCTAGATAGAAGAAGCGGTAATTTACCATTATGCTTGTAGTGCATTTGCAGGAGGAAGATACACACGGAAAGACTCCATTCAATACCATAGTCCGAAAAGTGACCACGATAAGAAAAGGGGGGCAACCCCCAAATCCATAAATTCTCACTGTATATTTCTTCATCATATTTTAAATATTACACAAATTTTCAAGTACCAAAAAAAAAAATCAGAATTTTCATCCAGTCTAGCAGTGACCAGTTACGATTCTGCAAAGGGATTGAGCAAACCCGAACCCCCTAAATTCTCTGCTGTATTCGTCTATGATGTTCGGAAATATTACACACTGCATAAAATACAGGGAAAGAAAAACTATGTGGGAATTTTCATCTACCAGTGACTTTTGCCTACCAGTTACGATTCTGTAGAGATCTGCTTGCTTGTGAGGCAAGAGCTAATGCTTTTGCGCTTGCACTCATCGTTACCATCTCCCTTTCTGCACGCCGTTGATGTTGCCTTGCGTTCTTTGCACGCTTTGGTGCTAACCTGGTGTCTCTCTCCACAAATGCAAGCCTAAACTTTTCAGCCACTGGCAACTCTGCAGGACTCAAACTGGATGCAGAAGTGGCCCTAACTGCAAATCCAGAAACTGCCCATGTTTTGGGATCAACTTCATTGACAATAGGATCATCCAATGACACATCTGCTAGTGCTCCCCTAGGAACTTCAACCCCCCTGTAACCGAAAGGCGATGGCTGGGGATTTACAACAATTCGAGGACACTCAGCAGACAAGCTCTCCATAGAATCCTTGTCAATCTTTGGCTGCAGAAAAATAACAAGCAAAAAGGAGATTGGAAAGCATGAAACTGAGTTGGGACTCAAACTACAACTGGACAAACATATTTATCTGGATTAAAACGGAAATCCATACCCATACAAGCCAGCGTAATGAAGGTGCACCATGAACAATCTCCATGGTATCAAGTTCCTCCCAAGACTCCCCCTCCACATCATCCAGTTTTGGTTTCAAGAGACACAAGCATCTACGCGCGGTGTAGTCACTCCTCGGGCACCCTCTGCAATAGTAACTTTGGTTCATAGCCTGTTATCAGGGTTATACCCCTTGTTAAACCTAACATCCCAGGACGCTCCCATAGTTTGGGACGTCAATAACAGCTCAATAAGCAAATTAAAAGTCATGATGCAGATTGGATTTAAACAAATGCTTTGGGGAAGCAGGTTTATGCAGATTGTCAAGAAGTACAAAACATATACGTTAGGAGAAATGGAGGTACTTAGATGCAAAATCAAAGTAGACTTTACTCTAAGATGACGACCTCACCAAGTACAATTGTAGTTTGACTGCAGAAAAAGACAACAGAGTAATAAAAGTTCTTTTTGAAGGACAATATGTTTCACCACCAATGCTTCTAGCCCCTAAAAGTAGGGCGCAGTTCTTCTAGTTGTTTCCATGCACTAGCTCCTATTTAACCCCTTTTTATACCTTCCCATACTCAAAACCAGCAACCTATACTGTGCTTATTTCAAGTTCAATCGAAGAATTATCAGTGTTTGTGATTCCACCTTACCCTAAATTCATCATCTGAGGCCAACAGGGAGTTCGACAAAACAAACATCGGTAGCCCAGCGGACAAGAGCTGAACTTTCAAATGAATCGTAAAATTGGACACCTTAAAGCGTAACGGCAGGTACTGGAATAAATAGATAAAGTAGGGATCCGAATTATCCAATATTTTGTTACATCCCTACGTCTATAACATTCCAGAGTCGATGTGGAAAGGGTTCCATTAATCTAATTTTATGGCCCAAAAAAAAGCAGTCACAGAATTCAAGGATAGAGTTGTGTTGTAGTTGGGGCCTTTCAACTAGAATTTTTGATCCACACTGTTTAGTATATGAGTTCTTTGTATAGAGTTGTTTGGTTCTTTTTTTCTTAATTGTCTCTTGTGGTATGCTGAGGCTTGTATCTTGGGGCCTTTCTTTTTCAGGGGAATGCCCCTTAGAGTTTGTACATGAGTTTGAGCTTTATAAAAGTAAAGTGCTTATCCAAAAAAAAAAAAAAAAACCCCGTTTTTAATGTTTATCAAAAGAACAGTTCAGAAGCAAATCAAAATCATCAGACATATTTCTCCCACTTTACCCATTTAAAAGCATGAACCACCTAAAATTAGCATCCTTTGATATAGATTTCTTCAAAATACTAGGTATCAGGGTAGAACGTTCTCATTAGTCGTGGAATGTTTTGGAGTCAATACGGTGCTAAGCATGTAACCACAAATATAAAGAAAGATGATGGCTCTAATGTGTTAATCATCATTAGCAAACACGCAATATTGATTTTACTTATTCTGTATTAGTTTCTAACTCATCAGAACCCATTTTCATGTTGCAGTTCCAAAGGTAATCCAACTAAAGTGAGGATAGAAAGCAGGAAATAAAGCCCAGACAGTGCATATCAAGCACTAGTTTAATCAAATAGAAGCAAACATAGTGCATCAATGCGCACATACTTCTTATGATTTCTCCTTCTCTGACAATCGAAAAACTCTTAGTTAGAGAAAGTGGTCGTACCCGCATCTTAATATCTCCAATGAACGACAGTGCTGCACAAGTTCAGAAACGCCAAGCCATGTGACTTTGCTGCATCGGCTGCATGACAATTGTCTCAACATAACTCAACTTTCCAAAATCAAATGAAAGTTTAATATCATGACATGCAGTTTCACTAAGATTGTAGGACAAATTACGAATCCAGACAATAATGACAGGATTCGTGAAGCCAACCCCAAGGGTAAAAGGTTTCATTATGTCAAGTCCAGAGAAACTATGACAGGAAACATATATTAACTATGCATCTGAAAGCTTGACAGTGCAACAAAAGCTGTGAGTCTGTGATAACAGCCACAGCATCACTTCAGGATCGGGATTCCATATTAACTAGCAGACTTTTCGTCAACCGAACCTTTTAAGCAGTACAAGTTTGTAGTCATCTGTATGTTTTGGGAGCTAACATGTGGTCTGGTTCCAGTCATGAGCCCTAATCTTATCATTTTCATAATTTTGATGTTTGGGAAGGACATTCCCGTATTGCTATAACAGTTACCATAGGGTAGTGAAGCATCTTTTTTTCAGGGGAATGCTGGAAGAACCTATCACTATAACATATCCAATCTTATGGCATGGTCTACAGTACTTTGCCACTGGCTACTCGGTAAAGAATCCAAACGCGATACCTTATATCCACAGCTCGGATAAATTTGCACACTTCTGAAACTCTGGATAACCCAAAATCAGAAACATCTGAGCCAGATAAATCAAGGATTTCCCACGAGCCTTCAGCCAATGCAATGATGACATTATCACTCAATAACTTTCTTCTTCTTGCAATTGCTGCCATTGCCATCTGCAATTCATAAGACCAAATTTTACAGATCAAGTTTCTTAAACATAAACTTCCGTAAAGTCTGAACTCGTTTATATAATTATATTAATCACTAAGGAGACTTCAATATGCCGTGATCACTGCACTCCTATTTGCCTCTCTGTCAGCCTTCCCAATGCAATTGTATATCATCAAGCCGAAACTCAGCTAATAAATGGCAACTTAACCTTGAAAACACTCACATATGAGAATTTCGATATTTTGGGTTTGGTTTGGATTTCTTAATTTTACAATGGAAAAAGATTGGTCCAATTAATCTCTATTGCCGACAGAGCTACCGACAACTTCTACTTCTTTTTTATATTTTCTAGTGATCCTTGAGAGCAATAGCTACTTTACTAACTACAAGTTTTCTTTCCTCTACTGGTCTTTGTGTTACTTTTGTTTCTACTATCATTCCATACGTCTTCATGCTTACTAGAAAATATTCTGGAATAACTACTAGCTCCGATCAAACACAAAACCCAAAATGGTGGGTGATACAACTTCCGCTACAATTGGCAAGTCAAAGAATCGAAAACATCAAAACAAAAATCTTAACCTCAATATCAGGAGGACGGAAAAGCTTAACCTTAATATCAGCAGGAAAATTGGCAGCAATATCTCCCAAGTCCTCAATGATATCCTCAAAATGCTTCCCAACAACTCCGAGACATAAGCCCACCAAGCTGGGAGGTTTTGGCTTCTCAAAGGGTAATACTGTAACCAAAAAGAAAAGAAGCAAAACTCAAGTTTCCACAAAAATGTACTAGAAGTCGTATCTTATTCGAGATTATAAAAAGGGCGATTAAACCCAATTAGCTAACACAGCATAAACAACCACAACTTTCTTTATGAAAGCAATTAGCTAAATTGTATTGTTCAAAAGGGTACCTTTTTCAACTACAACTGTTTTGTCAAACACCAATCTACAAAATTGTATTGTCCAAAAGGGTGTCTTCTCAAGTACAACTGTTCTAATTTCTATCAAAACATCGATCTGCTAAATTGCATTGTTCAGAATGG
Organism: Rhododendron vialii; assembly: GCF_030253575.1. Classification (NCBI taxonomy): domain Eukaryota; kingdom Viridiplantae; phylum Streptophyta; class Magnoliopsida; order Ericales; family Ericaceae; genus Rhododendron; species Rhododendron vialii. The sequence continues at coordinate 41,078,638 of NC_080562.1, read as the reverse complement.
TGTCTTTCTACGACAACTTTTCCGACCCGCGCGAGTACACAGCTTAGTCACATAATCCTTCAAAATGGCCTTCACTCCAGCTATCAATCCTCGCTCTACGCTCGCGCTCTCAATCCTTACACTCACGAATTATAGTTGTTTGGGAGGGTTTCGAAAGACGCTTTCACTATCGCGCTCCCGCACCCGCAAGCGCATTATGTGACTTAGGTACACAGTGACAACTTCTTATCGAAACAACAATCAGCTAAATTGTATTGCCCAAAAGGGTGTCTTTTCAACTTACTGTTCTACCAAAAACACGATCAGCTTAAACGGGTGCCTTTTCAACTACAACTGTTCTATCAAAGATCAGCTAAATTGTCGTATTTTGCACAAGGGTGTTTTTCAACAACTGTAATATCGAAACAACGATTTGGCTAAATTGTATCGGTCGTAGGTGTGTCTTTTCCATAAATCAAGTAATTGATTTGAAACCCATCAAGATACTTGTAGCTATGCATCATAAAACATGTATATTTGCATGAAATTATATCGAGAGAGAGAGGTACTTGAGGAACGAAGGGTGGAGTGGGTGTTGCGGGTGGACTTGGGGATGTTGCGATTGAGATGGAAATCAAAATTTTGCAAGGATCTCGTAATGGTATTCTCTGTGGCTTTGCCTTTTTCCATCAACAAACGAGAGAGCGAGAGAGAGGACAAATTCGTCGACAAGGAGAGAGAAGAGGCGAGAGAGAGAGAGGGAGAGGGAGAGAAAAACCGACCCTTTTCTACGGGTTTGAGGTTGGTTTGGTTTGGTTTGGTTCGGTTTAGGGTGAGTGATTATTTACAGAATTAAGTACTGTAGTTTTTGGAGGAATACAGAGTTGGAGTATAATTGAGGGGAGTGGATCCTGTCGATCCATGCTTTGGATGGGAGGAGATAAACGAAATCTGAATAATCCAATAATGCAATCAATTGTTCGGATCGGTTTAAAATGAATTTGTTCAAAGATTTTTCATCGAAAAAAATTAATTTTTTCGCGCAAAGTGTTTTTGAATAGGTCTGAATCATTAATTTTTGCTAATGTATAATTTAAATTTGGCGTTACTTGATTTTTGACTTACGTATTGCTTGTTCTTTTTCTATTAGATGGAGATAATACATCATCTTAGCAAAACTAAAGAAAACATGTATAGAATGAATATTTAATTAAATTCGTTATATAGATATGCATTAATTGCAGGTTCTCTGTGCTACATACAGAAAAAGTAATACTCTATATAAGATAGAAGAGGCAACAAATTAAGTTGAATTTCGAAAGTATTGAGACGATCCTGCATGTATCATGAAATGTTGTTCAAGAAGATTTTCGCACTTACAGTTATTTATTGGTAAATAAAGAACGAAATTTTTGCAAAATTTTTCTAAAAAGTTGCGTATTTTTCAATTTGGTCTCAAATAAAAGATTCAAGAATTTACAAAAACACACCGAATTATAGAAATCCAATACAATAAACAGAATAATTACTAGTACTAATTTCTTTGCTTTGCGAGTTTTGTACTGTAATAGGAGTAATTTTCTGAAAAAAGTTGGTCTTATTGTTAAAAAAAGTTTGGAATTGACGAAAGAAATTTTATTTATTTTTAGAACAATCAGTTATTTTAAGGCTTATTTCGTTTCGTCGGCACCCGAAAAACCGAAATGTACCAGTCCAGTCTCGGATTTCACTATAGTTAGTTTTGTTGCCGGCCAAGCGGGTCTCCTATTTCTTTCAAAATACCAGTGAGAGAGAGAGAGAGAGAGAGAGAGAGAAATGGTGAAGGGAATTGGAGGTGGGCAAAACCTTCCCTCGGACGTCACTCAACTCATCGATCAGTTGGAGCGCCACTGCTTGGCCCCCGATGGATCTCTCGTCTCCAAATCCGCCTTCCACGATCTCCAACTCGTACTCTCTCTCTCTCTCTCTCTCTCTCTCTCTCTCTCTCTCTCTCTCTCTCTCTCTCTCAATACACACACACAAACACGCACGCACGCACACAGTCAGATATATACATACCCACATTTTTCATATGACATGGTTCGCACGATATTTTTAATATTATTGTCTCTCATTGATGGAATGATCGGCGTTGCAGGCGAGAGAGGAAATGTCGAGAGAGAGATTGCGTTACTTGGAATCCATGGTACCTTTTTAAACTGATGATTCCACCCATTTGGGATTTGAATTCCGCTAGGGTTTATAAATGTGATTGCTTTTTAGGATATATTTTTACACTGTGTTGGGAACTTGGAGAAACTGAGATAAGAGAAAATAAACCTTTGTTTGGTACTTAGGGAAAATGGGAGAAAGGAAAAGAAAAGAAAATGGGAGGGGAATGAGAGGGAAATGGGAGGGAAATTGTACTATTCACAAAACTTGAAGTTTTTATTTTCTTCTCTCTTTCTCTTTCAACCAAACAATAGAAGGAATTTTTTTTTTAATTTTCCTTTCTTTTCCCTTCCTTTCCTTAAGTTCCAAACAAATTGAAAATAATTAAGAAGGAAGGTGGGAGAAAAGTGCAAGGAAAAATATACTGTGCTCAATACTTTAGTTTGCTATTTTCTCCCCTTTTTCTTCCCGAACCAAACAATCGAGAAAATTTATAATTTTCACTTCTTTTTCTTTTCTTTTCCCTAGGTTCCGAACAAACCCTATGTATTAATTAGTTGATGGTGAATGGATTTGTTGTGGTGGTGTTATTTCAGGCAATATACTGTGAGGTAATAGCGATGGTGGAAGATTATCAGCAAGCCATTTCAGTGGCTAACCTTGGAGGTGTTCGAGATGTCCAGGGTCTATACTCGCAACTTGGTTTGAAGAACTCTCCTCAGGTTTTTAATTTGTTCTTGTTTCAAGCAGTTTTTAGCCTCTTAGACCTATTACTAGAATTTGGTTTTTTGTGTTTTGTTTAAGCATATTAGGTGCTCTTGTATTGAAAGAATTGGCCCTTAAGTAACTTGCATCTGTCAAATGTATAATTTCTCTGGTATTACAAGCAGGAGCCTTGTTTTGGAATTCATTGTGAACAATGTTGAAAATTTATAAGTTACAAAACAGATTGTACAATACTAGCCTTTATTAGGAAGTTGAAACTAGAATGCTGTTTTAACTTCTTTATTATAATGTGTTTTGTCAATTACTAAAGAACGAATTGCCCAAATTTTGCCTTTGGGAAGTTGAAAAAGAAGTGCCGTTTTCTTCCTTGACACACGATCTTGTTCTTCTGGCAATTTGGTGGTCTTAAAATGATGAGAACCGCCATCAGGAATCTTGTTTGCCTTACTAAGAAATGAAGGGAAATATGATAATGGATCCATTGTATTTCAGGTTTATGAGGCTGTTGAGCACCGGCTTGTTGTTTCAGAAGCAGCTCAAAAATTGAGGCTTCCTCTGATTTCCAAGGATGGTGAGATTCACGAGGAAGAGATTGAAAAATGGAGTGTAATGTCAAGAAGTTCACTTGATAGCACAATCACCTCGAGCTCAAATTCAACAAATTACACGAATATGTCTTCAATTAGCACCGGTGCTGCTGGAAATAATGCACTTTCTAGTAGCACTACTGATGCAGTTGAACCTGGAGTTGGTGGTGTTCCTAATAGATTCCTCGGAATAACACCTGCTTATTTATGGCAAACTCAGCTCCAGCAAGCACCTGTATCCTTGGTATGGTATTGATACATGGATTAGACAAATTATTTTGTCCATATTTACTGATATTTGTTCTATCCATCCGCAAACGTATGTTTTTGGTTGGTTTTTTCTTCAAGAGAATGTTACGGTGTGTACACAGCAGCTAATATTATGAGCCATATTTGGATACTCTTATGTCGTCCTCTTTCTGTTCTTCTGAGTGAACCCTTTGATAAGTTAATGAGGACTACTCTTATGCTCTTATGTCTTTTTGATTGTAGGACATGGCTGAGTACCAGATGCCGCTTTTCCGTGAAATTGAGGGTCGTTTAAAAGCTAAATGTGATACGTTAACAAATGCCTTTTTGGTAGATGATATTGGTCAGTCATGTAGACACACCCTCTCTTTCTCTCCATTTGCAACCATTGCTCTATTACTCCTTGCAGTGTATATTTGCAACCTAGGATTTGGGGTCAAGTAGCCCTTTTTTTTAATGATAAGCATGAAGTACAAGCGTAATTGCACATCATGGCCAACGATTTGTTTGTTTTTCCACTAAAGATATGTGGATAGAATGCCTATATTGATAGCCTTCAGGACGAACAGCACTAATTGTTGCGCATTTCATGTTTCAATAGAATAGCTGACTGCCCTTGGTAGAATTCTCAGAATGAATAAATGCAGCACTTTACGGGAAGTGAGATTATCTGCTTGATATTACCTCTCATTTGATGTTTCAGATGCTTCAACTGGCAATCCAAATTCAAGTGCTCGGCTTCCAGAAAGGTTGGTGTTATTGTTTTATGTTCATAGTATTTAAGGAGTAATATCTCGACTAAATGGAGAGTTCACAATGATAGATTCACCTTTTGGTGGTTTGATGTTTAATTGGAAGCAGTATGGTCTGATATGCTAGTCAAGAACAGTGTTTTATATGCTTATTCAAATTTAGCTGAACTGAAGCTTAGCCAGATGGCCCAGGTCAGATTAAGCAAAGAAACATTTCCATCTTTTAACCTTTAAAAGCATTCCCTTTCAAGCTTCATAACGGTTCCTTAAGATTTTTCATGCTTCCATTCGTTTTATATATATTAGGCAGAGTTTTCATTTTGTGAGAAGAGGGGAGTACACAATTGTTATCGAATTCTATTCACGGAGACCTTGTTGTGTTGGAAAGGTTACTTCGGTCGTCTATTCTGTTGTTTCTGTTCAAAATGGATATTCAAACGTAGGCGCTTCCAAGTCTTACCTTTAAAGCAGTTGCAAATAAATTGCTTGTGTTTACCTTCAATGTTCATCAACTACTCTCTCAGAAGATCATTTGCCTCTAGAATTTTCGCTTCTGACTGATCATTGAAATAGGGTAAAGCTAATCATGGAGGAGATCGAGAGGGAAGAGGCAGCTCTAAGGGAGGATATGTATTCTGCAGACAGGAAAATGGCTGAATATTACAATGTATGTATGAGTTTGTATTTTGCCTTACGATGCATGTTATAATCGGAATAAAGAAAGTTTTGACTTGTAGTATGATTTCATCATGAATTGGGAGCACATTCTATATCTGATGATGTGTGCCTGGTAAACTACTTTGCTCTTGCAAGGTCTTAGAGCAGATACTCGGTGTGCTCATCAAGCTGGTGAAAGATTTGAAGTTGCAACATCAACATAATTATGTAAGCTTGTTATTTCTTGATCATCGAAAACATTGTATGCATGTAAGAGTATTAATATTCCATTTCTATGTAATGCTGATATTTTCCTTTGAAAAACTGATTTTATTTGTTTGATGTTAAATAGGATGAACTGCAAAAAAATTGGCTGTGCAAAAGGTGTGAGACCATGAATGCAAAATTGAGGTTTGTCACCTACTACTGTTTTTTTCCGGTGCTTCTTTAGCCTGTTAATGTTTATTTCCCTTAGATTCATACCTGTTGCTAGTTCCATAAGGACTCTTCTAGTGAGTAGCTTGATGCCAGAACATTGCAGCAGATGGAGTTGCTTCTATTTTCAGAATAACAATTGGTTTTTAATCATTCAAAACTTCTATCAGTGGTTTCAAATAGCCCACTTCTTGCCTTTTCTTTCCTGTGGGACTTGCATATGATGATCATTTATGTTTCGATCGTTATTTTGTTAATGTCAACACTTTATACAAATATTTTCGTTGGTTCAAGTGTTGTAGGATTTTTACATGACGAACAATGGTGTCGCTAGTTTTGACAGCCTTTGATACGTTCTTTTCATTGACTTAGGGTTCTAGAGCATATTCTTCTGCTTGAGACTTATACACAAGAATCAATTCCGGCTCTCCACAAAATAAGGTACCGATGATGATTGTGTTTCAAATCCATGTCAAGAACTGGTTCAAAGAGGTATTCTGATTGGTTTATCACTTGTCCAGGAAATATCTAGTTGAGGCTACAGAGGAAGCTTCACTTGCATACAACAAAGCGGTATGTTTTTCTTATTGAGCATAGCATTCTAGCATGGAAAATATTTCCAATTTTCTTCCTTTTTCTTTGTGCTTTATGCTTTGTGATTTTTTAGTCTATAGGCATTAAGTAGTGGAGAAATATGGAGTCGTTTGCTTATTACCTCTGGGTTATCTTAGGTTAGATTACTCTCTTTGGCATCTTTGGGCAGTGATGCTGCAAGTGTTAGGTTTTCCTCTATAGCTTGTCGCACTACATTGTTTTGATCGGCGGATAATCACACTACTTGCCTGGTCTGAAGACAACGGTAACAATTTACCCTACAATCAACCGACCTGTTTGGTATTTTCATTAGATGCTTAGCCAGTCACCACTTTAAACTTCATTTCTTTCAGTTTTTAGATGTTGTTGCTATTTATTGTTCGTAAAATAGAAGATCCATACACCTTTCCCTCTTTTTGTTTTGAGTTATCCAAGTATAATCTTTCAGTGTTTCATAAAAACCTCCATACTAAAGAGACTATGCCGTAGATATCTTCCCTATAGATAACTACATCCTGATCACGTTTAATATGACTTGCTCTGCGTCTTGGTATCACTCGCTACTTTGAAATTGTACCAGGTTACCCGCCTACATGAATATCAAGGTGTTGATCCCCACTTTGATGCGATTGCTAGGCAGTACCATGAAATAGTAAAGGTAATATGAGTTTGCATCTAAATCACTGTATGTGAGATCTTGCATTTAACCGTCTCTGACATCAAAATTTCGATTCGACAGAAATTGGAAAATATGCAATGGACGATTCGCCAAGTTGAAATGGACCTGACACGCTTGCCTGATCACCCGGGCACCTAAGTTGTATTGCCCTAGGTGATTTTGTTATGGTCGAAGTACTTGCGGATATCACCATCTTCGACATTGTTGTGTATCATATAGTACGTGATGTTCAGATGTGTTGTGTTTCTCCTTTTACCTTTTTTGTAAAAGGCCAATTTGGCCTGGCCTAACCTTATTGGATTATTTTTCATAACAGTTTCGTCTTTTATTGGTACTTTTGTTTAGTTGTTTGTCAATATTCTCGGATTTTGTGCATTCGTCTGGATGAGAAGGAAACGAGAAGGTAAAAAATTTGTAACAAAAATCATAAAATTTTCTAAAGATATCCGTGATAGATCTCTTGATTCTCTTGAACAATAAATAATCCAAAACAAATCTTTGGATTACTTGTCTTCTCTTAAATATTTTGATTTTGATTCATATTTATTTACTGCTTTGACTTTCTCGTCCAAAAAAATAAAGAAATAATGCTACAAAATGTAGCTCAAAACTAACAAAAATTTACATAGTATAAGACAATTTATATACTAGTATAACACCCTTTTTTTTATATCTACACTTTTTTATTTTTTAGTGTTAAAAATATGTTTTTTTTTTGCTAAAAAATAAAGTGAATATAAAAAAGGGTGGCGAAAATCAATTAAAAATTGAAATTGACATTCACACTCATTTTTTTGTTATTCACACTTCCTTTTTTTAGTGTTGAAAGTGCAAGTACCTATTTTTTATTAAAAGATAAAAAAAGAAGTGTAAATAACAAAAATGGGAGTATGAATATTAATTTGCTAAAAAAAATCCAATGACAGAATTAGAACCTCCCAGATGTCTATAACACGGAAAATTTTTCAGTGCCGAGCGGGTAACACGTGGTGCCCGTCGCGCATCTGAGTTGTTTATTGCGTGTTTGAACAACTCAGATTTGAAGAGAGAAAATGTTGAAATAAGGTCATCCACAGTGGTATAATCAAATGTCAATTGTTTTTAAAGTTAACAATATTGGTGTAAAAAATTACTCACAATGGTATAATCAAACTTAGCAACATCCTTAGAAATAATCAAATTTTGGGCTTTGGATAACCAAAACTAACAACCTTTTTCAATAATCAAAATTTGTGAATCCTACACCACGTAAGTTAACTAGTTCCAAAATTTGTATACACACGTGTTTCAACTAGTATTTTCTTCTTCCCTTCTTCGCCCACTCTTTTTTTTTTTGGTTAAAAAAATAAAATTGAAGAATAAAATTTTTATGTAGCCAAGCTTTTTCGCTACTCTATATTTTTTTCACTTCACCAACAAACTATTTCTCTTTCTTTTCCTCCAAAAGTGAAACTCATATCTCTCGATCATTTACAATTCAATCCATCGTCGCCGGATTAAGGTATTTCACTCTTCTTTCCTGTTTCTACTACCCACCCCCAAAAACAAAAAGAAGGAAAAAAATCATAATAGGAGGCAAGGAAGTCGCCGATTTTTTTTTTTCAAAATGAAGAAAGGGAATCGATATATTTTAACTCATAAAAAACGTAAATGGAGGGAAGTGAATGACGGGAAACAGAGGGGGGGGGAGAGAGAATGAAATTGTAGTGGACCCCATATTTTAATTATAGACTAGAAGTAACCATAGTGAAGCTTAACAATGTTAAGCTTAACAACCTCTTAAGTGAATAATCAAAAGCTGATGTGTCAACTTTTGGTTATTCTTTTTTGATTATACCACTGTGGATGACCTAAGAGGAGAGAAAAAGTTTCAATCTAAACTGTCTAAAAATATATCGAACGACTCGGATATGCCGAACAAGTACGACGAAGGATATATCTCTTCGACGCATCTCTAGATTCTTCCAGTTGGTTTTTTACTTACAAGTGGGGCCCAAAGCGTTGGTGTTAGCTATGGAAATCCCTCAAGTGATTCGCAAGGCTAGCCTAGGTGCGTTGATTTTCCACACAAATCAGAGCCGTCCGATCGATTGAACCGACACAGCCTAAACTCAGACGCCCCCGTAACCTCTATATATACACCCGCCTGCTCGCTCTCTACCTCTCCGTATTTCGTGCTTGCGTTTCGGAGTTATCTTCAGATAAGAAAGGTCGCTTACTTGGAGGTAAAGATCACTTTTTTTTTTGTTTTTTCGTTTTTCTTGAGGGTTTTGTTTTTTTGTTTTTTTTTTTGTCTTCTGTGTTTGTTAACTGTTTGATGTTTGATTTTGGTGGGTTCGATTTATAAGGGTTTTTTAATGATCTTTTTGTAACTACGGGATATGGGTTTTGAGATTTTGTTTGTTTGTTGGGACGCGGTTGGTTTTCGAAGAAGATAGATTAGTTTCCCTCATGTGGTTTGTTCCCCATTTGTTTTTTGAGGAAATAGTAACAAGAATCTCGTGTGCTATGTTTGGGGGTTTGGAATTGTTGGGAAAAAAGAGAAGCGAAGAGAATAGATATAATATGGGACATCGAAGGGAGATCTCCGTAATTGTCAGAATAAGATTTTCATTGTTTAATTATCCGTAGGGAAATAATGGGTTTGTGTAAGAGAATGTTCAGAGATTATAATATATCAATTGTGAACTTTTTGAAATCTGAGATTGTTTTTGGGATCCGGTTTCAAGATTTATGAACTTGAGAGATCCCATACGTTCCTCTCTAGTAGAGATAATCGGTAGTACTGTCTTTCTTGTTTCTTTGCTTTCTCTTAATTTTGCGACTCTGTTTAAGGATATAAACGTTTTGATTTCGCTTTGAAAATAGTGGAAAATAGTGGGATCAGGGTTTAACTCTTAAGGTTTATATGGGTTAGTTTACAACTTCACAATTACGAGTCTTTTTGATGAATAGAAATAAGGGGTGACTATTAGAGTACAGTTTCGAAGATGATTTCTTGGTGTGGTTTTTATGTAGTATGATGTCTTTTTTGTTATTATCTGATAAGCTCCGAACACAATGGTGTCTAGATGGGCTTACATACATCCAACAGCTTCGAGTTGTGTTTTAAAGTTGTGCCCAGAACTTTTTGTTATCTGATATGCATAATTTGTGGACTGTTTTGAAGATGAGTTTTAGATGTGCGGAATATGCAGTATGTAGGCTTTTTGCATATTGTTTGATAAGCATAATTTGCATTCTTAATGGTTGATTAAGGTGTATCAAGTTTATTTTGACATACTTTCTGTGTTTCAGTTCCCTCGCATCAAGTTCTCCAGTATCTTATCAAACAAGGTACATGGTTGATCTCGACGTCCAGATTCCCACCACAATCGGTAAGTTTCCCGCCATCTCAGTACCCTCATTTGTTGATCTGTAACAATTGTTCAGCAGTTCAATTGGGAATTATGAGTGTCATGTTGGTTTGGTGGCTTATCAAATATGTGTGTGCAGATGACGTCTCTGTAGAGAAAGCATATGTTCACATTCGTATCCAGCAGAGGAATGGGAAGAAAAGCCTGACAACAGTGCAGGGTCTGAAGAAGGAGTTCAGCTTTGAAAAGGTCCTCAAGGATCTCAAGAAGGAGTTCTGTTGCAATGGTACCGTTGTGCAGCACAAAGAGCTCGGCAAGGTGATTCAACTTCAGGGTGATCAGCGGAAGAAGGTGTCTAATTTCCTTGTGCAGGTAATTTGTGGTGAAAAATTAAGTTCTGGTGTTGACCGTTGTTCACTGCAAACCTGCGGGGTCACAAGTAGTGTGTGTCTATTTCTCTTGTCTGTATTGTGCTGAGTTTTCCTTAAATCACTTTTTGCAGGCTGGCATTGCGAAGAAGGATCAGATAAAGATGCATGGTTTTTAAGGCATTGGGTTTGGATTGATGCATTTGTGTTCATGTCCACTCGTGTGGTGTTGCTAAATCCTACAGATATGTGATCTAAGACAGTTGTTAATAGTTGCTGTTTGTTGTCGTTTGAAGTGTTAAGTGGAGTATTAGTTTTACCCTTTGTTTCAGATTTAATATGACATGTCAATCTCAGTGCTATGTAACTGGATCCGTAGTTTCTTCATTGATAGTAAAATGATGTTTACAGAGTGTCAAATTTCTCTCAAGCTCTTTCATATTCTCAGTGTGCTTAATTTTGTATGGTTGCTGCAATGAAAGTAAGATATTGAAGGATTGTGGGGCGACTGGCAGTCCCAATGGAACACCCAACCAGTTCATACGAGTGTGCTTTCATGTTAGAGAGGCAATTGGAGTAAATCATGGATCTAAGCATTTAATCTGGAGTTATCGAGTTAGACCCAAGCCATGAAACGCGGAAAGTTTCCTTTTCGACTAACCTTTTGTTTCCCCGAGTAGAAACTTGAGCTGTGTTCCGGTCTCCTGAGAAAGATTCATAGCTAACACGGGGACACCATAAATGAACACAGGCTGCTGCTACAATGGGCAAACCTTATATTCACAAGGAGGTGATAGAGGCATCATATTTTTTAAGGAGAAAATGTGTTCTTAAGCATTTGTTACTCTGGATGTTTAACACAAGCCTATTTGCATGTATCAAGAAGAGAATTCCAGGGGAAAATGACAGAATACCTTTCCCTTCTGCCTTGCTCAAATATGGTTACTATCTAAGTCAGTAAAAGTCACATAATTCACTGTGTGTGTGGGAGTGCGAGCGCGGAGAGTGCAGTGCAAGGACTAAGAGTGGGAGCGTATGGTATTTTGAAGGATAATGTATGTGACTAAGGTTTTTATGTTGTCTCCAATTACTAATGGGTAACATGACTAAAGTACTTTGGAAGCGTATGGTATTTTGAAGGATAATGTATGTGACTAAGGTTATTATGTTGTCTTCAATTACTAATGGGTAACATGACTAATGTACTTTTTGTCTCCAATTACTAATGGGTAACATGACTAAAGTACTTTTGAAGCGATTCATAATCCAAGCTCACACTACACATTTGGGGCGAATTCCTGGCCCAAGATTTTAAGTGAAACAAAGAATGAATCACACTACGCATTTGGGGCGAATACCTGGCTCAAGATTTTAAGTGAAACAAAGAATGAATCACTGACTTAAGGGTTATTTATTTCCTCAATTGAACAAGTGCAATTACTGAATGAATTTTTTTTGGTAAACAATAAATTTGGACCATTTCTCGAATTGCGCGTGTCATCCTTGTACAGGGGCCATGCTAATCTGTATTGTTCCAATTTTATTGAATGTACCTAACACTCCATGTCCAAGGGAATACCTTGGAACTCGAGTTTCAATGATCAAAAGAATGTTGGGGAAACCAGCTGCTTGATCATGGGGCTTTAGGGTCCTTTACTTGCATCATGGACAAGGCTGGTGTGGTGAAGTCGGGCTAATACTGGGCTTAATACAGACTTATAGCCGGTCTAGCTTGGCAGTGACTTAGTCTAGATTGGTTTGATCCCAGAAGTATAATGCCCTGCCAACCTATGTTGGAAAAACTGAGAGGAGGCAACTTGGTCTTCCTCTATGCCACTTGTTGCTAAAAGTTAGCTAGCATTGATGTGATGATGACTAGATCTAAGGTGGCAGGAATGACGTAGTGATCCAGATACAGGCTGGAACTCGACCGTTGGCGGTTGGTGGGTGGTCGCACCCGATCATGACCGGGTGGATCCATTCATATGAATTGTGATCGTTTAGATGAGGTGCTATTCACACGCAAAAACTAATCCGAAAAAACAACCAGATAAACGGGGTCAATTAAAGATTAAGATAAGTGAGGATCAACTAAAATTTTAGAGAGAGTTTGACAAGGTTGCTTTCTACTGAAAGTAGGAATTGCCCTACATAAATATAAAAACAAAAAATTAAAATAGAATTCTAATAGTTATTCCTGTGTCCGTGATGTTAGATGGTATATAGGTAGCCCACAGGAGCCGCAACCACAAGCGGCAACTCCAGCCCCTGGTTTTGAACTTTTTCTTCATTCAATTTTTGGTCACTTTATTGCTTCCAACTTCCTCCTCTTTAATTTTTAGGACAATAACGACACAAAGGTTCCCCTTTAAATCTGATTTACGAAAGGATTGTGTCAAATTATGTTGCATGCATGATAAAATCGCGCCGGGACAATTTTTTTTGGGTAAGATATATATCGTACTCATTTCAACTTGAGAAGATGCACTCTTTGGATAACCACTAGTACAACATTGTCTTTTAGATTTTTAGTTGGAGCTACGCGCAAATTGATCCGGACATTCGATCGTCCAAAAAAATATCTGAGCGGTATATAAATGGCTGACTCACTTAAGTTAGGCCCAAATATCACATTGTACTCTCTTGTACTGCTTTCAAATAAGAGAAGAGAGTACTAGTTTCTTCCATTTCAAGAACTAATTTGGTGTTTCTCCAAAATTAGAATACTTAATCACGTTCAGATACCTACATCAAGGTTTTATTTGCAATAGGAGCTAGTGTATATGGTAACTAAACCCCCGGGGTTGGCCGGGGTCAAGGCCGGTTTGCTACCTCCTAAGGTTCTCAGGTTGGAGCTACGCGCAAGTTGATCCGGACATTCGATCGTCCAAAAAAATATCTGAGTGGTATATAAATGGCTGACTCACTTAAGTTAGGCCTAAATATCACATTGTACTCTCTTGTACTACTTTCAAATAAGAGAAGAGAGTACTAGTTTCTTCCATTTCAAGAACTAATTTGGTGTTTCTCCAAAATTAGAATACTTAATCACGTTCAGATACCTACATCAAGGTTTTATTTGCAATAGGAGCTAGTGTATATGGTAACTAGACCCCCGGGTTGGCCGGGGTCAAGGCCGGTTTGCTACCTCCTAAGGTTCTCAGGTTCGAAATCTCATTGGTATTATCAACTCCTTTGGGGTCAATCCATATGGAGCTTTCCTTTGCCTTTAACTGGAATCCCACTAGCGGACGGCGCGATTAGTTTCTCAAGGTGTATGTAAGTTGGCTCGGACACGTTAGTTGTAAAAAAACACACTCCATATGACTGGATTTAAGCATGGGCAGCTAAATCTAATAGTACTCCAATAGGTAAACCAAACCCCACTTTAAACTACAGCTAGATGGACTGTCACATCCTTTACCATTTTTGTTCAAAATTTCAAATCCTTTTCCTATGAAGTTTTACACCTTGTTTGGTTCTCATTATTTAAAGTTATTTTTGATGTAATGAGTGAAGAGAGATAAAGAGAAAAAGCTATTAAGAAACGTGTAGAGAAGAAAATGAGAGAGATGAGATGTAACCAAACAAGGTTTTAGTTCAAGTTTGGTCCTTTGAGCCAATGCATGGCATTGGGTAGCTCTATCCCTCTTAAATGCACTAGTATTTCCGTTGCTCCCCTCTATAAATGCCTCTTATTGCTACACATTTTCCCCAGATGAGCTCTGTTTTTCTTAGCCCAAAGTCCTTTTGTGTGAAAGGCTTCTTTTTCCAATGAGGAAAGGGTGGTTTTCTATCATTGGAAACTATGTGTTGTGGTGCAGAGAAGCTGTTTGTTTATGGGTCTTAACCAAGTTGGGTGGTATTGAAACTGGGTTTCTGGTCAGATTGATGAAGAAAACAGTTGTTGCTATGGTCACATGCAGTCTTGCTTTTGGTAATTAGTTTCGATTTGGCACTTCTGTTTTCTCTACTTTTTTCTTTTCTTTTCTTGTTGCGCTCTTGCTCATTTGGTGTATTTTCTTGTTGCAAAAGTTTGTTTCGTTTGGTGATTTTTCTATTTTTGCTGCACTTTAGAATTCTGAAGTGATCTGCTATTGGTCCAAACTCTAAACTTTAAGTCACATAATGAGCGGGTAGATGAGGGAGCACAAGCGCAAAAGTGTTTTTCACAAATTAAACCTCCCAAACAACTAAAATTCATGAGTGCGAGGATTGAGTGTGCGAGCGTGGAACAAGGATTGAGAGTGGGAGCAAAGGTCATTTTGAAGAATTAGTGTGACTAGGGTCCAAACATCACTTAAAGAGGTGTTTTCGGAAACCAAAACAATGAGAAACCTCAAAAGTCAAAACTTTCACAGTTTTTGAAACTACGGGAAAGCATCTTATTAAGGTGTAGAAAGTGAGATGTTTCAAGAAAATAGATTTTGGAAGCAAATTGTCGACAGGTTTTCCGCATATATTCCACAAGCATAGAAAAAAGTATTCAAAACAAAACAAACAGGTAATAAAAATCGACTGAGGCAAACTCCTGGGATCACTAGAGCTGCTCGTGACTTCAGAATTCCAGAATTAGTTGAATATGCGTAAGCTAACCCGGACACCCTAGTACAAATGAATATAAAATGTGTCATCCTCTCTTGTGCGTGTTCTCTCTTTTATTTTGGTGAATTGGCCTAATTGCAGGAGGTGCAACTGTGGGAACAATTTCTGGAGCTATCAAAGGGCAGACTACAGAAACGGGGTTTTTGCGCGGGTCCGGAATAGGTGCTGTGGCAGGGGCTATCACCGCCGTCCAGTTGTTGGAATTGAGGGCTCAAGACGAGCCATTCTCCAAGGTATTATGCCCTTGCCCTCTCTTCTAGTCTTGTATTATACGTCAGTGAGCTATAATCAAATTGATAAAGTAGCTGTGATGGCTGTTGACAGGTTGCCCTCTTGTTTAGTCTGATAAATGGGAAAGTCTTTAGGGAATGGGTGACTCCTGCTGTTCTAAAAGCTTATCAATGGCAGGTGTAGTGTAAGATAAACTCTGTAAACACACATTGAGTATTGCTTCATGTTATTTATTGAATTTCAAATGTTGAGTTTCTTAGTTGCTTATTAGGGGTGGCAAACGGACGGGTTTGGATCAAATTGGATAAATTGTTAGTGGGTTGGGTCTTTAATGGGTCATTGACCCATTTAGACCCATTAACTGTAAGTCTAATTACTCATACCCAACCCGACCCATTTATTTTAAAGCAAATCCGACCCGCCTATTAACCCAATTACATATATACTAAAATTTATGATTGAAAAATCAGAAAAGTAAAAAAAAAATTATGATCGAAACTCATAAATTTTTTCAAAAAGACGAGAAAAAGTAAATTTTTTTGTCTTATTGATTTATTTTTGTCTTTATTCAAAAAATTATAAATTTCGATCAAATTTTTTTACTTTTCCAATTCCTTTCATCGAAATAAATCAATAAGTCACAAAAATTTGACACAAAACAAAAAAAAAATTGAATAAAAACAAAAAAATAAGTCAATTTTTTAATCCAAACCCTATGCGGGACTACCATTCTCTCTCTCATCCTTCCCGTTCTCTCTCTCTCTATCTTTCTTTTACTAGTAATTTTTTTCTGTTTTTGTTTATGGAAAGAATCGTAGAAACGTTTGTGTGTGTGTGGGAAATTGCGTACATGGGAGGTGTTGGTGCGTGTGTAAAAAAGCACAATAAAACTAGAGTAGTTTTCTTTTCTTTTTTTCAAAAAGGTATCAATCGAGAGAGAATTTTGATTCACGAATTCGTTCGTGCCTTTGTGGTTGAGTTTCTTAACTCTAGTTTTCTCTCTCTATATGTATCGTGCTTCTCGCTCTATAACTCTCTCTCTCTAGAATCGATTGGGTTTTGTTGGGCTTCTGTTTTGGGCATTTTTATCGCAATCAATAGATGAGATGTGTTTTCAATTTTGACTGGTTAAAATAATTGTTACCGGTTACAATTGGTTTTTAATCCGGACCGTCCAAAATATTTTTGGACGCGTGTGATTTAGCACAGAACAATTGAATAAAAGAGAGAGAGAAGGCCATACTCCTCGGGGAGAGACAGAGAGAGATAGAGAGAGAGAGAGGGCCATACTCCTCGGCTTCCCTATTGCAAAAGAGACGGGAAACCTAGTAATTGGTAAAGAGGAAGGAATTTGGTGGGTTACTTTCATTACCCATTGGGTCATTTAAGTTAACCCAATTGATGCCCAATTAATAATAGGTTAGTTGGATTTGGACCCATTCTTACCCAATTAATAAATGGGTTGGGTTGGATCTATTTTTAGTTGATGGATATGGGTTTGTCAATGGGTCTGGGTTCAATTTGTCACCCCTATTGCTGACTATGGTTCATATATAAATGGATCCTGAAAATGAGACTTTTAATATTCAGGTTAGTGCTTTGGACGTAAGTTTTAGCGAAAATTCGGATATTTTCGGAATAAATGGAGGCAGGGGGTTGTCTCAGGATTACATCAAGAAGCTGCCAAAATGCAAATTCAGTCCCAACAGCAGAAAGAGACCGGGCTACGCGACAAGTTGTATTGTTTGCTTAGAGGTTAGCACTTTGGTTCTATGTTACATTTGAATCTTCTAAATCATGAAACGTCTCATTTGAGTCACATTGGCACATTGGTCATTTGTTAAGGACAGATGCGGATATCGTAAGTTAGGGGTAACAAATTGGAAGTATAACTATCAGTATAAGATCGAAAAGAGCGTTCATTGACGGGCAGTTGTTACATGTTTATGCATAAACCCTAGAGGGGTGGTGAATCAACCTTGGTACTTTGAACATGTTCACTAGTATGGGGTGATGGCCCTCTCTCTCTCTCTCTCTCTCTCTTCCAGTAGCATGCCAACATAATCGAGCAATTTTCGTACCTCGAAAAGACAAATAGCCATCGTACTCACAAAGATGGTCCCATGACTGATGCACTTTTTCCTACGCGAATTATGTGCCTGTGAGTTTTCTGATAGTTAAGCTTACGTTACTAAATGGTGTAGTCCTTGAATGACACTCCCCGAGTTTAGCGTAGTGACTTTATGACTCACCTAATAACGGTGACAAGGGAGAATGTATCCAATTATGCTTGAACATTATACTGACACTTGCACCCGTATCCGAGTCCAAACAACATCATTCGATCTGGTATGTGAGGAACAAACTCTCATCCATACAACATCTGATAGTCTTTATTCTGTTATGAGTGGAACGAACTCTCATCTGCTATCGTTACAATCTCAGGATTTCAAGAAAGGAGACTTTATCAGGGCACTGCCAAGTTGCGGACACTCTTTCCATTTGCGATGCATAGACGATTGGCTAACAATCCATGGCTCTTGCCCAGTATGCAGGGGAGATGTCTAATTGTAAGGAGAGAATTGGGACGGTTAATTCGTTATATCAGACGAACCGCAGGACTACAAAAGGAGATTTGGAAACAATGTTGAATTCTTGACTCTCTTTTTACCTATCCCGATTATGAACCACAATTTTTTTTTGAGTTACGTGATTCACCCTACATGAGATTGGAGTATTATCATATTACTGCTTGCCGACGGACCGAATTGTTATCCCATTGCAGAATCATCAGGCATGTCTAGCCTGTCTAGTGGATCGTTTATCAGAAAATCGATTCAATAGGAGACAATTACTCACAAAATCTCATCATTTATCGGAGAAACGGGACTCGTTTATTTAGATACTAAACTCAAATCGATCCAGTTTTTTGCATCGATGATCCATTTAACTAAGTAAATACACACGGGAAAAAAAGAAACGAAAAGACGGTGCAGTTGCACGGAGAAAATCTAGCTATAATACAATAACTTTGCATCAACATTAACTTAGCGTTGTTGATAATACAAGGAAACAATAGGGTCATAATAGCAAACAAAAAATGGAAGGCTGTAATTCTTCTACTACTATATCCATGTGACCAGGGTTATAAAGGTCGTTACGTTCGTATCAGCCATTACGCAACATAATGCTGGACCTCCCATACCGTTATTTTGGATTGGTTTGGTTCTATGAATTTTAGGGATTAGTTTAGTTCTCCAAAGTCATAATCCATAGTTATTGTTTGAATTCTTGGTTTACTACAAAACCAAACAAATTCGGTCCATGCTCACCCCTATCAAATATGGTAAAAGGCATTACTCTCACATATTCTCAGGTTTAGTGAACTTATCTTAATTTGCAATCAAATTATTTATTACTCGGACCCTCGAGTTGATATGAACTGTATTACACAAAAATTCAGACCGGAATTTAAAAATAAGCAAGAGTTAAAAATAAAAATAAAAAAACACAGAAAATTTTCTCAATTTTTCATCTTTTTATTCATTATTTTACATTTTTTACGAAATATAAATTATATAGTTTATTTTTCTTTGAAAATGAAACTATCTTGTTTGTATCTATCTTTGTTTTGTTATTGTTGCGCAACTTTCCTAATTTTTGGCGAGGAAAAAAGAATAAATTTCAAGAGCTATACATGCCGACCCACTGATGCACATAATAACAGAAAAGAAGTTTTCAATGATGTTTTTTTTTCATCCCCGTTCATCAGATCGAACGAGTAAGACGCTAGTGTAACCTTATGGAAATGTATCCAATCATAAATATGGAGTCCTTTTTATGTTTTCAATACTATCCACAAAGTTGAATTTGAAAGGGTCGTTTTTCATTTTTTGTTTGGTGTTCTTCTCATCAGGCAACCCCAAATCCCCCAAAAAACGAGCCCATGATTATTTCCCTCAACTTAATTGGTTCAATAAGGCAATAACAGAATTCGAGTAATGCTACGTACAAAGAAAATTTATCCCCGAAAATGTCCCCAAAAAAGCAATCAGTGGCTGAGACTTGAGATTCACTTTGATGATTGTGTTCCACACATCAAAGTGAATCTCAACCACTAATTGCTCTTTTCGTGGCACTTTCGGGATAAGTTTTCTTTGTCCCTAATGTAACAGAAATCTCACCTACTTTAGAATTGTAGTATTGTGGTAGGATTCAGAAACTAGTTATTTAGTCCCACTCATGGCTAATTATTCAATAGTTACCCCCAAGTGCCACGTGATACTCCTCACAACATAAATGGTTGAAAGTATTTCGTAGGCATCGCCACTTAGTACTCTAGAAAGGCTGAATAATTACTACTTCCTATTTAGTATTGTGATAGGATTCGGAAACTTTGGGAATCTATATAATTAAATTTCAATAGGATTCAGTGTGTGTATGTATGTGTGTGTGTATATATATATTTCACCACTTTATTTCCTTCTCTGATTGATTCCCTTTACGTAGCATTGAACGTTTTTGTTTCAGGCCATGGAAGAGAGACGGACCCGTCAATGCCCGCCTCCACCGGCGGCGTACCCGTGGCTCGTATTTTCCCACGGCAGGGGCTTCAAAGACCAGACTTTTCACACCATACCACACCCACCACCCTCCGGACAAAACAAAAACAACAATAACAGCTCCTCTGTTCGATCCGTTCCAGAACTTCGCAACAAGTTCGTTTGGAATTCATGTCACGGCTGGTTGATCCTCTCCAACAACGACGACGATGATCAGTTCTCCCTCTTCAACCCCGTCACTCTCGAGTCTGTCCTCCTACCGCCTAACAAACTCGATCCGGAAACAGCATTACTAGGCTGCACTTTGTCATTCCCTCCTAGCAATCCTAATTGCACGCTTTTTGTATTCGACAGGGGTCTACGAAGAATACTCTTTTGCCGTCTTGAAAACAAAAAATGGATTGCGAAGAGCTATGCTAAGGAGATTGACCCTATAAGGGGAAGGAAACATGACACGGATTTCCTTCATCTTCCTGTTTGTTGCAAAGGTAAATTATACGCCGCAATACGTAATAAAAGCCAACTTGTATCGATTGACACGGTTGAACAAGACACTAGCCATCTTGTCATAAAACGGTTGGGGGCTGAGCTACCTTCGGATTACGAGCAAATTTCATCACATGTAGGTAAATACTTGGTTGAATCGAATGGGGAGATTTACTGCATAATTGCCATGTACGGGGCAAGAAGGTATACAGATGTTAATGGTATTGAGATTTTCAAATTGGACTTGACTCGTCTGATTTGGGAAAGAGTGGAAAGCGTCAAAGATCGAGTATTTTTCGTGTGCAACCAGTATGCAGTTTCGTGCCCTGCTATTTGCACAGATCAAGTGGTGGGAGGAGGGACTTGTGTTTATTTCACTCTGGTTGAGGATAAAAGCTTGTATGCATACAACATTGAGGATGACAGTATTTCAGTATCTTTGCCGTGTCCAAGTTTACCGACACCGTGGAAGTCACCCATATGGGTAATGCCTGATTTGAGGTAACAATAGATACATAGCATTGCTCTGCTAGCTCTTTAATTCCCAAGTATATACATACATGATTGAATTTGCTTCCACTACAGAATCTGGGAAAAGAAGAAAATCTTGAAAATTTATTACCATCCTAATTAATTTGTTAGTTTATATTCTAACTTAGGCTTTGTAATTTCAACTTGATAGATATTGTTGTTGGTTAGTTAATGAATCGAATTCGAAGTTGATATCAACTGCTTTGTTGCTTTCTTTCTGGATTTTCTGTTGGTTAATTTCTCTTGCTCAAGAACCTCAGAGACTAAATTTCTCTTTTCTTTGGAAGGACCTCTGAATTTTTGCTGTTTATTGCAATAGGTTGACAAATGAGGATAGTAGAAAAGATGTGCTCATAAGTGAAGAGCAGAAGAAAGAAGAAGAACGAGGCAGCGGGGAAGAGAGGAAAGAGGTCATCGGAAAAGAAGATGATGTGAAGATAGAAGCAAAAGAGAGACTAAATTTGCTTGACCTGCCATTGGAAATCTTAAAAGCAATTACTGGGCTGCTAATGCCAGTCGACTACATGAAATTCCGGGCCGTATCCACAATGACTCGACAACTAGCCCCCCATATCGAATGGAGAACCGCAATGTCTGGTTCAGATCATCGTCCTTGTTCTCTATCATCTCCTTGGCTCATCAATCTTGAGAAAAGCTCTGGTGTTTTCAGTTTTGTTGACCCACATCACAACGACAAGTACCTCGTTCGGATTCCCAAATCACTGAGAAACACTACCCTCTGCCTCTGCAAAGATGGTTGGTTACTTATGTGTCAATGGTCGACAACAAACGATCCAGAAGAGCCATATCAGCATCGCTTAATTTTTTTCAATCCTTTTACCAAGGAAACTATAACATATCCAGCCCTTCCTCAACTAATGTTTGAGGGCTCCCAATTTGGCTTCTCATCCTCTCCGTCGTCTTCCAAGTGTGTTGTTGTTGTGGTCTCATGTTACTACGGCATATATATTAGTCGTTCAAGGGAGGAGGAATGGAGCCATTTTAAGTTAGAGAGCTTTGAACTACCATTCATGAGCATTCCAATTTTCGCCAATGGAGCCTTTTACTTTTTGAACAGAAATGGAGGACTCAGAGTGTTGAGATTAGAAGGAAGTGATGACAACGATGGTTGCAGCTGGGAAATTCTCGAAAACACCCCAACACCTTGCAAGTCCTTCAATCGCAACTTCTTGGCCGAGTGTGATGGAAAACTTCTTTCTATATTCATCACCGACTTGGGAAAAAGAGTAGAGATTTTCAAGTTGGATCGCTCTAAACTGGTTTGGGAGAGAGTTCACAGTCTGGGAAATCATACGTTGTATATTAACCATTCATCGGCTCTCTCCATTCAGGCAAAAACCCCTAAAATGGAAGACAAGATTTATCTTCCTAGATTTTGTGAGCAGGGCATTGTGTCATACTCTCTTGCTTCAGGAATGTACCACTACTCTTCAGGGAGTGAAGAAGGCTCACTGAAGGATTACTATGGTACAAGGGAGCAACTTTCTAGTGGTTGGATTGTACCAAGATGGCACTAGTTACAAGCTAGCTTATTTTATTTTAGTACAACGATACGATGGTCATTCATTGTTTGGAATTGGTTGTTATGCCTTATGATAGTAGTACTACTTTTTTCTTGTATCATCAACAATTTTCTTCTTCACTTAATCTTGATGTCAAGTTATGTATTATTATTTTGGCTAGATTTTATTCACATACCCGCACGGTCTTTTCTTTTCATTTCTCTCGTGTGTTTGTTTTTATTGGTTGTGTGTGTTTTATGTTGATTGTGTTTGTTTCTTTTCTTTTCATTAATATTGGTCTCCTATTGAATTGATTTTCTGGTAAATGATGCCCTAGACAGGCTAGACATCCCAGAATGATTCTGCAACGGGATAACTATTTGGTCCATTGGCAAGCAGTAGGGTAAATTATATAGAACTCAAAAAGTCTGCGGATCATAATTGGGAGTGCTAAAAAATGTCAAGCCTTCAAAGTAAGTATGCGGTCCGGCCTCATTTGAGAGTGCTAGATCCACACTACTACAAAATGTGAACTCTGGGAGCATATTTGGATCCTACAAATGCGGTAGAATGAAACAACTCTCCCAAGGTAACAGTTATGTGAGATACCGGTGTGCAGTCAATCCCTGTAGACCTATAGGCTTGCTTGGATTAGACCCTGCATGTACAGTCACTTAATGATATTCAATCAAGTTGATTTTTGGTACACTTATTCTACTCAACAAGCTTTACAAAGTGAACGTTTTCGATCGTCGGAGCGAGACCGGAGCGGCGGCAATTTGCTGTGCACGGCACCTTCCTCGGATCCCTGTGGTGGTAGGGGTCAAAGAAAAACTGGTTAAACCGAATCAAAAGTGCAAACCTAGTGGTAACCGATTTGATCCGGTTTATTCAAAGCGAAACAGGTTAAACCGAACCAAAAGAGACTTGGTTCGGCCCAATTTCTCAAGTTTTTAAACCGAAATAGTAAATTGAACAAAACTGGAATTCTATCTGCACTAGAAAACTACCATTAGACTTGCCAAGTTACACATGGATAGTTGACACATCTGACTTGTGGACTTAAAAGCCAATCAAATGCTTTGCGCCCATTGACTTTCTAGCAAAAATTTTGTACTCTCCCTTGGCCCTCTTCCTTTATACTACAATTTCTTCTTCTAAATTGTGTAACTCGATTGCTTTTGATGATATTTTATAAGGCAAGGCTTGCTTTTTGGTGGTTCACTATATTTTATGAGAGAAAAAAGAGTTTATATGTTGCTCGCATCCCTCCCCCCTCCTGCTGCAGTCGGCGATTCTGCAAACGAATCCTGCTCTCGCTTGCTATTCAGCAAACACGGTGCTTCCTAACGATAATGATTTGCTGAACCCACCGGCTGAGCTCGAGAAGAAGTAGCACAAGCTCAAGCGTCTTGTTTAGTCGCTGTTGAGTGTTTAATTGTGTGCAATTGAGCCCTCCAATCGATACTTGTTATGTCCTCCTAGTAAAATGTTACTGGTTATTTCTATCGAGGTCTGGGCTCTTCGAATTGCTTGTGCCACTGCTCTAGAGATGAATCTTCCCGAAGTAATCTTTGAATCACACTGTTTGGAGTTGGTTAATGCTGTTACAGCTACGAAAGGCTCAAGCCCTTGGAAGATTAGCACGACGGTCAAAGATATCAAGGAATGGGCTAAGGACAGAAGCTGGTTCTTTGTTTGGTGCTATAGGAACAAAACAAAGTTGCTCATTGTCTTGCTAATTTATGTCTTAGGAAAAATCTTGTTTCTCATTCAGGTTGTATCCCACCTGAAGTAGAAATCTGGTTGGAAAAAGATGTAATTGCTTGATTTGTATGCATGGTTCTCTCACCAATAAAATATTGGAATTTTGTGTCTGACACCAATGAAGCCAACTTGTCTTGAAGCTAGTGTACATATGTGGATGGATTTCAGCTTGATGGGACCAGAAGAAAACAAAGCAACGTGGTCACACAGTCTCACACTAATTGCACCTCCAAGCTGCTCAACCCGTTAATTGGCTTGGCATTTTTAGAGAGAGCGAAAGAAGACTCTTCTTTCACTCTCTAAAAATCCCAAGCCAAAAGTGTGAGACATTCTCTTTCCTCTCCTCTCCTAAGAAAACAACTCTAGTTTGTTCCACTCCACAAATGGCCAACTAAACCACCTCTCCTAAATCCATTTTACGGGTTAAGTTTATCTTGATTTCGACATGATCGATCAGTCGCCCAACTCTTTCTTCACGGATGTTAAAGTGCCAAGGTGGCTTCAACATAACAACCGTGTTTAGCCATTCACAAACAGTTGTGGTACGTGGGAACTGTCAGACAGTGTTTGTGCACAGCCGACTAGCGGTCGTGCAAGACTCACCGAGGGGTGTTCTTTCGGGAAGAAGGGCCATTGAATTGGTATTATAATGGCGACGCAATTTGGTAAATGCTGGTTGAGTTCATTTAAGTTGGTTTCAGGAAAGGAATAAGGCACTTGTTTTGTTTCATGTTCTGCTTTCATTTTTTCTGATGAATTAGTTTTAACGGCAAGGGATTTTGGTCTTTGTGGACTTGTCAGTTTGAGAGCAATTTTGTTCATCATCGGCGAGGGTATGCTCATTCCGTGTCCCAATTTGCTGATCGAAACCATTCAATTTTTTCATATTCATTTGTTAGGAGATCATGATAAAATTCAACTCAATCGAATATCGGTAAGTTTGTTTCTTTTCATTCAAATTCTTGACTGAAAAATTGATTTGTTAGATTGAGCACTTATCAATATCCAATTAAGCTGAATTTTTGTCGAGTCTCCTAACAAAAGAATTCAAATAAAATGAGTGGTTCCAATTATCATAGTAAGACACGGAATGAGCATATACTCTCGCAAAGTTAAACAAAGTGAGGGTGAACAAAATTGCTATCTATTAGTATGGATTTTAAGTTTTATTGTTCTTATGCAGCAGTCTGATGACAAAAGATTTTGATCTTGATGGCAAAAAACACAAGAATTTTTTTAAATTTTGGTCCAAACTGAAAAATCAGATTAAATCGGTCCAAACCAGACCGGTTGGTTTATCACATATGAACCACATATGAAACTAGGTAAACACATATGAACGTTTCCAATTAAAAGTAGAAGTTTCACGTAGGCAGTATGCATATGATTAGATTCATATAACTGGTTCCAACAACGTTTAACACTCTCATTCGATCCTTTGAGCCACTCTTCCCGCATACGAAAACTTTTGCGAAATGTGGAAGTAAGCTCCGGTTTATGGTGTGGCCACACAATCTAAAGTTGCCCTAGGTGAGATCGACTCCAAATTACATAAATAAATAAAACCTCCCATTCGAAAGACCGCGGATTAAATACATTTTTTTGAAGAAAAAAAAAACTCACATTTGGAAGAGCTCACGGTACGATGATTGAGCCTAGGTGGTAATAGCTACTATGCAAAGAGTTTCAACAAACATATGGATACAAATGTTCAATTTCGAGGTCCCTCTAATTAGCATTAAGGTCAAGTCAAGTCGTTGATCAGGTTAATGTTGAACAACTTAATCAAAGAACTAACATTGTTCATGAACTGATGGAAGTATACAAAGAAAAATAGTAGTACATTAAATATAGCTTAATGCAAAAGATGACCCTAAATGACCCTATTTTCAATTCAATGTTCCTCTATATAAAATATAACACAATTAGGAACCTCAAATTCAGTTTCCAATTTTGTGCTCGGTGTAATGCTGTTTTTTTTAGGGGCAAATTTTCGTACTCGTCCCTGTAGTTTTACGGTTGTCTCACTTTCGTCCCTCTAGTTTCAAAGTGCTCTAATTTCGTCCATGTAGTTTGTTTTACGTTCCAAATTGGTAAAATCGTTAACACCGTTAACGAAACTAACGGAAAAAAAAATGTGTTTCAATTTTCAATCTGTTTGAACCGGTGCGAAGATCTTATTTTTTTGATCATTTTATCCTAAATGGTCGTAATGAATTTTTGGTTCTAAGGCCTTTCAACGAGCACCTGAAGACTCCTTATTTAGTTTAAGGGCTCTCTTAGGGTGCTCATTGAAAGGCCTTAGAGCCAAAAATTTATTATGACCATTTAAGATAAAATGATCAGAAAAATAAAATATTTGCACCGGTTCAAACGGATTGAAAATTAGAACACTTATTTTTTTTTCCCGTTAGTTTCGTTAACGGTGTTAACGATTTTACTAATTTGGAACGTAAAACAAACTACAGGGACGAAATTAGAGCACTTTAAAACTAGAGGGACGAAAGTGAGACAACCGTAAAACTACAGGGATGACTACGAAAATTTGCCCTTTTTTTAGAGGGTTTACTTCTTACTTATTGAAACGATCCACCTAAGAAAAGGTACTCACAAAAACCAAAAAAATGCTATATTTGAAGAAAACCTGGTACAGAAATGCTATATCTACTTCGTGTATATAGCATGGGAAATTGACTCACACACCTTGAAATAGAATAATTCGACTCATCCTTTGTGTACGGCTTGTGAAAAGAAAAAGAAATGAGTAATAACACCCACATAAAAGTACAATAAGTACATCAAATTGTTTGGCCTTCCTCTACACAAAAAAAGAAGAAGAGAGAGCTAGGATGAATTAACAAACAAAAGTATCTATATTACTTAGAAAAAAATAAACAAACTAACAAAAGTAAAAAAAAAAAGAAGGGAAGCGGTACTAAACTTTTACCAGAGAGAGAGAGAGAGAGAGAGAGAGGGGGAGGGAGGCAAATTGCAGTAGAAAATAGCATAAAAAATAGCAACACAAATAATGGAAGGTTAGCTAAAAGGAATATAATAGGAAAGAAGAAAATCATCCATATAGATGTGGTTTCCATTTAAAATTGAAGGAATTTGAAAAAGAGATCAGAAAGAATGCAAAATCATTACCAAAACTGAAAAAGCAATTACCAAAATTGAAAAAATCATTACTCAACCATTTATTCCAAAAAATGTAAAGTATTTACCAAACTACCAAGGTTGAATGAAGTGTTAAGATTTATGCAGAAAAAATGTATGTTAAATCTAACGGTCAAGATTTATGTAGGAAAAATATATAGGCCACCACACCATCGTATGTGTCACGATTGAGCCAAAAATGTCTAATAGGCACCAAAAATATGAGTTATCATCCTCCAAAACTATTGTACCATATGCTTTCAATGTACACCCCTCTGTAACTAACAAAAAAACATGCACAACACACATCAAAATTACACCTAACACCTACACCAAAAGAATACTACAACGTTTGAACACTAAAACCAATCCCCTATAAACTCTTTTTAATTTAGAAATCCGTATTCTAGTAAGATTAGGAGACTCTAAAAAGGTGTTGTAAAAGGAAAGCCAGTTATGAAGGGAATATTTCCAAGCCTTTATATTTCCTATATATACCGGCATCAAACTCTCTGTATGTCTGTATCTATCTACCTTTGATCTCAACACAGGCTTTTGATACATGGAAGAGAGAAGGCCTCGTCATTCCCCGCCGCCGCCGCGAGGGCCATATCCATGGCTCGTGTTTGATCACGGCAGAGGCCTCAGAAACCAGACTTTCTACTCCATATCACACCCACCCTCCAACCAAAACAACAACTCCTCTGTTCGGTCTGTTCCAGAATTACGCAACAACTACGTTCACAATTCGTGTCACGGCTGGCTGATTCTATCCGACGAAGATGACCAGTTCTCCCTCTTCAACCCCGTCACCCTGGAGTCCATCCTTCTACCGCCTCACGACGAACTAGACCCGAAAACTGATATCAACGCCTGTGCTTTGTCGTCCCCTCCGGCCGATCCAAGCTGCACGCTCTTTTTATTCGACGGCGGTCTACGCAGAATACTCTACTGTCGTCTTGAAAACCAAGTTTGGTTTGAGAAAAGATACGGTAAAGTGATCGAGGCCATAGCCGAAAGTAGTGCTGGCCGCAAAAATTATCTTCGCAGTCCTGTTAGTTGCAACGGCAAATTATACGCCGAAACATATTATGGAGGCGAGCTCGTATCAATTGACACAACCGAACAAAGTACTAGCGATCTTTTCATAAGACCGTTGGGGACTAGACTACCTTCAGATTACGAGCCGCTTTCACAATGGGCTCAACTGGTCTTGGTCGAATCTGGTGGGGAACTTTTCACCATAGCTACCCTAGGTGGGGGAAGATTACTCAGGCAAGTTGTTGGTATCCAGATTTTCAAATTGGACTGGGCTTCTGTGACTTGGGAGAGAGTGGACAACGCCAAAGACCGAGCATTTTTCTTGTGCAACCGTTATGCGATTTCGTGCCCTGCTACCGACCAGGATCAAGTAAGAGGGAATTGTGTGTATTTCCCTGGATACACAGATAGAGACTTGTGCATGTACGACATTGCTGATGGAAGTATTTCACTACTTTTGCCTTGTCTAAATTTATCGACACCATGGGAGTCACCTTTTTGGGTTTTGCCTGATTTGAGGTAACAACACTTTTAAAGTTTTTTATGAGTACATGTAGTTTATAACCCTTTTTTTTTTGAAGTTTTGGCTATGATTTGTCTCACCTATACATGCATGATACACAATGGTGTTTTCTTTGTTTGAGGAACACACTAATGTTTCAATTGAAGGATATGAAGACAACATCTGAAAATTAAACGCATGTTGGTCGGTACTTTGAATTAAACGCATGTTGATCGGTAGCTTGGATAGCTCTGTTGCAACTTATTGCAAGCCCTGTGTTGTTAATATAGATAAACTGGTTTGAAGTTTGAATTAATCGATCTTCTTGTATGTGACTGAAGTAATTCAGAGAAAAAAAATTTCCGTATCAGTTTTTGTTTCTCGAAAGATTGATCAGTTTTTATGCGCTGGTACAAAGGAAAGATAGTCATCTGATTCTTCTTTTTTTATCGGCATTCTGGCTCTTCTTGTTCTTGGCATAGGTTACCAAACTTGAATATAGAAGCTCTTGCCATAACTGGAAATAAAGAGCAAAAGGAGGAGGAGGAGGAGGAGGAGGAAGAAGAAGAAGCAGACGAGAAAGATGAAGAGAGCGAAGAGGGAGCAGAAACAGAAGAAAATGAGAAGACTGAAGCAAAAGAGGGACTAGACCGGCGCCATCATCCTCTATCATCTCCATGGCTTATGAATTTTGAGAAAAACAACGGTGTTTGCAGCTTTGTTGACCCAAGTGGCGGAGATAGATACCTCGTTCGGATCCCCAAATCGCTGCAAGATTCTATCCTCTGCCATTGCAGTGATGGTTGGTTACTGTTGTGTCAACACTTGCCAACAACTGATTTTCCAGAAGAAGGATTCCAACATTGCTTAACCTTTTTCAACCCTTTTACCAAGGAAATTGTAACACATCCGGCCTTGCTTCGTCTAGGCCTGATGTGTGGCTTAACACGCTTTGGCTTCTCATCCGTGCCATCTTCTTCCGATTGTGTTGTCGTTGCGGCCACGTTTTGTTACACCAGTGTTGGCATATACACCAGTCGTGCAAGGGAGGAGGAATGGAGTTACAATGTGGTGGAATACGCTCCAGTTTTCCAACCAAGTTTCAGCAGTCCGATTTTCACCAACAACGCCTTTTACTTCATGGGCGAGAGTGGAAATCTTGGAGTTCTGAGACTAGAGGGAGGTGCTGGCTGCGATTGGGAAGTTCTAGCGAACACCAAAACGCCTTGCGACTCTTTCGACCGCAACTTCTTGGCCGGGTGTGACGGAGAGCTTCTCTCGATTTTCGTCGGTGTCATGGGAAAATGGGTGCAGGTTTTCAAGTTGAACCCTTCTACAATGAGCTGGGAGAGAGTTGAGAGTGTGGGAAACCATACGTTGTACATCAGCGCTTTATCGGCTCTCTCGGCGGAGGCAAAAGCCCCTAAAATGGAGGAAAAAATCTTCTTTTCCAGATTTTATGGGCAGGGCGTTGCTGCTTATTCTCTTAGCACAGGAATGCACCACTACTCTTCAGGGAGTGAAGAAGGCTCACTGAAGGATTACTATGGTACAAGGGAGCAACTTTCTAGTGGTTGGATTGTGCCAAGGTGGCTCTAGGTTTTTTTTTTTTTTGAAAGGCTATTCATCATTTTTTTTTTGGAAAGGCCAAGGTGGCTCTAGTTACTAGCCCCAAGACTCATGAGGGGGTGTTTCCACTAACAATTGTGACAACAATTTTTTGATTTTGTCTTTATTTAAATTGTTTTCGCGTTTGTTAGTTTTACGCCAATATTAGTTCGTCTCGACGAGAGAAATCGAAAAAGTAAAAAAATATGATTTTTTTAGTCGTTCTGACTTGTGGGCTTAAAAACCAAGCAAATGCTTTGCGCCCATTGACTTTCTAGCAAAAATTTTTGTACCCTTCTTTGGCCCTCTTCCTTACAGTAGCAATTTCGTCTTCTAAATTGGTTGCTTTTGATGATATTTTATATACAAGGCAAGGCTTGCTTTTTGGTTGTTTACATTTTATGCGAGAAAAAAGAGTTTATATGTTGCTCGCAATAACAAGAATTTTTTAAATTTTGGACCAAACTGAAAAATCAGATTAAATCGGTCCAAACCGGACTGGTTGGTTTATCAACGATTAGGTTCGATTGAGTTTGTAAAATGTCTGATTTGAAATTGCCGGTTTGATTTGAAAAAATGCTCGAACCGAATAGTTCATACCTCTACATTCCGAATACAGGTTGACCGAACAGTTCATACCTCTACATTCCGAATACAACTCAACCTGGCTCACTTGAGGATTGAGCCCAGGTGGCACGAGGATTGAGCCCAGGTGGTACTAGTTACCATGCAAAGAGTTTCAACAACAAACATATGGATACAGTACTTGCGTAGAATGTTCAATTTCGTGGTCCCTCTAATTAGCATTAAGGTCAAGTCATTGATCAGGTTAATGTTGAACAACTTAATCAAAGAACTAACATTGTTCATGAACTGATGGAAGTATACAAAGAAAAGTAGTACATCAAAATATAGCTTGAGCAGCTTTATGAATCTTTATGCAAAAGGTGACCCTACACTAGAAGTGTGATACAACAGCTCTTGGAAGTATTTAACCCCCTTGTTTGATCATGAGATTTCATACCTTACAGCAACGATTTTGAACTAACCACGGTCGAAATGTTGGAGCCCGAATCGTAACTGCGAAACTGTAACAACCTTCGCGCAGTTTTAATCTTCAGAAGCTACGCGATTTCATCTCATGTAATCAGAAAATTCATGAGGCAAACACGACTCTGCGAATCTTGCCACCTCTCTAAATCTTCTGTTTGAGAATGTGCTTCAATTGGATCTTTTGACTTTCCATCTTAGCCTCCACAAGTTTTGCTTTTAAACTACTGCTCTTCTGCACGCCGCGCGGCCATTCAATGCACCCTTTCATCGCTCGCGTTATGTGCGGATTCCCCGACTCGGGTGAGCTCCATTGGCCCATCAAATCTGCTGCAATAATTCCGCCTTTACCGGAATACCTGTCTGGAGAAACCACGACCCCATTAGAAAGCCTTCCATTTGAGAGCCTCCCGTTCTTTTGTTCCCCTGAGACTATCTTGACGTTTTCGCTATTATTTGAGCCCGATCTCCAAAGCCGCGATATGGATGTGACTTTCTTCAAATGGGACTTAGGTGCAGCATAAACCTCCCTGATTTCAGTAACCGGTGTCTCCTGACACCCATTTCCTTCCCATTCCGTTCTACTTTCTGACACATTGCTGTAGCGGCGAATCTTGTTGACAGATGGGTCGCTCCCATTGGGCGAATAGCTCGACCCCTGATCATCCATATGGGTCACGGTTTCCCACCCACTCTCATCTTCTTCATCTCCACTTTGATCAATATATTCATTAGAATGTCTCAGAACACTCTTTTTATCAAACACATTAGCTTCAGGACTAACAGTATGAACCTTGGATGCATGGCTAGGAGGACTATATCCATCACATTGTTCAACCTCTCTCTCATTGCCCCCACCGAAATTAACATCCTCGAAAACAGAGAAGATGTCATCCGGATTCGGCGCCTCATATTTAAAGTCCCTGATGTCTTGAATATTGACAAATGAAGCAGCTTGACGAAGGAACTCTGCTTGTCTCATCTCCTCCACGTCTAGAGTTCCACTTCTTGATGTAAGAAAAGTTTCTAGATCTGCTACAAGCCTTTTCATCTGAGAGAACTTATCTTCAATCATCACTTTAGCATCAATTAACTTCATTTGAACCCGTTCTTCACGCCAAACCTCGGCCATTTGCAACATCCTCCTCTCATCATCCACTTCCTCGCGGAGTTTCATGGATTCCCTCTTTAGTTCTTCAACTTCAGCCTTGTCTTCTCCAATTTCCTTGGCAAGCTCGTCACAAACTTCCTCTATTAGCTCTCTGGCCTTCCGCTCCTTTTCGTAGTCTTGCATATAGCGCTTCGCAGATACCTTGGCATCAGTAAGTTCGTTGACTAACTTGGTGTTAACAATTTCCAACCTCTGCCGATTTTTCCTCTCCCGGTTCAAGTCGGCTTTGATGTCTTCAATGATTGCACGGATTTTCTCATGTTCTCTGCTCCGCCAGGCAGCCCTTTCCTCACTGAGTTTCTTTAAGAAGTGCTCTAGTTTCTTTTTTGATGACCGCTTCTCAGTCTCAAGATCATGGACACGCGCTCGAGTTTGTTCAAGCTCTACTTCCATTACAGAAATGGCTGAGACAAAATTTCCTCTTTCCTTGGGATGCTTTGAGTGACCGTAAATCTGTTGTACCTCGTCGGACGTTTTCAAGCATATTGGGTCCCATTTTGTTGCCCCCTCCATTCCAGAGTTGGAAAATTGAAATGTAGGTTCAAACTGCTGAACACAAAATTGAAATGTAGGTTCAAATGAGTGATGAAGGAAAGCAAAGTGGAAATTCAAGAACATAACACAGAAAACCAGTTAAGGAAAGCTATAGCAACTAGACAGGAGTATAAAACGTCCGACTCTTACAGTAGCATCTACTAAATTAAATATTGATAAACGAATTCAGATCAGCTTTTCTTTTCAAAATTTTCTCTTCATTTGGTGCCTCAGACAAGTGCTAATAATTAGATAGAGCAGATAGTTAGGATAATCACATAAAATCACTGAGGGGATAAAAAACTGGGCCATGAAATGATATACGCTGCCCTGCGCCACGAAATGATCAGCTATTCTTTTTGTATATAGTCTTAACTCCAGCATATCCCAATTCTACCAGTTGCAAATGGTTTGTCTACAGTCTTCATATTAAGGATACCAAAGGAAAACTTTACCTTACACGAATAACCATTTCTTGGACCACAGACTGAACGAGGACTCAGATCCAAATCCTTTGCTTCAGACCTACGTGGTCTACTATTTTGATGAGCAAGAAATGGCAACCCAATATGACTGGCTCCATACTGCAGCATAAGAAAATCAATAAGGAAAATCTCAATTCCCAAAATTGTTAACCAATAACAAGGCGGCAAGTCTCCAATTCTCAAATATGACTACATTGGCCCCTAAACTGATCCTACGTGATGAGGAGTACAAAAACAACATACACCAAATCTCAGTCATCAAATCCAATATTTGTAAGGCATTAGGCCGTTTAATTGGTTGGATTCAACATGGGATCAGAGCACAAATCCTGTGAAGTCATTTACTAAGTAAGTTTCAGCAATACCACTGGTGGACGGACAAATCCATTAGACAATCGATCCTACAAACACTTGCGATGCACTAAACCTTGGGCATGTGGTTTTAACTACTCCCTTAGATTTTAGACCAGTAAAATTGTTCACCAAGGGGATTAAATTATTCTCCACTATTAATCCGGCCGATCAAACTTGACATGTCTATACAAGATATAGCTCACTCGAAAAAGTGAAAAGGGTATTGATCATTGACATGACATTTCAACAAGAAAAACACCAACTCGAATTAAGAGTTCCCTTTAGAGAGTTTACCATTCAAAGGAGAAAAAGAGAAGGTCTCAGTGAATAGTGGGCAGACAGTTGGATCATAATTCCGCTATTCAATATCGATGTTAAAAGATCAACTGTCCAAAAGCATCACTCACGAATTGGATTCACCTGACCTGACTAGTGAACTGAATTCTTGTACCAATAATTGCAACTAATCAATCACCAATAATTTCCCCGAGCTACATGCCAATAAAGAAGGTGGTACGTTTTTCTTGCTTTAACAATAAATGCAAATTAGATTCCACATTGTGATGACTCATGAGCATCTCCAACGGGAGAGTACAATCCCATGAGGAGCTCCACCTATCTGGCACCACAAGCCTCTCCAATCTTACCTTCAAATCCAAAGTCAAATCCTACATGAATTTGACAGCAACCAATTTGCTTCAAAAATGACAGCAAACGGCAAATGTAAAAGTGGCATTTTGTGAAATACAAAAAATAGCTTACAAAAAAATTTAGTCTGTGGTAGCAAATTTGACACCATTATTTGAGAGGAGAGATTTTTTGGATGTCAAATTGACACGTCAGTCTTCAAAAAAAATACTATGACATCTTCGTATTTGAAGAAGGGTCTTGCTTACATTTGTCTAGTAGGCGATGGATGATATGTAACTAATGCCAACAAAGTTCGGATTTCAATACACTTCTCTAGATATCGATACAACTTTTACATATTATACTCAGCCACGTTAGCATTTACCTTTGAAGAAAGGTCGGAGATACTCAATCAAATAGCTTCACGCAGATCAAAAAAAACAAAATCATATAGCTTCACGCGATTATTTAGACATTTTGGTTGCTTTAACAATAAATGCACACTAGATTCCAGTTGTGATAATAACAATCAAATAATTTCACATGATTTCCCAGACAGTAAATAAACTAGACAGCCAGAAACTACAGATCTTGAAACTAAAAATGCATACCTGAAACCCTAACTGGTTCTTCTCCTTCTTTAACTGACTAGATTTCTCGGCCGCGGCGGCGATAGTCGCCTCCGGCAACTGCAACCGCCATAGCACGGCGGCGAGCTTCCTCGCCGAAACCGCCGTCGGCTCTCTCTCCCTCCCCCTCACCTCCCGCCGACCAAACTCCGGCGGAGGCCTCTCTTCTTCTTTCTCTCTCTCATCGAACTTCCACTTCAACAGAGGGGTTCCTGGCCTGCTCTGCTTGCTCGCCGGAGGCCTGTCCCTCTTGAACCTGACTCCTCCGGCCGGACTCCGCGGTTTCCGACGAGGCTGCCGGTGGGGTTTCGATTTGGGGAAGAGATCTGAATCTGGCGAGAGGTTTTTGAGGGATTTTTTCGAGGACTGAATCGGTGGGAAGGGAGTAGTAGTCTTGTTGGTGATCTTCATTGTTGGAGGAGTGGTTCAGCCATTAGAGAGCCTGGAGCCGAGGGAGAGAGAGAGAGGTTTAGAGAGAGAAAGGTGTCATTGAGCTTTAATCATCAGCTCTGTTATGGCGACATGTAACAAGTGGAGGGTGAGAGAGAGAGAGAGAGCGAGAGAGAGAGAGTGTACAGTGATCACAGTTCCCAGGGATTTCCTCGAGAGAGCGACGTATACAGACCTCGGTGTATCATCGTGTATATACTGACCATGTGCGTATCGTGGGAATTCCGGTCAACGGCTCTTCGGGCTATATTAAGAAACATTATTAATTGCGCTCTTGGGATTATTTATTCACAGCAAATTGGCATGGGCTTCATCCCTAGCAATGTGTTAGATGAAAAGGCTATTTGAGAATTACGTGACAGTGCTTCAGGAGTACCGAATTATCAATCCTATACTCAATCATAAATGTCTTGTTAAATGGATTCCACGGCGGTGTCATTCTGCGATCGAGTAATGAAACAGTTACGTAAATGCAAAAGATTGGATTCCGAAATGTTATATTGAGTTAAATTCATTAAGATTGTTTACAGAACAATAATAATTTCAACAACACTTCGACCACACAATTAGTCTACAGTGTTAAACTCACTCACAAAGCGAGGGCTCCACACACACTCCGCTTAGTGCTAGGATGTTTGCGCAAGGTTAAATTCGTGTCGAATACAAGTGGAAATAAAAGGAGATGGCTCTCAATGCATTTTTTATTGATTCACGATTTTACAGACTTAAGTTTTTAGGCAAGGGACCTATACGGCACCTATTGTGCCTGAATGTAGCGAATGTAAATTTTACAGTTTTTCTGCAATGAATCAAGCACATGTAGCGTACCTCCATGGAGTTTAGTTTTCTTCCTACAAATGGTGTCAGAGCCGATGACCGACAATTTCTTGATAGACTTCTCTTGAAGCATCAACGTTAATGCTAGCGCATAGACTGTAATTCCGTAATGCATCAACATGAGTAGTGGTCGTGCTCAAGGTGGCTCTAAGCACAGTATGGTAGCTCTCAGTAGAGTGGATGCAAAACATGGTCAATGGCGGAGCCATTAAGGGGTGAAATTGGAGTTTGAACTCTCAAATCAAGTCTTTTTGAATATGTTCACTTGGCTATTACTCAATTTGTCACATGTGAAGTGGAATAAACCTCCTAGTCATTTTAAAATTTTCTTTTTAGAAAAAAAAAAACACATCTTATGATTTTGATGGTCAAAACCTTTTTTTTAGCGTACTTAATTACAATAGATTTTAAACTCTATTTTAATATACTTAATCAATCTTCAGAATTTCATTTTGGCAAACAAAAATCTCCTCTTAGTTTGGTCTCTCCCGAGTGGAGATCCTGACTCCACCACTGGACATGGTGTTGGATAGTGGTCATGATAGACCAAGCATTCGGAGCTGGATGATGAAGGTGATTATACTCAATGGGTAGTAAGGTCCGTTGTATAATTCACACATGAGTGGGAATTGTACGGCATGAATGAAGAATAATCCCACCTCAAACAGAAACGAAGGAAGACGATTCCTAATGTACTTTCAATGGACTCATCAATTACAAGACTTAAGGTGTTTTAGGGCTATTTACTCGGGTCTAGCGTTTTAGGACTATTGACTTTGAATAGTGCATATTGGGCCTGAATTCATAAAGTTAGATTCTCCGCCTAAGCATAGCGGTTCAAATCGTATTCTTCAAATCCGTTATCATTTTCCTACGGAAAATAATTGGAACTCTTTTTTCAAAAAAAAAGATAATTTAAACATCAAGATCTACGGACGAACAATATGGAATTCATGATCAGCTTTATGAATCAAAACAGAACACTCCATAGACTGGAGACAAGGGATCAGCTCCCATGTCCTTTCATGTTTAAGGTAAAAACAAGTTTGCAAGTCAAATCACCAATATCATAGCAGGTCAAAATTGTAATAAGAAAACTCCCCGACGCACACAACTTTAACCACAACTAAGGACACGTGCGAGCTTGAACGATTCTGAACACAATTGCTTTCGTTGTTGGTTGTCTTTTTGCTTCTTCAGCCGTAAGAAGTCGGCCAACTCCTTCAACAGAGATCTACTAATTAGCTCTGTATTGGAGTATTTTAAAAGTGCCAAGTAGAAAGGGAAGAGCATCCGAGGGAGTTACCACATGGGTCGCATGTTGAACAACGCACGTGGAGACTACTGACTGGAGAATTTGGCTTACGAACCCCAGGCACAGAGACCAAACTGCACAATATAAACAATACACAATTGCTGATTTAGATCTGGTTTCATTTCAGTGTCAGACATGCATGAGGCAGTGGAGGAGTAGTAATTAATATAGAATCCAAAGCCTAGCTAGGATGCATAGTTGACGATACCATTTTCCAAAGGGTACGGATCTAGTATCTAAACTTTGATGATGTTCAATTAGTTTTATTCCAGTGTGTGTGTGTGTGTTTATCTTCACCCAACATATTGTGGATCAAATCACAAATTCTTTTATTTGTCATTCTGGTTCGTTCTGTCCTTTTATCGACCTCTATATTTATACTTCTCTTGAATCATCATCACATGACCGGCGTTCCGACTCCCATTAGTCACAAATCCAAATTAAGAGCTCGTTTCAGAACACATTTTTAAAAAATAAGTACTTATTTCACATTTTCAAACTCAAAAATAATGCTAATGAAAAATAATTTTTTAATTTTTTTGCACCGTATTAAAGATCTCAATGAGATCTTTCAAACAAGATCCATATTGCATATTTTTATATTTCAATAAACCCATCATTTTTTAGCTTAAAATTACGTTCTTAAAAAATAAGTACTTATTTAGCATTGCGGAACCGGGCCTAAGAATCTCTATAACGTTCCAACTTTATCGGATGTTCCTAAATCTGAAGGGAGACCAAGTTAGGAATCTCTATGTTAGAGTTGTATATATGCAAATCATCATTATAAAAGGGTAGTGATTTTGACTAGAAATAATAATCCTTTCTATCATTTATTTTTATGGAATCTCTCCCTCCAAACAAACTAGATATAGTATGGAATTTTTTGGCATAGAAGAAAGGATCATCAATAACTTGATGAGAGAGAGTGTTGTTGGAGGATTCTGAAACACTGGATAGTTTCTCATAAACTTGAGATGAAGTTATTGCAAATCCAAGAAAGTAAAAAGTTGTCAGTTAAGCTTCTTATCCAAGTAAAAAGATTTTTACAAGAAACCACAAGCCAAATTAATATAGTTGAGTGCTTGACTCTCTCTTCAACTTGCTGCGGCCTGCACTCTTAAAAGAGAATTTCAAGTCCCAATTGGTTTTTAGCCCGTTTGCAGCGGGTTTGCTCCCTTACAATTCATCAGAGTTTGATTCTCGAAATTAGGTTATAAGAAAGTAATTTATTATAAATTTTTTAGTTCCGAACATGAATGACATATTTTTAACCGGTTCGAAAAGAAAATTAATTAGTTAAGGTAGAATTAAGCTGACCCAGATAATTTTGACCGCGGAAAAATGATAAGAAGAGTATTTCAAGAGCAACGGTCCCTTATTAGTTTCCCTTGCGTGGCTAACATGAACATGAACTTCACCGTAAAAGGTGTCACTGTCAATTGGGGCCTCACCCTTGCTAGTTCTTCACTTTCTTCATAAAGTACTGTTTTAAGTTATAGTAGTAGTACGTTTGAAAACCTTTTTTTTTTTTTTTTTAACTTTAGCTAGTCAAATTATAGAATATTCATTGCATCACACCCTCCACTGAATAATAGTACATTATTTCTTTCTTCTTTTAATATTGAGTTGCATGTTCTGTACTATTATTTTTTAATTTCTTCTAAAGTAGTGGTTAAAGAACATAGAATTAAAAAAGAAAAAAAATTGGTAGTGAGTGGAGAAAGATAAATAAAAAAATTTATTAAAAACCGTATATAAAGAATAATTTTTTTTTTTTTGAAAACTTATAAAAGAACAAAGTGGCTCTTCTCTTTCCTGTTTATAGAATAGTAAAGTAGTATAATAAAAGCAAACTACTGAAACACTTAAAAGGAGCTAAGCTGATAAAGGGCTTCTTTTAGGACTTTCCTCTCCAAATTGATCTAGGTTTAAGGCCGGCTTGCTCCAGTTCAATTTATACAACTCATTCAGTGTACATATATACGTATTCTCAGTTTATAAAATTACAATATTAGTCATGTTTTGGTAGTCAAACGGTCGAGTCAAAGTTGTCTTCCGGGAAATGAATGAACGACAAAAACCGTGATTAATTTTTTTTGCAAATAGTTAATTTGTTTTAGACATTATTATTTAATCAAGTGAATCGAAAAGAAGCTCTTGGTCGAGAGGTCCCCCACCAATGAACATACCCCAAATAATAGCTCATTAATTCATTGAAGATAATAATACTATAAATCTTCAGACATAAAACCAATGCAAAATAATTAACCTAGTAATCCAAGACATTAGAGCCTAGCCCCATGTGATGATCCTGTTTTTATTTATTGATTTTCGACTTGACTATTCATTTTATTTATAGGTATCGATCGGGTCGGGATCCTGTAGGGTACATCCGGGCCGTTCATCTCCACAATGGACGACTCGAATTTTAATCCAAACAATTGACGGCTCGGATTAATATGAGTTTAGATTAAATCTGAGCCATCCGTGCCAAAATAGACGGCCGAATCGACCACCCTACACGCCTTGCAGTGCCGGCCGCACTACAGGAATCCCCAACGGTACACCCGAGGTGGGCATTAATTTGTTTGCACGTTTTGTAGTGACACTGTCCCACGTTGGGCACAGCGAACAACTTGTCCAGCACTGTCCACGATCATCAACAATATTGCTACTTCCTACATATTGATACTATCATATTCTCTTTGACCACCACCCCAGAATGGTATTACCAAAATGGAATCACTCGAGCAGCTAACATAAGGTTGCTCCTCTCCATCGATCCAGGTCCTGAGTTCGTCGATACTTGGGATTATTACATGGTTGGGAGAGGGGGGGTCAAATTTGCACTGCAACAAGGTTTGGTAAGGGAGCCCGCAGCGTGGCGAGGGATTAGTGTTTCTCTCTTGCCGAGTTAACTATGTCTTTAGTCTGAACATTCTAGGTCGGTTGATTTCCCCAATTGATCGGGAGGTTGCTACGTTGGTTCAATCTAGTCCACACTTTTTTACTTGGCAAGAAAAAGTATTATCAAAATGGCATTCTATTGCTAGCAAATGATTTTAACTCTTCGTTTTACACAAAAGAAAAATAAGGGGAACAACTAACAAGGTAGCAGATCATATAGTAATATTTAGATTGTTAGTAACTTTTTATAGGAAATTATGTTTTAGTTGCCACTCGTTTTGACAACCTTCTATTTCATCCTAGTATATTTGATTTTCTAGTCAACATAGAATTTTCCCTTTTTGGTAATTTTCGTAATTTCTGCGATTAGGGTTTGATTCTCGACCCGAATTGTTTCATGAGTTGTTTAGGGATTCTACCACCCTATTTATATTCATTGTAAGCTTTAGGGCTCGGCAGTTTTTGATATTGAATTAATAAAAATCAAGATTTATCTCAAATTCGTTTGTTCAAAGAGGGAGTACCTCTGACTCTAACATTATTCGTGTATTTTTCTTGTAAATAATTTCGTAAAAGAGGCTGCGCTGCATCAGTCTTGTAGTTATACTCAAAGTCAAAGGAAGGAGGTAGACGGTTTTCTTTTCTCAGTGGAAGTCAATGTTTGTTAGTAGTAGTTAGTGATGTTTGTTAGTAGTAG
The DNA here is from genome assembly GCF_030253575.1 of Rhododendron vialii. Lineage (NCBI taxonomy): Eukaryota > Viridiplantae > Streptophyta > Magnoliopsida > Ericales > Ericaceae > Rhododendron > Rhododendron vialii. Next base: position 41,037,031 of record NC_080562.1, on the reverse strand, counting down.
TTAATGAGATTTAAATCCGAATCAAATGCATAAGAGTAAACGGTGCCTAACACTAACTACCACTCCACTTGCACTAGACGGTTTGGCTTGGTGCAGATCTATAAAATTCAAAGAATCGAGCCATTTGAAATTGTTCTAACACAGAGGATCTATAAAAATCAAGGAATCGAACCATAATGTGTCAAGAAATTGAGAATCAAAACTAGACCAATTCTCAAAACTAGACCAGACCACTATATATACACTTAGAATTTCACTGAAAACAAATTCCAAGACAGCTTGGTTGGAATAAAGAAACTCGGTTACCCGGTTTGCTTTGTTTGTGACAATGGTTCTTGAGAATAGAAGCAAAATAATCGGTTTTATTTTTCAACATCATAACCAAGCCACGAAATTGCAGAATCAAATCAAATAGAACGGTTTGATCCACGGTGGTTTAGATTGGTCTCAAAGTCACGGATTAGTCTCACCTCCTCCCACTAGCCTCGCTCCTAGACTTATGTCACATAATTCTTCAATTGGACCCTCCTCTCTTGCTTCTCAATTTTCCTCACGAATTTTATTACTAGTTTGAAATGTTTTTAAAAAAGATGCTTTCGCACCTACTGACGTAGCGGAATTCATAAGATATTAGTTAGCGTACTAGTCCAAACGAGATTAACAACTCGTAGCCATGAGCAAATCTTGCGCACTATGAGGAAAAAGAGAAACTTTGCAATATTATTGATAAAAATTGAGACAAAACGTTAGGTTTACAACTCTTTTATAAGGTGGAACCCGAAACCTTAATAATAATAAGCTGAAAAATAAAAAGTCCCAAAAATTGGGGCTTTTCCACAAATTTACTCCACTAATTCAATCAATCTGCAAATTATCCAGTACCCAGTGCCCTTGAAAAACATTAGAAGAAAAGTCCAACAAGTAAAAACAAGTCACCCTTACTACTAACTAAAGTAATGCAAATTCTCCTGAATTGCCCTCAAACTCAATCCTGCAAATTTCCTGAGTATTCGTCATTGAGCCCAATTTCCTTGTTTCTCTTCCTCAGTATTCCCCGGGATGTCTTCAACATAATTCTGTATTTGCTTGATAATCGTGACTGCATTAAGCTAGGCCTGACTTCAAGGGTGATGTGGTCAGTAATCAGGAGGGTAATGATAGACGATTGTATACGTCTATTGTCATTGCTTATTGAAACAATTGCATCAATGGAACTCACGGGTAAGGAATTTGTGAAGATAGAGAACTGGAAGAGAATAAAAAATTGATCATCCCCTCGCGATCAGGGCTGATGTGTTGAGAGCCAGAGAGTGGGTGAAGGTTCTACAAGAAGAGCACCGCATCTCTAATCTACTCGAGATGAATCTTCTAGCAGTAGAGACAGAGATAGAAAAGGGGAATAGGGTAAAGGGGAATTTGCATGATTGAATTTGAGGGCAAAAGAGTAATTATTCAATGACTTGGAGCATCGCCACGTGATGTCCAAACACTCTTATCACCACAAATTTCTGGGGTCCATACACTTAATTCTGGAACCTACAAAATATAGAGGGAATAAAGGTGTTAGGCATTACATGTACATGACACTACCGAATAATTTTTCGCGGATAAACGCATCAAATTGGAGGTTTAAAAGTTGGCCTCCCCATCTCTAAATGATGGTATATATAGTCCCTCCGAAAGGGCTAGCTTCAGATTAGTTTTCTTTGGACGTCCTATGTTGTTTGTTTTGCTTGAGCTAATTAGTAAGCATAGGCCATAGGCCCCATTCGTTCTGACCGTTGGAATGAGCGGCTACGAACACAAGGGACCATAAACCCGTCTCTAGGAGTTTCGAGTATGTTGCAAGAGAAAAAAAAATTAAACAAAGAAGGTCAAATGTGTTAAAAAAAACCTACGAAGTGTTGGCCTAGTGATCAAGATCTGGAAGTTTGCTCTCTTTTAAGTTTTCAAGTTCGAAACTTCGTATATATGTGTTATTAGGTTGGGGTCAGTTCATACGGAGCTTTGCTCTACTTTTACTTGGGGTTCCGACACCTAAATTATTAAAAAAAAAACTATAGTCTCTTATGTTATTAAAATACTGAACGTATGGGATTGAGGAGTTGTGTTGATGTTAAAAGGCCCATGAGATTGTGTTGAGTTTTAAGTTGGTTCAGAAAAATGAAATGGACTAGAAAACATGTCTTAAAACCGAGCTAGGTCCGGCCCAACCCGCATGAGACATTTCATACGACCCTAGCTCAAAGCTTTAGAAACGTCGGTGCACAGATCGGCACACGGGATCCACTCGGAGTTCGGTACGAATAATTCGAACTGTTCAATAATTTTAAAATAACTATTCGAGTGGGCTGAGAAAAATAAGCTCAATACGATAAGTGTAAGTGCTTAATCCAATCTTTTAATTTTTCATTAAGATTACAAGACTCGGAGTGCCGATTTGTGCACTGTCGGTGCACATATGGTCAGTTCCCATAGCTTTTCCCGATTTTAGTTTTGATTTTTTAGGTGATTCTGCAAAAATAAAAATAAAAATAAAAATAAAAACAAAAACAAAAACAAAAAATTCACCTTATTCCATGTCGATAATTATTTGATAGAATTACCTTAGTTCAGAATATTTAGACTGAGAACTAAAATTTCAATCAAGCATTTACATATATTCGATTGAGTTGATTTTTCTCAATAGCCTAAAAAACCTAAGTTTATAAAATTTAACCGTGCATAAAAATGTTTGCGTAATTGTGTGGTAATAGAAGAGTTATAGGTCGATATCCATCTTAAAGTCATTGGCTATCAGCCCAACTCGGTTTCCTTGAAATTCGATCAAGTCTAGCAGAAAATTTATTGGGTGCTTCTGGGCATCATCCTAACACCCTTCAGCGCTACACATTTTCATGGAATCCTCCGCTAAATATACGTCCCTCATAAAAATGTGTAGTGTGGTCACCACGCGATGAACCATTGAATAATGTCTCGGTTCGAGAAATCTTTTTAATCTTATCTGCCATCTCAGCTTTGTAGATGGGAATTGATTAAGCCAGTAAATTATTTTAGTAATTATTTACTAAAATGGTCCCCCTTGTTTTTCAAGTAATTTATTTTTTAAAAATGGCATCGTGGTTCATTTGTTTTCGTAAAAAAATATCAACAGTCCACCCTTCCAAGTGTAGCTTCAGAACTATCACCTCACTTAGAAATTAAGTTTCCCGTTATCTTACGACGTTAAAAACAAATTTCTCCAATCGTAGCCCAGATTAACATGTCAGCTTTAAGGCCTATTTTGGATAAAGAAGACAAAAATAAATTAATAAGAAGAAAATGACGGTTAAGAATGTGTAATGATAATTAATACCCGTTAAGGATATTTTCAGCATTAACTAATGTTTTCAGCATGTTCTTGACGGATATTAATTATCAAAATATGTCATGGGCCGTCATTTTCCCATCAATTAAGCGGCTTACGACAACACCAAAATCTGGATACGCATTACGTGAAAAAATTCAACCAAAGCCCAATCTACAACTAGTGTCGGTCCCGACTTTTTAGAGGTTTTAATAAGTGAAGATTAAAGATAAATATTTTTTTATTAAGTTATTATAAGGCGTATCGTAGTACAGATAGCATAAATTTATGAATTTTGGATGGCTAAAGGGGGTCACATCTCAAACTTTAAAGAGTTACTAAGATTAGCAATGTAAAATCTCACAATGGTTATTATTAATTCATAATAAAAACCCATTTTAAGTGAAGAAATTTAAAAAGAGTTGGGAATAAATTATGTGGGTGTGTCCAATATTGATCGTGATGGGAGGAGAGAGAAAGAGAGGGCGTGTCATGAATGTTAAATTTGATTATACAAATGGAAAAAAACTACTACTAGTTTTGCTATTCTTTTCTTTTCTTTTTTTTTTTAAAGTGAGAAGATTGCATTGATAAACGCCCAACCGTGTCCAAATTAATCGTCTAACAAATAAAAATAAGTAAATTACAAGGCAATCGATATCTTTCATCCTAACTTAGACATAGCCTAACATAACAGCGACACTTTTAAACTGCCTAACATCTAATTAGGAGTCTCGATCAAACGAAAAAAAGTGCAAAATTAAGGATAAAGACACAAAATACCCAGATGAGATGTACTCCAACCAAGGATAAATGCACCAATGAACTCCCAAGAATTACAGATATGCCAAACCGTCACGAGTTGCTCTGCCAAAGACATCATGTAGAGATAAAACACTGAAGCACAAATATCGTTGCAAAGAGAATCCAATTTATAGACAAAATTCGTCTAAAGATGAAATTAACAACTCTCGTAAAACGAGAGATAAAACTCTTACAAATCAGCCAACAAGTTGTTAATTTGGAAAGACGAAAGAAAAAAAAGAAAAAATAAAGAAAGTGAGTCGGAATAGTACCATGGCCTTCCCCTCTCACCGCCGCACACGGATATGAAACCCACGGGGAGAGGGGAAGGGGAAGGGAGAAAGAGGAGTTGTGGTGGCGAGGGTTGAGAGAGAGGGAGATAGGGTCGGCAAATTTTTACTTTACAACCGCTCACTTTAAGCGTCATATTGTCGACCAATATTACTACCTTTATATTGGGCTTTATTTTGGATATTTTAAAAAATAGTTAAGTAAAAATCATAATTTTTTTAATTTTTGAATTCGTCTTAACGAGACGAATCAATAATTCAAAAAATTTAAACGCAAAACTAACAAACACGAAAAAGTTTAAATAAGGGAAAAATAAGAAAAAAATTCAAAAATCTTAGTGGAACTTAGCCTAACTGATCAGTCTGACTGTCCCTACGGATTGCATTCGGTCGTAACCACTTTTCTACGGAGTATTAATTAACTCATGATTTTATAAATTTATTTTGATATGGTACGACGTGATAGCCTATCTCTCTCTGTCATCACCTTTCCCTACTCTCTCTACATATACGTACGCAACAACCTCATCATTTCCCTAATCTTGCTTTCTCTTGATACATAACCAAAAAAATAATGGGAAATTGTGTTATAAAAGAATCCGGTATGCATTGGGCCGGCGAAGATTGGGGGTCTCTGGCACCGGAAACGCACTTTTCGGGCGACAAAACCCGGGAAAAGTTTTACAAAAAGGCCACGGACATGAGAGAGGAGATCAGACTTCGCGTAGCAAATGGAAAAAAAGCAGCAGCAGCAGCAGCAGAGAGGACGACCCAAGTGAAGATCAAGATAACGAAGAAGCAGTTGGGGGAATTGCTAGGCAGAATGGACAGCGTAGAAGGATTGGCTGTGGAAGAGCAAGAATGCTACACACACAACATCTCCCATACAACATCTCACACAACCGATGACGTAATCACGACGTCAGCATAAAACGACGTCGTTTTGATAATTAAAAAAAAAAAAAAACAACCCACGCACAGTAACGCTTTCCCTTCGGACCCTTCCTCTTCCCCTTCTCATTCAAAATACTGATTACAGTCAGGAGAACGGAGAGAGGGGCTCCCACCACCACCACCGGCGACGATGCTTCCCACCTCAACCGGTGACCACGCTTCCCACCTCCACCGCTAGAACCCAACCCCAGCTCTCCCCACCGTCGGCAACCGCCACCCCCACCAGCTTCTATGAGAGATGTGTGTGTAGCATTTTTGCTCCCCCGATTTCCTCATCATCAATCTCTCTCTCGATCGATCTCCAGCGACTTCTTCTTCATCAACGGGTCTTGTGAAATTTGGGTTTTGGAAGATGACTTCCCTCTCTCTCTCACGGCAACTGTAGTTTTTGCAGCCATGGCAGTGGCATTTTTTTGTCCGAATAAAGGCGGGTGTGACCCCCCCCCCCCCCCCCCCCCCCCTCTCTCTCTCTCCCTCCTATTTTCTGATGATTTTTGAGTTTTAATTTGAACTGATTTAAGCCGATTTGGTTGAGGGTTTATATGGTCAGTTCGTGGTTCATCTGCTACGGCGTTATCAACCGGGGTTCCTTTGACTGGGGCAAACAGATCGAATCTTCAAGTCTTCTTCTTCAGCGGGGTGTATCGTCGCCGATGGTGGTGGTGGTCTGACTGTGATCTGTATTTTGAGTGAGAAGGGGAAGAAGAAGGGAAAGCATTACTGTGCGTGGGTTGTTTTTTTTTTTTATCAAAACGACGTCGTTTTATGATGACGTCGTGATGACGTCAGCGGTTGTGTGAGATGTTGTGTGGGAGATGTTGTGTGTGTAGCATTTTTGGTGGAAGAGGTGGTGGCCCTGTTGATGAGAGGTGATCAGTTTGATCAAACCCATCAACGGTCGCGGAGGCCCGCCTTGAAGAGCATTCCGGAGGTCAATTGAGTTCATCTGTAGGGAATAGAATCTCAATCCTTCCTCTGTTGTACATAAATATGGATTGGGAAATGATACCCCCACCGCAATTGATCCACCGAACCACCCACCGCACGCACGCTGGGTCCACTCAGGCCACCGGAAGGCAGATTCGAGCAGTCCAAAAAATTTTTAAAAAAAACTGAGTGGGCTTACGAGAGAATCAACGGCATCCGACATGTGTAAGTGCTCAAATAAATCTTCCATTTTTTAACGGCTCGGATCTCTGATTTTTGGAAGTTCGGATCGAGCACCTACACACATTTGGATGCCGTTGATTCTCGCCTAGCCCATTCGGTTTTTTTTTTAAGAATTTTTGGACGGCTCGGATCAGCTGTCTGATGGCCGGAGTGGGCCCGGCGTGCGTGCGGTGGGTGGTTCGGTGGGTCAATTGCGGTGGGGGTATCAACACTTATACATATTTTTTTTTAGAATTTTTGGACAGCTCGGGTCGGTCGTCCGGTGGCCGGAGTGGGCCTGGCGTGCGTGCGATGGGTGGTTCGATGGGTCAATTGCAGTGGTGGTATCATTTCCCTGGATTAGTTCAGCTAGAGTACGTAAACGAATGGTGAACAATTATGAGATAAGGAAGGTGAGTCATTTCTCAACAAATTTCACCATTTTTTGTGAGATTGGATGAGAGAGGGAATGAGCCCGTCAAAATATTTATTTTCTGTACTTTTCTTTCCATTTCTCACCGAAATACTCGATCCAAATGAGCGATCTGGCTCGAACCACACTCTTTCTTTTCTTTTTTCATGAAATCACTTTGGTGTAAATGTTCTGTGTACAGAAGATTCACTAATCAAGAATAAGCTTCTATTAATCATATGTCTCTGTTCGCATTAAGAATGTTCAAGAATCCAATGTCTTTTTTTGTTTTCATTCGAAAATTAGTCAATTTTGGTAAGGTTTCTGTTCCGCTATGGAAAACAAGTATTTATTTTTTAAATTATAGGTGATGTATTGTTAGAAAATGACCCCTTTTGTAAGCAGAAAATAATTACTTTAAAAATAAGAACCTTAGCGGAACGAGATTTTTAGGAATCATATATATGTTCAAGTATCCTGAAATGATGCAGAAATATCAATCCATAATTCAGTTATACATAAAATCCAACTGAAGTATGAATCATCATGGGGTTTGGTTGGATGCCAACAAGACTATTGGGATATAATCCTACAAGGAAATGAATTTATTCAAAATAAACGGTTCCAAAAATCAACAGAACAGAGTTTTTTTTTTTTATCAGATTAGAACTAAGTTTGAAAATCAAACCATCTCTTAATTCTAGTTCATAACGATAAGTCGTGTCATGTTTTAGATTAACAAATTAAAAATTTCCTCGAATAATTTTTTTAAAAAAATTAATTTTTTTAAAAATCGATGTAAAAAAATATAAAAACAAAACCCTGAAAGTTTAATGAAGCAAATGAAAGGGGTTTATTTTCTCAAATCTGCATAGTGGGCCTAGAAATGAACGGATCCATCACCGTTGTAGGCCTGTTTTAGGCCCAAACAGGATAGGAACTAGACATGAAGCCCTCTTGCCGCCAATTGGGCTCAACTCACCGATCCACCCGTGCCCGTACCCGTACCCGTTCGTGTCGACCTCAAATAAAGGTCGTCGCAGAAGCAGACATTTTTTCTCCCCCTCTCTCTCTCTGTCTCTCTCTGTCTCTCTCTCTCCTCGTCGGACAATAATAAATTCCTGCGACTCCACCGACTTAAGATAGCTCACTCGAAAACAACCGAACATTCCCCACAGGTACGATCTTTCTCAAATTCTGCGAGTATTTTCTCAACTATATTCATAATTCCATAGTAAATGGTAGTAATTTTTATTTGAATGCTTCTTTATCATAGGGAGATTTTCATGAGTAGAGGCCAGAGGGTTACTGAGTTTATGTGTTCAATTTTTGTTATTAATTCTTTCGACACGTGCCAGTAGTTCGTACAATAACGCAAAAGGTGTGAAATTTCTGCTTGTTTTGTGGTTTTTTTTTTATAATCGAATGGTTGGACCAGCTTGCGCGCACTTCAACTAATTCCGGGGCTCAAAAGTTACCACCAGGCAAACTTCCAGTAGTCTCGACATTTGGAATGTTTGGCTTATGTGGGTTTCGAACATGCAACCTCATGGGGTTCTGCTTGTTTTGTAGTTGATGCATAGTGCTGCACTGTTTCGGTGTAGCGCGCTCTCTCTCTCTTCTCAAATTTGAAGCAGACAAATAGTTCTTCAACTTAGATTACTCATTAATATTCAAAGTAAATTATCGAACCTGGAAGATTAAGGAAATCATTTGAAGATTCCCTTAGGTTGGACTTGTTTTATGGCTCTTCAACTTGTCACATATATAAGCGAACTCTATATATAGCATAAAATTTTGCTTCCTCCCTTGGAAACAAAATATATGTGGAGTGGGTAAATGTAGAATCTTGAGGTGCAAATTGAAAGAAAAAAGCTATAGACGAGAACTGTGGTTGCCAAAAGGAATTAATGACGTGAATTGGCATCTTAGTGCTGTCGTGTAAGACCCGTAGTTTTGATATTTTGTGGGGCAATATTTGAATTAAAAAGAATTATAAACGAAGTTTTATTTTTTCTGGAAAGAGCAAGTTACTCATTGCAATAATAAACAACAGTTTCATAGGAATATAGAGCAACAAAATAGAACTAAAGATGATGACTGGACAGATCATCAGATTCCACAACGACCTCATCTGCAAAAAAAGCTGTTAGTACCTGTAACTCCTAACTAGACATGAAATAAGAGAGGCCAACACTCGCTTTGCTAGAATAAGAGCTGGATGTACCCAATTGCGAGGAACCTTCTTGATCCTGCAAAAAAGGATCGTTTTTCTGTACCATATGACCCTGCTAGCCTATTTGCATACGTTGTTCTATCAGCTTAAAGGAAATTTGATCATGTGCCAATTGATATGAAGACACCAATGCATAGGCATTTTGACCCTGTTTGTTTTGGGATTTTGGATTTGTAGAATGAGTGTAGAGAGGAATATAGTAATGATTGGAAATATGGGTAATGATTGGAGAGGGAGAGAGAGAGTGAGAGAAAAATGAAAGTAATGATTGAAGAGAAATAGGATAATGATTAGAATCCAAAATCCAAAACCCTTAAACGAACGGGGTCTTTATGTTTCCTCTGGTATACTTTTTCATGTAGATTGGTTGTGGTTTGATTATTTGGTGGCGGTCTCGACCTCAAGGACATGAATTCTATGCCTCATTAGAGCAATTCCAATGACAAGTCATTTCTCAAGCCAAAGCCATTATTTGGCATGAGGTCTCGAAAAATGAGCTCCAATGATAAGCTATTTCTCAAGTCAAAACAGACTTTGCGATTTATCAAGCAATTTGGCAAAGAAATAGTTTTGGCTTGAAAAAAAGGCTCAAACTACATGAGATGCTCTTAGATTGTGCCGAGACGAATCAATAAGTCACAAAAGTTTGAAATAAAACTAACAAATGCGAAAAAAAATTGAATAAAGACAAAAAAATGTCACTCTTAACTTTTTAATCTAAAACCACCCTCATTTTTTTGGTGTTTTACCTCCACTCCAAATCCCCAATTTAGTGATATTTTAATTCCGCCTCAAAATTGGATTATGTCATGGATGTTCAAGAACATTGATTGAGGGATAAAATAACTTAATCATGGCTTAGTTATATGGTTAGATTGCTGTACCTGACTGACATGAAGTCTCAATATGCATTAGGCTGCTTGTTTCAACTTTGCAAAGATTGCCCTTTACCTTATTCAGGGAATAAGAGTGTAGCAAACTGCAAGAATACTCTGACAGGGCCTGAAAATGAACCAACTCGACTGGGTGAATAACTCTAATGCTCCACCAAATAACCCTGTGAAGCGAAATCGTGGTCGGCCACGCAACGATCAAAGCCTAAAGCGTAGAGTGGTTGCGCCAATGCCACCTGGATTTGAAGCTAAGGCGAATGGAAACCAACCCCATCAACAACATGTCATCGATAATGCAAACGATGGAATGGTGGGTCAAACAGTCACTGGTGTAGTCCAGGCAGCATTTGATTCAGGTTATTTGCTAACTGTTCGGATTGGCAACTCTAATGCCAGTCTCAGTGGTATTGTCTTTACGCCAGGAAATTTTGTTCCAATCTCAAAAGAAAATGATGTGGCCCCAAATGTTCGAACGATTACAAGAAATGAAGTTTTCTTCCCAATGGAGAACCAAACTCGCAAACGTCGCCCTCGATCCAAAGGGAGTACGGTGCAACATCATGGTCTTCGTGGGGTTGAAACCATTCATTTATCGAATGGATTAACAGTATCAAACATTGTTAAGCCTCCTCCGGGCTTAAGAGGCACAGTGGTGCCTGTTGTACTCCAGCCAGTCAATTTATCAAATGGATTGCTAACTGGAAACCAAGTACCTCCAGTTCCATCCCAAGCTAATCATGTAGCAGCCATGAAAATGACAGTTGGTTCGCATAATCAAAATGACCCTCTCCATCAGGGTTTAGATGGAAAATCGTTGGCAGAAGATTCTGGTCGTGGTTTGGAAGGAGACAGCGTGAATGAGCCTCTCTTTCTAGAACCGCTGCAAATCATAGATTTTGATATTCCTAACCAAACGGAACCTGTTGCCAAGCCTTCAGGAGATAATTACAGAATGGGAATGGGAAAGATGACCGCACTTTTGCAGGTAGGGTGTAACTTACTTTGTGAAAATACCTTGAATAGTATGTTAGGACTAGGAATTTCAAAGATTTAAATACTGAAATCAATATTCTGTGAAGGCTTTGCAGGGAAATAGGACAGAACCAGGTGCCTAGATTCCAAAACGCGGCCTCAGAAAAATGATCTTCGTCATAAGAAAGCTAAGTGGAATTATCCAGTTAATTTCCACCTGTCAAATCGGACATTTTGTGAAGCTCCAGGGACTGGATTGAAGGTAAAGGCTGAATATTAGGAAAACTAGTGCGAGTTTAAAGTATTCTCACCTTTGGATTTTGTGTGGGTTGAGAAATAAACTAACTCGCTTTTTGGTGTAACCCGGTCGTTTTGTAATATAGTGCCTGCAAATGCCTAAGCATGTTGCCAACTTTGTGCATTACTACTCCTTGTACATGATATGCCTACCCAAGTGCGTTTGTGGAACACCTTGACCGTACCTATTTCCGTTTTTGTTTTAAGTTTGAATTCTGCAGTGATCTTCTAGCCGCAGATTATTTTGAATCACATATTACCTCTTGCAGATTATGTGATTCATCTCTTCTAATCGTTTTCACCCCCTCTGTAATGCTCATTCAATGGAGATCATTATGCATGCCTCTTTGTGCGAATCCAACACAAGCTGATAAGCAACTTACATGAGCGGCGAGTCAATGGTTCCCATCAAATCTGCAGGGGCTATTGGAGAGTTGCATGAGAACTGGATAGACATGATTTTTCAAGGTTTTCTATTGGCTTTTGTATGCGGAACTTTTTTTGGACACTGGAAATAGAAAAATAAACTAGAAATGCTCAAAAGCCACGCCCCGCATATCCCGCCTCGGAAAAATGTCTGTCGGGCAGGATAACATGCGACACCATCTTGTATGCGGAACTACTGGATCAACATGACTCACTGTTGGGGGACTTATGACTAGAACTAAGGGTCTGTTCAGTTACCAATTTCATTAGAAGTGATTCTCCACTATGAAGTACGTCAAAACTTGATATTTGGGTAATTGCCATCCTTGTATAAGGTTAATTGTTGCTACTGATGTGGATGGCGAAGTACAAGGACTTTCACCAAAATGGGATATTGCGTGACACAACATATTGGAGTGGTTACATATCGTATAGGAGTAATCTGCAAAGGTAATATATGAATCAAACTACTTGTGTTCAGCTAGTTAAAAATTTGTTTGAGATTGGTTTATTGTGAGTATCGAACTTTGACTTTTTTTTTGAAACTATGTTTTAAATCAAGCTTGAACAAGCTAATAGTCAGTTTTTTTCAGTCGTGATGTTTAAAAAATTCAAGCTATTTGAGATATATTTATAATTGGCTCAATTAAATCTCGTTTAAGATTGACCACTTGCCTGATAAATAAGAGTAAGTCAAGTTTAAATATATTTTCTAAATTCATTAACTTTTCAAACCAAACTTATACTATGATTAACTATTTGGCTCGTTGAGCTAACTGGATTGTCCATTGCCAAACAAACAAACACAGAAAAATTATTCACATCCTTTAATCCCATACTTTCCTTTATACTAATTTGTAAAAATCCTCCTCAAATCCTCTGCACCAGTGTATTAATATACCCCGTGTTTTTAATCCGCCAAAAAACGCCTTAAAGGCTCCAACAGCTTCAAATATAGTACCACTAGGGTTTACCTGTGCCTAAAGGCACGTGCAACATGAGATCTAATTAGTAGCAATTATGCAATAAATATTGTTTGAGAGAGAGAGGGAGAGCCGTAGGATTTATGGAGCAAATTAATGGTTAGAATTTATAGAGAGATAAAATTCAAAAATCGTTCTCCCTTTTTATGTAGATATTTGGGGTACAAATTTTTTAATAGAAGAAAATCATACTATTACATTACTATGCCACTAAAATGAAGTTCCATTATCAGTTCTACCGCTTAAACTAGGAGGCAGCTTTGGTAATGAATTTTTTTTTTTGAAATCCTGTAGTGCACAGCTGGACTACAGGGTTGTAGTGCGACCGATTTGGTCGTCCATTTCGGCACAGACAGCTCGAATTTAATCCAAGATCTTATTAATCTGGACTGTTCATTACTTGCATTAAAATCCGAGTCATCAATTATCGAAATATATGGCCGGATCCGCGGCACTACAACCATGTAGGACCCTACAGAATCCCGGGACCAATCGACTCAAAGTAAAAGCAGGGGCACTACTGTAAGAAAAAACTTCAAGAGGGGGTGTTTTCACTAGAAACCCTAAAACCGAGGGTCTCCTCTTGTCGTCGTCTTCCTCCACGCTATAACAGCCACTGCTACTGCCTCCACCTCTCCATAAACCCCTGCATCTCAGAAACCCTAGAAAAATGAGGCCTCCCAAATCCAGAGAATCACGCAAGCAAAAACGACTCTCGGAGGCCCAGGAAATCGAGCTGCTCGAATCATGGATCCAAAACGGACGGCCCGAGTCCGGTTCCAACCCGTTGTCTATCCCGCCGCCGCCGAAGGACGCTCCTGTCGGCCGAATCGACGACGGCACGTTCTCGGCCTACACCGGGAGCCAGAGGTTCGATCAGTTGCCTGTGTCTCAGAAGACGAAAGACGGGCTGAAAGATGCGAAATTTACCAAAATGACCGAGATTCAGAGGGCGTCGCTGCCGCACTCGCTCTGCGCCCGCGATATCCTCGGCGCGGCGAAAACGGGGTCCGGGAAGACCCTGGCTTTTATAATACCGGTGAGTTCTCTTGCTCAAGCGCTTAAGTTCAGTAGGGCTGCAAACGAACCAGATGTTATGGGCTTGGCTCGAGTGTTAAATTCGTATGGTAAAAGAGCCGACGTTGGTTGTAACTCGGCTTGTTTATGACAGCTCGGCTTGTTTATGAAGACTTGTTTGGTAAACGAACTGAGCTCGAGCACCTCGATACGAAACGAGCTGAGCTTGAGCTCGATTATTTAGGCTCCAGCAGAGCACCGAGCGCGAGCGTGAAAGCTTCTCCCGAAATCATATTAAATTATCAGAAGGGAAAATGACGGCCAAGGACGGGTTTTGATAATTACTACCCGCCAAGGACATTTTCAACATTAATAAATGTTCTCAGCATGTTCTTGGCAGGTATTAAGTATCAAAATACGTCCTGGGCAGTCATTTTCCCTTATCAAAATTCGCAGAGTGTAGTTTTACTGGAGGCTTATGTGACGTAGCTCATACCTATCTATCTTGTATATCCTGGAATGAAGAAGGAGAATAACAACATTGGCTGCTAGGTTAGCAACATTAAAGATTCTGCAGTCTATATCAACTAAATTGTCATACTACCCTTAGTTTTTCGAAAGAAATCTTGATCATCTGAATAAAAATGTGTTTTTTGTTTTCATCTTAGTTTGGTTGCTGTGGGGAAAAGTTGGAAAAAGAAAATTTGTGTATAAAGTTAAATATTGACTGGTGGGTTGGTTTGTTTTATCTCAATTTTTTGCAATTTTTTTAATTTGATCTTGTTTTGGCCATTTTGAGCACCTTTGTATTCTTTCTCAAATTGAATGCAAATTTAAGTTCTGATAAAAAAGAGAGAGATTCATCTGGAGTGGGCATAATAAAACTAGTCAAACGAGACTTGAATTTGTTGTTAGACTTTTAAATGGTATTTTTTGAGTCTCAACTTGAAAATAAGCCGTCAATGAAGTACAAAACTGCTATTTACTCGACAAGAGGCTTCCTTGATTCTGGTGACCAATTTAATATGGGAGAGGGTCTTGTGTAGTGAGAGGGAAAGGGTAAGGGCGAAGCGTCTGAAGCATAACTGCGAGTTGACCGATGAGAAAGACTTATGGCTTGTAATGCTACTCAAACCTACTCTTGAATTTTGGAAGTTTACATATTGGAGTGGTGCATTTCAAGATATTGGACTCAGTTTGATGCCTTAACGTCCTGTTGTTTTTCAGGTTCTAGAGAAGTTATACAGAGCGAGATGGGGTCCAGAGGATGGGGTTGGCAGCATTATAATATCTCCTACAAGGGAGTTAGCTGCCCAGCTTTTCGACGTATTGAAGTCTGTTGGAAAACACCACAATTTTAGTGCTGGCCTTCTAATTGGTGGTCGCAAAGATATTGACACAGAGAAGGAGCATGTAAATGATCTGAACATCCTGGTCTGCACTCCTGGCAGGCTTCTTCAGCACATGGATGAGACTCCAAATTTTGATTGTTCTCAGCTACAGGTCAAGATAACTTTTTTACTCCCCTTTTCTATCTCTATCTCTATCTTTTTCCCTCCTCCTCTACATTCACTTCTCTCTGTTGCTTCTTCATTGTATGTGGTTTATGGTGGGAAAGAGAGACTATATTTCATCACGACATGAGTAATAAAAGGAGTCATTCTTATTGTCTGGTTCACCCCCCACTGTCCCTCCTCCTCTACATTCAATTCTCTCTGTTGCTTCTTCATTGTATGTGGTTTATGGTGGGAAAGAGAGACTATATTTCATCGCGACATGAGTAATAAAGGAGTCATTTTTATTGTCTTGTTCATCCCCCACTGCCAAATCACCTAGGGATGCAAATGACGATCCGATAAGTACATAAGCAGCAAGAGCTTGGCTCATTCGTCTTCTTTCGTTCGCTGATTGAAGGAACTCGAGCCTTATTCTGAGGCTCATCCTATAAATGAGCCCAGCCAGGCTAATCATAGCTCACCTGGTTTATCCTAACCAATTATAACACATCTTTCTTTTGGCAGTAAGGTATTTTGATGCATTTGCTGTCTCACGTTGGAAGTTTTCATAGAGCGCAATACAAACTGATATACTCCTAGTTTGTCAAGATTGATTGCATTATTGCTGATTTGGGTTTTTTTCGCTGGCTAGGGAACAGGTTTTGGTCCTTGATGAGGCAGATCGTATCCTCGATGTGGGATTTAAGAAGGCATTGAACGCAATAGTTTCACAGCTACCAAAGCATAGACAAACCTTTCTTTTCTCCGCAACTCAGACGAAGTCAGTTCAGGATCTTGCAAGACTCAGTTTGAAGGATCCAGAGTACCTTAGTGTGCATGAGGAGTCCATAACTGCCACTCCCAATCGCTTGCACCAAACAGCAATGATTGTTCCGCTTGATCAAAAACTGGATATGTTGTGGAGCTTTATAAAGTCACATCTTAATTCAAAGATCCTTGTCTTTCTTTCTAGCTGCAAACAGGTGACCCACACATCATTTGTTTTTCCTTGAGAAGGCATTACTATTTTCATGATAAGATTACGGATGGGCAACCGACAACTCTGGTGACATACATGACATTACACAGATTGACTCTAGAAATAGTAGATTCAGTTTATGTGAAATTCTAAAGTTACCCTCTATCTTCTTTCCATGCATTGGAATTCTCTTCCCATTTTAGGAACTCCTCCACAATGTTTGTAGTGTTAATGCATTTACAGAGCTTTGTATCAGTGGTAAAGTGAGAAAGATAGTTTGGAGTTTAGCTTTTCCACATTTCCGTTTCATTTATGTGGGATGACAAACAAATGGTTGGATGTCTTGCAAATTATAGCCACAGCCACCCTTTTTTTCTTCTCACCGCTCTCTTCTTCGTTGACACCTTTTGGTCCATGTATTTGTGAATCAGTTTGCACCTCTCTTTTTTTTAGTTATTGACTTCAACTTCTGCTATTCAACAGGTAAGATTTGTGTTTGAAGCATTCAAGAAGCTCCATCCTGGAATCCCCTTGAAATGTCTTCATGGAAGGATGAAGCAGGAGAGAAGGATGGGAATCTATTCTCAGTTTTGTGAGACACGTTCAGTTCTCTTCTCGACTGATGTAGCCTCAAGGGGCCTTGATTTTAACAAGGCAGTTGATTGGGTTGTCCAGGTGAGTTATTGGTTTTTCAAATGAGCAATACTTCATTTGGCTGGGTCGTTACTCTGATTGACCTTGCATCAGGTGGACTGTCCAGAAGACGTTGCAGCTTACATACACAGAGTTGGACGTACTGCTCGATATCTTAGTGGTGGGAAGTCAGTTTTATTCCTGGTGCCCTCAGAAATGAAGATGCTTGAAAAGTTACAGGAGAAGAAGATACCCATCCAGTTTATCAAGGTATCATGTGCCATTTAGTATATCTTCCGCAACTGCTATATCTACTCAGTTTCACGGTCAAGCCAGCAAGCCCTTTGTTGTCATACAGGAGCGTTCTGATAAATTGCTTGGGTCAATTTGTGTTTTCATGGTATTTGTGGTATATATGAGCCTTTTCATACAATTAACTTCTTGTCTCATGCTGTTTGTTTCAGGCAAACACAAAAAGGCTGCAACCTGTTTCTGGATTGTTGGCAGCTTTATTAGCAAAGAAAGATGACAAGAAGGAAGTAGACTTGCGGCACCTCGCTCATAGGGCATTCATCACGTACTTGAGGTCTATACATAAACATCGGGATAAGGAGGTTTTTGATGTTACGAAACTCCCCATTGAAGAATTCTCAGCATCATTGGGCCTGCCAATGACCCCGAAAATCCGTTTTCTGAACCAGAAAAGCAAAGGAAAGCAAGTGTCAGGAGAATCTTCTCTTCGAGAAGAAAATTATAGCAAGGAGAACTTGTTTGAGCTTCCGAGAGAAAGTCCAGTTACCGGTAAAATTGAAGAAGACGAAGAAGACGAAGAAGAAGTGGATAAAGATTTTCTTTCAGCTAAGGAAACCCCCCATGGTGGGCAAGGAAAATCAACTGACATAGCAGATATTGAGTATGTCACTTTCTTCCTTGCTGTAGTAGAATTCTGCATTGTGCGCATAATTCAGAAAAAAATACCGCCCCTTGATGTGGTCTGGGAGTTGCACTAGTTCAGTTGTCCCAAGGCTACATGTAAAGTGCCTTGCGATGGAATTTATATGAGATTTGTGTGTGAGGGTAGATCCAATTTATTTTAACTCTTAATGACTTGATCTCCCCCTACAAATCAACCCAACTGACTCTAATCATCCATTGTTGTTCTCCTGAAAGAAAGACTGCAAAATATCAGATGACTTGGATCACCATTTTTTAACACTTTATACTGCTTTTTTCAAGATTTTTAGCTATTTTGGTCTATTTTCCATCCTCATGCATGTTGCCAGTGATATAATCTGCTTCTGTTGGATTTGATTTTCATTATTGTTTTTGTAGGCCAGGAACACGGATTTTGAAGAAAAAGAAACTGAAAATTAATGTCCACAGACCATTGGGTACAAGAGTTGTCTTTGACGATGAAGGCAACACACTGCCCCCACTTGCAACATTAGCTGACAGGATAAGTGGCGATGGCTCAGTTCAGCTTGATGAAGATAGAGGTACTTGATTTTATTGAGTTGCTGTAGTAGGCTAGTAGCTTAAATATATACGATAGGCTTTGTTGCATAAATAATAGGTAATTTAGTCTTTGTGAATTGATGTATAGGTGATTTGAATACATTCTGTCTACTTATTTGCCATTTTTCCTTCCTTTTGAGAAACTTTAGACTTGATTTCAACCGTCCAGTGCTTATCTAACAAAGGACCATTAGGGCCTGTTTGTTTGACTGGACTGATAGCAAAGGAAAATATCCCAGAGATATATAATCACATCCTGTTAACAGTGGGGACTGGTAGTATCATGTCCTCCATGGGATTATATATTTTATGTCGAGTAAAATATTTCATGTTTCGTGGGAATTCATATCTCATGGTTTTGTGGTCACCTTCGATATGTGGTGCTCAAATCCGGGCAAACAAATGGGGTCTTATTGATTATGAAGTTGGTCTATAGTTTGAGCAAAGCTTTCGTCAATGCCTTGAACCCATAGAAACCTTCATCTAGAGCTGGGTCATTGAAAACAGAAAGAAGAGGTCTAAAAAACAATTGATATCAAATGCATGCATTTACTTGGTCTTTGTTTCAATTTATGGCAGTAAGTAAAAGATATGCAAATTTGAGAGAAGAGTTAAAGGAGGAGGACAAGGAAGACAAGCTTCTGGATCGTCAACGTCGTAAAGAGAAACGAATGAAGGAGAAGATGAAGAGAAGAAGGGGACGGAAGGACGAGGATGATATTGAGGGTGAGGAGGATCTTTCTGGGTCAGATGGAGACCGAACCAATAAAAGATCGAAGAAGTACTTTGATAGCGACAGTGATGATGCTGAGAGTAAGAGAGACAAAGATAGCACTATCAATGCCGACTCTATTTCTTTGAAAGAACAAGAGGAACTGGCTCTCAAGTTGTTGAGTTCCATGCACTCTTAATTCAGTTTTGTAGTGATATGGCGGGAGTGGCTGTTGGGAGGGGAGCTGGCCCTTGATTTTTGTTGTTTCTTTTCTTTTTCTGGTGTACCAAAAAAAAACAAAAAAAAAAATCAGTTTTGCAGTGAGGCAACCTAATGTTGATCTTGTTGAATAATTTTGAGCATATTTCCTTTTTTCTTGGAGCTTGTTTGAGTTGTTTCCTTGTCAATTTTGTCGTCCCCAATGCTCGGCTTGTGAACTTTTATAGCTACAAGAACCATTTATATACTGAGAGATTCAAATTCCATTCGTTTGCTTGCACAGTTGATCAGAAGTCTTTCATACGGTTTGGTGTACATTCGGTGCGACTTCCCTAACAGTAAGAGATTTAGATGGCCAATCTTGGTAAATTGTTGTCCTGTGACCAACTGATCATTTCAAATGAGAGGTTAAGGGTCTATTCTTAGTCAAAACCAAAGATTGATTATTTCTTCTTCCTCCTCCATGAGAGTTATTTGTTTTCTTATTTGTCCCATTGATGAAACACTTCATGAACTTGGCTTGATGTATATTTGTCCTATCTCTATCACAAAACAAATCTTGATTTGGATAGACGAATATTTGTTAGGCAATAATGTTCATTGCCTTTGGTAGCTACGTGCTCTTTATACCAAAAGAGAAAGTAAAAGCAGAGAGGAAATAACTTGGTTTCGTCCAAAAGTTGTACCCATAGAGCTCGTTTGTTAGGGGAGATTAATTAAGAAGGAAAAGATAAATGTACGTACTTGCTTTGGTTGGTGGTTTGTCTAGGCGTATAAAATTAGGTGGATGAAGCAACAAGGTGATAAATTACTTGTTTGTTCTTCAAATTTTCTTCTAATATCGAAGTTTGGAAATAAAAAGGGATAATTGAAGTTGCCCGTAAATAGTCCAGATGTAGAGGGACCAATCATATGTGCCTACTAAACACCAAATTAATAAATGCCGAATTTATTAATCCAAATAGTCCAGCTAACAAACAGGCACATAGTGTAGTACCATCCATCATTACTTTGCCTATCCCACAAATTTTAAACAAACCACAAGAGAAAAAAAAACCCACACACAAACAAAATACAAAGATAAGTTATCAGAGCCTGGAGGCACCAAGGCTGCATGTTGGATTCCCGTAGAATTTGCATAAGAACAAACATTCAAGAAGGAGGGACTACTAATATCACACAAGTAATCATTCAAGGAGGGGCTACTAATGTAACACAAATAATCAGAGCCTTAAACTTCTGCCTTAGATCTCCCTCAAAATACAACTTAAAACTAGCAGCTAAACATATTCCATGAATCCCTCATCCAGAAAAATCCAAACACTCAAAGGAGAGAGGATAATAAATTATAATTAATCCAACTCCATAATTTAGACAAGTTTTAGTAGCTAATTGCTATTACAGTATAAGTGCACAATATCATCATAGACTGGAACAAACTCCGGTAGAATCCCAACGAACAGATAAAACACAAAACACGGGCAACAAAAAGAGAAATAACATGCAAGCTGAGTAAAATTCTCTGAGCGCGCTAATTCCACAAACATGCACCATCAAATCACAGCAACATTGATTATGACTGGGTGACTTGCTGCTAACTAGGTCAAACATGAACCGAATGGATCCATCAACAGTGCTCCACTTCTCTATGGGTGGCAACAGATCACTGAGAAGAGAGAAACACAACCATGTCATTTTTCCTTGTGCATATCATAATCATGTCAACATAATCACAGAACCAATACATGAATGTCAGATACAGATGCAGGTGACCAACGATTGCCTTGAAGCTAATAACATGATGGAGCTCTACCTACTTCTTCCTTTTTCAATTTTCATTTTTGACTGACTTCTAGGGTTGTCTTTTAAACCCAATCCCAGCCATGAAGATCAATCAATCTTGGGGTAAATGGTTTCAGTAATTTCTGCTATCGGGCTACAAGACCAACCAGATTCTAGAGCCAGATTTACCATGCAACATGGTCCATATGGCAGTTGTAGTAAAGGATATGCATAAATAGTTTTCATTGAAAACAAGGAGAAAAAGACTGCATATTTGCTGATTGCTAGGTTAACTGGTGAAAAGGCAAAGGGGCAACAACCTTGTATCATCATAGCAACAGCTTAATACATGAAACTATACGTACTGAGAATATCAAAGCGTCATGACTGAGTAAATAAGAAGAGGTACCCAAAAAGATCATAAACAATAAAGATATCTTGGATGAAGTCTAGTAACTAAAAAGAATGCAAGTGTTCTGGAAGTTGATCACCCACACTTCGCAAGTTCATACCATCTCTAATTGCAAAATCGAATTTTGCAAAATCGAATTTCGCAAAAGCTTATAACATTCTTTTACCTGCTGTGGCTGTTGGTAATTCCCATATCCGGGGTAGGCCCCATAATACATGTTAGGATCTTGAGGAGGGGGTGCATAACCATATGCCTCATATCCTTGGGCATATCCATAATTTGCACCATTCCATTGAGACTGATCTGGCTGAGCCTGGCCCAATCCCAACGTCAGATACACGGGTACAAAGTAACAAGCAAATATAGCTCAAAAGCGTAGACAGATAAGTGAACCTGTTTGCTCGAAGGAGTGCGACCCCACGAAAGTCGAATATTTTGTCCTCCTAACTGAGTGCCATTCAACGTCGAAAGCGCTTGCTCCGCACAAGCTCTAGAAAGCAAATGCAAGCAACAGACAAAAAAAGTTATGAACACAGACATGAAAGGGAACTGCCAGAGGGCCCAGAACTTGTACACGGAAGGCCTGTGCTTCCTACCTATCAGCAAATTGAACAAAGCCACAATGCTTGCCTGCTGGTATTTTCACATGAACCAACTCACCAAACTGGCCAAACACTTGTCTCAGATGGTCATCTGAGACACTATCGTTCAAACCACCAACAAATATCTGCACCCAAAATGTGAAGGTTTACCAACATATTCTCTGTAAGAAAAATCCCCAAAATCAAAACGAACAACCCACTGTTGTGTTAGTTGGATCGGTCTCGCCTTGACTTGCTTGAGGACTGAAGGTAGCTGCACATGAAAAAAGTATGTGAAAAGGCACAGAATAGTGATGAGAAAATGTTTTATCCAAGGCACATAGAACTATAATGCCTTACCCAGAAAAGGTACCTACAAATTCAAAGAGCAGTTCGCTATATAAGCAAGCAAGAACAGAAAAAGGCAATTTTTAGCTTACTACAAACTTTTAATGACACTCCCAACGATAAATTATGCAATTTAAAATTCCATTTCCCTGATAAAAACCCAATTTCAAACTTGATTATGTCAAGCCAAATTCCATTTTCAGGTAATTTTCAACCCTTCATAAAAGAACATACAGTGACTCATTGCTTGGACAATAAGATCACAACATGACTAGAATGCAGTAATAAAACAACAATAAGGATACCGGCACACCCCAGAGAACAGAGGCAAAGGAAACAGAAGCAGATTCACAAGAGAACCGAAGTCACTGCCACAAAAAATTCTCACTCGGAATGCAAAAAGTTACCCTGGTACCGCATCTGTAGTTACATCCCAAATCCAAGTTTTGGGACACTTTCCTGACAAAAAATTTCAAAAAACCATGTTGCACAAACCAGCTGGAAGTGCATTGTTTCTTTTTTCTTTTATTTCTTCCTTTCTCTAAGCAGCATGAAGCAGCAACAAAATTCTAAGCATGCTATGTTTTACATGCCAAACTTGGAGAATTTCTCAACTGTCCTTTTTTGGCAGTGGGGGGTGGGGTATGTGGTTGACGGCTCGTCTTATGCTTCGTAATCCACTATTAAGACTAACAGTTCAAACCCATGAACCATAAGCTTTGATCTCAAAAACCCCAAACAGGAAACATCCTAATAAACAAGGACTTGACCACGTGAAATAAATAGTTGATTCAAAAGAAGAACACATCCTAACGAAAACACCCGGAAAAATCATCTTACAAAGATACATAGCTGTATGGAGGGGAAGATCTGTTTACAGTATAGTTCAAGAAATAGTCGTCTCATTTCCTTAGTTGTTCGTTCTTTCTAATTCATGAACTTCAAGACTGGTTCTGAACGCCGCATAACATATGCTTACAAGCACCAACAAAGTGGAAAAGAAGAAGAACTCATTCTTAGCGGGAAGAAAGCTTGAAATCTGAAAAAGATACACATGGGACCCTAAATTGGATAACTTTGCCATAAGAGCAACCTGTTTATAGAGCTAAGGAACTGATTCACAAAGAAGTAAGAAAAGGAATCTTGTGGCTTAATGCTAAGTAAAAGTAGTAAAAGAAAAGGGAAATTTCAATTTACAAAATGTAGAAGACAACGAAATAAATGGACTGGTAACCAAAAGGAACTGGAATCTATGTGTATGTAGCATGATAAACGCCACGAGAATATGACGTGAAGGTAAGAAAAATTGTGACATAAACCAAATCAACTGACCTAAAATGAGGCCACGCACTAAAGTGGTATCATTTCGGCTGAAATCAGTTCCAGGGCCCCCAAAATGAGAGCCTCTCTTGTCCTGCTTTCAGACAACATGAGTTTTATGAGCTTTATGTAAGTTCTAACAGAATTAAATGCGCCCAAGTTCACAAAGTTAAATACTGTAAGGAAATGACTCGCGTATTCATCGTATCTTCCACCTCAAAGTTGAAATCCCATTGGAATATACATTTAGACACTCAAGAGCAGTCAAACTTATCACTTCAAACTATCATTACTACAAAAAGGAAAAAGAATATAATGAACAACAAACATATATCAGCTCAAAAGAATCAACATCAAAAAGAACAGTTAAGTACCTAATAGAAGTTCGTAACGTGTGCATTAGTGTTCTGAGGCTTAAAATCATGGTAGAGCTCTGGAACACATACCTTTCTGATATTGCTGACTACCAACAGGTTTCTTGGTAGCAGCAGCCCCCACCCGCATGGGCCTGGTAGAACAGAGCACTCCATTCATCTCTACCATAGCACGCAATTGTTCACCCTCATCTCCAAATCTGACAAATCCATAACCCTTGGAACGCCCGGTCATTCTGTCAGTGACAACCTTTGCACCCTTTACCGATGGATAGTTAACTTTGAATGTTTCTTGTAACAAATAATCAGAAACATCAGCAGCCAAATCTCCCACAAATACTGTATAGTCTGGAGTGTCATCGGCCCGCCTTTCACCAGCACCAAGAGTAGCCCAGTTCATTCTGAAACTCTGTTCAGTATTTGGCATCAGTGCACCATTGTATGTCTGTAATATACTCTCTGCCGCAGCACGACTTGTGAACTCTATGAAACCATAACCTTCAGGCTGCGCAGTTAGCTTGTTGCGAATAACCTTCACCGACATGACCTGAATATAATCAAAACCAATTAAGGATCAGAATGATAAAAAGACATGAAATAACATGAAGCCACAACAACCACAACTCAGGCAAATAACATGACTGTTACCCATCAACCCTGGTTGGAAAACAATTGGTAATTCCCACAATCAACTATAAATTTGGTCATCAACTAACAATATGCCAACTCTACTCAGCCCCCAATTCAGCAATAGACCCCACCTCACCCACACACACACACAAAAAAATAAAAAGGGGGAACACAAAGTCACGTGTTACCATAAAGTTAACCTATCAAACAAGAAAGCAATAATAAAAGGGAAATACGAAACACTGTGGACATGCAGAGAGATCTGCCCCCATCTCCTATTTCATCTCTAGTTTGGCTAAACAGTGGATATCATAACAAGGATAACGATTGGACCCACCATAAATGTGTGTCAGATAGTACCTTATGAAACAAGTTTTACTCTATTTGTCCACTTGGGCATGTTTGATTGCAGATTTCATTTTAGGGGGATTCGTAATGAGGTGGGATTAGGATTGAGATTGAGAATGAGGTGGAATTATTAATGAGGGGATGAATCATTTATTCATGTTTGTTTTGCACAGGATTCGATTGTAGGATTGTAAATAACATGTTTGTTTTGGCTAGGATTACAATTGGGATTGAGGTGGGTTTTTAGACTAGTCTTGCTCAATCCCATGGGGATGGGATTCATGGTAACCCCCCCCCCCCCCCCCCCCCCTTTTGCAAACAGACAACAGAGCAAGGAGCACCATGATGTGCTAGTCAATCAGATAAGGCTGAAAGGACAGAGTCACGTTTAGTGGCGAACAAGAGAGAAAAGCGTTGCAGGGATTCAAAAGTCAGCTGAACCAGATAAGGGTTCTAGTCCTTATCGTGATGCAATAATTTACTCTTCTTCATCCAATAGTGTAACTTTTGGGTATTTGCCACTGTTGTTCTACTTTCTAGGAGGGTTTTCCACATAAATGCCCGCCTCTTCATAATTTTGCAGCTAACCATTGGGCCTAAATTTTTGTTTTGGTATTTTAATCGTCTTTTCTGAATTTTTGTTAGATTCACATTAAACTCTTGGATTAATCATTCGTATAGATGGGAGACTACCAAAAGCAAAAATAAAAAAATAAAATTGAAACAAACTGTCATTATTATCTATCGTCTCTGGACTTTTATCAACTTCAGTTCTTTCCTTTCCTTGAGACGAATGATTGCTCCTAAATAATATCACTGTCTGTAACCCAAATTAATTGAAGCCAATCTTAAGTGAATGGTTGAATTGAAAATCTGAGAACTTGCTATAGAATCTAATTAAACTAGTAAACATTGAATTGGTCACTGCTGGAAAATTCAGAACATGATATAGACAGATATCGAGCACCTAAAAAAAAGAAAAAAGAAAGAAAAGTACCTGTCCGGTGTGAGCAAAACAGTTGTAGACGTAGTTCTCGTCCATCCAAGCCTGCAGGTCCCCGATCCAAAGCGACTTGATTTCGTTCGAACCGGTTTGTTGTACGGCCGTATACTGCTGCTGCTGAGGTGGCACGGCCATCTGCTGAGGTGGATGCTGGGCCCACACCTGCTGCGGCGGAGCATAAGCCTGCGGTTGTTGTGGCGGTTGCTGATACGCCTGTGGCGGTGGTGGTTGTTGTGGCTGCTGCTGCTGCTGAGGCGGCATCATCATCCACTGCTGCTGCGATAGCGGTGGTTGCTGCTGATACTGTTGTTGTTGACGGTCGAAGGGGATTGGAGTGACTCCATGTCCTGGTTGCATCATCTTTAGAGGAATCGTCGGAGGAACCCTAATCCCGATTTCTAGAGAAAGAGAGATGAGAGAGAGGATATCTTCTTTCTTATGTGGGGGAAGTCGGTGGTGTTGATTACTTCTAGATTGGATTTTAGATTAGACTGGTGGGCTTTTTGGTTTGGTTGGATGGAGTGGGCTTATATGTTCAAGTGGCACATCTGTCATTTCGGTTTTCATACGTGCATTATATTAGTGTTGGTCCAACATGGGAGTGCAAGCCAACCAAGCCGAGCTTTTACGATTTCAAAACTTGAGCTCCAGCTCGGCTTGTTTATTTCCCTCACACGTTAGCGTTGGTCTTTCAAACTTGAGCTCCAGCTCGGCTCGTTTATTTCCCTCACACATCAATATTGGTCCTACTGTATAGGGGTGCAAACGAGTCGGGCCAAGCTTTAGAGTCCATTCCAGAACGCCAAAAAAGTCTTTATTTTTTAAGAAGGCAATCTCAAGCTCAAATATTATGGACTTATTGAAATCTAAAAATATGCAATATGGATCTTGTTTGAAAGAACTCATCGAGATCTTTTATACGATGCAAAAAAAAATTGAAAATATATTTTTCATTTACATTATTTTTGAGTTTGAAAATATAAATAAGCTGCTTATTTTTTAAGAAGGTTTTTGGAACGGGGCCTTATAGTGTTTGAGCTCAAGCTCCGCTCTTTTAGAAACCAGCCGAGGTAGTAAAAACAAACCGAGCTTTTAAGTATTGAGCTCAACTCATTAACTAGACAAGCCTAAAATCCGAGCTCAAACTAAACTTGATTATTATACGAGCCAGAGTCACAAGAACATGATTTCAGCAAAATAAGTTCAGGTTCGGTAACAACGGCTACAACACCCGGGTGCACAAATCAGTAAAAATAAAACGACTTCTTCGTATGGGGGGAACTTTATGAGTTGCTCTCCGCTGGTGAATGACTGGAAATTAAATTCCCTGTTTTGACAGTGAAATCAAACTGCTTTGCCAACACGTCTACGGCAGCGAATGGCTGTTACCATTTGGAAGGGCATCGAGTATGAATGGATTCGCATTCTACGATCTCAAAACGCCATTCAAAGTTGCAAACTATCATAAGCCTTTCGGAACATGAAGGCAAATCATGGTGTATTTAGGTTTGTAGATACAACAACATGCATCTCACATCAATCATATTCTGCAAGCAACTCTTGGGATTGAATTCAATTCAATTACTCGTCTAAATTGAGCCTACATAGCTAGAAGGACACCACACAACACAAGCCCCAACCGAGAAAGTTTACACTAAGGTTTTACCAAATATAATCAAGAGAGATCCAAATTCTCTAGTAAACAATCTGTTGTAACTCAATGTAATTGAATCAACTGAGTTATGCGCATAATCAAGCTGAAAAGGTACTAAAGAAGTCATGAGAGGGAGATTTGGCTTAATCTTTCATTCATACACCGCCTTTGGTCACCAACCATGGACTCAAAAACATCCAACAGATTGTCCAACCCATCAGTTTCAGTTTCATCCCCTACAGCCTTCAGTGCATACACAATGCTCTCAATCGTAGACAAACACCCAGCCCTTGGCTGAGTCCTCACTTCACCATACAAGCTCATCTTGTCCAAATCCAGCTTCAAATGAGGCAAAGCTTTCAACCAAGGGTTCTCGTTGTACACCCTCTTTGCCTTTGCCCATGTTCCATCCAACACAATCAAGTTCTTCACCTCAAAATCTATATCCTCAATCAAAACTGAATCTTCACTTGGGAAAAGTAGTGCTGACCCAGGAGGAACCCTAATTCCAAACTCCTCCATTTCCTCAGTTTTGATGCACCCATTACCCAACTGCTTGTTCTGCCACTTTTTCACAACAAACCCATTTGATAAAGCATCAAGGACTACCGAAGAAGTCAAGAACTGATCAAAGTTAAGGTTTTCAAGTTGACTCTGGGGCATACAGAGATGCTTAAAAGAGCTAACTGCACCAGATTTGCGAATGGTGAAAGAAATTAAACCAGACCCAACTTGTGAAGAATACCCACCTCCATTTTGGGTTTCTTGATAATCAAAACATGACCCATTAGTCCTAACCTCAGACACGTGTGAACCCATTTCAGAATTGGAATTCAGAGGCCTGATGGCGAATTGGGCTTCGAAATTCACATCAGAAACTGACACCACACTGAGATTCTTGAGCCCTAGGGTGGCGATTCGGGTGGAATTGAGAGGGTGGTTTAACTCAAGACTGTGTTGGAGAATGGTGACGGCCGCTGAGTTGTTGAGAGAAGGGGTCTTGATTCTAGTGCACAAGCAGATGCGGGAGGGTTTGGAACAAGAATGGCACATGGGTCTTCCGGATGAGGTGTTTGTGACCATTTTTGGGGCTGGTTTTAGGGTTTGAGAAAGGTTGGACCTATTTTTGGTGCGGAGAGGGTTGCGGGAGGGGAAGAATGGGGTTTTTCCTGCTTGCATCCGGAAATGGAGCGACATACTAATTCGATTCATACGTTTGGGTTTAGATTTGTGCACTTGTAATAGGAAAGGGGTTCAAACTAGAGTTAGGCAACGGACGCGAAATACGATAATACGATAAGAATCAAACACGAAATTAGCGGGTTAGAGTTGAACATTTCTGACACGAAATACGAAAATGACGCGACTCGAGAACACGAATTCTAAATGGGTCGGGTTCGGGTTGAACACGCGAGACACGAAATTGACATAACCAACACGGTTACTAATCTGTGTCACCCATTAACACGAACATATATATATATATATATATATATATATATAATATGGTATATTTGTAATTTTATATAGATTTAGGCAACGGACACGATAACACGACACAAAACAGGACGCGAAGTTTACGGGTTAGGATGGAGTATTTCTGACACAAAACACGAAAATGACAAGACTCGAGAAACATGAATTTTAAATGGGTTGGATTCGAGTTGGGTGGTTTGTGATACGACCCCGACTAACCCGACCCGACACACTTGTCACCCAGGTCTAGTTCAAATTCCCTTTTTTAGTTCCAACAGTTGGGTTGTTCGGTCCTGCGCGTATTTCGGCTATTTAGACTCTTTTTTTTGAATATCGAAAGTAGACTCATTTCTCAGAGTTTTGCCCATTATTTTTAAACATTTTCTTATGGAGCCACTCGAAATCGGTAAGGTTTTTTTCTGAATTTGTGGGGGCGAAATTATTTAACTGCTTAGTTTCACCTCTACAAATTCAGGAAAAGTCAATATCGACATCGGGTTAAGCTGATTTTTTACAAGGCTCCATAAAAAATATTTAAAAACAATAGGCGGTTCAAATAATCTATATGTGATCTGAGGTGGACCCCATAAAATCTAAATGTACATGGTATGTACATTTCATATGTACACATAGCAGCACTGTCCTAATCTTATCCCTCTTATTTACCATGTTTCCCTTGAAAGCCATCTCTCTTTTTTTTCTTGGTAAAGATTGGATTTTGCCATTGGAGATGCTCCTACTTAAACACATTTTTTGCACACATTTTTACTGAAATATGGATAAAATTTTGGGTAAAAGCCGGAGATGTTATACAGACAAATTAAATTTGTTTAGTGTAAATTTAAGGGGGATAATTTCGGGGAACTGATTTTCACGCTCCACTTTTAATGTGAAGTTACTAAGAACTTCATAAACAAAGTGGAACGCCATCAGTAAAAAATGGAGTGTGAAAATCAAAATCCTAATTTCGGATTTGTTTTAATCAGATCACAATCAAAAAATATACAATGAAGTTCTCGTCATGTTGGGAAATTTTTTTAAGTTTTTAACCACAAACCCACTTTCATATATAGGAGTATATACAATTACAAATAGTTGAATTTTCAAGTAGTATTACCTATTCAGCACTACAACTCACTTCTTGAGTTCAAGCAATGTTATTTTTTTCTTAAAAGATTTAAGATTATATTTTCTCTCTTAAAGTATATATATAAACTACATCCTTAATTAAATTTTAATTGTCTATTACAGTGCTTCGAATCAAACGAAGTTTATATTGAAATTTAAAACCTTAAAATAAAATAAAGTACGAGTAAAGGATAGGACATGCTTTAAATAGACAATAAATAAATAAATTTAATTTTGACGCGAAAATGGGTAACGGATTGGAGATGGACCAACCGAAAATCGGAGCCGTGGAGTGGGTAAAACACACGCGAAATTCTGACAGCACTGCCACCGACCTCTTCCCAATCCCACACAGTTGAAACTCTCTCTCTCTCTCTCTCTCTCTCTCTCTCTCTCTCTCTCTCCTTTTCTTTTCTTGGCTCCTGCAAATTCGACCCTTAAAAAAGATTCCCATCTTCTTGATCCCTGAAAACCCTAATCCCAGACTCGATTCAAGAGATACCCTCTTGGTCAAAATGCATGATTTTTGCTTCACGATCCCGTATGGGTTGATTCTTGTATGCGGAGGAATCATGGGCTATGCCAGTAAAGGGAGCACAGCATCCTTGGCTGGAGGCGCAGGCACTGGATTGCTGCTCGTCCTAGCTGGTTACCTAAGTCTCAAAGCTTTTGGCCAGCGGAAGAACTCGTACTTAGCCTGGGTTCTTGAGACAGGTAAAAGCCTATTACGTATGCATGTTTATATGTACGTAGCTGTTGATGCTCTGTTTGAGGATAATTGATGTTCTTTTTTGGTAATTTAGCTATGGTATCACCGTATCACCTTATCATCATATCATGGTTCAATTAGAGAAAGTTTGGATCTTGTAGCTGGGCTGTGTTTGACTTTGTTTGTCTCAGATCCCAATATCCCTAATGAATGAAATTGAAAAAACAGAGTTGAGACCTTGTAGTTCAGGAGAGAGAGAGAGAGAGAGAGAGAGAGAGAGAGAGAGAGAGAGAGAGAGAGAGAGAGAGTTGGTTTCTTATAAATAGCAGATAGAGTTAATGCTTTGCGAGAAGAAAACTGGTGATGTTTCGTGGTGTTTTGCAATAGGAAGAACGGTCCCATTCGGAGAAAAAAAAAAAAAGAGTTAAGGAAAACAAATCAAACATACATAACATGGTTCTGTAGTGTGCCTACATCCGTGTCGTAGAGTTGGTCAAACAACTTTGGTCCTCCGCCCTCTTAAAAGTCTATACGTTTCTGAGTGTACTCTAGAATTATGTGACCCCTTGGTTATCTAATTTACCTGCATAGTCTATCGCAGATTTGTTTGTGTTTTTGTATTTTTGAGCTCGTAATTGTGAGGGTGTAGGTGAATTGGGGATCTATGCATGACTGTATGTATAATTATCGTGGGATTCGCCTTGGGATATCTTGGAAATAGCAAATCTAATTTGTATGTGAAACTTATGATTTTTTTCCTCAACTGTACTTACTGAGGACTTGCTTATAGGCCGTAGCCATATTTTTCAACTGTGATGAAAGATTTAAAGCAATGCTGAGGCTAAGGTTTGCCTTTGTTACAAAAGAAAAAGGTCATAGAAACGTCAAATTTAGTTCTTTTTATTGAGGTACTCATCATTCTGTTGTGCTCAATACTGCTTATCATAATCTCCACTTTCGCAACTTATGTGCACCTGGTATTCTAGATTTTCACATTGCAATCTTAATCTATTTAAAATTAAATTATAATTTTACTGATCTATGTAACTTTGTTCAGCTTGTGCTGCCACACTCACACTGGTCATGGGTCAGCGCTATGCTCAAACCTCTAAGATAATGCCAGCTGGTGTTGTTGCTGGGATCAGGTACTGGAGGAGAAATCATGCCCGTTTCTCTGCTTTTCATTTGCATGTTGGGAGTTCTATCGCACTTAGTTTTACGATACATATTTTCCTTACCTTCTACCAAATATTCCGAGAGTCTAGAATGCACTCGATTTGCACTGTTAGTGCCCTTTCTTTATCATATTTCTTTTCGAGTTGGTTTCCTATTTGTTGGATATCTGAACCACTGCGTTTTGTTTATTAAGAAACTCAATCACCTCCTTTTGTTTATGAGGTGGGTTAAAGATTCTTATGAACATACCATAATCCTTCCATCTAAGTTGTTGTAACTGGGAAAAATTAAGAAGATTTGAGGTAGGCTTTTATGGCGTTCTCAACTAGTAGGAAATGAAACGGTTCTTGGGTGGTAACTGATTCCCATGTTACTCAGACAAGATGGCAAGACTTCCAGTATGCGATTAATGGGACACATGGGCGGACCCACCTTGGGGCACGTGGGATCACGTGCCCCCACGCTCTTTAAAAAAAAAAAAAATCGTTGGTTTTGTGTATATATTTTATATATGTCTGAATGTATGCAAGTAGTCATTTGTTGGTGTAGTGGTAGGGTGTTGAGGCTTCAAGCAAGAGTTGGCAAGTTTGAGTCACCCCCTGTGCGCTATGTGTTTTTGTTTTTGTTTTTTCCCCCCTAAAATCCTAACCAAGGTGGGTCCACTTCCCTAGCATCTCTGATCATTTGTATGGTATAGAATATGAACCCGTATATTGCATTTGTATACTTTTGGTTCCCAAAACTTGTACTCATAGAGTTAATAATAGGAAAATAAATGATGAACATGTGATAATTTTGTTTTAACGCATATAGTCGAGGTACGCAAGTTTGCCCAAGTAGCTGATTATTAAAATACATATATACTTTAAAATTGTTAATTTTTCATGAATACTAAAATTATTTTGGAGTAAATGTGCTTAACTGTAACTGGTATATTATGGTTACAAAAAAAATTGGTGCCCCCACAATATCAAATTCCTGGGTCCGCCACTGATGGGACAGTGTCAGCTCCATATATTTTGAGTGATTGTTAACAAGATTGTTCCCTTACGTTGCTATGAGTCTTTCTTTTTTTTCCTTTTAACTAGGACACAAATACTCTTCTCATGATCATGGTTTTCCGCTTAATCTTTTGAATTTAGCAAAAAGGATTGGCCAAGTGTTCCTCAAATCTTAGTTTGAAGGAATTCTTGCAGTCTGCACTTGTTGTCTACCCACTCGATCTTTCTAATTCAGTGAAGTTTCATTAGGGATAAAGGTTACGAGCCCTGGTTTCTAACTGTTGTAGTAAATAATTTCTCATTTTAAGCTGTTTACAGACTGCTGACAACATAGCTTAGGATGGACTGATAGTAGCGAAATAGGCTTTGTCTGTGGATAAGATGTGGTGCATTGATACCAAAATATGAGAGATATTTTCATGTTCGGCGGTGTATTTATTGGAGAGAGTTTTGGTAAAACTCTCACCGTTGTTGAACATGTTAGGATTTATTTTGGTAGTTCATTAAATGTTACATGAGAACTCAATTGTGGATGTTCAGGATTTATTTTGGTAGTTCATAAAATGTTACACGAGAACTCAATTGTGGATGTTCAGATAACTTTTGTCCCATCGTAACTAGAATGTCCACACAAAAGGAAACCCGTCACCATGTGTATTTCAAGTTCATCTCTTAGTTAAGTTTTTCCTAGTAAACTTGAATCTGATTAATTGTTCAGATTTTCTCCGGTCAAAACATGTAAATTTGCCGCAAATAAAAGGTCCTATGAGAACACAGGCGGATGGCAAGCTATTGGTAGTGGATCCGACTAGAGCATTTCAGCAATTTTAGTATTATTATAATCGATTCTAGGGTTTCCAATGGTGATGATGTGTTTGATCATGCTATGCATATTTCCCTCATGATTGTTTGTTAACCTGTCGCAGTCTCTCAAATTTACAGTTGTTTTTGCCTTGTCATCTAAATTGATATTTAACAGAGTTCCTCAACCACTTCTCGTCTCATTTTCCTTGCAGTGCTCTCATGACTGGATTTTATCTCTACAAGATTGCCACAGGCGGAAATCATATCCCTCCTAAGACTGAGTGATGGTTATTGTATTTGGTTTTCTTATGCAAATTCCACGCTGCATGTACCAGTCTAAGATTTTTTTTTATGCTTTTTGGGATAGCTTAGGTTCTGAGCTAAAAGAGTATTGTGGAAAGAGTTACATTTGGCTTCAGAAGGTAACGAACCTGATATATAGCATAACTAGTTGCGTTTTGATGAATCAGTTGAACGAGATTGGTGATCGAATGCAGGTTGTATCAGACTCCTTGGCTAAATCATTAATTCACTATCTACTATGGCTTGTCTTCGCGTCTTTCTGTAAATGATAACTGCATTCCGTGATCATCTTTTTAAGATCCTTTCACTACTTGTTATTTCGAGTTGTTCAACTAAAGTGATCATGCGTATCCAAAAGTGCAAATATAAGTGGTTTTAGGGGCTGTTTTCCTGGTGTTCCGCTGCCCCTCGCCGGAAAAAAGGGGAAGGACATGGCTGTTTTCCTGGTGTTCCGCAGCCCCTCGCGGGAAAAAGGGGAAGGACATGGCTGTTTTAGGAAGGACCATATCTGATTAAGTGGTTTTAGGGGCTTTTTTACTAGGACACAGAGACTTCTTGCATGGTACTGCATTTCAAGTGTTCATGTAGCATTTTTCCAATTATAATGTCTGCTGTATATATAGATATGCCGTTATTGGTTAATTCTCCAGACCAGGAACCTTTTATCTGATAAGTATCTAGTTGTTCATCAAGAAAATTGGTGTTATTTTTTAATTAAAAAATGAATCACTTGTGTGAACAATGTTCCAATTTTTTTCATGCCAAATTAAAGAACTAAGACCCCGTTCGTTTAAGTTTTGGATTTTGAATTCTAATCATTGTCTTACTTCTATCCAATTATTACTCTCTCATTTTTCTCTCTATCTCTCTTCAATTATTATTATTTTTAATTATTACTTTATTTCTCTTTACACTCTCATTACCTATAAATTCAAAATACCAAAATGAACGGAGTCTAATTGATCTTGTTATTTCAGGACAAAAGAATTGAAAAATTATACATGAGAGCCCTTTTTTTAGTTAATTCAAAAAATGCCACAACTATTCGCAACCAATGTTGTCAATTCCGTACTATTATTGGCCAGTACGTATTGCACCGGACATAAAACGGCACACATAAGTAGGTGTTCTGTACCACCCCAAATGACGGCCTGTATTGGTCGATACCGGGCGTATCGGCCTGTACCGAACGATACCCGACTTGCACTAGAATCTTGGCTGAGACAAAAAAGAATTGGTTTTTTTTCTTTTGCTTAAAAAATGCTTGAAATTTAAGATACTCAACAAAACTTAGAGTCTTTAATATATTAATCATCTTAATTTGATATTGGGAGTAATTTTAACTTATATCAAAGTGTTACGGAGTAGAATTTATTTTATACCTCTCATTTGAGTTTTTTTGGTTTTTTGTACATATATTAATGCCATGTTCTCTTTACAATTCAAAAAGAATTTTTCAAACAATTCTCCCTAAATTCCTCCTACTTTCAACATTTCTCTCTTTATTTCTCTCCACTTATTGCCCCTACTATTTTTCAAAAAAAAAAATTCAAACACCAATCCGAACAAAGCATAAAACTATATAAAATATTGGTTATGGTCAATCCAGAGCAGTAATGAGATATACACCCATACCGGTACGTAGGCCAAGGCGTTTGTAGAAGAAAATCTTTTTCATCTATACATTGGCATTGGCGCAACTAATGCTATTGAGCCAGTGCGCTAGTCATATTAGCACTAGTTGCATGCACCAATGTTTTGAATTCCGTACAGTACTGTATCGACCGATATGTAATGGTATTGCCCAAATCCGGTACCTTACGTCTCTAATTTCGTTCTGGCTCAAATACCGACCTGTATCAAACTGTACCAGACTATTTTTAAATTTTTTTTTTTTCCTTTTAATACCGGACAAATACCAGACTACATTGTCCTAAATATATACAGTTGAGTTGAGGGAAGATGAGGGGGACTGCGGTCCAAAACCTTCTAATAAGTTGTTTTAATTCCTGAATCCTATGTTCTTTAAGCAGGCGCTCATAAGGTTTGGGACGATCTTATCATTGATGGGTGGGCTGGATAGAAGTTATTGAAGAAATTTAAAGGATTGAAATGAAAGCTCACTTGAAAGCAGTGGGAGTAAATCTAATTTTGGATGCGAGACTAATTAAATCGAAGCTTTTCTTTTTATAACCGGGTGCTCGGGCCAACTTGCGCGCATTTGATATATAGCATAACTAGTTGCGTTTTGATGAATCAGTTGAACGAGATAGATTGGTGATCGAATGCAGGTTGTATCAAACGTACTCCTTGGCTAAATCATTTTTCTTCAGAACCATATATAGCCCATAGGGGCATGTTTAATTCACTATCTACTATGGCTTGTCTTCCCGTCTTTCTGTAAATGATAACTGCATTCCATGATCATCTTTTTAAGATCCTTTCACTACTTATTTCGAGTTGTTCAACTAATTTAAAAATAACACCTCTTTTCATCAATTTTATTTTTTAATTGAAAAATAAACACGTAAGCTATCTATTTATTCAGGAGAATGGTAGAAAAATACAGAGCAAAGAAAAATGATCTCTATATAGTTTTCATAGACTTAGAAAGGCTTATGATAGGGTGCCTAGAGACATCATATAGTGGGTTTTGGAGAGAAAGAGAATGACCAAAGGGTATATCGAGGTGATTATAGAGACATGTATGAAGATGTTGTCACTACCATTCGATCACCAGTAGGGGAAACAAGTGAATTTTCAATCACTATAGGATTGCATCATGGGTCAGCCTTAAACCCGTACCTTTTTGCCTTAATTATGGATGAATTGACTAGACAATTTCAGGAGGATATCCCATGGTGTATGATATTTGTAGATGATATTGTCTTCGTAGATGAAACCGTTATAAGTGTTAACACAAAACTAGAAATTTGGAGTGAAGCATTAGAGTCAAAGGGTTTTCGGATAAGTAAGAGTAAAACTGAGTATATGATGTGCAAGTTTAGTGGTATCAGCAGTTCGCACGAAAAAAGAGTGATGATCCAAGACTAGAAGATACCTAAGTGTGATCATTTTAGGTACTTAGGCTCAATTATTAGTAGAGATGGGGAGATTGCTGATGATGTGACACATAGGATCCAAGTGGGGTAGCTCAAGTGGAGAAGCGCTACTGGTATACTGTGTGACAAGATGGTACCTATAAAATTGAAGATTTTTTTTTATAAAATTGCCATCAGACCAGCGATGCTTTACGGGATAGAATGTTGGCCTATTAAGAAACAACATCTGAACAAGATGAGTGTAACAGAAATGAGAATGTTGAGGTGGATGTATGGTAAGACTAGACGAGACAGGATTAGAAATGAAACGGTTCATGAGATGGTAGGTGTAGCACCCATAAAAGAGAAGTTGAGGGAAAATAGGCTAAGGTGGTTTGGACATGTTTACTGTAGACCAGGAGATGCAGTAGTTAAGAGAGCGGATATAATAGTTTTGGGTAGCAATGCTACTGGGAGGGGTAGACCTAAATTGACATTAGATGCTGTGGTACGCAACGATACGAGTATAGTAGATTTATGTGAGCAAGTAGTAATTGACAAAGCTCAATGGAGGAAAATGATGCATGTAGCCGACCCCAAGTAAGGGACATAATGCTCGGTTTAATTTGGTAATTGAAAAATAAATTAATTGTGTATACAATGTTCCAATTTTTTTTCACTCTAAATTAAAGAACTAATTGATCTCTTTAATTCGGTACAAATGAATTGAAAAATTATACACGAGATCGCCTTTATTGTTTGTTAATTCAAAAAATAGCACGACTATTCGCAACGGAGCAAAACGGAAGAATTATAAGCCGATGCGTTTATAGATGAACATCTTCTTCATCAAAGCAAAGCTGTAAGAAGTAAAAGAACAAAGGGATTAATCATTGGCCAATGCGTTTGTAGAAAGAAAATCTTTTTCATCTATATATTGGTGCATTGGCTCAACTAATGCTATTGACCAGTACGCTAGTCAATAGCATTAGTTGTGTAAATCAAGGTTTTGAATCTTGTACCATACCAGCCAGTATGTACTGGTATTGTCCAAATGTAGTGTCCTATGCCTTTAATTTCGTTCCGGCTCAAATACCAATCTGTACCGACCAAAATCGGACTGACCAAATTACTTATAAATTTTTTTTTTCTTCTAGTACCGGACAAGTATCAGTCTACATTTTATTTTCTTTTAATAAAGGTGTACATTATACTAAACAAATAGCAGTCTACTTTTTATTTTCTTTTGATAAAGGTATATATTATACTAATAAATTCTTTTAAAAGGGAAAATAACACTAATAGCGATAAATCTGAAACGGTACTCGTTATCTCACTGGTACCGGTATGTACAGTACCAATAAAAAATCCGATACTCTAATCGGTATAGTATTCAGAACTTTGGCTTGAACAATGAACCAATATTTTGTTTCTAACACAAGTTGACTTATACGTTCCATCCCGGGGATGACTCGTGAAGGAATAATTCAGCTGCAGCCTAGCTATTGACAGCTCAGCTCCATACATATTTTTGTCAGAGAACAACTTGAATGAATTGCAACATGTAATGTTATCTATTTGTTCATACTGATCTCATCGAAAGTCTATCGTAAAAAATTGTGTTATGTTTTGGACTAAAAAATAAATCACTCTAGGATAAAAATCAGATGAAGCTTTTCAATTCGCACAATTGAGGTCTATAATTCGTTGCGAGAAAATTAAAATTAACATCTGCGAAAGCGCTTTCTTTGGTTTATTCAAAACAAGACGTACACGAGTTTTCGTAATAAATTATTCTGAAAGGAACGGAGTAAACCAATTCTCCAATATTCCTAGAGTACTAGTCGTTAAGAACGTACTGATTATCTTGAGAGTTGTTAACTACTAGTACTAGCGAAACATGAGTACTTCTTGTAAATTTCTTCTTCTTCTTCTTGTGCTTTTTGGTGCTCTTGTTTGCATTGGAGTTGGAGCTCAACCTATATACTACTGATGATATCTAACTGCAGTTGCAAGTCTGGCAGCTTCTCTTGAAGTTACAACTGATCAAGCTGCAATTGAGGCTGACGTTTTAGCTGATGCTATTGTTCACCTTCCAATTGGAGGAAATAATTAGAGAGAGAGAGAGAGAGAGAGAGAGAGAGAGAGAGAGAGATCTTTCTCTAATCGCATGCTTCTAGTCTTCTACCAATACCTCTCGATCGGCTGTCACATATTGTGTTAACTTTGTTATGCATGTTTTTCATGTGCAAGTGCTTTGGTTTATCATATATAATACCATGAATCTAAATGTAAATGGAGACATAATTAAAGTCAGTTACTAAAAATAAGCCAATTCATGTTTTGCTAATATCACTGGGTTGTCCTCTCTCTCTCTCTCTCTCTCTCTCTCTCTCTCTCAAATTTCTATTACTACTGTCCAAGTATTGATTGAGAAATAAAGTGAAAAGAAGCCAGACGTATGCAAGGGAAAATCACACAATTAGAAATTTCAGTCTGCGATCGAGCACGTAATTTATTCGTCCTTTTGTCCATATTGTCTGTTCCCGTTCAGAATCACGGTCCCGTTCCCTGCCGATAGAAGCTCTTTCTTCTGCTGTCGTAAAATAAGGTGACAATGTGTGAGGGCTTGGCGTACGCCATTTTCTGTTTTATATTACACCTCAGGAAAAATATGGTTTATAGATCCTTATCAATTTGAGAGCTTCTTTTTCTTCGCCTTGGTGTTTGGGCCGGGGTACTGATTGTAACGAAGTCAAATGTATTGGGGAGAGACAGGCTGTAGGGATAGAGGGCTGAGCGATTTCAGCGATCGACCTTGTAGGAAGTCTGGAAGTTGTTAATTAAATTGAAGCTTTTCTTTTTATAACCGGGTGCTCTGGCCAACTTGTGTGCACCTCAACTAATTTTAGAACCTGGAGTAAACTACCGGACAAATCCTCTAGTGGCTCCAAAATTCAGAATGTTTGGCCTTTGTGGGGTTCAAAAATGTAAATCTCATGGAGAACGAATATTTATTAGCTTTCTCATACCCACTTGGCCGAACCCGTCGAGGTTAATCAAATTGAAGCTGCGTAGAAACTAATTGAAGAGTTGGACTTGAAAGCCGAGACTAGCCCTGTGGATGCAGTAGTTGATTTGGAGAGAAGGAAAGTGGCTTGAAAACAATTCAGGAAGCTTAGCAGTGTTTTGAAACGGTCATGGTTGCAGAAATCTAGACTGCAATGGAGTCTCAAAGGTGATTACAACACCGAAAAAAAAGTCGTTCATTGGAGTCCCAGACGGCGGAGGAACTGGATGACATCTATTGAGGTCAATGGGAAAAATCCTAATCTTATCAAGTCGGGTGGGCTTAATCATTTTTCTAATATGTTCTTGGAAGATTGAAAACATAGAACGTTTTTTCCAGAAAATTTTCCTGAGACCATTGACTGTAATATGGAAGGCTTAAAACTGGGTGGATACTAGGATCAGTTTAACCTCGTTTGCATTAAGCAATGTTGCCATTCATGAAAGAGGATAGCTATAATGCAGCTTTTCAGGGAATTCCACTCCAATTGTAAGTTGGCCAAGGGTCAAACAGTAATGTCATTGATTCCAAAGGCGGAAAATCCTGCTAGCCTGAGTGATTACAGACCTATTTAGCTTGGTGGGTTGTGTCTACAAGATCTTGGCTAATTCTTGCAAGAAGATTGAAGCTGGTGCTCCCTAAGTTTTCTTGTTTTATAATTGCAGCTTAAAGGCCTTACTATGCTAATTCGATCAATAGAGCCAAGTAGGAGGGTTTGATTTGGGGTATTACCTTGGGCCAGTCATGTGAGGTTATCTTCAATTCCCTGATCAAGCAGTGGGGTTTGTGTGGATAATGAAGTTGAAGTGGCTAATTGTCGGGTGCATGAGTGCCAACGTCGTTGGTATGCACGAGTCCCATTGTGATGGCGTCGTGCCTTTGTCCCATTTAATCTTTGTACCATTATTTCCAAGATAAAAACTCTTCTTTTGCTGAGA
This sequence comes from Rhododendron vialii, assembly GCF_030253575.1. NCBI lineage: Eukaryota > Viridiplantae > Streptophyta > Magnoliopsida > Ericales > Ericaceae > Rhododendron > Rhododendron vialii. Next base: position 40,995,600 of record NC_080562.1, on the reverse strand, counting down.
AAAAAAAAATGTTTTTCAAAAATTAGAAATCATGTTTGGGTTAAAAGTTAACTTTCATAAATCAGTTGTGTTTGGGGTGGGTAACGAAAAAGGACGGAACAAATAAGTTTTGATTTTGAGATCCTATTCACTAAAAAATAAAAGAGATTCTGCTTTGAAAATTCATAGAGAATTTTCCTCTCTTTTTTCCTTGCTGTTAAATGCATACGTTCAAGAACAAGAGCCACAACAGCAAGGCAAGAAACATTGATTTCACAGGCTGATACCATTAAAGATCGTTTCATCATACATGCACGGTTTCAATGGTATAAGAATGAGGGACAGTGTTTTCTGAAATCCAACTCATTTGAATGACTATTTACAGCACTGATATTGAAATTCATCTCCAAGCCTAGTCAAAATTACAAACAACATCAACCTACATTGAATGATCATTTTTGACAGGTTTCGTACTTCATCGATCAGACACGATGTACATTGACATATACATGATAGAGCAACCTGGTATTGAGACCAAACATTGGTATGACAACTTCTAAACACGAGAACCAAATCAGAATGGCTGTCAACAATCCTTTGGCCTGTCGTATTTTGGTGGCAGAGACGGGCATTGTTCATTCATTTGCGGGTACGGATCCACCGAATTGTATCCAGGTAGTTCCATTTGATACCTCCCTTTAATTTGGCAGAAAGGGAGCTTCATAGTGTCCCCATCGTTGCACCACTTTGGCAGGCGGCTTGAATTGGTTTCAAAAAAATTTAGGGTGTAAGCATCCTTAATCTGCAGTCAGGTCCAGATAAATTATCAGAGCTTTGATCTGTAAATTACTTCACTCGTTTTACAACCCGCTCAACACTTGATGTAACATCCAGATTTAGCCATAACAGTTCAAAATATTATTATTTTTATAATGGTAGAATACACTAATATTTTTTAATCTTCAGGGTACCAATGAGTCAAAAGCAGTGTTCTGCACATGATAACAATTTTCGGTGAAGAACATCCATAACAATTCAATTTAAACTTGGTTCAAATTGCGAGGGTGCAGTCGGAGATCATCCAATTTATAGAACAGCTTCCTCATGGAAATAGACAAATTTTAAAACTACCCGCGTAGTGGATTTACACTTAATCCATTTTCAATCAAAGGTCATTATCTTCTATGCTGTAACTAATGGCGCCATGGAAAGTTGAAACTACTGTTGGCCATACATAACAATTGAATCCAATTTGCCCCATTATATTTAATATAAATAAAATAGTGCAAAGAGAAGGCTCGGTTCGAAGTTTGTTCAAGAATAGTGGCATTTATTTTCTTGACCTTAGAATTCTTCAGTTCTATTTTTTGATGGAGGCAAAGAAGGAATAGGGATATAACTCAGCAGTAGAGTGTCACCGTGATGTGGTGGAAAGCTGAGTTTTTCTATTTTGACTTGCCCCCCAAACAACACCCCCCCCCCCCCCCCCCCCCCCCCCCCGGGATTGAATGAGAATGGATAAGAGGCTCATGGGATTGACGTGAGGGGGTAGGGATAGATATATTTTCTAGGAGCGAACTCCGGGCGAATATGAAGCGCATGGATGCAGGTTATACCTTGGGAATGAAAGAGAATTCCGAATTTGCTTTGTCTACGAACAAGTAAGCTATAAGTCAGATCAAGTAAGTCAGAATATTCATTACAATATTCTCGGGACCTATCGTATATAAATAAATGAAAATATCATATATAAATAAATAAAAATTAGAAATAAATAAATATATCTCTATCTTATACTTACGAGACGAACAAGGAAGCTATAAGGAGAAGAACAAGGAAGCTATAAGTCAGATCAAGTAAGTCAGAATATTCATTACATTCATAACTAACTTACCGTGAACTCGGTAACTTGGATGGAGCTTGCAATTGGATCGAACAATCCAGCTTCCTTGTACATTTCAAGAATTAAAGCAACACATGACGTTGACTTTCCATCACTGTATATCCAATCATCCTGCTCTGGGATCGTCAACAGTTCATCAAAAGATAACCCACGTCTTTCAGTTTCCACAAGAATTTCAGGAAGGGCAAGGTCCTACATAGAACATATAAGTTGCATAAGTACTTAAAATGAAGCTCTATTCCTTGTTAGTACTGCATGGACTTCAGTTACAATTCTAGTTATCGTGCGTGAAGTCAACCAGATCAACACCTGCCAATCTAAACCCAAGAAGTGCAATCGTACAGTTATTTGGTCACTGATAAACGACCCTAGGTATAGATGCTTGATACACCGTTCGTCAATACAAGTGGAAAGGTACAACGGGCAACAAAACAAAGAAAATTCGCTACAGTACCTGAGTCCCAAGTCGCTTGTTCAAGGCTTCATTCCACATATTAGCAGCATAATCAGGTTGTAGGTGGCTCCAAACGGTCATAACAGAAGCAACCTGTGCCATAACGGGTTTGGAAATTAAAAGTAAACGAAAAGACAATTTATTAAGGTAGAGTAGACAACAGAAATAAGTGACAGAAGGATGCAAGCAAATTTTCTTGGTTTTTTCTCCATTGCACCCTGTTTTGGGGTTGTGCAAGGTGTTGTTACCATCATTAAGTGGTAGAGTGGTACTCCATGCTTCGCCTTTCCCAACACTTTACATGCCTTCGGGCATGCGGCGGTAATTGTTAGATGTGAAAAGTTGTTTATTTCATTAACATCATAAGCTCAACTACAAGAATGAATTTCAAGACGAACAATAGACAATAACATCAAACTCTAATAACCGGAAAGTAAGCCATGAAAACATCGAACTCCGAAAGCATAGAAGAGAATCAGATTAATGGCTAACAGAAATGTAGAAATCAATATCATACAAAATATTACTCACTCCGTCCCAATTTAAGTGTCCATTGTGGTTATGCATGCCATTTTCAGTGGCTTATATCTCTCAAGTTCTCAACATATATTATGTTTTATGTTTTTAAAATCATTGTCTTATAGAAATAATTGAGATCTATTAAACAAGATTCATATTACATATTTTTAGCAATATACATTGAGAGATATAAGCAATTGCAAATGGCACGCAGAACGCAGAACTGTAGTGGACACTTAAATTGGGACGGAGGGAGTAGCAAAAAGTACAGCATCCAAAATATGAACGGCCATAAAAATGCAGTACCACATGAGCATCCAAAGGTGGTGGAAAGTTCCCGCCAATAGTGTCTATCCAGCTGAATATCATGTTATGATAACCATAAGGCTTGTCCGACATGCTTAGTGCATACTCCCAGGCGGCAGTCTCATTAAACTTGGCCCGGACATCAGGATGTAAAGGAAGCAATGCAATATGTGGGTTGGAATCATCCGTGGTAAGCTCAAAGTTCCACCATTCATCCCACGGCAAAACAGCAATAACATCTTGGCCCTAAAATCATGAGAAACAACAGTTTTACATTAGCTCCAAGCCATACTTCCTTTGAAGATCTACAATCCTTTGGTTACAGTAATACACGAACCCAAATGATGTACGAAAACTTCAAAATAACACTACACAATACGCTCATCTAAAGAAATAGAATGTCTACAATGTAACAAATACGGAGCTAAATACTTACGGAGTATTTTGTATAAGCTTATACCACAAGTGTAGCCACTACAAACCACAAGTAACATACCTAGGAAATGGACAGGGTCAATAAATATCATGTTGGAGCGAGGACATTATTGAAAGGAAAAGGTTTAAGAAAGTCATGGACGCGATGAGAGTGAACAGCTCAATCCAGAAAATAACAACCAAGTGAGAAGAAATTACTGAATAAGAAAAAAGCCAACTCCAAATTACATTTCTCATCCCTCTGTCATCAATCTGCAATTCTTCATATTTGGAACGAATTCTTTACCTTTTTTGCAATCATAAATTTTAGAAATTAACTTCTGATGGGAGTTTAAGTATCAGGTTACAAAAGAGATTGAATCAAGGCATCTATTGGGCATTACCTCCTCATTTTCATGTCCAGATTCTGCAACCCATAGTTTTCCTTCAGAATCTTTTAAGCAAACAGCGGTATGACCAGCATAAGCTCCAGTGACCCACTTCTCTAGAGTCTCAAAACCGCCCCATCGGCCCCGGATTTTGGATATTGCAAGGAAATCTCCAGAGTGAATATCATCAACGCTAACATTTGTAAACCACGGCTGAGGTCTTTCTACAAAGGAGGCCCCCATGTGATTTTGGAGAAATGCAAGATTTGAGTTCTCACCCCATCCTGTATTTGTGAATAAGGGGAAAACATCCCAGAGAGCTCGAAGGGTTCCCAGCATTCCCGCTTCCATGAGAAAAATAGAAATGCCATTATGTTTAACCTGTTCACATAGGAATGTGACGATATCATGTATAAAGAAATGGATGCTTCAAGAGACGCAGAGGCAGCAATATTCTGAATAGCGGAAAGTAGTAGCAACTCACATATTCGTACTCAGCTTTTCCTTCCCACTCCTTGAACTCGAGGGTATGTTCACGTGTTAAAAAATAGTAGTCCCATGTCACACGGTATGGAGTTGCGAAGACATAAAGATCCATACATGTCCAACTATGGGCACTGCTAACCTAAAGAAGAAGAGATACAATTAATTGGAATAATAGTGCAATTAATTAAGCATAAAATTGATAGTAATGGAGAATCTATATCACAAATTGCAATGCACTTAGAAAACCATCATGGCTCTTAGAAGAGGGAGAAGGCTAATGTTACAATCAAAGCTAACCTGTTATGGATTGAACAGTTCAGCCAGTAAAATGCAATAATATACATCCCTTCAATCTAACTCCAACCCCATTTACTCTTGAATTGGGAAAAACAAAAAACCAAATGCTCAAACAACTAAAAAAGGAAGAACCAAATATGTACTTGTCAGCAAAGTTGTTTCTTTTCAAAGACAGACAATTCTTCTTCCTTTACACACAACGTAACAACTAACAAGTGGGTCGTCGATTCAGCTGTGGCTGAACAACCCAATCTTCTAACAAACTGTTCAAATCAGTTTATCACTATAAGTATTCTCTATCTCAAAACAAACAAGTTACTTTTTTAACCCATCATTGTTGTTAGCATAATATTCAGATAACATCGTATTACCATATGTTGTAGGTTTCATTATCACGCTTCCTGTTTAGAGTAGGTTAATATTCATGTTTTCTAGTCGATCTAGGTTTTCTCGTTATGCATTTTGCATTTTACTTCAATGGGGTTTCTTGGTCACCAAGTTTTGTGCAAACATAAAAGTATGCTAGAGCTACATTTTGATAGACGAATGACAGCTAGTTTCTTGGCAATTTTTGTTCAAACATGGTATCAGCAGTGGCTGAGCTGAGCCAAGATCAATGGGGCATGTGCCCCCCACTGCCATTTTTTAGGTGGGTGGAGCTAAGCTAAGACCACTGGGGCCATTTTTTAGGTGAGTTAACAAAATAACACTCCACAGAAGCCTAAACTTCTCATTTGTTTCTAACGCCGTAAGACACAAGCCACCACCGTATCGTCAACAATCATCATCTAAACTTCTCATTTGTTTCTAACGCCGTAAGACACAAGCCACCACCGTATCGTCAACAATCATCAACAACTTGTGGGCGTGCGGGTTGTTCTCGGAACTCTTGTTTCATAGTGCCCCCACTAATACATATTCCTGCCTGCGCCACTAGGTATCAGAGCCTATAATACTTGTAATGACTAACAACATTTGTATTGATGTAGCATAAACTTCAAGCCAAGCAGAAACATCACCAAACTTCGAAAACCCTAGTACCCAATCCTCAAACATAAAAGTGTGCTAGGGTTATGTTTTTATAGACGAATGATAGCAAGTTTCTTGGCAATTTTTGTTCTCACATGGTATCAGAGCCTAGAATACTTGTATCGACTAACAGCACTATTATAGATATAGCATAAACTTCAAGCCAAGCAGCAACATCAGAAAAATTGGAAAACCCTAGCACGCAATCCTCAAATATCAACAAAAATCAACACTAAACCATCACTAATCACCAAACAAAACAACTCCGCCCCCGCCCCTCCCAAAAAAAAAAAAAACTAATTAAAGGACCTTGATATGAAGAGTGCCTCCACCAAACTCACTCCCGCTTTTGTTGTGAAACTCCATCCAAGCCCTGTTCTTGTAAAAGCAAGCCCCTTTCCACTCCAAGCTGCCGTTCGGGGACGAGACGGCGCCGACGAAGCTCGGCAAGATGTCGACGGGGCTGCGGAGAGAACTGAGGATAGGCCACGAGATCGGTCGAGGCAAAAAGGGTAGTACATCTTTCGGACGAAACGGCAGTTTCAGACCGTGTGCGTGTACCCGTGAGGTGGGTAGTAGAAGTGGTACTGTGAGGAGGGTGAAGAGGAGGAGAGAGAAGAGAGGAGGTGGCATGGTGGTGGAGGGAAGTGATTGTGATGAGAGAGAGGGGTTCTATCGAGAGAGAGAGAGAGAGAGAGAGAGAGAGAGAGGTTGTTCTCTCTCCTCCGGTGGCCCGGCAGCGGTACGAGCTTTGTACTTCGTCCTGGAATATTCCATCAGCTGAAGAATTATTTTTTTGTTTCTATTTAAAAACACTTACTTTTGTGTTAAATTTTCGTAGATTATTTATTTGAGCGAAATTTAAAAATTCAGAAAATAGGAACCAAAAGTGAAAAAAGTTTAGAAAAGACAATAATAATCTAAAATATAAATACAACAATAATCTAAAATATACTGTTTTGGTTTATTTTTGAGTGCTTGATACACTCCATGAAAACAAAACATAAAAATGTTTATGAAAAACATATCAAAAGCTCATATTCACAAAACACATATCAGATTCACAGTGATGTGAATCTGAGCTATTGATTTGTGTTTCATGAACATTTTCACGTTTTTGTTTTTATGTTTCTTAATGCTTTCCTTATTTTTGTCCTTAATGAACTAATTTATATATTTCAATCATATTTTTTTACATTTTATAGTATACTCATCAAGATACTAATAATTAAACAACAAAGAACTGAGGCAAAACAAATAGAAGCAAAGATTTTAGAAAAAAAAAAAAGCAAAAAAATACTTTATAAAAAATTATTAAGTCAAATCAAGCCTTTTCCATTGCTTCTCCATTTTCTTTTTTCTTTTTTTATTATCGAAATTCTTGTGCGATTTTTTGCTTTTGAGAATTAAATTATTGGTAACGGCAACATTTGTTTGGATTATAAGACATGGAAGCTAAATGTTTTTTTTTTTATAAAAATAAACATTCAGCTATGTTACTTCACATGTCCGTCAAGAACTAAAGTTTTCATCTACGTCAAGATCAAAGTTCTACCTCACTCTCACAACATGTCTTGCGAGCTAATGTGTACTATCAAATTATCAATTAGCAAATGATTATTAATAAGAGAAATGATTTTGCACTCCACTTTTTTTTTTTACAATTTGTACTTTCAATTTTTGTGTACGAGTGTTTTTATTGTGTCTAATTTGAAGCATTTCAAGATCTAGATTGCAATCAATAATCTCTGATATACGGTTTGTACATGACTCTGTTTAGCTACGTTTGAACAGTTCTTCCATGTGGTTACATCCATCAAGAAAAACATCAGTGGCCCTACTATTACAACATGAGAAAAAAAAAATTACGGTGGAACCGTGAATATATTTTAAAGCGCTCAATCGCGCATATTCAAAAGTGTTTTGGACGGTCCGAATTTTAAAAAATTATTCGTTAAAAGAGTTTCTAACGAATAATTTTCTTAAAGTTCGGACTATTGATTGTCGGAACGGACGACGGAGTATCTCTCTTACAACGTACCATATTTCAACTGTTGAAGTCCTAAAGGAAGATGAAGTTTTTAAATATCTATTTTCAGATCTCATTCCAGGCTTATGATGCTATTGTTAAAGAAGTGAACATTCCTCGCCACCTCTTTCCGGATGCTTTCTCAACAAGAATATCCCTTGTTAAAGTGGGATGCATTTTTCGTGAAAAAAAGAATGGGTATACCATAATGTTTTAAGTCATGAGCGCGATGGTAAAAACGTATTTCGACAACATTTTACATTATTGGAATTCGTGAAAGCGAGAATTGAGAGCGTAAATGTAAAGCAATACAATAGTTAAAAAAAAAAAAACAAAATCTTATTGAATAATTATGTGACTAAGGTTATAGCTCGCCACAAACATTCGTTTCCGACCCATCTGAACAGAGAGTAGAAAAAATATTTAGCCCCTGTTCCACATAGTTTTTTTGGGGGGATTTTTTATTGGGAGACTTAAATATTCGTCTTCAGACCCTAACCGACTTATTTTTCCATCCTGATCAGTTTGAATATTTATGTTTTCATCCCCACTCTGTTTTAATCACAATAGTGGAGTAATACTTTGGGTATCATATACTCCTATATGGCACCGAATTTTGGGACGGAAACTTAACACCCCTGTAGTCCCACCGTATATTTTCTGAACTTTGGCTTGTCCTCCCTATTTTCATCAGAAGATGAGTCAAAGCTCATGAAACCATCAGAGGAATCCCCCTCCTCAGACTCTGTTTCAAACAAACAATTATAGGAGATATCTTCAAAGTACCTTTCTTTTTTTTTTCTGCCTCACACCACACCACTCTTTGTCTTTATCCACATTGACATCAAACAAGGCATCATCATCTTCACTCAAATCATAAATGTCTATGAAAACATCAGGATTAGATTCTAAATCATGATAAACAGGTCTTCTTCTAGCATGTCTTCTTCTAATGGTGGGTGGTGGTTCATAGGTGGGAGGTGGTTCAATGGTGGGTGGTGGGTTTGGTCTACCGAAAGAAGATATGTGAGTTATCAAATTCACAAAATTATAGTTGTCTTGTGAAAATGGTCCACATATCCATTCCGAACTAGTGATATCAATATTTAGTAGTCCATCTTCCTCATACACATTGGCATTGTGTTCAACACTAGTGGGACCCAGAGTCGTCCCTAACTTTTTGGGCTTAAAGCCGAAAATTAAAAATATGGCCTATTTTGTTGGACGATAAGAATGGATAAAAAAGTAGGAGGGACTCTTACAATTTAGAATTTTTTTGAAGGCCTAAAGAGGCTGCAACACTTAGAGCATCTCCAACCCTTGACATCAAATTGGGGATGTCAATTTTTTTTTGAAGGCTGATGTGGCATTTTGGCATCTCCAATTTGATATCAAAACCTCCTCTCCAATCCTTATGTCAAATTCTATTTATTTGACATCAAATTATCCCTTTCCAACCCTTATGTCAAAATACAAATGGTCATTTTTTGAAATTTGGCATGGAGGAGGGAGGTTGTCAAAGTTGATATGAGAATGCTTGCATTCAAATCCACGTAGGAATTGGCATCAAAGAAGGCTGTTGGATTGGATTGAATTTTGGTGTCAAATTTTACCGTTAACATGTCCACGTAGGATTTAACATCTCCCATTGGAAATGCTCTTATTTTAACTTAGGGCCGGCTCTGGTGGGACCTGCCAAATTACTCTCATACACTTCCACCAAATCATTTCTAAGGCTTTGAACCATGGTTGTGACATCACCATCAGTTTGGATCTTCTTCTTTTTTGAAATTCCAATTTGGATCTTCTTAAAAATCTATTTTTCATCTAAACCAAAAACCTAGTAGAAGAGAGCTAATTCTTCCATGCACATACCCAACTTCCTTAGACATTGGGGCGGTTTGGCAGCCTCATTTTCACATTTTCTGTTTCCCATTTTCTCATTTTGGCTATTTGGCTGAGAAACAAATAACTCATTCCATGAGAATGGTTTTAAGAATTGAAGAAAGGAGAAGAGAAGTGAAAAAGAGGTCTGGAGGAGCTTTTCCCATTTTCGGTTTCCCATTCTCGTTCAAAAGGCATACGGAAATACCACCTTACCCTCTCTGTTTCACCATAATCCACCAAAACCCCACCCTCATGAACGTTATCCTCTCTCACCTGTTCGAAACAATGAAAATATTTTAGTTAAAAATAGTTTGAGAATTTTAATAAATGAAGAATAAAGCAATTGCAAAATAAAATTTCAAAAAATTGATTAATACATTTTTTATACACATTATACACCATTATTAATAACCAAGGGCAACATAGTAAAAAATCAACTCATAATTCATTTTCAATCCATATCTCCCAAACACTATTCATGTTGCAAAATGCATTATGCATATATCATTCAAACATTCTACCAAATACAAAATACATTCTGACCATAATTCAAAAAGTCAAAAAGTTGAAAATGAAAAGTCAAAAAGTAAGTTCACAAATACTCCCATTGATTGGAAGTCGGTTCTAGATATTCTATCATTATCACAATAATCAATGTAGCTCACAGTACCATCATCATAATACTCTATGATATCCCTAGCTTATATTTCACCATGATTCAACTTAATACTAAAGTACCCAAGACTGAAATCTGCAAAAGTATATAAAAACATACAAACATGCAAAACTATATTTGAATCCGGACCATTAAAAACACTCACCAACGGCTGTGATACGCACTACAAGTCTTGTAGTGCACCCTGGGGTTCGATTGAACCCGTGGTTGAAATTACATCCGCTATAAGGACATCTGCAACCAATACTCTAATACCTCTCAACTTCTTCAAAATTTGGTGGAAAAACCAACTCCAACCTATCTCAACTGCTCTAAAAACCATATGCAGCGACATTTGTATGACCCAGCAAATGTTTGACATGTGGCAGTGGATTCAAATTTGTGTTCTTATTAGGCCTTTCCATTCCAACTTCTTCATTGCTTCAAACCATGCATCCACCAACTAATTACAATTTGATGGCATTAAAGAATTTACTGAAGAGGACTACCATTCTATTCTCAACTAATTAACAACTTCATGCATGAAACTTGTAGTTGATGTTTGGAGCATTGAATGTAGTACTGTGAACACAATCTATCTGCTCTCTAGCTCCCTTTCTCTCTCACACGGAGTTGTCGGATTATAATTGCGTTCGTGCACTATACAATGCGTTCTACCCAAAAAGTACTCCATGCACATCACGACAAAACACAAACACATTCGTAGGACACAATCGAAAAACACGAAAAATCTGATAAGGGCAATATAGGAATCTGGGAATAGTACGAAGTTACTCTATCACCCCTCAAACATACAAGGAGGACAAACCAACTAAGGAACAGCAAAGAGCAACTTCGGGATAAAGGTATGGGGGAGGAAAGGTGATTTGGTCCCTTCTTATTTTTTTTCTGATCCGGAAAAAAAAAATGATAGGGTGACACTTTTTTGATCTCTCTCCATCTGTTGGATTGGAAATGCTGTGTGTTTAAAGTGTAGTTCTTTTGGATCTTCTCTGTGGGCTGAAACTTTTTGTACGTGTTCCCGATCAATTAGGAGACAATTTGGCAACGCTACCAACACAGCTAGCTTTAAATCACAGCTCCGACTAATAACCGCATCCAGAGTTGTTCGTTACATGTGGGCCCACACATATCAGACGGTTCCAAATAAAGTTGTGCACGGAAGTTGTGTTTCTTGACTTATGGAGAATTTTTTTTTTTTTAATTACTCCCTCCTTTCCTATTTATGAGTCCCTTTTCAGGAATCCAACTATTTTAAAAAGGCTAATTGTTGCATTGACAGAATTTTTAGTTTCCAACTTTGCCCCTAATTATTGCAAGCTTGAGCTTTTTTGATGTTGACTTTTGAAAATGAACATTCATTTTGAAACATCCAAAAAATAAAAGATGAACCCTCAATAGGAATGGAGGGAGTGTCATTCCAGACCCTTCTCACATGCTCACATGATCACATGAAGAGAAAATCATTAGATACTCTAGAAATATTATGTGTCGTTGCCTACGAGATATTTCCATCAACGAGGGACAACAACATTTATAATGTGTGTTATCTCTGGCTAGCAGGCTAGGGATGGCAACGGGGCGGAATATCCAAATCCAAACCCTCCACCCGCTCTCCGAATCCGTGCCGAACTCCAAACGGATATATATTTTAACCCTCCATCCCCGTTCTGAGCGGAGAACGGAGATCCGATCAGATATCCAAAGATCCTAATTATCAACAATAAAAAAAAAGAGAGAGAATTAGGAATCCTTTGTTTTAGAGCAAAAAAGTACTCATACTAGAACCACCAACACCACCATCAGCACCGCCGCCGTAGGCTATCCTCCGACCAGCCATATCTTTGATTCGCCCAAAAAAGGATTCGGGTTTTTTTTTTAGTGACAGTCGTTTTTTGTGTGTGAGATTTGGGGGTAATTCAAAGTTTTTTTTTTTGGGTAAGGAGGGGTAATTCAAAGCTTGTGAAGGAAGAAGCAGGTGATGATGATTTCATTGATGTGGGAAGTGTGGGAACAACGGCTGTTGTTCGACCTGGGGGCTGTTGTTCGACCTGGGGGGGGGAGTAGTGGTTGGTTTTATTCGACTGAAGTGGAGCGCAGGAGGCGGAGGGGCTGGGGTGGGATTTGGTAATGACCCCCTAAAATGAAATCTATATATATAGTCGGTATCCCACATGCAAAGATTAATTGTCACTGCATCATTGGTCGAGAATAGTGAATCTTTGATTATTTTAGCTACTACTACAAAAGCCCAACTTTTTCAAACATTTAAAGATTTTTTATACAATAATATCATGCGAAATTACCACATGGTACGCTGGGAGTAATTTTGTTTGAATGGATTGGAATTTAGACTGGATTGGCAAAGGTTACCCACACACTAGTGGAATTTGGACTGGATTGGCAAAGGTTACCCACACACAAACTCTCTCACTCTATTTTCTTCCATAACAATCTAATGGGAAGGAGAGAAATTTATTTACGGATCCGCCGTGAACAAGTTTTTCGTAGATTCGTGCAATTACAGCCGTCCGTTTCCGCAATCAATGGTTGATATTGTCTTTTAATCTTGACCGATCAAAATTGATTTTTAATCCAAACCGTTCAAAAATACTTTGGACGCACACAATTGGATTCTGTAAACCCATTATCACTATATTCTCCATAAAAAGATATTCTCAATTGGAAGACGGAAAGGTAGTGTAGCTTTTTGAAGGGAATGAAAGTGTGTATGTGCACGTACCATTTTGGTGGGAATGAAAGTGTGTTTTGGCGGGGTTAGATTACTAGCAGGGAGCAAAGGGGTCACCATAGAGGGGTCAAAACAGAGGGCTTTTGGAGTGGCGAAAAAGCTGGTCCACGTGGCAAAAGTATAGCCGGAGATATCAATGTGAATGGGCTGATTTAATCTCAGCCATACATTAAAGGATACTGGACTGTACAATATTGGAGGTGAGCCAAACCCGTAGTCTGAATCTCTTGTTGTTAATTATGCATGTTTCTTACACTTTACTATTCCAGCAAACACTATATATATCTGCAGTCCCCCATGTCCATTCACATACAAGAACTCTCCTCTCCTGATCCCAAGTTTCTCTTATTTTGGAAATCACTTGCTTCACAGTTATCATCCTCTACTAAAAGCCACCACCAAACTCAAAAGCCAACTAGTCATGGAACCATCACCGCGGCTCACAACACCCCCACCACCGCTCCCACCACCCACATCCACTTATGATGACCACCGTGACACAGTCGATGACTCAAGCCTGCAATCAACATGGTACCACCGCGCTTGGGTGGCTAGCGGGTGTATCACCGTTGCTATCTCTCTAGTAAAATGCATAACCGCTGCAATCGATTCGCGCACCTGGCTCCAACCCATTATAGCTGGATGGTTGGGGTACCTACTTGCGGATCTCAGTAGCGGAGTCTACCACTGGGCGATCGATAACTACGGTAGCGCCTCAACCCCAATTTTCGGTTTCCAGATAGAATCATTTCAATACCACCATGAATCCCCATGGACATTAACTCGGAGCCAATTTGCGCACAATATCCACAAACTCGCACGAGGCATAACCTTTGCTGTCCTTCCATTAGACCTTTTCTGCAACGGTCCGTTTCTACACGGATTCGTCGCCCTGTATTCGGGCTGCATTATGTTTAGCCAGCACTTCCATTATTGGGCCCACGACACCAAGAGCCGGCTCCCTCGGCTTGTGGTGGCGTTGCAAGACGCGGGGTTACTGTTGTCTCGATCGCAGCACGGGGTGCACCACCGGCCTCCGTACAACAAAAACTACTGCATTGTGAGCGGAGTGTGGAATGAGCTTTTGAGTGCGTACAAAGTGTTTGAAACGTTGGAGACGTTTCTGTTTTTAAAGCTTGGTGTGCGACCTCGGTCTGGGAATGAGCCCAAGAGTGCATGGGTGGACCCAAAAGGAGATTGAAACCCCCCTTCTCAAATGATGCTTCTACTGTATGATTTATCTATAAATATTAACCAATAAAGATTTGAGTTTGTGGATAATCTCTTATCCAATAAAGATTTGAATTTGTCGATACTCTCTTATCCATAAGATTGGTCAAGATGGGCAGCTCAAACCTAGACTCTTTCGTCTAGTCCAAAATAAGGAGTACGGACAATCCATGTCCTTTCCTTGTAGGACCAGCAATATGGAAGAGATAAAGTAGTGTCTTTTCTTTACTCAAAAAAAAAAAATGCGCTATGTAAGAATAGTTCGCAAATAAAGATGGGAATGTGAATTCCAGATTCCAATCACCGTTAGCCCAAGTGAAGCTTAATCATGCTTTCTTAATCTCTTGTTCTAAATGTAGTCGTGAAAGTGTTATGTCCATCCAAATTCAGAAAAAATAAAGATAATTCTCACTAGACTAAACGAACATAAAATCCCAAGAGATTAAATGAAACAAACGAGTACTTGATGTTTTTGACGAGATCTAAAGCATTAAAAAGTTTTGATGATCAAAGTGGGTGTAAAGGGTCTACAAATAGACAAGCTGAACGGTCTAGTTTCTAAAACGGGACGGGAGAGAATCTCAGTTGTTTTTATATAGCGGCCTGCCGTGAAAACTTTTCCTCTCGGAAGTCAGAACCAGAACCGAACAAGTAGGTTTCTCCAATGGAAGATTTTCCCTGTCATGACAACGGAAAAGACTACAATACACACCCCTTATATAGGTGTGTATCATATGCACCCCCTAAAATATTATAAATTATAGAGAAAATGTTACGAATCGTATTGCTAAAAAGTTACGAATCGTATAAAGGTTACGAGATACACCAAAATGTTATGAGTCATAATGAAAATGTTACGAATCTTACTGCTGAAAGGTTATGAATTCTAGAACAAAAGTTACGAAACACACTAAAATGTTATAAATGAACCATAAAATAGGTGCATATGGTACGCTCTTTTAAAGGATGTGTATTGTAGACTTTTCCCATGACAATTGGCATGTATAATGGAACATATCCATTTTGCATCATCATCCTGGATGCCTCCTGGTGATGAATTCACGTTCTATTCATCGCTTGAGTTTTGACCTTAGATCAATTCCAAACGTCAAACCAACATCCAATATTATTTCAATTTTAAGACAGCTCGCAAATTCGTTAAGCTACGTTAGGCCAAACTTCAGCTAATTTTTTGGTAGACTGAAAGTAATTGGGCACAGATTTATGACAAACGATCCTCCCCCGTTTTTATCTTCTAGTTTGTTTTCATTGGAAAGCATGGGTGAGACCAGTATTTTACCGTCTGCAAAGGAATTAAATTTTAACTAATGAGTGTAGCTCAATTAGCCAGAATTCCTATCCTTTAAAGGTCAAGATTTCGATTCTTTATTCTTGCGTGAATGTTTTGTATATTTGGACGCATTTTAGTCTTAAGAAAGATATTGTTGAATTTTCCTGCCAAGTAAACACAAAACATACACATGTTTGATGAGAATAACAATCGTGAATAAGTTGTTCACGGAGTCGCGCAATCACACTCATCCGTTTCGACAATCAATGGTTGAGATATGTTTTTAAACTTTGACCGATAATAATTTATTTTTAATCCAGACCATCAAAAATACTTTTGGATACGCAAAATTGGGCCCTTTTATTCCCTCCATGTTGGATATTCCTGTGTATGCCAAATGAACACATACGCCACTTGACAGCCGAGGATCAGTGCTCCATTTTCGAGGTCCACTGTCCGTGGCCTTACAAATTGTGTGGCTCTGGCACCTATCCATTACAAGCCCCTAGCGACGTTACTTTACCCACGCAACCTATGTTAACACCACAAGATTGCCCCTCTTTTCTTCTTTTTTCGACGGTCAGGACTGTCGAGGTTAACTTACGCGCGTCTTGACTAATTTCCATCCTGATTCAGTCAAAAACAGGTCATTCAAGCTGAGACTAAAAAAATTCACAAAAAAATTATTTTCTTGCGATTTGACGCCAAGAACTGAACTCTAAGTAATTGAGCAGGGAGCAAACCCACCCGCTAACCCATGCGGCTGTCCGGCCCCTCCCTCAATCTCTCTAACACACAAGTGAATGGTCATCAAAAGGGTCTAATATGTACTCTATATAATCACAACCTCCGAATAAACCCAAGTTTGTTAGGAGACTGCAAATTCATTTGTTTCTTGCTCTTAGTCTGGCAAGAAACGTACTTCATCAGCCCAAGTTTCTTACTCTTAGCTTGGCCATTACTTTGCTTCAATGTCCATCTTATCTCAACCTCACTACCACCCTCTACCCAAGTCCTTATTAAACACCGCCCATCACCACCAATGCCTCCCCATCCGAATCCTTTGCTCCACCACCACCACCACCAAAAAACTCAAATACAACCCCGGACACCACCTAGTCAAGGAATCACCACCACCACGACTCACCGCACCCACACCCACTAACCACCACCGTGTCACACTCGATGACCTGACCTTACAATCAACATGGTCCCACCGCGCGTGGCTGGCAACCGGGTGCACCACCGTGGCTATTTCTCTAGTAAAGTGCGTAACCGCTGCAGCCGATTCACACAACTGGCTAGAACCCATTCTAGCCGGATTGGTCGGGTACATACTAGCAGATCTCGGGTCTGGAGTCTACCACTGGGCCATAGACAACTATGGTGATGCCTCGACCCCGGTTTTCGGATTACAAATAGAAGCATTTCAAGGCCACCACAAGTACCCTTGGACCATCACTAGGCGCCAATTCGCCAACAACCTCCACGCGCTCGCACGTGTCATAACCTTCACCGTTCTTCCTTTAGACCTCGCATTCAACGACCCGGTTCTACACGGGTTCGTGGCCGTTTGTTCGGGTTGCATCATGTTTAGCCAGCAGTTCCATGCTTGGGCCCACGGCACCAAGAGCCGCCTCCCGCAGCCGGTGGTGGTGTTGCAAGACGCTGGGGTGCTAGTGTCCCGGTCGCAGCACGCGGCCCACCACCGGCCGCCGTATAATAACAACTACTGCATTGTGAGTGGCGTGTGGAATGGGGTGTTGGATGAGTACAGAGTGTTTGAAACGTTGGAGATGTTTGTGTTTTTTAAGCTTGGAGTGAGACCCAGGTCATGGAGTGAGCCTAACTATGAGTGGATCCAAGAGGAGTCTGAGACTGAAATCCCCCTTCTCAAACAACACTTTCACTGAATTTATTTACACATGTCCGTTTCGCCTATCTACAATTATATTTAATTTGTTGAAAGATTTATTCATAAATAAAGATGAGAACAGGTTATTTAGGTTTCAAGCACAATCCATATTTGGTAGTCTATTTAAATTGTATTTTCGGCTAGCTTATACGCACCTCAAGTGATTCTAAATCGTGAAGTTAGTAGGAGGCAACCTCCAGTGGCCCTAAAAGTTTTCTTTCTCTAAAAAAACAAAAAACAAAAAAGGGTTTCACATTGGCAACGTGAGTTGAACTTGGGAGCTTGAGTGAAACCTTGTTGTCATGCTCCCACTCGGTCTGAAGTTGAGCTTGTGTGCTTATGTGGATGTGACAGCTGTAGAGTACACTATTAGACAACCCAATTAGCAAAATCCAGTAATGGAGTAAATGAAATCCTTGGTTGAGTAACAGAAGAATATGGAGGACTTGTGCATAACAAGATATCAGGTGTTTAGTATTCCAACGGTCCAACCCAACAAGCTAACAGTCCAACCAAAGCTAATCATATCTGAATTCATTCCCAGGGAAGAGTAGCTAGTAACAACAGCCTTAACAGAATATACATTGCCCACATGGATCACAGTAATGCACAAAATGAACAGAATATGCAATGAAGCTTTCAAAAATTGAACAAAAAAAAAGGATATCATCAGTTCCTTCCCCTGTGAGTTTTCAATCAGGGTTAACGCCCAGTAGTTTCTCAATCTTCTCGACCCTCCGTTGCAAGTCTAATCCACCTTTCTGATATCCACAGGCGTCAATATCTAATTGTCAAGATCGATAGGATTACCTGAAGACTCCCCAGCCCTCCTTCTCGTTTCCCCTTCCGCTACACCTTTAGCCCTTTCTCTGCCCTTTTTCTGACGTTTCACCACCCCCGCTAGCTCATCGATTTCAATTGGTTCATTGACAGAACAAACAACTTCTCCAACCTGTAATTTCACTTCTTTGGCAACACCCTTGGTTGGTTTCTTGGTCACTTCCTCTTGTGAAATCCCTTCTGGTGTGGCATGCAACTTTCCTTTTCTGTTATTTTCACTGGGAGTTTTTGGAGTTGATGAAGAAACAACATTCTGGGATTGGTTGCATGAGAACTCTTGATGCAAACTATCGGGAGTTTTTGGAACATCGTGATGAAGATTGAAACGTGTTGCAATTGGAACATTATCATCATCGCTTGAGTCACAAGCTATCTGCTCCTTTCTTCCAGAAGGAATTTCAAGAGATTTGGCGTCATGGTTCTGTTTTAAGTTCAGTTTTGTTGAAACTGGAGATGATTTTAGTCTCCCACAACTCTTTGGAGTGTGTGATCCAATTGACACCTTACTCTTTTTCGCATGACCAGATGATGACACTTTGGAATCCATAGCTGGGCTTCCTTCACCATTCTTCTTGTAATGTGTTGCGATTGGAACATAGTCGTCATCGCTTGAATCAGAACATATCTGGTCCTCGGTTCCTGAAAGAATGTCAGAAGAATCGGACTCACCCTTCTTATTCATGTCCAATTTTGTCGAAACTCGAGAAAGTTTTCCAAGACCCTCTAGAATTTTTGACACCATCGATACATTACTCTTTCTGGCCTCAACTGATGCAATTGGACTTTTTGACACACTTGATCCATGAAAACCCTCTCCATTCCCACCCTCCTTAAAACACATTGAAAATGTAGACATCAGTTCAATTCTCCTTTCCATCACAGCTTTGCGATTCACCATCATATCTTTCCACCACTTCATATATCTCCCCGAAACACCAGGCTCAAACGACTTCGGTGGAACAAAGAACCTGACATTTTCACCGGTAAAATTCAAACCGGACACATCAGAAGGAATATCTTGATCCATCCCAAACTGCATTGCCACGCGGTTTGGCAAATACTTCTCTTTACAACCATCAACTGAAACAAGCTCAGAAGCTTTTAAGCATTGGAAGAAAGATCTCAACTCCACATCCAAATTTGAACTATAGCACAACGGTTGTTCGGTCTCTTTGTAATAAGAGGGGTGGCGCCAGTTCTCCAAATCAGCCGCATAGGGGCGCCATTTAAAATTCTCGGCAAGCTGGAGAGCCGATCGAACGAGGGGTAGGTTGGTTTCCAAGTTTAATTTGTTCCACCGCGCGATTCTAGGCTCCCCAGGATGGAGTGAAATAGGGGTAGGACTAATAAGAGGGAAATGCTCAAACGCCCAAAGCTGAAGTAACTGAAATGGTGCTGAAACGCAAATGGTAGCAGAATCCATGGCCTTTTCCTTCAACTCTCTCAAGTCCTTGTAAAGATTCCCTAGAACTGCAGGGGCTAGTGCCATTGGTCTTCCTTTAGACAGAGCTGCTGCAATTGGGAAAACATGTCTTCCAATGACTTCTCCAGTAACAGAAGGGAATACATACCTGTTGGTGTTATAGATACGGAATTAGTTTATTTTGACATGGAGACGGAATTAGTTCAATAATTCACATATAGCTATAATTTAGATGTCTAATATTTCAAGTAAATGGGATTAAGAAGAATACTATCACGTACTGTACTAATTAAGATGAAACAAAGCAATTAGACAAAATAGTGAGAGAAAAAACATTGGTAACCTATTGGAGCCATGCCGCAAGAGAGAAATTCCAGACACCCTGACCGTCGAACCCGAGATCATTTGTGCTAACACCCGAATATCACCCCAAAATTCAAATCTTTAAATCTTAAAAAGAGTGTCCCCACGTTGCACAATAGAAAGTGAAGTTACCACAAATAATATTGAAAAGTAACAGGAGATGGGAGATAATGTTCAAAAGCTTAATCAAATGAGGGGTAGTCCTAGATTAGTCCATGGTTCACACTTCAACTACTATTTTCCTAATTACTCAAAATAATTTTATATTTAACCTCAAATATCTTCTTTCAAAATATTAGGTAACATATAGGAGTATATGCACAAAACTTCAAGTAATGGCGCACTTACCGTATTAAGTTAAGGACGTCCCTTTTCCGACCAATTTGCGATGATCCGAGCCACTCAATATGTTCAGAACGTGATTTTAAAGGTATCCGCTAGAAATCAGGCAAAAAAAAAGGACCAAAAATGGCTTGATCCAAGCAGTTTTTGTTTGTATTTTATCGAACGGTTCAAATAAAACTGCTCAAATCAAGCCCTCCCCGGTCATTTTTTTTGTTGATTTGGCGCGTGTACTCTTAAATCACGTTCTGAACACATTGAGCGGCTCGGATCATCGAAATTTGATCGGAAAAAGGGACATCTGCATTTTATTTAAAATGAGAACACCCTCATAGGAAGGGGACTCATACTATATGAGTATAAAATTATTAGGTACACACTCAACCATAACTACATCAAGAAAAAATTAACCCCAAGGGCATGTTTGTTAGGACTCAATGGGAGGGTATAAGAAATCCGGCTGGATAAGCAATTCTTCCCTCTTCATATCCAATGTTTGTGAGTTGGATATGGATGGGGATAAAAATATCCAGGTTATGTTTATATCCGCCCCTATCCGTATATAATCTAAACACCCCTCACCCTTTCCATTAGGGGTGATCATGGTCCGGATTGGTTCGGTTCGGTTTCATACTAAACCAAGAACCAAACCAATACTTACGGATTATAAATTTAGAGAACCGAACCAACCCACAAAAGATATAAAACCAAACCAATCCGAGCCATTTAAATACGGTTCGGTTTCGGTTTTAAACCACGGTTTGCTTTGAACTAAGTTATTGTCTTCAAAAAATATTTAAAGTACTTAAATTATGAAGATAAATTTAAAAAATACATATATTTAAACCAATTCCATTCAAATTATTAAAACACACTAATATCAACAAACTAATTAAGGGTAGGATACCAAAAATTGCCTCAAGCCTTAAACTAAGAAAATAAAATGTTAAAACCAACTAAGAATACCAACTACTAAACATCTTAAGATAGTTTAACCAAATAAAAGACCAAAAATAATTTCTAAAACTATTGAATTGAAATGAGGTAGCAAAAGGGCAATAGTAGAAACCAACTTGTGATATCACTCTACATCAAGGTTCATATCATTATCTTGGCATTGAAGAAAAATTAAATATTGCAATGGATTTAATGGGATCAATAAATTAAGAAAGTAGTTGACTAAAATCTCCCATATTTATTGGGTGAATCATAATTAATTTATACATATATGTATGTATGTATTATATGGTTCGGATCGGTTTGGAACCATAACCGTAAGCGTGAATCCATAAATCAAACCATATAACGCGGTTTCTAATTTTTTTAAACCATGACCAAACCATATTACTAAAAACCCAAACCAAACCTTCTGGTTTGGATTGGTTTGGACTGGATTCACGGTTTTGCAGATATTTTGCTCACCCCTACTTTCCATCGTGTAACGGCCCTGATTTTTGGTCAATAAAAATTTCGTTAAATATTTAAATTTTATTTTTAATTACTTGGTTTCTCTTAAAAAATTCCTTTTTAATTCTAATAATCCGTCATAATTAGATTTAAGACTTATAAAATTTTATCTTTTAACCCCGGACAATATGATCCTTTTCTAAAGACAAGTATGCTTGTAAAAGCACTTGTGTATTTTCCTAGTGAGTAAATAAAATCCTTAAATCATATTTCCTGATTAAAGGCCTTACTTGGCAAGTATAGTTAGCTTCTAACCAATTAGTTGGAGGAACCGAGCTAGGAAGTCACCTAGTTACTATGGATGGACCTTTTTGTCATCTTTGAACCTTGTGAATCTTTTCAAACCTAGACTAGAAAATTATTTATTTATTTTCTTTTATTATTTTGGTTTTCTTCTTTATCCATTGGACGATAAAAGTTAGGGCAACTTTTATCCATTGGGTAATAGAAACCCTATTCTTTATATTAAAAGTATTCATTGAAAGATTTGATTAAGTACTAATATCTATAAAAGAATAGAATTTTATAATTGTTTAAAATGACATTTTTGATTATTTAACTATAAAAATTTCCTTATTACTTTTGACAATAAATACTAGGAAATTTATTATCCATTGGGTAATAAGGTTAGTCTTTAAAACTAAGTACTAGGATTTAATAAACTAGTCAATTTCCAAATTCCCATGTGAAGTTGTACCTATATTTTATATTGTATGTACTTATTGGACTTAAAAGACCTAAGATTTCCTAAGTACTCTAACATTATTTTATATTTGGGTTTTGTACCCAATTGGTTTAAATTAATGGGAGGTGTGATCTACCTAGATTCATAAGTACCTATGAATATATTATATATGCACTTGGATGACTAATAAATTGACTTCGTACACATGTGCTTATTAACTAGTTTAATAGGAATCTTAACCTTTAAATTTCCTTGACTCAAGTACCAAAGTACCTATTATTTTATGTTTATTTGTACATAAGTGTGTGTGTGTGTGTGTATATATATATATATATGTGTGTGTGTGTACTTTTGCAAGGGTGAGAGAGAGAGAGAGAGAGAGAGAGAGAGGAAGGCCGAGAGAGAGAGAGAGGGAGAGAGAGAGAAAGAGAAGAGAAAGAGGAAGAGATTAGATTTGTACCTTGGCTTGATCTTCCATTGTACTTAAAATCCATGGAGATACACTTGTGCAAGCAAAATCTAACTTCTATTGTCCTATTTTGTACATTTCCTAATTTTAAACTTTGTACAACTCTCCTTTCTTCCACAAATCTTCCCAAGATCAAATCCAAAGGACTAAATCTAGCCTTGCATGCCTAAGAACTAGGTAGAAGTTGTACAAGCAACCTTGACCTAACCCATCAAGCTTTCAATCAAGCTTGAAAAAAGAAAAAAATCAAAGATAGAGAGAGAGAGATTTTGGTTGAGAGAGGGAGAGGGGGGAGCCTTGGCCTATAAATAGTATGTCATTCCAAGCTTAAACTCACACCTTCACTTCTTGCTCTCACTTCTCTCTAGAAATTCTAAGTATTCTTGGTTCAAAAGTTCAAAATTTCTTGAGTTTCTTGAAGTTCTTGAGAGCAACCACCAAACCACTTCCAAAACCACCACTAGATCTTTAACATAGCTTAGTTTAGTTAGCAAGTTGTTTCTAGGAAGAGAAAAGTCCATCTCTCTTCCTTTCGAAGCAATCCGAAGCCGCCGAATCACAAAACCGACGACCAAATCTTCGTAGCTGACCACCGCCAAGAAGTAAGGTAGAACCCCTAGCCTACTAACTCTACGTATAGTATAGAATCGTATCTTGAAAAGTAAAATGTCTTTAGTTCAAAGATCTTAACCGTTTCTCTAAGTATATAAGGTTATCTGTTGACTGTTAAGGTTATCTGTCCTAAGTATATAAGGTTATCTGTTGCCTAAAATGTTAGAATTTCATGAAATACTTGAAAGGTGTTTTCTAGAAATAATGAAAAGGATGGGGAATATGTTGAACTTGTCAACTTATGTTTTGGGCATGCTAAATAATATAGAGTTGGATGATCTTGCTAGTTTAGTTTCAAAATTTCAATGAATGCTTTATGATTCCTTATATGGAAAGTCCTACCGCGGAGTCTATGCATGAAAACGAGACACCGAAATCAAGAAAGTTAGAAACATGGCACCTAGGGTGTGGTTAACAAGGAAAAAGTGTTTGAAGAAAGAAATATTTTGAAACTACATAATGACCAATTTTGGTGGCATTATGTGAGTTGGGTGTGTGTGTGCGCGCCAATGGGAACCCGGATCGGCAGAACCATTGTGCGGATACCTGGGAACCCGGAGCGGCGGAACCAAGGTTGGGTGTGTGGCTTGGTTATCCGTGGAGAGGAGCCAATGCAATCCTGTGCCAATGGGAACCCGGTGCGGCAGAACCATTGTGTGGATACTCGGAAACCCGGAGCGGCGGAACCGAGGTTGGGTGTATTAAACACAAATTTTGGAAACGTTGATTTGGAAAAAGAAAAGTGAAAAATGGTGACACGGTTTACGATGAGTCGCGTAGGAGAAACACAGAAAATCATGAACACCAACGATAGTTGAATATCGAATGTGGATGTGTTATTGTTACTGTCTGTTGTATAATTTCTATTGTTGTAAGTTAAGGGTTAGTGGGTTTAGATTATTCTATTGAGCTTTTTAAGCTCATGGTGTTACTTTTGGTGATCCTGACATATTATATCGGTGGCGACACTGGTATAATGTGTCAGACCCTGTAGATAAACAGGGTGAGCTGTACACCTTGGAGGCTTTTGGTGCCGAAGAGCTGGCTAGGATGGAAGAGCAGGCGGAGCTGTAGTTAGGAACCTAGTTTCCCTCCCTTTGTGTAATTATGGAAATTATGATTTAATAATGAGCTAGACTCTCTTTAAATATTCAATAAAATTATCTTTTTAACATACCCAAAATTGGGGGCGTTACACATCGCATATCCCCTTCATATCCACCTTCAAAATTACAACTTCGCCATTATCATTTACAGATATGCAATTATTATTTATGAAAATGTCGTTATTCATATATACCGCCCTTACAAACAAACCCTATATAACTTGTTACCCCTTATGTAATTATTTCCCTTCTACTATATCTCCCCTCCCATTAGGGCCAACAAACGAGCCGCAAGAGATTTGACCTAGAGGGTATGAGAAAACAATACGTGTTTTTCCTCCACTAGATCATATGCTTGAATTCCACAGAGATCAAAACATTACAAAGGCCAGCGGGAAATATGCCTTATCATCCGATTATTAAACATAAACAACAATTAGTATGTAGAGAATAAATTCTATCCACCGCCGATGTAAAACCCCACTTTTCCACCAACGTCTATTATGGGCCCCACCAATTGTCTAATGTTGTGATTTGAACCGTTCTTATTTTAAGACCCGCAATATAGTATTGCTATACAAAAAATCAGCTTCATCGGAATTCGATAGATATTTATAAAATGAACAATCTGATTTCTGTCAATAATAATAAAGATAAACTATCTAATTTACAAAGTAAAATTCAATTTTTGATACCCCTATCAATGTTCGATGAAGTTTATTTTTTGCATGGATACACTACTATGTGGGATCTACAAGATGAACGATTCAGATTAACAATAATACATAGTATGACCAAAAAAAGTGGTGGTAGAAAAGTAGGGTTTTCCTCCGGCCGGTGAAGAGAATTTAATCTCTAAATATGTAAACAGGCCAAAATTATGTGTCCTATGTGTAACATAACTTTCTCCATTTATAAGATGAAGATTCAACGCACCTTGTCACATGACTCACATAAAGCATTATTGAAGGAAGAAAGAAATTGTTTTGGTTTTGAAATTGAAAAATGATTTTCACACTTTTTTTTCTTTTTTTTATGTAATTTTTGCTAAAAGAAAGGAAAAGGAGCTTCATAATTAAAATAAAAAAAGAAGAAAAAAAAGTGTGAAAATCATTTTCTTTTCAAATTTTCTAAACCAGAAGAAAGAAAGACACCACTTTGAATAAACAAGACTTTGAAGCTTTATTAAGAGAAAATGACGGTCAATGACGTGTTTGATAATTAATATTTTTAAGGACATTTTCAGCATTAATAAATATTTTTAGTATGTCATTGACGAGTATTAATTATCAAAATACGTCGTAAGCCGTCATTTTCCTTAACTGCTATACCTTGATAACCAGAGGGACAGAAACCCTGCATGCTCAAACTCACTTCCTCCTTCTTCCTCCATAAACCGCTTGATCCATTTAGAGTGTGCAGCTTTCTTTGCCCTGCTTTTAAGAATTTTCTCTCTCTGTCTCTCCATCTCCTCCACAATTCCCACTAATCCCTCCGACACGGAAACCCCTATCCCCTCCCCGACCACCGGAAGCCCGCCAAGAATCGCCACGTCTTCCAGCGTCAAACCCGCTTCGCCCCACGGGAAAACAAACGTGTTGGTCTCGGGGCACCAGAACTCGGCCAAACCCAGCAACAAGTCCGAGTTAAACTGCACCTCATAAACGGACCCCGTTATCGCGTCGAGTATCCCCGTCTGGTTCCAAACGGAGCCGTGTTTCTCGGCCAAGGACTCGACCCATTGCTGCCATTTCCGCTGCGGGGAGTTCCAGCCTTTGAAAATGACTTTGGTGGGCCAGTCTAGGATGTCGTGGGGGAAGATTTCGGATAACAGAGGGGTACTGGTCGGGATTGGAACGGGTGGGTTCGAGTTGTCTGCGATGGGTTTGAGGTATCTGGCGATTCTTGTTGTTGTGGGTTGTTCTTCTTTTTGGGAGATTACTCTCTTGTTTCTTACTTCGTGGATTAGAGTTTGCTGTTCTTCTGGTGACTCCATTGTTGGAGCTTAGGACAGAGAGAGAGAGAGAGAGAGAATGGAAACGGCCGCGGGATTATACACGCTCCTCGATGATAGTACTAGCTAGCTGAGAGTGTAGGGAGAGAAGGCAAGAAGTTAGAACGAATGAAGGAATTATTATTGGGTGTTTATAGGGTGTACTAGAAGGACTATACACACTGGAGTACTCCGTATTTTCGAATAAATAGGTTTTTATTTTTTTGGAGATTTTAAGAACACATTAATTTGTCACATCTTAATCACACATCTTTCATATACATGTGGATCCCTAGCAGGTCCTTAGCATATGTTGTGAAATTCCCACACATGCATGTGAGAGGGGTGTGATTGAGATGTAACACATTGATGTGTCCCTAACATTTTTATTTTTTTTTTGAGACGCGAGTAAATAGGTTGATGTGTGTAAATATGTAAAATTCTAGAAGTTCTTGACATTCTATTCATCTTTGACCACTATACATACAGGGTGCAAGAGTATCAAATTCCCTAATTCATGGGATTATGCAAGATTACAGCTAGCATGATTACAGCATTTACTATAAAGGACTAAATTAATTATACATGGATATATTGACCATGAGGTGCTAAAATTATGGGCCGGAATATATTCAGTCAAGGGTATGACTGAATGTGTGCTTTCCTAATACTCCTCCTCAAGTTGGAGCATGAGGATTGATCATGTTCAACTTGGATTTTAGGAAACTAAACTGATTGCGTCTAAGAGCTTTGGTAAATATATCAGCACATTGCTCTTTGCTGGGAACAGGCACTGTGGATATTAAACCTTGTAGAATTTTCTCCCTCACAAGACGGCAATCAAGTTCAATGTGTTTAGTGCGCTCATGGAAGACCGGATTTGCAGCAATGTGCAGTGCAGCCTGATTGTCACAATGAAGAGCAACTGGTTGATCATGAGGAACTCCCAAATCTGTTAGGAGATATTTTAGCCAAGTAATTTCACAAGTCGCGGTGGCCATGAACCGATATTCAGCTTCGGCGGATGAACGAAAAACGGTGACTTGTTTTTTTTGTCTTCCAAGAGATGGGACTGTGACCAAGAAAGGTAATGAAACCAGTTGTAAACCTGCGAGTCATCGGACAACTGGCCCAATCGAAGTCACTATAACAAGTCAATTGTAGCGAGCTGCTAGAAGATAGAAGTATTCCTTCCCCTGGTGTTGTCTTCCCGACCCGATAGATCGGGTTGGAAAAACTAGCACCCGTTGGCCAACTGACTTGAACGTTAATCTCGACCGATCCGACATCATCGGACTGTCGGTCGGGTCGGTTTCAATTGCAGCAACAAAAAACAGATCTAAGGAAAAAAAAAAAGCAGAGGAAACAAATACACCGGACAACAAACTTCCAGAGAGAGGTTTTTTCACAGATTAAACAACTAAACCAAACCTTAACATGAACTCAAGTAAATTAAACAAGCCTCAAAGATGTTTGGCCTTCGTTTAGCTTCAGATCGAGAGAGAGAAGATTGCTTGATGAGTTTTCGCCAGAGAGAGAGAGAGAGAGAGTCTTGCGTCTGCAGTCTGCATTGAATAGGAGTGAAACGGCGCTGAGGGTAGGGTTAATTGACACGTGTAGGGACAGATTAAAATACACAGTAATATGTCAGACAGGTCGGGTTGATCGGGTACGCATATATTAAACCTGTCGGCCGACCGAAACCCAAAATTTCTCACATATTTGAAACTGCAGCCGACCGCTGCTCTTCTGGAAACCATTCGAGACCCTTCGGGTGGACGGATTTTTTGCTCAAACCTACCAATAAAGATACATTTTCGAGCACGGGCATCAAACTTGTGATGATAATGAATATTGTGAGCAAAGCATAAGCAACCAAATACACGAAGATTTAAGTATTTGGGCATAGTGCCAAACAGAACTTCATAAGGAGATTTTCCAGACAAGATCGGCGTAGGAATCCTATTGATCAAGTAAGTAGCTGTTAGAACACAATCACCCCAAAACTTGAGTGGAAGATTTGCTTGAAATCTCAAGGATCGAGCGACTTCAAGTAAATGCCTATTTTTGCGTTCAACCACACCGTTTTGTTGAGGTGTTCCAACACAACTACGTTGATGAAGAATGCCATTTTCCGATGAAGAATGCCATTTTCCTGAAGGAATTTTTGGACGTCATTGAAAATGAATTCCGAACCATTGTCTGAACGAATGAATTTCACTGTTTTGTTGAATTGGGTTCTGACCATGACAATGAAATCACTTAAAAATTGTTTGGCCTCAGATTTAGCACGCATAAGAAATACCCAAGTACATCTATTAAAATTGTCAACCACACTTAAGAAATAGTGAGCACCAATCAAAAAAGGTGTGTGGTAACCACCCCACAAATCACAATGAATGAGATCAAATGGAGCAACAGATTTAATATTACTATAAGAAAACGGCAATTGAGTTTGCTTGGAAAGAGGACAAATGGGACATAAGCAATCCTGGTAAGAAATTGCAGATTGCAGCCTAGCTAAATTGCGCAAGTGAGTAGCAGAAGGATGGCCAAGACGCCAATGCCAAGGATCAAAAGAAGGCTTTTGGACTGAACTGGTGAAAGGAAAATGCTCATCATCTTGTTCAAAGATGTATAATCCGCCATGTGGTCTGCCTCATCCAATCATCGTTCCCGTGCGACGGTCCTGAAAAACACAATGGGAAGAGAAGAATATGACATCACAATTAAAAGAAGCTATGAGTTTACTAACATAGATGAGATTGTGTGAAAAAGTTGGAACACAAAGGACATTATGAAGGATCAGATTAGGAGTAAGATGTACAGTACCAACATTGGTTATCGGAGTAGTGGAGCCATTGGGTAATTTAACTGGGTTTAATGCAAAAGATTGGTGGCAATCATGAAACAATGAAAGAGAACAAACCATGTGGTCGGTAGCACCAATATCAATGATCCAAAGAGAGGCAAACGGTTTACCTGCAAGATGAGCACTTGGCTGTGAAATTACCTAGATGGAGAGGATCTGTTGATATTGTTCTGGTGTGAATTGTGGGGTGCTAGATGACACAATAGGCTGCATAGGAAGATAATGAGGAACCTCAACATTGTGAGCTTGGGATGGAATTGCTGGACGTGCTGGGTACCCATGTAACTTGTAATGTTTTTCTCTAGAATGTCCAATCTGGTCACAGTATGAGCACCGTGGGCGAATCTTTTTGTGAGACCTTTGTTGTCCATTGGGATGAAGGGCATTTGAATGACCCTTATAATTTGCAGCAGTTGCAGTTGGATTTGTGAGGGAAATTTGTGGCCCAGAATTAGAGCTTTGATGATTTGCAATAGAATTCATGGATTCAATTGTTGGAATGAGTGCCTCACTGTGTTTCTCCTCTTGGAGGAGCAGGCTATAAACCTTGTTCACAGATGACAAAGGTTCCATTAATAACATTTGGCTGCGTACGCCAGTAAAAGGATCATTCAATCCCTAAGGAATTGAAGTTACTGGAATTGTTGTTGTAGATCTAATATTGCTTTGGCTGCTCCACAAGTGCAGGAGGGAAGATTGGTAAGATGAGATAAAGCATCCTAGCAACTTTTAATTCTAGTATGATAAGCTGCGACAAATTGTTGGTCTTGATGGAGGTTAACAATCTCACGTTGTAGTTGAAAAAGATGTGGACCATTCCTTTAAGAAAATCGTTCACGTAGATCAGCCCAAATTTCTGCAGCAGTTTCCCCAAAAATAACACTCTTCCGAAGGTGATAATCAAGAGAATTAAGCAACCATGAGAGCACCATGTGGTTACAACGGACCCATGATGAATGATTGGAAGAGGACTCATTTGGCTTTGGTAAAGAACCATCAACAAAGCCAAACTTATTTTTGGCAGAGAGAGCTACTATCATAGCACGCTGCCATGAGGGATAATTATCACCGTTCAAAAGAGTTGAAACTAAAAACTTGGCCTGGATTGTCAGAGTGGTGCAAGAAGTAGAGATTATCTATGGATTCATGCTCAACAGAAGGGGGATTTACTTGACTCTTTGGGGAAGAATCAGTTGAAGACATTGTGAGATGTAAGAACTGATATGGATTAGTATAGCTCTGATGCCATGTAAAATTCTGGAAGTTCTTAACATTATATTCATCTTTGATCGCTATATATACAGAGTACAAGAGTATCAAATCCAATAAGTCATGGGATTATGCAAGATTACAGTTAGCATGATTACAGCATTTACTATGAAGGACTGAATAAATTTTACATGGACATATTGACCATGAGGTGCTAAAATCATGGGCTGGAATATCTTTGGTCAAGGATATGACTAAATGTGTGCTTTTCTAATAAAATAGGTGTGTGATTGATTGTGGTTGTAGCATTTTTGTTGGAGCGCTGAATAATCTTCCGAGTTCTGAGCGACTGCTTATGACGTGATCATTTGATTTGATTTGACGTTAATCTTTGCTTTATGCAGTGCTTTGAGATTATTGCGTGTGATAAAGCCATCCACATTGGTATAATCAAAAGTCAATTATTTTTAAAGTTTACAATGTTGGTGCAAAAGATAGCTCATAATGGTATAATCAAACTTAGCAACATCCTTAGAAATAATCAAATTTTAGATTTTGTATAACCAAAATAGCAACATTTTTCAATAATTAAAATTTGTGGACTCTACACTACATAAGTTAACTAGTTCCAAAATTTGTATACACACGTGTTTCAATTGATATTTTTTTCTTATTTTCATCGCCTGCTCTATATCTTCTTCCCTTCACCCACAAACTATTTCTCTTTCTTTTCCTCAAAAAGTGAAGTTCATATGTCTCGATCATCTACAATTCAACCCATCATCGCCGGATTAATGTATTTCACTTTTCTTTCCCGTTTCTATTTTTTTCCCCCAAAAAATTTCATAATAGGATGGAAGAAAGTCACTAATTTTTTTTCAAAATTAAGAGAAAGAATTGATATATTGTTGCCAAAAAAAAAACCATAAATGAAAGGAAGTTAATGATAGGAAACAGAGACGAAGAGATAGTGAAATTATAATGAATCCTTATTTTGGTTATGAATTAGAAGTGACTATTGTGAAACTCAATATTATTAAGTTTAGCAACTTCTTAAATGAATAATTAAAAGCTGATGTGTCAACTTCTTTATCATCCCTTTTTATTATACGTGGATGGCCTAAGGATAGAAATCTGGTTTCAATTTACCGCTAAGGTCGAAGGATATCTCCAAGGATAACGCGAGGAATTAATTACGTGGAAGGATGCCTACCGCTTCTCGACGTCGAGATTTTCAATTATGTCCACCGCTTCCAAGTCGGCGCCAGGGGAGGTTGTCTGGTTGTAGCAGAGACAGAGAGAGGGAAAGTGGAGAGAGAAGGGTGCCCCACGTGCCATGTCATCGTAAATACCCCACAGTCCCCAATTCGTACGTGCACCAAATGGGATTTTGCCCAGATTTTTGTGAATGGGTTTACGGTGGGGTTTTAACGCTCGTTCCGGAAACAAAATAAAAATTTATTTTTTGCAGAAATCCTATTGGTACCGACGGTACCCATAGGGAAAATGTACCGACGGCCACCGGACGGCCGTCTCCGGTCACCGGACGGCCGATCCGAGCCGTCCAAAAATTTTAAAAAATAAAACCGAGTGGCCTTACGCGAGAATCAATGGCATCCGAGGTGTGTAGGGTACTTGATCCGAGCACCCATTTTTCGTGTATATTTGTATATACGTGTATATACACGAAAAAGGGGTACTCGGATCAAGTACTCTACACACCTCGGATGCCATTGATTCTCGCGTAGGCCCACTCGATTTTATTTTTTAAAATTTTTGGACGGCTCGGATCGGCCGTCCGGTGACCGGAGACGGCCGTCCGGTGGCCGTCGGTGCATTTTCCCTATGGGTACCGTCGGTACCCATAGCAGTACTCTATTTTTTGTGTAATAAGAAGGTTTGTTTCGGAAAATAAGAAGGGTAATACTTATTTTGGAAGAATTTGTATAGATATCGACCGGCCGGAGAGGAAAATCGTACCGGTGGCCGCGCCGGGCCGTCTCCGGCTACCGGACGGCCGATCCAAACCGTCCAAAAATTCTATAAAAAATAAAAACAACGGGGCCATCGCAAGAATCAACGGCATCCGAGGTGTGTAGGGTGCTTGATTATATATATACAGAAAATGGGTGCTCGGATCAAGCACCCTACACACCTCGGATGCCGTTGATTCTCACGACAGCCCCCTCGGTTTTTTTTTTTAGAATTTTTGGACGGCTCGGATCTGCCGTCTGGTGGCTGGAGACGGTCCAGCGCGGCTACCAGTACGATTTCCCTCCGCCGGCGCCCATTATCATAGCAACAGTCTTATTTTTTGTATAAGGCAACTTCAAGCTCAAAAATCATGTGTTTACGCAAATAATTTTCCTACCACTATGGATCTTGTTTGATAAATCTCATTGAGATCTTTAATACGGTGCAAAAAAATTGATTTTTTTTTCATTTATATTATTTTTGAGTTTGAAAATATGGAAGGAACTTTTTATTTGGGTTTTATAGAATGGCCCTTCTTATTTTTGAATAAAAAGTGGCAAAATAAGTACTTATTTTTTAAAAAAGTTTCCGGAACGGAGCCTAAGGCCGGTTGAGGTTTAGGCATTTTTTTAAGGTATGTAAGATTTAGACACTTTTATATGATGCACTTTTTTATTATAGGATTTTAGTGTCACTTTCATAGGGTTTAGGTTTAGGTACTTTCATAAGGTTTTAGAGTGTACTTTCCTATTATAGGATTTTAGTATTTTAGACACTTTTATAGGGGCAATTTGAAAAAATATTCCAAAAATCCGTAAAGGTGCATTTTCATTTTTTTTCTAAAGTGTGCAGGAAGAGGGGGTCAAAAACAGGAGCTATACGTAAAAACCCCACGTACTTAATTCATGCTTGAGTTTCTCTTACAAAAACTTGGCCTTGTTCGGCTAAATAATCCATTCTGAATTATTTTTTGTCTTTATTCAAAAAAAATCATATTTGCTAATTTTTCATAAGTTTTTTGAGGATTATTGTTTTATCGTGACGAAAGAAATCTAAAAAGTAAAAAATTGTGAACGGAACTCAATTTTTTTGAATAAAGATAAAAATAAGCCAATAAGGCAATTTTTTGTCTTTATAAAAAAAAATTGAATTTTGATGGTAATTTTTTACTTTTTAGATTTATTTCGTCATGGCGAAGTAATAATCTTTAAAAAATTGACGAAAAACTAACAAATGTGATTTTTTTTGAATGAGGACAAAAAATAATCCATAATGGATTAATTTGAATTTTTGTTTTGTCTTTATTTAAATTATTTTATGTATACTCCTATTAGGTTCCTTTTAAATTTTTGAGAAATATAAGTTCGTCAGAAGAATTGGAAAAGTAAAAAAATTATGACTAAATCTTATTATATACTATACAAAAATTCAAAGAAAGTCGAATTTTTATGACTTTTTGAATTTTTATAAAAAATAAATTTTCGATCATAATTTTTAACTTTTTGCGCCATTTTTTCCAAGCACCTTTATACAACTATCATCTTTACTCGATGTTAATGTCAGGCGAAAGTCTATTATTACATGCTGACCTGGAGACCCTGCCAAGCAGGGTGCTTGGCAGGCGGTGCCGAGCACATCTCGGCCGTCCAAAAATATTTTGGACGGTTCAGATGTAAATGTACCGAATGGATTTTTAAAAAAAAAAAGGAAAAGGAAAAAGATGTTTCGATCCGAGCCGTTGATTCCAAGATGAACGGCCGAATTAGCCGCTTGGCAGGGATGCTGCTCGGCAGGGTCCCCAGTTCATGTTTGGTTAGTGAAAAAATTGCTGGGAAAGAAAGAAACCATACGAAGAATCCTTAACTTTGGTGCATGCCCTAATTGAATTTTACTATTTTTAGAGTTATTTTTTGGTTTTTGATAACTTGATGTCTGGGCTAATTTGCTAGCACCTCGACTAATTTCGGAATCTTGGAATTAACTAACATCCAAACTCTTCAGAGTGTGACCTCCGTGAGATTTGAACTTGCGACGTAAAATTTACAAGTTCACTGTTCTGTTTTATTTTATTAGTATAGTTTTACAATGCTGCTGTTTATTTCCATTTTCTTCCTAAGAATATTTGAAATTGTTTGACCTGTAACTTTTTACTGTATTTTGTAGATAGAGACAAACCCTTGTGATTCGAGGAACTGTCAAATGATTTTTACCCCTTTCATTAAATTCAATTAATTTTCTATGGAAAATAATTTTTGTACTCCCCTTTTAATCATCCATGTAATTTTTTCTTTTTTTGTTTTTATTCACATAAATTTACAATATTATCGTTGAATGTGTGAAAAAAAAAAGTGTACTGAATAAAAGATAAGATAGTAAATTCAAATGACTAAAGACCAAAAAATGAGTGTAAATTATAAAAATAAGAGTGCGAAAATCAATTTTTCATTTTATTCGTTGATAATGAATTATACAATAGAATATGTACAATAATGGCAAGAACATGATCCAAAATGATCTTGAAGTACCTAAGGCAATAAAGCTACCCAACGAACCACGACTTGGGAATCAATGAAAATATAATTGTACATCGCTTCGGAGTGAAATTAGTGATCACTTAATAACATTTGAGACATCTCTATTTATTGCTAGAGCGGATCTCATTCCACTCTATATTTTAAAAATCCACAATTCACACCTCATCATAACAAACCAACAATAAGGTTGCCCACGAGGAAGATGGTAAGAAAAATATAGTCCTACATGGCTTGGGATATAAGAGTTTAGGTTGCCCACGAGGAAGATGATAAGAAAAATATAGTCCTACATGGCTTGGGATATAAGAGTTTAGGCCTGTAAATGGATCGGATTTGATCCGAATTTAATAAATTCGAATCTGATCCGAATCCGATAAAACTCGGATCCGATAGCGGTAATCCGAATTCAAAAAATCCAGATCTGATCTGAAAATCTGATCCGATTTGACTTTTTTTTTTTCCAGAATTTTAGAAAAAAAAGTAAAAAAAATTTAAAATACAAATCCACCCCCACCGTTTCGATCCTTCACCCGGCTTGGGAAATCCTAGTCATCCTTCCACCGGAGACTCCCCCGCCGCCGTCCACCTCACCTGTCTCTTTCCGCACAACATTCACCAACAGAAAGACATTCTGAATTCCTCTCTTCTCCTTACAGAACAACCTTCAAGTGCGATTTCCCAGCGAGACTCCGGCGCCGATTTACTTTTCCCCAGCTTGTTCTAAATTCGCCGGAGAAAAATACTCCACCAGTGATTAAATCTCCGGTGCCGGAGCTTCTCCCGTGGAACTTCCTCGTCTACGACTCGATAACAACAGAGAACGACGTTGTCTTGTTCGTCAAGG
The DNA here is from genome assembly GCF_030253575.1 of Rhododendron vialii. Taxonomy (NCBI): domain Eukaryota; kingdom Viridiplantae; phylum Streptophyta; class Magnoliopsida; order Ericales; family Ericaceae; genus Rhododendron; species Rhododendron vialii. The sequence continues at coordinate 40,959,311 of NC_080562.1, read as the reverse complement.
GCCTCAATCGCCAAGGCTCGAGCCGTTTGCGTTTTCGGCGACTACGTAATTAAAGGCGTCAAAACCGCGGTCAAGAGTCTGGGCAACAAAGTCAATAATCTTACGAGGGTGCCAAAAGAGAAAATGAGAATTTTTGTAGAAAGTCAAAGAAAGTGGATTTAGCATGATCTCCTACTTCGTCTGCTTTTATTACGAAAAAAACGGGCTCCCATTATTCATCCCGGTCCAGTTTTGGACCGTTGTACCCTCCTCAAGTCTACGGTAAAATTAATTCAAACCATCCATTTTGCGTTCGTGCAAGAAATTAATTTGATCGGATAGCGATTGATATACGAACAAGTTTGTGTGTGGGAACAAAAATGAAGCGTTGATGTTTAAATTTGCATTTATTTGTATTTACCTTCCAATTGTCGTGTGTTATTGTGCTCGTTCATATGGTTAACGTTGTTATTTTTAAATTTACTAACTAACAATGATTGACATCTATCCATTTGGATACAGTGCAAATTGTTGCAGCAACTAGTCGGCTGAAGGCAACATTGAGATGCATGACAAGCCCGCCTGCGGTATACGAGCTGTGCTATTCATACAGATAAAGTGAGAACAGATCATGATCCACAGATTTTATGCGGGACTCATTTCAAGTCTTGCAAAGATGATACAATCATCTCATTTTTTATGATTGATTTTTATGATTGTTAGTTATATAGTCTAACAAGAATGGATACTCCATTTTTTATGACTGATTTTTTTCCCATGGATCTTGCATGCATATGAGATATCGGTTGTAAATTTCCATTTTGAGGGTTTAGGTCCCGTTCCGCTAAGATTTTTGTTTTTTAAATACTTATTTCTCATTTTACAAGACAAATCATTCTCTCACAATACATCATCTTTAGCGGAACGAGCCCTCAATTTCTCAATCTATGTGAATATTCTGGTTGCGTTCTTATGAACTTGAACTTAACTTAAATCTGAAAATTTTGTTTTTATTTGAATTTCTTTCGCATTTGTTGATTTTGACCAAACTTTTGTGGGTTATTGATTCGTCTCGACAACAGGAATCAGAAAAATAAATTTTTTTTAACTTTTACCCAAGTATTTTGAGAAATAACCACTTTTTAGGCCAAAAAGTTACTTTTTCTTTCTTTCTAAAAAGTGGTTATTTCTTAATATACTTGAGTAAAAATAAAATTAAAAAATTAATTTTCTGATTCCTCTAGTCGAGACGAATCAATAACCCACAAAAGGTTAATGCAAAACTAACAAATGAAAAAAAATTCAAATAAAAACAAAATTTCCATATTTAAGTTAAGTTCATAAGAATGCAGCCTCTATGTCACTGGTAGAAAATGTTCTAAGTAACTTCTTATTATGCTGGCTTCAATATGATTTTTTTGAAGTATCAAATCAAACTTTAAGCAAGTTACTATTTTGCTCCTTCAACTTATGATGTACTAGTGCATGTCCGTGTTTGAAGGCACGGTTTGCCAATTTTATCTCTCTAACTTCTTGAAGGCCAACATCTCATTCGCAAAATTTCAACTACAAAAAAACAATAGCTCAAGCATATCCATCGGCTAACTTGAATCAGCACAAAACAAAATAACATCAGTTGTAGTGCCCATGCTTGTGGGGTACTTATAGCTAGCCATTTGAATTCACAGTATGTTGATCACGCAACTAACTACTGATCACAATTAACCAAAAAACCACTGTTATCAAAAAAAAACTTTATGGGCAAAAAGAAACCAAGCTTCAGAATGTAAAAATACATAGGCAATATCAATATCTAAATATGTAATCTCACTTATAAAAATTGTAGACTTTCTAAGCTTCAAACTCCTACCAACTCGGTATTTAACTCACTGGTTAGCCAATGCAACTTTTAAACAAACGGATGGCACTTCAGTTCTCATCTAGTAAAAAATAATAAAAATTGAATATAATAGTCTAATTGAAAGTGTTTGGGTTTTGGATATTATGGATTAAAAAACTTAGGGTTCAAAAAGTAGACTTTGTTGAACATAGAGAAAAGAGGGAAACTTACTCCGTCTATGGTAGAAGGCCACAATCAAGAAAGGTAAGAAAAACTGGTGAATCTTGTGAGCCCAAGCCTGAGCAATTGAAAAACCGAAAACAAACTAAGTCGAATTACATAGGCTGTGATAATAAATAAATAAATAAATAAAGTTTGACGAAAAAAAATACCAATATTATAGCAACTGCTGAGAAATCAATGAGAGAGGAGAGGGAAAGAAAAGGAGAGGAAAGGGGAAGAGAAATGAAATGTCAAACTGGGAAAGTAAGAGAGAACAAATTTCCATATTTTTTGCCACATAAAAAGGAAAGAATCTAAAATTAAAGGAGAAAAATAATGGATTTTTAAATTTTGAACCCCGACAAATGATAACTTTTGGATGGATTGAATTTTAGCCCTCAAATCCTTCATTTAATCAGAGCCATTCAATGTGCCACGTAGGACAGTATGAGAGAGACATTTTGCAAAAATATTGTGTATTGTAATATAGATTTTTTTTTTGACAAAACATCTTATGATGTACTCCCTCTATCCCACTTTGTTTGTCCCCTTTTTTACTTTGTAAATGTCCCAAATTAAAATGAAAAATTCTAAAATCAGTCCAATAAGCTGACAATAGTAAGTATGTGAATGTGTATTAAAGAGTGTATAAAGTACACATGAATACGTGTTTTCTTTGTCTTCTAATGTGTTTATCGTCAGTCCAGTGGGCTAACAATAGCAAGACTGAATTAAAATTGACTCACGTAAATTTCATTAATGTCCCTTCTCCTTTAAAAGTATTGTGCATGAAAAAATGTGCACACACATCTAGGCTAAAAAGTTACTTTTGAAAAAGCGAATCTTATCATTATGTTTCTTAAAAAAGTTAGAATTTTAAACATAGACAAATAAATTGAGACGAAAAGAGTATTAAAGAATTCAAAATTATTTGAGATCAGCTTATGTTTTGGCTTAGAAAAAATTTATTTAAAATCGTCTCATCTAATAAACAAATTAAACTTGGACATAAAAGTACTTTCAAAGCTAATCAAATTTCCAACTGGGCTCGATCAACCACTTGTTAGCTCGTTGATCATCCTACTCGTCACTTTCTCTTTTCTTTTTTTTCCCCCAAAACATATCCAAACAAGCCCTGATCCCCAAACACAACCTTTGCTTTTGCTGCTCTTCTGGTCCCAACCCAAGTCACATAATGTGAGTGTGAGAGGCGAGCGTAAAAATATCTTTTGAAAATCTTTTGAACAACTACAATTTATAAGAACAAGAATTGAGAATGCAAGTACAAAATATAAATTTAGAGCAGGAGCTAAGAATTTGAGCATCTCCAACACTTAATTTCAAATTGAAGATATTAAATTTTTTTTAAGGCTTATGTGGCATATCAAATTTGACATTAAAATTTCTTCTTCAACCCTTATTCTATATTCTATTTATTTAAAAAGAAAAAAAAAACTTCAAACAAGTAATACGGAGAGATTTTAAACTTTTTAATAATAATATTTTATCTTCAACGGTTACTTTTTTGAAATTTGGTACGGGAGAGGCTAGCTGTCAAAATTGACATGTAAGAGGTTCACGTTAAAGCCACATAAAAGAATAAAAGAAGATGAGTTAAAAGGTGAGTTAATGCTAAAAGTAGCTGTTGTACCGTCCAGTTCATGTTTGACATTTTCCATCGGAGATGCTCCATCTTGATGAATTATGTGACAAACAAAGAATTGCCAAGTACGTGCGGTCTCTCTCTCTCCCCGTTAAACCTCCAACCGAAAGCAAGCCATAGAAATCGCCTCCATTACCTTAACACTCAACACAATGGAGGAAAACCCAGAAGTCGCCATCACAGAAGAAAGAGAGGAGCTCATGGTATCACCCTCTGGTAAAAACCCAACTCGAAGACTAGCCCATTTCCTCAAACCCTCGGTCACCTCCATTAAAGGACCAGTCTTTCACCTTCCTTCAGGTACATTTCTGATTTCCCTCTCCTACTTCAACTACACTGTTCTTCCTAAATTTCTGTCCTGGTATTAATTTTGTCAGTGCTTAATTTTTGTTGGATTCATGTTAAACATTTGTCCCGATGAATTTAGAAGTAAAAAAAATTACGCCGGAAATGAAAAAATAATCACTGAAGACGAAAAAATACCAAAGAAACGATTCTCTCTTTAGTGTCCTATATATACTTTTTCAACATCAGTCCATTTTTCTTTTCACAAGTAAAATTTGTATCTTTAGTCCCCCAAGCCTAGAAGGAAATATCTTTCTTTGATGAAAACTTTCTTTCTTGTTTGAAATGATTGCCAGTCTTTAAGCTTCCTTCAGGTACATTTCGCTCTCCAACTTCAAGTACTACTCCCATTACTGATCTCCCATTTAAGGTGGAATTCGAACGGTGTCGAAACCCTCTCAGAATGTGGAAATCTTGGTTCGATCGAATGCATTCTATTCACCAATCCACTTGGAAAAAGGCCGGAATATACGAAGCCATCGTCAATTCCACTTACCAAATCCGGGTAGACAAAGAAATCGTTCTGGGTCTTGCGGAAAAATGGTGTTCGGATACTAACACGTTCGTGTTTGAGTGGGGAGAGGGGACAGTTACTCTGGAGGATGTTTTGGTGTTGGGAGGTTATTCTATTTTGGGGAAATCTGTTTTAACCCCTCTTGAAAACGGAGAATTGGTTGAAATCGACGAGAAATTGATGAAGGGACGGAGTGAACTTGTACAAAGTAAAAATAAAAAGGCCGGACAGCATGGATGGTTGAGGCTTTTCATGGGAAGTGGGAGCAAAATCGAGCACGAAGCGTTTCTTGCCCTCTGGTTGTCCAGGCATGTTTTCCCATGTGGCCACGACGTGATTAATAGGAATGTTCACAGTATAGCAATTCATTTAGCAAGGGGGATGAGGATCGCCCTTGCCCCTGCAGTTCTCTCGTGGCTTTATCGAGACTTGAGGCTATTGAAAAATGCAATATTTTCTAAAAGGAAGCGAAAAGTGGGGCTCAATCTATGGGCTCCAATGCAAATGGTAGGGGTTTGGGCTTGGGAGAGATTTCCCACATTGAGGCCTCGACCTAATCCCCTTAAACCCGGTGAGCCAAGAATGGCTAAGTGGAACAAAGTGAAGAAGAAGAATATTGAGAATGTTGGTCTGGCTCTAAGTTCTTCCAGGGAATGTTTCCAGTGGCGCCCTTATGCCATTTCTGAGAAAAACTGGGTGTTTCCTAAGTTTTACAAAGAAAGAGTAGAGTGGGTATCGGTTTGTTTGGGGATGGACAAGGATTTTGAGTCATTTGCTCGGTTTTTGATACCTTGTGAGTTGGTGGGTTTTGGCAGCTTAGAACATTATCATCCTCATCGCGTTGCAATGCAATTTGGGATGGATCAAGATCTTCCTGGTGTGGTGGCTCGTTTTGATGACACTCCTGAAATTGCATGGGAAAATTACATCAGGCCAATTAAAGATGGAAAGCTGTATGTTCAGTCCAGATTGTATAAGTCGGATGTAACGACTCGATATTTTAAGTGGTGGAAGCAATCGAAGTTAGCTCAGAAAGGCGCGGTAAAGGGAGCCAAGGGAAGGAAGAGCATCACCACGAGCCTGAGAAAACTACCTGAAGAGCCAAAGGAAAAGAATGTGGAAAATGATGCCTTGGGTACTCCTATCAAGAGAAAGTGGGTCAACGCAACAAAATCCAGTGGAAAGGATGAAAAGAGCATCACCAAGAGTCCACGAAAATCGCTCCAGATTTCAAAAGGAAAGAATATGGAAAATGATGCCTTGCGTACTCCTCCCAAGAGAAAGAGGGTTAATAAAGAAGCGAAACTTGTTGGAAAAGATAAACACAGACTTGTGGACAGTGCTGGAAAGAGAATGTCTAGTAATGGAAAGTGTTTTCCATGCCCTCAACCTCAACTTCCTTCATCTCTTACTGCGGATAATGTTGCTGGTAAAAAGATGGAATATCATGTGGAACATGGGAAAAATACAAGGGGCGAAGAAATGATTGGAGGATCATGTAGACCATGTGCAAACGCAATGGAGAGTTGTGACGGAATTCCACGTGATGGAGTGAGCGTTGCCAACAATGGAGGGAATATCAGTATCCAAATTACGACTGACATATCAGGACTTGAAGTGAGAACAACCAAGCTTGAGATAGTGTTTGCTCGGCTGAAAGCTGAAAAATTAAGCATAAGGTCTGTTTAAAACCTACCAAAAGATAAACGTTACAGAATGCCGGTTTTGCCTACTTTGTCTGCTATAGTACACCCTTGATGGAATAGACACGGCAGTGCTTGCACTGTAACCGTGCTATGATATTGTCATGAACAGTTTTTCAACTTCTGTTGGTTACTGTAAATCGATGCTATCTGATCGGGGTTAATAAAATCACTGTGTCCCTATATGCATGAGTGTCAGGTTCAGGGTTGAGGAATGAATTGCAACATGCATATTGTAATAGCTGTATGATATTTCCAAATGACAGTATATAGTCTTGCCTGTTGTGTGCATAGCTATCCTGGATCACCAACTTTGTGTTTGGAAAGAAGGAAGCATCATATATTTTCGGACTTATTTACCATTTCTACTTTTTAAGTTACAGTGTATACTTATTTTACCAAATTGATAAAAGTTGGTGCGTTAGGCTGGTTAATACTTTCTTCCTGATACTTGCTCCTTTTTAGGTATAAAGTATAAACAAAACAATATTTATGAACACAAACTAGCAGACAGCCAGCACTGGGAGCTATTGTTACATAGCATACTGAACTTTAAACTTCTCATGGTTTAACCTTTGTTGATGCATGTCTTCATCCACTTGTGCTATTCCATTCAGATATTTTGTTGCCTGTTCTTCATCTTTTTGAATTGTTGTTCTTATGAACCTAATATGAAGAAAGGCAGCCCAATGCAAGAGGCTCTGCAGAGTGTCAGATGTACACAGCCTGTTTCCGTATTTCAAAATGGAGAAAATTTTCTGCTGTACCATTTGTTTGAATCTCATTTACTCAGCTCAAAGTTTAGCAAATTTGACTATGTCAATTACTTGTCTGAACACGAAGGGTTGGAGGGAGGAAAAGAAGGACCAGAAAAGCTGCGGAATTTGACCTTGGTTTCCAGGGCTAAGGTTTTCTGATTTCTTGGCTGATACAAATCTCGCCTCTTGTACGTGCTATGGATTCGATCAAGGAGCAGATATGTTCCTGTTAAAGTGATGACGGCCATGTTCCAATCGGAATGCATTAGAAGAACACTCGTGAAGGAAGTCCCGTCAATGAATTTGAAAATGTCATCATCAGACCATGAAAAAAAGTAAGGTCTCAATTAGATTGAGGACCCCGAAGAGTTATGGGAAATTAAGATTACCTCTGGTTTCAACGAATTCGAGCATAAAACAGAACCACGAGGCCAAATCTCCCGATTCAAGCGATTATGACCATATTCCACTACAACAAAGTTTCAAACTTCTTCACAACGTTCCAAAAAGTGGTGAGAGTTTACATCAAGTTTTATCCCAGAATGATATTTCTTCAACTTCAAAAGTTGCCATTGGAGATAGGAGAAAAAGAAAGTTGCATACCGCAGCAGGAGGGATTTTACAAGAGGAAGTAACCAAGCCAAGAGTAGCGAAAAATAGATGTTGGTGTTCTGTGAACGAGGCAATAGATATTGATGAACTAATGGTGGAGATGAAAATGCACAAAAAGGGCAGAAGGTGTAGGGTGCGAAGGGGAAAAGGGAAGGAAGAGTGAGGTGTCTTTTGGTGGAGAGAAAACCACTGGTCTTGAGCCTACACTGAAGGCTCACAAGAGAGAGAACTGGAAACAAGTTTGCTATGTCAATATATCCTCTTTTGTTTCAATTTTTGAAGGCTCTATAGCATAATATACCGTTCAGGTTTTGCCTATTTGTTGGAAACATGTGGGCAATGAATATTTTGTTTACTGTAGCTAGTCTTCTCTTGCCATGAATATGGACATGATTATGCTATGGCGGTCGGGAGCCCCTCTTCCATGAGGGGGCGTTGCAACTCTGGCCTCCCCATCCCAACTTTTTCACTTAGAAAAAAAAGGAAAGAAAAGAATATGGACATGACTATTTATGGTTGGACTGTCTGCTTGCTGGTGCGTTGTAACCGTAAATAACCGATCTTTGCTCTAAGTTATTACTATCTGAAGAGTGATCTGTAAAATATGCTTTTCCAGGTATCCCATGAATTGCACCTCTCATCTGGTTGATGAGCTCGCGAGTCTTGATAATGTTCTGGAAGAGTGTAAAACTCTCATGGTATGTTGAATTTTAGGTTCTGTGGAGGTTTAGTTATTCTAATGCCGATAAGTACTCAATCGACTCCCCTTCGCACGAAATATTTTTGGAATCAGGAAAATATCAAATGAGTGAGGTTTTGTTGTTTGAAAAGAGGGTAATGACATGCAAAATCAAATGCGATCGGTTAACATAAATTCTCAAGGATAAGTGGAGACTGCACGGTGCACAACCCCACTTAGAAACCGGTTTGGACTAAATTAATACACAAATCTTTAAAATAGTACTGTAGTTATTTCTTGGTGTTTAGCAAACTGTTTTTTTGCCAATGGTATTCCTTTTTCATAATATCTAATCCATGTTGTTTGGCTTGATTTTACGGTAATTTTGATTGATGGTTTGATATGGTGTCTAATTATTGGTTTGATTTTAGTGAGTACGAAAGCTGGTAATACATCAATATCATCAGCATCAGGTATGTGTTTTATATGTATGGAAAGAGAGATATGGGTTTCGGCTTTGGGGTTTGTTTTTGTTATTTCGAATATATATATATATATATAGAGAGAGAGAGAGAGAGAGAGAGAGAGAGTTAATTAAGTGCAGTTATTTTAAAAAGAGAAAATAAACGTAAAAGGTTGATTTTACTTCTTGATGAGATATCGATTTGTATTCGATCCGTATGATTATTGTTATGGTTAATGTTCTTGATGAGTTCTACCATGTGAACAATTTCGAATCATGAAATAAACCTAATGTAAATCCATATTCAGTTCTTAATGGAGCATAAAGACTGCGCATTTGAAACTTGCGAGTCTACCTTGACCTAACTCGCGTGTTTCATACACGAGTGTTCTCTAACGCTTTTGAAACGCGAGTTTTTTATGGGTTTGTTTTCAATGCAGCGCAACCCATAATAATAAACACAAAAGATTGATTTTCCTTTCCGATGAGATATCGATTTGAATTCGATTAGTATGATTATCGTTATGGTTATATTTGTTGATGAATTCTACCGTATGAACGATTTAGATTTATGAAATAAACCTAATATAAATTCATATTCAGTTCTTAATGGAGCATGAAGTAGGATGAACAGACTTCTCATCGTGAAGCTGCGAAGTATACCTGAACCAAACTCGCACACTAGAATGCGAGTTTTCTTTGGCATGTAATGGTGAATTTCCCCCTCTTTCGTTGAGCTTCGAAACAAAAAGATCGGCATTTTCGACACCGCACTCCGCTGGCCAACGAAAAAATGGCAATAAGCTTTCTCAAAATCCATGTCAATTCGCTCAAGGTAAATCTCTCTCTCTCTCTGAATTTTTTTTCTTAATTTGGTGTTTCAGGTTTTAGTTTTGGTGAATTTCGCAAGTGGGTGTTCATTTTGTTGGAATTTAAAAAGAACCTCCCAAGCAATTCAACTCTGCAATTTCATTCAGAATGTAGCTTGCCATTGCAGCAGATGATGGCAAATCTGTATCTCTCCCTCCCTTTTATATATATATATATATATATATTTCCTTAATTGCATGTTTCAGGTTTTAGTTTTTTTGAATTTTCTAAAGTGGGTATTCATTTGGTATGCGTATATGTAACCCTTTACATTCAGGATGTATCTTTCCATTGCAGCAGATGAAATGGCAGCACCTGTTGGCTTTTTAGGTCTTGGAATCATGGGGTTCACCGATGGATCAAAATCTCATAAAAGCTGGGTATGTTGATATTTCCCAACGTGATTTGAGCTAATATACTGTCAATGACTTCAAACTTCAATTGAAAGCTAAAGGTTGCTTTTCTTTGCTACTATGTGTTAGGATTATCTCACCGGGTTTTAATTTTATCCCGATCGAACTGATGATTGAAAGCTAGTGTTTGTATAAGTTTCTTCAGCAGTAATTATACTGAAGTTATTGCTGTATACATTACTATGGAGAGTCAAATATTTATATTTGTATTATATTAGTTGTTAGGGTAGGAAATATTTGAATAACTTACATGGGGACACGTAAAGTGAAGCATTTAATTTTACTATTCTTTTAGCAGTTTATTATAAACTTGCATTGCAAAGTGGTGTTGATTGTTGTAAAACGTAATCTATTGCTGGTTGATGTGTCAAATACAACATGGTGCATAAGGAAAATTCGTATTCAAATCGTAATTGGTGTTTCATTACATCAAGAATGAGACTCGTCCCTAATTAAGGGATCAAGTAACCAGGACGGTGGAGAATTAGTCCAAAGACAAGACCCCATACCAACTATACCTCTGCTCACCAACAGGTGAGCAACCATATTGCAAGACCTACGGGCAAAAGAAAAAGAACAGACTTGAAAACTTCTACCCAAGGCTTGGACATCATGAATGAGAACCCCCAACTCCTGACTAGTCACAATCTGCCCATTTATCATATTAATCACAGCATGAGCATCACTCTCCACCACAATTGACCCTAACCCAACTGGCTCCCCAACAGAATCCCACTTCGGATTGCCATGGCTTCTACCACTGTAGGGCTAGCACACCACGACAACTTGCTCTGCTTGATAGCTGAAATTTCTTTCGGTGCAATGTGAAAAATGCATGAGTCAAATTACAATATCACGCTCGTCGCTTGTGAATTCGCTGCGATTGAAATGGTAGGTGTTCTGTTAAACTTCGAGTATAAAACTAAAAAGATATCTGATGAACGTCTGCTGTTGCCATAACAAATGCTCTATACAATCAGCGATTCTTATTTATATTTGATGAATGAGTTTTTTCGGTGTAACCTAAAAATTCTTTTTACGAATGCACACTTTGAAGCTGTGCTTTCTCAGTTGGATGTTGCTTGTGGAGAGCATGGAGCTGTGAAAGGAATGAGTTCAGGAAAAGGGTATTATTTCCTTGTCTTTCTTTATGAAAAACATTTTGAAAATGAGCGGTCAGCCCACTGTCAAGGAAAGAGGTACTATGCATAAATCGGAGATGTTCGTGAGTCCTAATATGAGGATCATAAAGCTCTATTGAGGCGGGTTTTGGGGATTTGAATTGTGTCCAAGACTGGGGATATCTGGGTTCCACTTTGGATTTCTCATGTCAGAAAGGTGTTTTATTGTATCGTATATTTGATCGATTTAGAAGCTGTTTGGCTAGTTGGAAGTTGTTTTTTTTTTTATCATTTCCACGGAGAGTGGTTTTAGTCAAGCATACTCTTTCCGCCATTCCCACTTATTTGTTCTAAGTCTTTCGGGTTCCGAAGTACTTTTGTGTGCGAAGTATTATCATACTTTTATGGGGTAAGGGTGAAGGCAATGTTGTTTACTGGAAGAAGTGGAGGGATTTGCGTAAGTCAATGGGACTAGGTGGTCTTGGGCTAAGAGATTCGAGTTGTTTTGACCAAGCTTTGGTTGCCAGCAAGCTTGGCGGTTGGTTAATAACCCAGATTCTTTGATTGAGAAAGTTTTATTTGGTAGATATTGTTGGTGGCAATAGCTTATGAAGTGCAGAGCTTCCTTGAGGAGTATCCTTCGGGGGCGTGATCTGCTTCTCAAGGGTGTTGGATGGAGGGTAGGAGATGGCTGTAAGATCAGTGTTTTTGGGCATGAGAGGATTCCTTGTGCATCTAATCCTTATTTGATTTCTGGAGCTCCAAGTGGGATTAACGACTTCAAGGTGAGAGAGCTTATTGATTCAGAGTCATTGAGGTGGCACAAATCTTTGATTGAGGTTCTCTTTCAGTCAGAAGTGGTTTCTCAAATTTTAGCAATTCTTGTGTCGGGGGTGAAGATTGAGATGTTATGTATTGGACTCTAAGCATGGGGATTTCTTGGTTAAATCGTCATGCTTTTTAGCTGTCATGGCCAGTGGGTTGTCGTTGCAGGTTGGATGATTTTGGTCTATGGAAGAAAGTTCGGGGGCTTAATCTCCCTTCAAAGTTTGCTCTGCTTTTATGGAAGGTTTTTCAACGGATTCTGCTTGTCAGAGACATTAATGTTCGAAGGAGTTTACAAGTTGATTCTAGCTGCCCGGAGTGTGGGAATGCTTCAGAAACTATAGAGCATGTGTTCTTGATATCGAGGTGGCTAGGAGACTGTGGAGGGCCTCAAATCTGATTGGTTTTCTAACTGGATTAGAGAATCTCCGGATATTTGAAAATTTTGGGAGGCTACGTGCATTTTGGGGGTTATTTGGTGCAGGCGGAAGAGAGTTTTGTTTCAAGGGATTCATAGCTCTGTCCAAGAGAGTTTGCAGGAGATTCGTAGGCTTTTAAGGCAGCTAAAGGAGGTTCAGAGCAGGTTTCCTAAGGGTTTTCCAGGAGTTAATGTTGTTGCGAAGTGTAACTGAGCTGTGTTCTCAAGTGTTGGGGAGGATGTCAGTACTGTAACTCCTAGGATGGCTGTGGACAGGGCTTGCTGTCCAAATACTTGGAAAGAGGCAACCGCTTGATGCGCATTCTCTCAAAATGGCTTCATTCGGATTAAGGTATCTCTATTGGCTTTGCGTCTTCAGCTTCTATGGTCAAAGCAATGGCAATCTTGAGGCTTTGCAATAGGCTATAAGGATGGGCGTCCACAGACTGTGTTATGGTGGTGCACAACCTGGCGGGGGGCGTCTAAGGTGGATGCTTTTGTTAAGTTTATTTCAGAAGAGAGTGTGGATTGGATTTGATAAGAAAGCTTTTACTTCTAGAAGCCTCTGGATCTGGAGCTGTGCACAAATTGCTCAATTGACACAGCAAGGCAGTAGACAGCCCTTGTTACTCGATCTCTTGGTGAGTGGTTCTTGCCGTAATTGGTCTACAGTACAGCTTATTCACTCAGTTTAATTTTATTCATGCGGTTCGGGAAGACATGTATTTGTCATTGCTAGCATTATTTTTTGAGAGGTCAACATACATTACAGGCATTATTCAAGAATGTGTAGAGAATTGCCTTCAGGCTGAAATAGTGAAATGGATATTTCTGCACGTGTGGTGTAGGAAAACAAAACGTTACTACAACGGATCCTTAGATAATATTTGGGAACTTCTGGCGAAGATGAAATAAGAAGCATGTTTTAAGTTTTTAAATTTTGGCGTGGATGGCTTTGGGATCTTTCCATTGAATCCAGAGAAAGATATTGAAAATTTTTGGTACACAGAGGGAGGATAGATTTGAATGTGTCACTGACTTGGTCTCCAACCCTTCCAACAACACACATATTGTGGGGCTTAGTTTTCTGGTGGGGGAGGGTTGGTTTCAGTGTGTTTCCACTAGTAGAAATTGATTTCACTAGTGCGAAAACTCGCATGATTTGCTCTGATTGAATTGGATTGTGAACCAGATTTTTCCGCATTTTAGCCTAGTTTGTCATTTTAAACGTAGTGGAATTACTTGACCTTAAATCTCTGGCACAGTGATGGTTTGGTAGAAAGCTAGTTAATCTCAATGCTTTTTAGTGATTGAGGTGTGCTGGAATCCCATCAGCAGAGTCAATCCTTACCAACTCTGTTGGAGATGAACTTTTGTTGTAGAACATCATAGAGAGAGAGAGAGAGAGAGAGAGAGAGAGAGAGAGAGAGAGAGTACAGTCCAAAAGCTGGGAAGAAGAGAAGAAGGGAGGGGAGAGAGAATATATTCTTGTTCTTTCTTCAGAAACATCAAATGCCCATGTTCTGCTCTTTCATTGGTATTCTCTTAAAAAAATAAAAAAACAAAATGCTACGCAGAATGTTTCAGTGTAGTAGGCCCACAAAATCCACAATCCACATGACCCTTTTTTATTGCCCCTACCTCTCACAGTCTCACTTTGTCTCTTCCTCTCAGCTTGGAGACCAGAAAAAGTGATTTCTGAAAAACGCATTTATTCATTTTGATTCTCAGAGCTCAAATATCTCAATTTTCCTTGGAAGAAAGAAACTTTATAGCCAAGACCACCCATCGGCTCATTTTCTCACCCTTCAAAGAGCTCTTGAGCATTACCAATGGCAGATCCATTGGGACCAGACACCATTTTTGAAGAAAGAGAAGATCTTATGGTTTCACCCACAGGTGGAACTCCAACTCTAAGAGTTGCCCACTTTCTCAAACCTTCCATTAGTGGACCCAACCAGAAGCCACCTCCTTCGATTTCTCTGTCCTCTAAGGAACCTAAATGGCTAGCAAACGTGGCCTTCGAAGGGTGGAGAGACCCACAGAGGAAGTGGAAAGATTGGGTTGATCGCATGCACACTATGTACCAGTCTGTATGGAAAGAAACCGGAATATATGAAGCTGTTATGGCTTCAACTTACACCATTCGAAGAAACGATGACTTGATCTTTGGAGTTACAGAGAGGTGGTGTAGTGAGACTAACTCATTTATATTCCCTTGGGGTGAAGCCACTATCACATTGGAAGATATGATGGTTTTGGGTGGGTATTCTGTTTTGGGTCATGCCCTTCATGCTTCATTGCTTAATTTAGATACTACTGTGGAGATGCGTGAAATTGAAGAATATTTGGATAAAGAAAGGAAACAACTGATAAAATCCAAAGCACAAAAGGCCACACACTTCGGATGGATTAATCATTTTATGGGTAGCGGCTGTGAATTCGAGCACGAGGCATTTCTTTCCCTGTGGTTGTCAAGGTATGTTTTCCCATGAAACATTTATGATTACGTAGGGTAAGTCTAAGCTTTATTGAATCACATGTATCTTGTGTTATTTCATACTGCGTGATTGTTTTCGTTTTTCTTTATCATTTGTGGATCGAAACTTCTTGTTATTGCATAACACTTTCCCTGTGCTTGTGAAGGTATGTTTTCGCAGGATATGTTCACGATTCAATTTGCAAGGATCTTTTTCCAATTGGAATTCGCCTTGCTAGAGGAACTAGGATTGCGCTTGCACCAGCTGTTCTTGCAAGCCTTTATAGGGACTTGGGTTTGTTGAAAAAGGTGATGATTAGCTCAAATTCAGACGGTTCTCTATCACCACTCATCCTTCGGGCACCATTACGATTAGTCCAAATCTGGGTTTGGGAAAGGTTTCCACCACCTCTTCGGCGAAATCCCAATTCCGTTGGTCCTGGTGAGTCGAGAATGGCTCGATGGCACAATAAACAGAAATTTTATATCACGGATGTGAGATCTGCTGTAGACTCTGCTGGAAAGAGCTTTAAGTGGTGCCCGTATGTGATGGTTTTGGACAACTTATCACGTCCTATATTCTCTGTAGAAAAAGAAGAGTGGGTATCTGTTGGTCTTGATTTGAACGAGGAAATAGAGTCATTTGCCCGCTGTTTGAGGGTTTGTGACCTTGTTGGGATAGATTGCACGGAGCAGTACCTCCATCACCGAGTTGCAATGCAATTTGGATTTGATCAAGATATTCCTGGATCGGTTTCAAGTTCTTCTTCGAATCCAGAAACTGCATGGAAAAATTACAGCAGGCCTATTGGTGATCTGAATTTTGTCATACTATCTAGGCTTTTTGAGTCACATGTAACTACTCGTTACTTGGAATGGAGGAAGAAATCATCAGTCTCTACTAATCAAGGTGTGGGAGGTACTCATGCTGAGGTTTCTCTCAATGCCCTTAGGGTGAAAACAAAGAGAACAAATTCTGACAAATTTCCTTCCAAATGTCGGAGAGCGGAAGTGAAAGGAGGCCCTAACAATACTAAGGACGCAAACAAAAACAAGCATCTTGGTGATGGAGGAAAGCCTACCGGTAATGATAACCCTTTGGTGTCGGGAAAATCTGAATGTTTATCGCCTTCAAACACAGATTCTGGAAAGGCTGAATTGGTAGTGAAGGCAGTGACAGAAGGGATTCAGGAGAGTGAAGTTGCAAAGGGAGTAACAGAAACAGTCGGAGGCGATGGAGCTGATAGCAGACATGGACGAGGGAGAACTAACTCTATCTGGTTTGAAAGTGCGGCATTTGAACTCGAAGCTCGGATTAGCAAGTTGGAGAAAATAGTTGCTGGACTTAAAGCATCGAGATTTGGCAACGGGGTTGTGTAAAAAACTAACATTTCTATCTGGCAAGAAGCAGTTCAATGTATACATGTTATGCTTTCTATCTCTTCTTGTTTACTTGTTCTTGTGGAGTCCTACTGAAAACGAGAATTTAGAGTGTGAACAACTGGTCCTACCAAAGAAACTAGTATTCGACTTCGAGCTCGTGTTCGCTCTTTAAAGCACGTTCGAGAACAATTTGTTAGATAGAGAAACCAAACTTCAAAATTTCGTAAAGCTCCTTAATTAACGTGTCAAATCAATTTCGAACAAACTAATACGCGGTATATAAAAAAAATTAAATTACACGAAATTATCTCGTCTTCAACTCGATTAAAGTTCATTTAAAACTGATTTATCTCACGGATAAGTTAAGCTAGAATATATTTTGAAAATTTATTAAATTTCCAAACCAAACTCGATTAATCGCATGTTGGCCTTTATTAATCACCCCTATTCCTCATCCCTTTCTCTTCTCTCCCTCTTTTTTCCCCAAACATTCCAAACAAGTCCTAATTCCAAAACACGACTATCTCTATCCCACAATAAATGTTCAGTCCACAAAACGAATGCTCAGAAATAATACGTTTTCTACAAGAAAAAAATTCAACTTTCTTATAAATTAAAATAACTCATAGATATTTAGTAAATTGTTTGAAAAAGTTTGAATTTTTCTTCAAAAATTAATATTATTTTTAAATTCTTATTTTTTCATACGGAACATTTATTTTAGGACGGAGTAGTACATTGCGTTTTTAATACTGCCTTCCTAGTCCCAATGCGCCAAGAAATAAAGAACTGCTTGGAACTCGCAATTGAATGATCAGTCGATCACTACCAAATTAGGATCAAAAAAAGATCATTGTCACACAAAACCCATCTCTCTCTCTCTCTCGCATTACCTGAACACTCAAAACAATGGAGGAAAACCCAGAAGATGCCATCACCGAAGAAAGAGAGGAGCTAATGATTTCACCATCTGGTAAAAACCCAACTAGAAGACCAGCCCATTTCCTCAAACCCTCGGTCACCTCCATTGAAGGACCTGTATTTCACCTTCCTTCAGGTACATTTCTCTCTCCAAGTTCAACTATTACGCCATCTTCTTCTTAGATTTTCGCATTGGTATTATACTTGTCTTTTCTTCTGAATTTTTGTTTGTTCAGCTATAACTTTTTCGATCGGTGGGGTCTAAAAAGTAGTAAATATTTAAGAGAAAAATACAAAATAGTTGGCTTTTCTGTCTTTAGTGTCGTTATGTATGAATTTTTTCAAATTGGTCCTTGTTTTTACACTCGCTGGTCTCTAAAATGGTTAATTCGACAATTACGACGAAAAACTAATATAAAAAAAAAAGGTTAAATAATACCAAAAAAATACCTCGGCAAAAATTTAGGAACAACAATAAAGATATTTTTTTTGAGCTAATTTTACAATACGCACCCCTTAAAAGGGTATATTAGTTCATTTATACGATTACACCCCTTAAAAGGGTATATTAGTTCATTTATACGATTTTAGTGTGTTTGTAACTTTTATTCTAGAATTCTTAACCTTTCAGCGGTATAATTCGTAACGTTTTCATCATGATCCATAACATTTTGGTATACCTTGTAACCTTTATACGATTCGTAATTTTTTAGTAATACGATTCGTAACATTTTCTCTATAATTCATAACATTTTGGGGTTTCTCGTAACCTTTATACCATTCGTAACTTTTTAGCAATACGATTTGTAACATTTTCTTTATAATTCATAACATTTTGGGGTGCATATGATGCACACCCTAAATAAAGGGCGTGTATTATAGTATTTCCCTGCTTTTTTTAACAGTTTTTCACAAGTTGTATCTTTAGCCCCCAAGCCTGAAAACAAGATCTTTCTTTAATGAATTCATTGCCACGCTTTAAGCTTCCTTCAGGTACATTTCTCTCTCCTACTTCAACTGATTTCCCATTGAGAGTGGAATTCAAAGGGTGTCGAGAGCCTATCCGAATGTGGTGGAAGTCTTGGTTTGATCGAATGCATTCTATTCACCAATCCACTTGGAAAATGGCTGGAATCTACGAAGCGATTGTCAGTTCCACTTGCCAAATCCGATTAAACAGAGAAATTGTTCTGGGTTTTGCAGAAAAATGGTGTTCAGATACAAACACGTTCGTGTTTGATTGGGGAGAAGGTACTATCACTCTGGAGGATGTTTTGGTGTTGGGAGGGTATTCTGTTTTGGGGAAATCTGTTATAACTCCTCTTGAAAACAAAGAAATGGTTGAAATCGACAACAAATTGATGAAGGGACGGAGAGAAATCCAAAAAAGTAAGTCTAATAGAGCCGACCAGTCCAAATGGGGGAAGCTTTTCATGGGGAGTGGGAGCGAAATCGAGCACGAAGCATTTCTTGTCCTGTGGTTGTCCAGGCATGTTTTCCCATATAGTCACAGGGTGACTAATAGGAATGTTCATAGTATAGCTATTCATTTAGCAAGAGGGACGAGGATCGCCCTTGCTCCCGCAGTTCTGTCGTTGCTTTATCGAGACTTGAGGCGGTTGAAAAATGCAATAGTACTTTCTAAAAGGAAGCGAAAAGTGGGGCTCAGTCTATGGGCTCCATTGCAAATGGTACAGATTTGGGCTTGGGAGAGATTTCCCACATTGAGGCCTCAACCCAATCCCCTTAAACCTGGTGAGCCAAGAATGGCTAGGTGGAACAAGATGAAGAAGAAGAATATTGAGAATGTGGGTATGGCTCTAAACTCTGCCAGGGAATGTTTCCAGTGGCGCCCTTACGCCATTTCTGAGAAAAACTGGGTGTTTCCTAAGTTTTACATAGAAAGAGAAGAGTGGGTATCGGTTTTTGTGGGAATGGATGAGGATTTTGAGTTATTTGCTCGGTTTTTGAGGCCAAGTGAGTTGGTGGGTTTAGACTGCTTAGAATGTTATCTTCCTCATCGCGTTGCAATGCAATTTGGGATGGATCAAGATCTTCCTGGTTTGGTGGCTCGTTTCAATGACACACCTGAAATTGCCTGGGAAAATTACAGCAGGCCAATTAAAGATGGAAGTCTGTATGTTCCATCGAGGTTGTTTAAGTCAGATGTAACAACTCGATATTTAGAGTGGTGGAAGCAATCAATGTTAGCTCAGAAAGATGCAGTAAAGGGAGCCAGAGCAGAGAAGAGGGCCAAGAGTCCGCGAAAACCACCTGATGTTCCAAAGGGAAAGAATGTGGAGAATGATGCCTTGGGTACTCCTGCCAAGAGAAAGAGGTTCAAACCAGCGAAATTAAGGGATCAAAAGAGCATCACCAACAGCCTGGTAAAATCAGTCCAGATTCCAAAAGGAAAGAAGCGAAAGAGGGTTGGTAAAGAAGCAAAATCTGTTGGAAAAGACAAACACAGACTTGGGGACAGTGCTGGAAAGAAAAAGTCTTGTGATGGGAAGTGTTTTCCACAGCCTCAACCTCAAATTCGTCCATCTCTAACTGCAGATAATGGTGCTGGTAAAAAGATGGAATATCAAGTGGAACACAGAGAAAATACTATGAGGGGCGAAGCAATGATGGGAGGATCGCATGGACCCTCTGAAAACGTGATTGAGAGTCATGTTGAAATTCCAAGCGATAATGGGGTGAGCATTGGCAACAATGGAAGGAATATCAGTACCCAAAGCACAATTGATTTACCAGGACTTGAAGCTAGAGCTAGCAAGCTTGAGACTGTGTTTGCTCGGCTGAAAGCGGAAAAATTAGGAGTAAGGTCTATTTAAAACCTTGCAAAGGAGAAATCTAATCAGAATGCCTTACTTTGGCTTTGCCTATTTTGTCTACTGTAGAACCCAGATTCTGTTTGCTTGATGAAATAGATACAGCAGATCTTGCGCTCTAATCGTCATTTTATTTTGTCATGAAAAGTATTTCAACTTCTATTGGTTACTGTAGATCGATGCTATCTAATCGGGTTAATAGTATTTACTCTTTATGTATGTGCATGGGTGTCAGGTTCAGGGTCGATAAATGAATTGAGACATGTTATATTTTCAAATGCCAAGAAATTGCACATATTTGTCTTGCTTGTTGTCTGCATAGCTATCCTGGATCACCAGCTCTGTGTTTGGAAAGAAGGTAACCAAACCAAACCAAATAGAGCCTCAAGTCTCAATCAATTGGGGTCAATTACCGGAAAGAAGGAAGCATCATATATTTTCACACTTATTTACCATTTCTTCTTTCTTCAAGTTGCAGTCTACGATTTACTTCTCAAATAGTCTTTTCCCTTGTTTCGAACAATTGGTCACAGTTGGTGTGTTAGGCTCTGGTTAAATCCTTTCTTACTGAATTGGTAGTGAAGGCAGTGGAAGAAGAGATTAAGGAGAGTGAAGTTGCAAAGCGAGGAACAGAAACAGTTTGAGACGATGGAGCTGATAGCAGACCTGGGCGAGCGAGAAATAACTCCATCTGGTTCGAAAGTGCGGCATTTGAACTCGAAGCTCGGATTAGCAAGTTGGAGAAAATAGTTGCTGGACTTAAAAGCATCTAGATTTGGCAACGGGGTTGTGTAAAAAACTACAACAACATTTCTATCTGACAAGAAGCAGTTCAATTTGTACATGTTATGTTTTCTATCTCTTGATGTTCACTTGTTCTTGTGGAGTCTTGCAGCTGTCTGTTTCTTTCAACTTGGATCATCATTGATCCACGACAATCACAAGCTTGCTCAAAATTAATACTAGTAGAAGAAAATATTTTAAATCTACGGTTTCAAATTGGTTATATCAAATACATATGTTTGGTAGCAGTTTCTTGTGCAACAGTATTTCTTGTTCTCAGCTTGTGGGATATAAGTAAGATTGCAAGCAGGAAAACAGATTTTAAGGCATCATTCAAGTCGTTAGCTAGCCCTAAGTAACATCACGCGTGTGAGCGAGCAAGAGTGTGAGCGTGAAAGCGCGTCGTTTTAATGTTAAAAGACTAAAATCCACAACAACGAGAATTGGGAACGAGCACGTAGAGCGAGAGCAAAAGGTCTTATTGAAAGACGAGAATTGAGAGTGTGAGCAAAGGGTCCTACTGAAGAAACTAGTATTCGAATTCAAGCTCGTGTTCACTCTTTAAAGCTCGTTTGAGAACAATTTGTCAGATAGACAAACCAAACTTCAAATTTTGTGAAGCGCCCTAACAAGTCAAACCAATTTCGAGCAAACTAATACGCGGCTTGTTCAGCTTATGATATATAAAAAAATATATATGTTAGACGAAATCATCTCGTGTTCAATTTGATTAAAGGTCATTTAAAATCGATTAATCTCACAGATAGGTTAAGCTAGAATATATTTTGGAAATTCATTAAATTTCCAAATCAAGCTCGATTAATCACATGTTGGCCTTTATTTATCACCCCTACTCCTCATCCCTTTCTCTTCTCGCTCTTTTTTCTGGACCCGAAGATGTTGCCAAGCACCCCCTTTGCCAAGAGGGGTGCTGAGCGGCATCCAGTCGTTCATCTTGGTACGAACGACTCAAATTGAATTTAAGTATATACATACCTGAATCGTTCATTACTCGATCAAAATTCAAGCCTTCAAATTCCGATATGAACGGTTGAATCGACAGCTTGGCTCCACTACCAAGCACTGCCCAATCCTTTTTTGCCCAAAAATTCCAAACAAACCCTAATCCCAAAACACTAGTACAGTTGTGTTTTAAATTTTAATACTGCCTTCCTACTTTCCTAGTCCCAACGCGCCAAGAATAAAGATCTACTGTACTTGGAACTCGCAATTGTTCAAATTGAATGATCAGGAGAGAGAAACTTATTTTTAGAGCAACTGCAAAGAGCCTATTTACGGAGCCGTGCAATATCAGTCATTCGTTTAGATAATCAATATTTGCGCAAATAGTTTTTTTAAAATTCGGTCCGTCCAAAATACTTTTGGACTATCGAGTTTGAGCTCCGGAAACATTTGTTTACAACACGGATAGTTTTTTTTAAATCTAGTCTGTCCAAAACACTTTTGGACTGTCGAGATTGAGCTCCGTAAATATTTGTTTACAGTTGCTCTATAAAACAAGATTTTTTCAAATGATCAGTCCATCATTGATCCTAAAAGGGTTTTATTAATATATGCCCCTAAGACAAATGATAAGGCATATGATAAGGACATATTAACTCCCTCATTTAACACTATTTGTATGGGGAATCTAAGGTTGAAGTTAAAGCCATAAACTCTTTCATTAATCCTTTTTGAAAGGAGTAATTTTTTCATATTGGACAAAAGTACCCCAATCCAACATACCAGATTCCCTCCCAAAAACTTTCGGCAAATTTTTCCATCTCATGACCATTATATTCATACGAATTGTTTTTTTAGAATACAATATTCAACAAACTCATGTCAGATGAGAAAGATTAGCAAATGCAATATCTATTCAAAAAAAATTATATTAACATAAACATTCATCTAGTACTTCAAACCAAAAAATTGGATTTCCATCTTCTAATCCTATCACATTCGATTAATTAAATCCACTTTTGTGAAAGTAATTGATCAAAAGTTCCCTTTTTCCCTCCACCACATCTTGTTTGTCTCTCTTCATATCAAAAGTATTCACTAAAATGAAAAAGTATTTGTGTTTGCTTTCGGAACAATGTTAGCTCCTTGCATATAAGAAGTAGTTGATACAATATTAGATGAAAGATTTTGGACGAATCATACATGATTTGGATGTTGATTTCAATCTAATGAATTAAGGTGGTCGATTATTACTTCATCTTGATAAGAAGAATTGTAAATTTTTAAAATTATGATTGGAACTCAATTTTTTTTGAAAAAACACAAAATAAGCCAAGAAGACGGTTTTTTTTCCTTATTTTTGTCTTTATTCAAAAAAATTTGAGTTCCAATCATCATTTTTTACTATTTATGAATGCTCGTGTTGAGATAAACCAAATATCTAAAAAAATTGATGCGTAAAAAAACAAACGCAAAAAGTATTAAATAAAGACAAAAAAATCAAATATGAGTTTTTTAATTTTTCAAAGAATTTCGATAATGCTAATGAGTCAAATTAGCTGCTGAAGAGTTTGGAGGTAAATGGTTACCTATTTGATTGGTGGAGTGTTTGGTGGAATTGTGGAACCGTAGAAGTCCGGAAGCATGTGGAATTCGTAAAGGCAAAAACAAACCCAAAAAAAAAAAATGGCAGAAAATTTAAATATTGAAGCTAGGGGCATTTCTGTCCTTTTGTCCCAAAGGTAAAAAGTTAATCATTTCAAAAAGAATTAATGGTTGTTGTTTCAAATTTAGATTTTCCATACAAAATATAATAAATGGAGTTAATGTATTCTTTATCATATGCCTTAGAGCATCCACGTCAGAGTCACTACTCGAGCCTGAAAACTATAGTAACGAGCAAAACTAAAAAAAACTACCAAAACCTACGTTTACCAGCCTCGTTGGAATAACCAGAAGAATATAGTCGGAGCTACTGTCCCTCATTGAAACACACGAGCGACTGTTCACGGGCTACTTATTATTTTATTGTTCTTGATCTAGAGCAAACAATGATATAGGTTGCACCAGTCGTATGATGGGACAACCTTGATGTACTCCCAGATCTTCTTGACAGTGTTGGTGTGAGAGGTCGAGGATCTGCCGGAGCGCCAGCGAGACCTTGAGAATACTAGGGGTTGGGTCGATTTCAGGGCTTCGAAGACAATGATGGAGGCTTCTTCTAAGGAGGCGACTGCAGTGGCTGGGGGTTGATCAGCAGAGAGGGGCTTGAGGGTTGATCAATGGTAGGAATGACAACGGGGTGGGGCGGATTTTGCTACACCCCGACCCCAACCCGAAGATTTAGCCCTGCCCCGCCCCTATCGGGTATCGGGTTTACCCACCCCGCCCCCCTCATTTTTTTTATATATTGAGAAAATATGATCTAGATTTTAAAATAAGTGAGCACAAACAATAAAAATTTATGAAATAACTATTATAATTTAACCAAAATCTATTATCTAAAAGGAAAATGGAAGAAATAATTAATATTTTATGTGGTATTTTAATTCTAAGGGTAAAAATACAAGAATAAAAATAGTTTTTATGCATAAAATAATTTCGGGGTGGCGCGGGTACCCGAACGGGATAACGTCAACCCGACCCCGACCGGATTTCATCAACTTTCCCCCGACCCCCGAAAAATACAACAAAATCCCGCCCCGATCAAGACGGGGTGGGTTGAATTGCCATCTCTAATCAACGGAAAGGAGCTTGATGAAGTGATTGGGTTTACTAATTGCTGGTGAAGTGTCGAGTTTAGTGAATACCAGGGGAAAAGAGTAAAGTTACAGAGAGAGGCGTAAAGCGAAGTTAGAGATAGAGAAAAAGATTGGTTAAGTTTTGCTTTAAGTTAGAGACAGAAAAAAAGATGGGTTAAGTTTTGCTTTTTCTTTTTTAAGAGTAAAGAAACAATATCTTTAATGAGATATTTTTGATATTGAGAGTCTAACGCATGAGATATTTTTAAAGTGAATAACTAAAGTAATAAAATAATTTTTTATTGTGTAATTTGGTCTAAAATATAGAGATCTTGATGCGGATGCTCTTTCAGAACTTCTTCTTAAAAAATAAGTACTTATTTCACATTTTCAAACTCAAAAATAATGTAAATAAAAAATAAAATTTCAATTTTTTTGAACTGTATTAAAATTTTCATTAAGATCTATCAAACAAGATTTATATTAATAAAAAATTATTTATATAAGCACATAATTTTTTAAGTTGAAATTACTTTTAAAAAAAATAAGTACCGCATATTTCCCTGAAGCGGGGCCTTTAGAAGCATATGTTAACAAAACCCATCATAAAAAAACTGAAAGATCAATCACACAAAGCCCATTTCTCTCTCTCTATCTCTCCTTCCTTCAAACAAAAGGAAGCATAGCATTACCTGAACACTCAACGCAATGGAGGAAAATCCAGAAGATACCATCACAGAAGAAAGAGAGGATCTCATGATATCACCCTCTGGTAAAAACCCAACTAGAAGACCAGCCCATTTCCTAAAACCCTCGGTCACCTCCGTTGAAGGACCTGTATTTCACCTTCCTTCAGGTACATTTCTCTCTCCAACTTCAACTGTTACGCCATCTTCTTTGCATTGGTATTATACTTGTCTTTTCTTCTGAATTTTTGTTTGTTCAGCTATAACTTTTGGGATCGGTTAGGTCTAAAAATAATATTTTTGCGAAAAAAATACAAAATAGTTGGCTTTTCTGTCTTTAGTATCGTTATATATGAATTCTTTCAAATTGGTCCTTGTTTTTATACTCTCTGGTCTCAAAGAATGATTAATACGACGAAAAACTAAAAATAATACAAGTTAAATAATACCCAAAAAATACCCCAGCAAAAATTTAGGAACAACAAGAAAGATACTTTTTTTAACAGTTTTTCACAGGTTGTATCTTTAGCCCCCAAACCTGGAAGGGAAGATATTTCTTTGATGAATTGATTGCCACTCTTTAAGCTTCCTTTAGGTACATTTCTCTCTCCAACTTCAACTGATGTCCCATTGAAAGTGGAATTCAAAGGGTGTCGAGATCCTACCCGCACGTGGAAATCTTGGTTTTATCGAATGCATTCTATTCACCAATCCACTTGGAAAAAGGCCGGAATCTACGAAGCCATTGTCAATTCCACTTACCAAATCCGAGTAAACAGAGAAATCGTTCTGGGTTTTGCGGAAAAATGGTGTTCGGATACAAACACGTTCGTGTTTGATTGGGGAGAAGGTACTATCACTCTGGAGGATGTTTTGGTGTTGGGAGGGTATTCTGTTTTGGGGAAATCTGTTTTAACCCCTCTTGAAAACAGAGAGATGGTTGAAATCGACAAGAAATTGATGAAGGGACGGATTGAAATCTTAAAGAGTAAGGCTAATAAAGCCGACCAGTCCACATGGGCGAACCTTTTCATGGGAAGTGGGAGCGAAATTGAGCACGAAGCGTTTCTTGTCCTCTGGTTGTCCAGGCATGTTTTCCCATATGGTTACAACGTGATTAATAGGAATGTTCACAGTATAGCAATTCATTTAGCCAGAGGGACGAGGATCGCCCTTGCTCCCGCAGTTCTCTCGTGGCTTTATCGAGACTTGAGGCAGTTGAAAAATGCATTACTTTCTAAAAGGATGCGAAAAGTGGGGCTCAGACTGTGGGCTCCATTGCAAATGGTACAGATTTGGGCTTGGGAGAGATTTCTCACATTGAGGCCTCAACCCAATCCCCTTAAACCAGGTGAGCCAAGAATGGCTAGGTGGAACAAGATGAAGAATAAGAATATTGAGAACGTGGGTATGGCTCTAAACTCTGCCAGGGAATGTTTCCAGTGGCGCCCTTACGCCATTTCTGAGAAAAACTGGGTGTTTCCTAAGTTTTACATAGAAAGAGAAGAGTGGGTATCAGTTTGTTTGGGAATGGATAAGGATTTTGAGTTATTTGCTCGGTTTTTGAGGCCGAGTGAGTTGGTGGGTTTAGACTGCTTAGAATGTTATCTTCCTCATCGTGTTGCCATGCAATTTGGGATGGATCAGGATCTTCCTGGTTTGGTGGTTCGTTTGAATGACACTGCTGAAATTGCCTGGGAAAATTACAGCAGGCCAATTAAAAATGGAAGGCTGTATGTTCCTTCGAGGTTGTTTAAGTCAGATGTAACGACTCGATATTTAGAGTGGTGGAAGCAATCAAAGTTAGCTCAGAATAATGCAGTAAAGAGAGCCAAGGCAGAGAAGAGCATCACCAAGAGTACGCGAAAACCACCCGAGGTTCCAAAGGGAAAGAATGTGGAAAATGATGCCTTGGGCACTTCTACCAAGAGAGAGAGGTTCAAACCAGCGAAATTAAGGAATGAAAAGAGCATCACCAACAGCCTGGTAAAATCACTCCAGATTCCAAAAGGAAAGAAGCGAAAGAGGGTTGATAAAGAAGCAAAATCTGTTGGAAAAGACAAACACAGACTTGGGGACAGTGCTGGAAAGAAAAAGTCTTGTGATGGGAAGTGTTTGCCACAGCCTCAACCTCAAATTCCTTCATCTCTAACTGCGGATAATGGTGCTGGTAAAAAGATGGAATATCAGGTGGAACACAGAGAAAATACTTTGAGGGGCGAAGCAATGATGGGAGGATCGCATGGTCCCTCTGAAAAAGTGATTGAGAGTCATGTTGAAATTCCAAGTGATGATGGGGTGAACATTGGCAACAATGGAAGGAATATCAGTACCCAAAGCACAATTGATGTACCAGGACTTGAAGCAAGAGTTAGCAAGCTTGAGACTGTGTTTGCTTGGCTGAAAGCGGAAAAATTTGGAGTAAGGTCTATTTAAGACCTAGCAAAGGAGAAATCTAATCAGAATGCCTTACTTTGGCTTTGCCTATTTTGTCTACTGTAGGACCCAGATTCTGTTTGCTTGATGAAATAGATACAGCAGATCTTGTTCTCTAATCGTGGTTTTATTTTGTCTTGAAAAGTATTTCAACTTCTATTGGTTACTGTAGATCGATGCTCTCTAATCGGGTTAATATTAGTATTACTCTCTGTATATGCATGGGTGTCAGGTTCAGGGTTGATAAATGAATTGAGACATGTAATATTTTCAAATGCCAAGAAATTGCACATATTTGTCTTGCCTGTTGTCTGCATAACTATCCTGGATCACCGGCTCTGTGTTTGGAAAGAAGGTAACCAAACGAAACCAAATAGAGCCTGAAGTCTCAATCAATTGGGGTCAACTACCGGAAAGAAGGAAGCATCATATATTTTCACACTTATTTACCATTTCTACTTTTTTAAAGTTGCAGTCTATAATTTACTTGTCAAATAGCGTTTTCCCTTTGTTTCGAACAATTGATCACAGTTGGTGTGTTAGGCTGGTTAAATCCTTTCTTACTGATACTTGCTCCCTTTTTTGTTGTAGAATGAACAACATATCTGTACACAAACTGGCATACAAAGCCAGTACAATAATATGGACGCAAACAAAAACAAGCATCTTGGTGATGGGGGTAAGCCTACCGGTAATGATAACCCTTTGGTGTCGGAAAAATCTGAATGTTTGTCGCCTTCAAACGCAGATTCTAGAAAGGCTGAATTGGTAGTGAAGGCAGTGGAAGAAGAGATGAAGGAGCGTGAAGTTGCAAAGGGAGTAACAGAAAAAGTCGGAGACGATGGAAGTGATAGTAGACTTGGACGAGAGAGAAATAACTCCATCTGGTTTGAAAGTGCGTCATTCGAACTCGAAGCTCGGCTTAGCAAGCTGGAGAAAATAGTTGCTGGACTTAAAGCATCTAGATTTGGCAACGGGGTTGTGAAAAAAACTAACAACATTTCTATCTGACAAAGAAGCAGTTCAATTTATACATGTTATGTTTTCTATCTCTTGTTGTTCACTTGTTCGAATTGGTTAGGTCAAATATATATGTTCGGTAGCAGTTTATTGTGCAACAATATTTCTTGTTCTCAGCTTCCGGGATGTAAGTAAGATTGCAAGCAAGAAAACATATTTTAAGGCATCATTCAAGTCATTAGCTAGCCCTAAGTAACATCACGTGTATGAGTGAGCAAGAGTGTAAGCGTGAAAGCGTCGTTTAATGTTAAAAAGACTAAAATCCACAACAACGAGAATTGGGAACGAGAACGTAGAGCGAGAGTGAGAGCAAAGGGTCCTACTGAAAACGAGAATTGAGAGTGTGAGCAAAGGGTTCTACCGAAGAAGCTAGTATTCGACTTCCGGCTCATGTTTGCTCTTTAAAGCTCGTTCAAGAACAATTTGTTGGATATAGAAACCAGACTTCGAAATTTTGTAAAGCTCCTTAACGAGTCAAACCAGTTTCGAACAAACTAATACACTGCTCGTTCAGCTTATAATATATAAAAAAATAATAAATTACACGAAATCATCTTGTGTTCAACTCGATTAAAACTCATTTAAAAATCAATTTATCTCACGAATAAGTTTTATTTTTGATCGGCCACGAATAAGTTAAGATTGAATATATCTTGAAACTTTTGAAAATCAATTTACGTTCATTAATAATGCTATGGAGCAAAATACCAACCCATGATTGAAAACATGACACTGAAATATTTTGTATCATGGGGTGGTATTTTGTTCCGTAATATTTAATACTGCCTTCCTAGTCCCAACGTGCCAAGAATAAAGAACTGCTCTTTTTTTGGGCGCTGCTATTCGTAGCCATTTATTTTCTCTCATAACTCACTACATTTCAGTAAATTGTTGTTAAAAATCATACATAATATTTCTGTAAATAGCTGTTGAAAACAAGATTATATTTCGGTAACTACATGTTGAAAATATGTTCAACTTTCGGTAAACAACTGCTGAACATATTTTTTTGGTAAATAGCTGTTGAAAAAAATATTGTATATTTCGGTCATTGAATGCTGAAAATATACCTCAATTTCGGTAACTAACTGTCGAGTATAATTGAAAATTTTTAACGAGCTATGAGAGAAAATAAAGAGCTGCGAATAGCAGCGCATTTTTTTCTTTTTTTTGATCAACAGAATAAAGAACTGCTTGGAACTCGCAATTTAATACAGTAAATGATCAGTCCATCACTAATAACACCCCTTTGCAGTTTGCATGGTAAGACTAAGAGCCCATTCCAGAACACCTATTTAAAAAATAAGTACTTATTTCATATTTTTAAACTAAAAAATAATGTAAATGAAAAATATTTTTTTTGATTTTTTTTGCACCGTATTAAAGAGATCTTTCAAACTAGATCCATATTGCATATTTTTAGATTTTAATAAACCCATTATTTTTAAGCTTGAAATTGTCTTCTTAAAAAATAAATACTTATTTCACGTTCCGGAACGGGACCTAAAGAGTAGAAAGAAAAGAAAAGAAAAGAAAGGGGAATGGCCAATAGGAACATTTTTTATTTCCTTTTTCCTTTTTCAGTGCCGAGCGGATATATCGTACGTGGTACCCGCTCGGCGCATCCGAGCAGTCCAATACACTTTTGGATGGCTCGGATTGAAATATTTTCTCTCCTCTCATCCCAACACTTTCTCTCCTTTTTCTCTTTTCAAATTTGAGCAGGTCAAATACGTATTGGACCGCTAGGATGCGCAAACGGGTACCATATGATATCCGCTCGGCACTGAATTTTTTTCCATTTTTTTACCAAAATACTCATATCGAAAGAATAATTTTTCAAGAAACCACAGTTCTTTCCTTTCCATCCCTTTCTTTTCTCTTCAAAAAGTAACTTTGGTCTCGTTCGTTTTGATGTTTTAACTTTATTTTTCAATCATTACCTTATATTTTTTTTCAATAATTATCTTATTTCTTTAATTATTAATTTCGTTTCTCTCTCTATCTTTTTTCATTTATTACATTTCTTTTCAATCATTACTCTATTTTTTTTTTGTGCCTATTAACAAAATTAAAATATCCAAAATTACCAAACTAAGGCCTGACCAAACTAGGATCAAACAAAACACAAAGCCCATTTCTCTCTCTCTCCCCTCAAACAAAGGGAAGCCATAGCATTACCTGAACACTCAACACAATGAAGGAAAACCCAGAAGATACCATCACAGAAGAAAGAGAGGAGCTAATGATTTCACCCTCTGGTAAAAACCCAACTAGAAGACCAGCCCATTTGCTCCTCAAACCCTCCGTCTCCTCCATTGAAGGACCCGTATTTCACCTTCCTTCAGGTACATTTCTCTCTCCAACTTCAACTATTACGCCATCTTCTTCTTAGATTTTCGCATTGGTTAATTACTTGTCTTTTCTGAATTTTTGTTTGTTCAGGATACTTTTTTGGATATATTTACGAGAAAAATACAAAATAGTTGGCTTTTCTGTCTTTAGTGTGGTTATATATGAATACTTTCAAATTGGTCCTTAATTTTCATACTCTCTAGTCTCGAAGAATGATTAATTCGAAAATTACGACGAAAAAACTATAACAAGAAATACAAGTTAAATAATACCGAAAAAATACCCCGGCAAAAATTTAGGAACAAGAAGAAAGATACCCCGGCAAAAGGCACTTTGTTTGGTTTGGAGTTTTGACGAAAAAATTGATGTAATGAGTGAGGAGAGATAGGTAGAGAAACTTATTGGGAACCGTGGAGAAACTAAAAGAATTTTCTACTTTTTTTTAACGGTTTTTCACAAGTTGTATCTTTGGCCCCCAAGCCTGAAAGGGAAGATCTTTCTTTGATGAGAACAAGATATTTCTTTGATGAATTGATTGCCACTCTTTAAGCTTCCTTCAGGTACATTTCTCTCTCCAACTTCAACTGATGTCTCATTGAGAGTGGAATTCAAAGGGTGTCGAGAACATACCCACACGTGGAAATCTTGGTTTGATCGAATGCATTCTATTCACCAGTCCACTTGGAAAAAGGCCGGAATCTATGAAGCCATTGTCAGTTCCACTTACCAAATCCGATTACACAGAGAAATTGTTCTGGGTTTTGCAGAAAAATGGTGTTCGGATACAAACACGTTCGTGTTTGATTGGGGAGAAGGTACTATCACTCTGGAGGATGTTTTGGTGTTGGGAGGGTATTCTGTTTTGGGGAAATCTGTTATAACTCCTCTTGAAATCAGAGAAATGGTTGAAATCGACAACAAATTGATGAAGGGACGGAGAGAAATCCAAAAGAGTAAGTCTAATAGAGCCGACCAGTCCAAATGGGGGAAGCTTTTCATGCGGAGTGGGAGCGAAATTGAGCACGAAGCGTTTCTTGTCCTGTGGTTATCCAGGCATGTTTTCCCAAATAGTCACAGGTGACTAATAGGAATGTTCACAGTATAGCTATTCATTTAGCAAGAGGGACGAGGATCACCCTTGCTCCCGCAGTTGTGTCGTTGCTTTATCGAGACTTGAGGTGGTTGAAAAATGCAATAGTACTTTCTAAAAGGAAGCGAAAAGTGAGGCTCAGTTTATTTGCTCCATTGCAAATGGTACAGATTTGGGCTTGGGAGAGATTTCCCACACTGAGGCCTCAACCCAATCCCCTTAAACCCGGTGAGCCAAGAATGGCTAGGTGGAGCAATATGAAGAAGAAGGATATTGAGAATGTGGGTATGGCTCTAAACTCTGCCAGGGAATATTTCCAGTGGCGCCCTTACGCCATTTCTGAGAAAAACTGGGTGTTTCCTAAGTTTTACATAGAAAGAGATGAGTGGGTTGTTTCCTAAGTTTTACTTAGAAAGAGATGAGTGGGTATCGGTTTGTTTGGGGATGGTTGAGGATTTTGAGTTATTTTCTCGGTTTTTGAGGCCAAGTGAGTTGGTGGGTTTAGACTGCTTAGAATGTTATCTTCCTCATCGTGTTGCTATGCAATTTGGGATGGATCAAGATCTTCCTGGTTTGGTGGCTCGTTTCAATGACACTGCTGAAATTGCCTGGGAAAATTACAACAGGCCAATTAAAGATGGAAGGCTGTATGTTCCTTCGAGGTTGTTTAAGTCAGATGTAACGACTCGATATTTGGAGTGGTGGAAGCAATCAATGTTAGCTCAGAAAGATGTATTAAAGGGAGCCAAAGCAGAGAAGAGCACCAAGGGTCCGCAAAAACCACCCGACGTTCCGAAGGGAAAGAATGTGGAGAATGATGCCTTGGGTACTCCTACCAAGAGAAAGAGCTTCAAACCAGCGAAATTCAATCAAAAGAGCATCACCAACAGCCTGGTAAAATCACTCCAGATTCCAAAAGGAAAGAAGCGAAAGAGGGTTGATAAAGAAGCGAAATCTGTTGGAAAAGACAAACACAGACTTGGCGACAGTGCTGGAAAGAGAATGTCTGGTGATGGGAAAAAGATGGAATATCAGGTGGAACGCAGAGAAAATACTATAAGGGGCGAAGCAATGATGGGAGGATCGCATGGACCCTCTGAAAACATGATTGATAGTCATGTTGGAATTCCAAGCGATGATGGGATGAGCATTGGCACCAATGGAAGGAATATCAGTACCCAAAGCACAATTGATGTACCAGGACTTGAAGCTAGAGCTAGCAAGCTTGAGACTGTGTTTGCTCGGCTGAAAGCGGAAAAATTAGGAGTAAGGTCTATTTAAGACCCCTTGCGAAGGAGAAATCTAATCAGAATGCCTCACTTTGGCTTTGCCTATTTTGTCTACTATAGGACCCAGATGCTGTTTGCTTGACGAAATAGATACAGCAGATCTTGCGCTCTAATCGTGATTTATTTTGTCATGAAAGGTATTTCAACATCTATTGGTTACTGTAGATTGATGTTATCTAATCGGATTAATAGTATTACTCTTTATGTATATGCATGGGTGTCAGGTTCAGGGTTGATAAATGGGTTGAGAGTCTTGAGACAAGTAAAATTTTCAAATGCCAAGAAATTGCTTGCACATATTTGGCTTGCCTGTTGTCTGCATGGCTATACCGGATCACCAGCTATGTGTTTGAAAAGAAGGTAACAGAACCAAACCAAACCAAATAGAGCCTTAAGTCTCAATCAATTGCGCTCAACTACTGGAAAGAAGGAAGCATCATATAATTTCACACTTATTTACCATTTCTAATTTTTTTCAAGTTGCAGTCTACAATTTACTTCTCAAATAGTCTTTTCCCGTGTTTCGAACAATTGATCACAGTTGGTGTGTTGGGCTGGTTAAATCCTTTCTTACTGATAATTGCTTCCTTTTTCGTTATAAAATGAACATATATGTACACAAACTAGCGTACAATGCCAGTACCTGCTGCTATTGTTACAGAGCATATTGAAATTCAAATTTCACATGGTTTAAACCTTTGTTGATGCATATCTTCATCCACGAGTGCTATTCCATTTAGTTGTATTGTTGCTTGTTCTTTATCTGTTTGAATCGTCGTTCTCATAAGCCACGTAAGGAAAAAGGGCAGAGTGTCGGATGTTGCAAGTATTGATCAGTCAACTGCAAGTTGCAACCGTTTGAAATTACATGAATTTAACAGGGTTTTTGCATATTATGTTTAAGATACTAAACAAATAGGCCCATTTTGTATCGTTAGCCCTTTTTTTGCCTATCTGCATTGATGAAGGATAATTGCTAAGAATCATAACTGTGCCTCTCAGAGCAGCCCTCCGTTTTTCAGATATAGCTTCAAATAAGAAGCCTTTGGATTGGAACACACGGATGGAAATTGCTGAAGGTGCAGCAAGAGGTCTCGAATACTTGCATGAAACAGCTAACCCTCCGGTGATTTACCGTGATTTCAAAGCATCTAACATACTCCCAGACAGGGAATTCAATACAAAGCTTTCGGAGTTTGGGCTAGCCAAGCTTGGTCCAACTGGTGATAAGTCCCATGTATCTATAAATGTGATGGGAACGTATGGGTACAAGCGCGGCGTGGCTGAGTATGCTTATCACCAGTTGAACGTATGGGCTAGCCAAGCACGGCTGAGTATGCTTTGACAGATCAGGTCACAGCATAGTTGGAAACCTGGGCAGATCTCTCTTGACTAAGGTTGCTTCTGTCATTGGAAGTGATCGGGGATCAGACACCCTGCAGTTCAGGACATTATTGCTCATACTCCCTCTACTTTTCTTCCCAATGAGTGTGATGTGAATGGCTAGCAATTTTGGGTTGGCTTTCAACTAAAGACAGAATTCTTCAATGGGGTCTGATTACTGACGGTACTTGCTCCTTTTGTGATGTGGCTATTGAGGACCATCAGAACCTATTCTTTGGCTGCCCTTATTCTGCCAGTTATGGGGTCATATTCTGCAGAAGGAGTTTGATAGACCTGGTTTAAATCTCTTGGCTGAGATTAATTGGGCTCTGTTGCATAGAAGGGGCAATGATTTTCGAGATCAGGTTTTCAAGCTATCCCTTGCTGCTGTTATTTTACCATGTGTGGTGCGAACGAAATAGAAGAGTCTTCCAACAGGAAAGCCTTTCTTGTTTGGAACTCTCAGCTAAGATTGCCTCTGAGTTGCGTGCATGCTTCTGCTCATGTAGTGGTGTCAAGACGACTGATGTTAACAGATGAATCTGCCTTGGTTGGAACATTCCCAACATAGTTTTTCCCTAATGCTTGGCTGTTTGTTTCTGCCTTTGTCTGGGCTTTTATGGCAGGCCTGTGCAATTTGTTTTGATCTTTCTCAGGGGAATGCCCCTTTGATCCTTGTAATTGGTTGTTGCTTTCAGTGAAAGATAATTTACCAAAAAAAAAAAAAAAAAGAGTCAGATTTGTATAGCTATGGAGTTATCTTTCTGGAGATCATCTCTGGAAGGAGAATCATTGACAATACAAGTCACAAGACCAAGTGAAGAGCAGAATCTAGTTTCTTGGGTAAGTCTGAAAACCTTGTAACTCCCGAATAATAATCACATCGTGGATTATCGAGCAAGTTTCATCGGACTAGAAACTGACTTGACTCAAACATATCAACATAATGAAGTTGATTTCCAAATGTAAGGTTCAAAGAATTTAATGCACGTGGTCTTCAATTGGGATAAGCTGATAGCGTATGAGATTTCTTAAGTTCCAATCCCTGTTGTCATCAATAAACCTTTTTCGGCTTTTGATCTAAGAACAAATTCCCTGATTCGTCTGGAATAGAGGACTTGAAAAATTATTGGTCCGTATTAGCAAAATGTTCATCAAAGGCAAAAAGGATGGTTCTCAAATTTCTTCCCTTGCTTTGGTGGGCTCCCTTCAAATATGGTCTCTCTTTTGTAGTTTTATGATTCCTCCAGTAGACGCAAATAGGAAAATCAAAAACTAGTGATCAAAAGATGATAAAGAAATAATGATGGTTCACCAAAATCTGGATTTTTTAGACATTTCAAACGGGTAATGTCCATTGAGAGTACTTGAAAACTGATACTCAAAAGGCGATACTAACACCATCAAACTGTTACTGAAATGGAAAGTCCAGAGAATTTTTGTGAGTATTTCAAAAATTTGGTAAAAGAGTAGAGCCTATTAATTAGTTCTGTTTTCCTGTTTTGTAGGCACGACCTCTGTTCAAAGATATGAGGAAGTTTTCATTAATGGTCGATCCATTGTAAGAAGGGAACTACCTCATAAAGGGTCTCGACCAGGCTCTTGTAATCGCGGCAATGTGTCTCCAAGAGGAAGCTACCGCCCGGCCATTGATCAGCGATGTGGTAACTGCTCTCTGAGTTCTTTTCTGCACCAAATAGAGATGATGAGGAAGAAGCAGAAGACGAGACGAAACTGGCCTCTGGTGGAAATATTGCATTAGGTGAAGAAAAAGATGAGCCTGGTGGTGATTGGGAAAGAGATTGACAAGTTCCTATAGAAGCTCCAAAAACTTTGGGGTTGATTTTTGACTCCCAAGTCACTGCTTATTAGTACTAGCTCACCTTTTTTTTTCCTCCCACAACCGTTTCACATGCTTACACGTGGGGTGAGATAGCTCCAAAAGTTGTTGAGAACAAGAATCAAACTTTGGGACGAAACTCGTATCTCGATCAATTATTTTATTTTAATCAGAAGATGTCAATGAGATGTTAGATCCCATCATTCAGTATTTCCTGTTTTCATCTGAACCAAATTGAAACATTCAAATTTGCAAGAAAATTTTGTTTCCACAAATAGACAGTGGGATTGGGTCCCCATAATTAATCGAGATGGACATAAGATGACTCGGCCACCTTAGTTATATAAAGGAAATTTTGTTCACGCACTTATGTATTTCTATTCCAACTTCTTTTTTCTCTGGCCCACAACTTTCTTATTACAATTTTCAGTTTTATCATGGGCTCAGTTTGGATGGCGAAAATCTTGAGAAGAAATATGAATGTGATGCTATTACTTCCATGATTCCGACGTTAAGAACTGGCAGTAATACAATGTGATATCGTACTTTCATGATTTCCACGTTTGGAAGAAACAAGAATAAAAATGTAATTCCTAATAACACATCCAACTAAAAATCACATTCCAGATTGAATGAGAATTTGATCCCTCTCTTCCCCATGCTAATCTTAGATTCGTGGCTCAATCAGACAATCAACAAAAAAAAATATTAACTTTGATAAATTTTCAAAATTAATTTTTTCAGACATCGAAATGAAATTACTCCAAGAATTCATTTCCTAAGAAATTGATTGCTAGTAATCATATTCTTATTCCTACTCAAAAAAAATTCTAGGAATTTGATTCTTATCGGTCATCCAACATAGTTTGAAGGAAAAAAAAAAATTCAACAATTAAGGTCCTTCTCTTCCCATAATATTAAAATGTCATGATTCTAGATTCATGATTCCGTGAGTGGGTATGGAATCATCCCATCCTATTAATAAAATTAATTTTAGCTGTAAATAGAATCATTCTAATCATAAAATACGGAGTAAAATATAAAGAAGAATATTTGCCAGGCAGCTATGAAATTGTCCGCAATATTTGGAGACCTGGAGGGTTTTACTCAGAAGACAAGGGTATTTTGACTTCAGTTTCAGACCCCTCCCCTCCTATCTCTCTCTCTCTCTCGCTCTCCCCTCAGGAAAAAAACTGGCAAAACCCTTTCTTTTTTACTCAAAAAAAAAGACAGGGTTTATAGACTTCAGTTTCCAACCCCTCTCCTCTTTCTCTCTCTCTGAGCCCAGAAAAAACCTGGTGAAACCCTTTTTTAAATTTTATCTTCACAAAGATAGATTGTCAAAACGGCTGCTTGTGTCGGTAACCCTTGCAGAAAGCTGGGGAGAGGAGTTTTGCAGGCCATGGCATTAGGAGGGATTTCCACTCAAACCAGCCACCACTGTAAACACTATCCCCCTCTGTTCTGGTTATCCACTTCACGTCCTGGGCCTTCTTCCATGGGTTCTCATTCTTCTTTCTCCCTTTGGGTTGCCTCAAGAAAAGCCCTCTACAGGTTATAGTTTCAATCTTTACTGATTGTCATTTTTTTTTTTGTAGTATTTGTAATTTCTTTCATGTGGGTTTCTGTTTATTGACTGTAATTTACATGTTTCATGTCTGGGTTTATGGGCCTTTAGTCAAATCCCCCAACTTGTTGCAGAAATAACGAAATTTCTTTCATGTGTGTGTGTTTTTTTTTTTTTTTTCTGACTGTTCTTTTACATATTTCATGTCTGGGTTTATGGGCCTTGGCCAAAACCTCAACTTGTTGTGGAAACTTGGTTATTCCAGTGACGAGGATGTTTAGGAATTTTCTGAGACTAGTTTAGTGACTTTAGTCCCCTCTCCCCAACTTCGAGTGGAATGAAGAATGGTTTTATCCATTGGTCCAACTCCACCCTTTTTGAATTCGAGACCTGTTGAAGAGAAATTCTCTGGGCACTGAGTTAGCTAAACCAGTAGTTGGGAGCTAAATTTCATATCTATGTTGAGGAGTTATTAAAATGTTTTTCGCTCAAGTGGGAAATTTTATGGGTATTGGCGTATTGCTCCATATATCTTCCACCTCTTGTGTATAGGTGGCCTTTTTTGGAAATTCATGGCTTCGTGATTTGAGGTCCTTTGAGATACTACTGAACATGATGTTCAAAGCAACTTCTTTCATGCTATTGTAAGAATACAATGGCATGAACATTGAAGAACTTGTGGAGTACACACTGTGGGTATCTGGAAGAGCATCGCCATGTGGCACTTATCGGCGGATTCAATACCAACGTGGCAAGGCACACAGCTCCTCTGGAATAACAACTCCTCCACATAGGGGCTCCTCTGTGGAAGCTCTAAAACACATCCTACGATGCTCGGTCAGCCATGTCCATACAATAAATATGGTTCTAATGAGCTTGGCGACACTTCACAATACCTAGGTTGGGAGCAGGGCCCGGGTCTGGGTACCCTGCTCGGGACCTAAGGAAGCATGTGGTTTGGAGGCTAGAGCAAAGGGATTGTCAAGGAGGTGAGCTCCACCTTGATCAACCATAGAGAGGGATGGGCGCCACCTATGTCAGTCGACGTCTGCATCAACCACCATCATCATTACCACAACTACCCTCATTACAATCACAACCACATCCATACTTATTGCACCCACCCCTGACATCCGGCAATCAACCACCTGCCTCTCCATCCCCTGGCCAATACAACCCTCTGGCATGCCCATCTTTGGGGTCTCCATATAAGGATGGTTGATACACCACCAAAATAGACAGACACACTACATCCCATACAACACATAAAGACATGGAGTTCTAACTCTATGGTTGACCACTCTCCACTGCCATCCTCTCTCTCTCTCTCTGGCCGCCCTGAGCTCTCTCCTCCTCCACCTTCGGTGGTCCCAAGCATTGTTGTAGCGACTGCCATATACCCAGAGGGCAACCTCAAGCACTTTTCCTGCCACTCACATCCACACACACACACACATGCATGTAGCTGCAGAATTGAAGAACGTGTTGCTGCTTCTTAATCATCTATGGTCATATTTGCACATATCTTTTAAGTTTGATTTCAATTACATCAAGCAGTGCAATTTAGGTTAATATATAAAGGATTGTTTAGCAACATAGGGGGCAAGGATGGATGCATAAACAAGTGAGAATTAGACATTTGGTGTTGAAACGGAGAGTTGACTTGTCTGATCTTTTTTAGTTGCTGAAGATTTTGCAAGGGACCATATCGAGTAGGGGCAAAGGGTAGGATTTTGTTCATTTTCAGGACAAGGACAACATGTTGTATCTCATGGAAGTGTATTGGTGAATGTGGGCAAACCAAGTGTGGCTTCCTTTGTCAGAGTGTTATATACAACTACATGTGGAATGCATGGATAATGGAATGTATTCTATAGCTTTGATGTTGGTCGGGTTGCTTGAAATGTTTTTTCTTCATGTCAATGAAGCTTATTGTAGACCCTGCCATATCCCAACTCACCAACATACAAGCTGGGTTATCTTTTTGCTGTATTTGACACTTTCTATTTAAATTGCAGGGACTGCAGTTGCAGACTCCCCATTGCCAATGGAACATTTTCTAGTATTAGTGGTTTTAGTAGTTCCCTTAAGGTTAAACAAAGTTCAAGTTGTAACATCATGTCATCTAGTGGGAAGTATAGGCATTATCCTACGGACAGCTCTTGGAAGCTTGAAGTACTTTCAGGGGCAGGGAATCCTTGTGCTCGGATGGTTCCTAACCTTTCAGGTTACATTACTTCTGACAGAGAACCCGTCTCTTGTAGCCCACAACTGACAAAGGAAGAAAATGACATCATGTCATCTAGTGGGGAGTATAGGCATTATCCTATGGACAGCTCTTGGAAGCTTGAAGTACTTTCAGGGGCAGGGAATTCTTGCGTTCGGATGGTTCCTAACCTTTCAGGTCACATTACTTCTGACAGAGAACCCGACCCACAACTGATGGAGCAAGAAAACAAACAAATTCTAGAAGATAAGGCAGCCAGACTGTGGATTGAAGAAGCAGATAGACTAGTGAAAGAAAAATATGAACTAAGGGACAGCAACACACCAGTTTTTGTTCATAGCAATTATAATCCTGTGGGTTTTGGAATTCCACGTGTAGAAGCTACTGCAAACAGTGGGCAGTATGGCCTTACAGATATGCAGGATGGCAGTGACCATTTGCTTTCTAAAGACCTTATGGAGGCCTCTATGGTTAGTGGCAATAGCAGCAGAGAAGGGGCTTTAAGAAGCTCATTGGGCCAAGGGTACATGCATAGTCAAGCCCATACATCAGGTGCATGTAGTGTGAAGAACGAAGGAAACACAAGCTTGATCGAGAAGGGTCCTATTGTTCAATCTGAAGGTATTGAGTATAATGGGTCAGGAGGGCTATCAAAGGAAAGGGAGGAAAAAACTTCCAAACCCCTTAGTGGCAGCTCCATTGATAAACCAGAAGGTTTTGACCAGTTCCATGTCCGCGAGAGGCTTGTTCGTATTTATGAGAAGGTTCTTGTGGTTGATAATATCTCCATGGCAAGGGAGACTGTCAGGATGCTTACAAACCAATACAGGCATCGTGTTTATGCATGTGATACAGAGGCATGTCTCATGCTTGAGTTACATTTATAGGTTCCTGGAATTATTTACTTGTGGATGCAAAATGGACACAGTATTCTACTTAAATCTTTGATTGTTTGGATCAACGTATATTATAATTGTATAGTTTACATACTTTCTTGTGTGCTTATTACGGCTGCATCCTGGTTACATGCAGGTGGCCAAGATTGATGTGAAGCAGGAAACTCCTGTTGATCATGGAGAAATGATATGCTTCAGCATTTATTCTGGACCAGAAGTAAATTTTGGTAATGGCAAATCTTGCATATGGGTAGATCTTCTTGCTGAGTGTGGCAAGACTATTTTAGCCGAATTTGCTCCATTTTTTGAAGATACCTCCATTAAAAAGGCAATGTTTCCTTCCTTAATATTACTCTCTTTACGTCGTCATTTAGTGGTGAAGACTGGTCTAAATTGCATATGCTGGCTGAGAGAAAGTTTATGTTATCATCTATCATGTATTAGATATTATTTTGACTTCATGAAAAAGGGTGGTCTTTCCTTTTGAATGGATAAGAATGTGATGAAGTGCTCTGTCCTATCTACAGGTTTGGCACAACTATAGCTTTGATAACCACATTATAGAAAACTATGGGTTTAAAGTTTCCGGTTTTCATGCCGACACAATGCATATGGCTCGGTTGTGGGATTCTTCCAGACAAACGGAGGGTGGGTATTCTCTAGAAGCGCTTTCAGGTGACCCAAGGGTGTGCCATGATGAGAATTTGATAGGTAAAGTATCAATGAAAACCATTTTTGGCAGGGGAAAGGTGAAGAAAGATGGCTCTAATGGCAAAATTATAACCATCCCTCCTGTTGAAGAGCTTCAAAGAGAAGACCGTAAATTATGGATTTGTTATTCTGCCTTAGATTCAATAAGCACGCTAAATCTCTACGAGAGCTTGAAAAGAAAACTATCGGGGATGGAATGGAAAGTTGATGGATGCATAGAAGGAACAATGCTTGATTTTTATGAGAAATACTGGCAGCCATTTGGTGAGCTTCTTGTGACAATGGAAACTGAAGGGATGCTGGTTGATCGAGCCTATCTTGCTGAGGTAGAGAAAGTGGCTAGAGCAGAGCAGCAGGTTGCTGCTAATAGATTTCGCAACTGGGCATCAAAGTACTGCCCTGATGCTAAGTACATGAATGTGGGAAGCGATACACAGTTGCGCCTGCTCCTTTTTGGCGGAACCTTGAACAGGTATGACCTTTGCTGTTTAGCAGTCATTCTGGCCTTGGTCCTGTTGGTCTCATATCTTTCCCGTTTGCAGATGGTCGTTGCATAATAATATGCATATTGCATTTATCTGTAATATACTCTCCAACTTCAGTAAGTTTGTGATGTGACCAATAATCCTACTTCACCCGATAGATAAGAAAGCCAGGATCTGATCTCTGGAAGCGTGTGGTCCCTGAATTTGAGTCATTCCTCTGGGGCCATCCCCAGGGATCATCTCACTTGTTACCTACGGCATTGCTACAAGTGACCTGGACGCCTTTTTGTTCCTATAAAGAAGGTATTAATTTCCAATGCAGGAAGTGGTTCTGCTTTTGTAGAAAAGAATAGATTACTTGCGCACACAATATGAGGGAAACAATCGTGGTTAAACAAAAGTTTGAAGTAGTATAGATTACGAACGGCAAAATGAATTGAATAGAACAATATTTGTAGGAGCTATCTAGTTTTTTCACGAGTATTGAACAATTCTCTGCATTACCTTCCTCGTGCAGTGAAAAGAAAAAACAAATAATGGAAGAGGAAAACAACATGCAATGAAATGCAGAAACAACATGCAATCACTACAAATGATTAGTTATCCATTTTTTCATCATATTCAGAAAGAGTCCAAAGGAAGCCCTATATTCTTTTCTTTCTCTCTTTCTTTTTTGTGCAATGGAAGCCCTATATTCAATTCAGCCACTTCTTGTATTTTATCGTTTTGCAGTAAGGATCAAAACGAGAGCCTTCCCTTGGAGAAGGATTTTAAGGTTCCTAACATTGAGAAAGTGATTGAAGAAGGCAAGAAGACTCCCACAAAATTTCGCAATATTAAGCTGTGCAGACTTGAATCGAAATTAGAACCTGAGATGTACACTGCAAGTGGATGGCCCTCTGTTTGTGGAGATGCTTTGAAGACCCTTGCTGGGAAGGTTTCTGCTGAATTTGACTTCACAGATGAAGCACAGGTATTGGAGACGAAGGAAGGAGTAAGTGAGGACAAAGAATCTGCGTATGGAACTGCTTATGCAGCATTTGGAGGTGGGCTGAAGGGGAAGGAGGCGTGCCATGCCATTGCTGCTTTGTGTGAAGTTTGCTCTATAGACTCACTGATATCCAACTTCATCCTCCCCTTGCAGGTTATTTTACTGCCATATTTTTCTAGTTATATCTGCCACTTAGTTTTCTTATGGCGGAATGTTCTTCAGAAGTTTAAAATGTGGTAGATGGCAATGTGTTGTGCATTTGCAGATAGCCTTGATCCACTCTTATTGTGCCACTTACCCATTTCGTATAAATCTAGTGATATTAGCCATCGAGAATGACTATCTATTACAATCTCGTTGGGGGAATTTTAGCATCCCATATAAGGTTGGGGAAGGGGTATCCCTTTCTGTTTCTCTTCCTATTTCTTCCCTTGGTAAATAATTTACATTGGTTCGTGACAAGTATTAACAACCCTTCTGTGCCCTTTTTTTTTTTTTTTTGAGGCATTGCCTTTTGTTCAATATCAAAATGAAAAAAAAAAAAAAATACATTGGATGTTTGTGTCATGTTAATTTAGAAGCTCTTGTGCGGTGTTGCATGGGGATTCCCTCATTTTCACGTTTTCCATTCTCCCAGAACATTTCATTTGGACATTATGGCCGTGGGTTGTGTATATGTTTCCTGACTCTGGATCAGTGTGTCATAAACTATGTCGTATCTCCCTCATGCCCTTATGGAAATGCATGACAGACATTTCTTCTCCTCCGGGGGTGTGTTAGCTAACTTTTCATTGTTTCAGTCAATACTTCTTCCTTTGTGCTGTACTTTCTTATGTTAAAGGTCATGAGAAGATGGTGATTATATTTGTTTCTATCTTCAGGGCAGTCATATATCAGGCAAGAATGGGCGCATTCATGGTTCTCTTAACATCAACACAGAAACTGGCCGCTTATCAGCTCGGAGGCCTAGTTTGCAGGTTGGAAAATCTGATTGCCTGCTGTATTTATTACTTGTAGAGTG
The DNA here is from genome assembly GCF_030253575.1 of Rhododendron vialii. Lineage (NCBI taxonomy): Eukaryota > Viridiplantae > Streptophyta > Magnoliopsida > Ericales > Ericaceae > Rhododendron > Rhododendron vialii. The sequence continues at coordinate 40,914,785 of NC_080562.1, read as the reverse complement.
GATTCTTTGCATTTTGCACGGGTTCTGTCCTGCTGATTTCGTCGAATTGTTTTTTGTCGTTGCTTGTGATGGGCATTCTCCATTGTCTTTCACCAAAAAAAATTTAATGTGTCAAAATCTTGTTTACTGTAAATCAGAATCAGCCTGCTTTAGAGAAAGATCGCTACAAAATCCGCCAGGCATTTGTCGCTGCACCAGGAAACTCCCTTATTGTTGCTGATTACGGACAGGTGACTGAGATTAACTTTGGTTCTACTTACGGGAAGTTGTATCTTATTGTGTAAACGAAAATTTTGTCCATATGAATCTTACTGGTGATCTTGGTACTTGTTTATGACTAGCTGGAACTTAGGATCCTTGCACATCTTGCCAATTGTAAGAGTATGTTGGATGCCTTCAAAGCTGGCGGAGACTTCCATTCAAGGACTGCAATGAACATGTATCCACACATTTGTGAAGCTGTTGAACAAAAAAGCGTGCTTCTTGAGTGGCATCCTCAACCTGGTGAGGATAAGCCTCCAGTTCCTCTATTGAAGGTAATCGTCAAAATTTCCTGTTAGTTCAGGGATTAATTTTTCGATATAACAGCCACTCATTCATCAATGCCATGAGGAGATTTCAGTTTTTTCTGTGTTCATTTCTGTTTCGCTTCCTCTTATTAGATGGGGTTTGCTGGGTGTATTATGTGTACTATGAGTAGCAGGATTAGGATATGCTGGGAGACTTTTGTCTCAAACTGTTTCGTGCTAAATATGTAACAAAGTAGCTGCTGATAACTTAAGCATTGACAGAGCAAGGCAGATAGGTATTTGCCATGCTTGATCAGGGTGGGTCAGATTTGGGAGTCTTCTCTCAGTTCACAGTAACTTGAAACGGAAGTTGTTTGGTGTCTCTTGTTTCCCGTTTTGCGCGCACGCGCGCGCATGTGTGTGTGCGTGTGTGTGTGTGTGTGAGAGAGAGAGAGAGAGAGAGAGAGAGAGAGAGAGAGAGAGAGAGGTGTTTTATTATGGATGGAATCACGTTTATGCAGATTCAGCTTATTGTTTGTGTTGTGAAGAGTTCGCTCTGGTGTTTGTACAATTTGAGGTTTCTGTTGAGCAATTTAAAAATATAGTTTCTTCACTAATGCTTTACTTTAGCCATCTGCGGCCTATTCCTGTCACTTGTTGTCTTTTAATGCAATTATGATTGTACACAGTCCTGCGAGTTTCGTATGAAAATACCCTTTCAAAACCCCTATTTGTTTCTGCTTTAGGATGCTTTTGCTTCTGAAAGAAGGAAAGCAAAGATGCTCAACTTTTCCATTGCATATGGGAAAACACCAGTGGGGCTTTCCCGAGATTGGAAGGTACTGTTGGTTTTTTGAAATGTGAAATGAAGAATCACTCTTGTTTCAAATGTTATAGTAACTTCATTTACGAAGGGTGATTTCCATCTCTACTCTTAGGTTTCTGTGAAAGAAGCAAAAGAAACAGTTGCTCGCTGGTACAATGAGAGAAAAGAAGTGCGGAATTGGCAGGACGAACGTAAGAAGGAAGCATGCAGCAAAAAAAGGTGTGTTCATACATTGCTAGGACGGGCCCGTTTGTTTCCTTCAGTGGACCGAGTTACCTCCTCTCAAAGAGGTCACATTGAACGCGCCGCTATCAACACACCTGTGCAGGTTTTTTGATCTTAATTTCTCTCTCTCTCTCTCTCTCAATACCTCAGGTTCTGATATAAACAATTTTGCAATAGGGTAGTGCTGCCGATGTTGCCATGTGCGCGATGTTAGAAATATTGAAGAATTTGCGTTTGAAGGAGCTTGGATGGAGGCTGCTTTTACAGGTTTTCCCATCTTTCATCTCTCCAAATAAAGAAAACGCAGAACACCTAACTTCTAGTTCTAGTTGAATCACATGATAAAGTAGATATCGTGTTAATTAAAAAATCTTGCACTTGCCTTCAAGATTGTTCCAATCATTTTGCTTTAGTCCGTTCATTATTCTATTGGTAATTATCTTGATGTTATCCGAGCCCACCAAAGAACCTTCCTGAGCAGAGAGCAGTTAACACTTAACTCCTTGGAGCCCCATTCTTTTCCTTTTGGCTTTAGCTGATGATCTATATGGCCATCTTGTCGTTGCATTACATTAAGTTTCCCTATAGACTTCCATAGGCTACCTGAACTGGCTTGTGTTTCTTTTTGTAAAATCCGTTTTGTTCTGACTAATAGTTTATGCAAAGGCTGATTCTTGGCTACCAAATATATTTATACTCCGGTGATGTGGTTTTGTTTTATTTCTTGTTGAAGTTCAGTGTTGTCAGATGTCCTGTCCAGAGAAACACTGCTCTAGCCAAACTTTTTTTTTTTTTTGATCCGCCTCTAGCCAAACTTCATTTCCCTCCAAAAAAGGGAACAGATGTATCGGCACTATCTTCACAAATATAAGCAATTAAGCATGAGTTGTGCCCCCTCTAATTCATGGTTTTCCTTTCTCCTCTGATAATTGTATCGCTGCATTCAATCTGGCACCCTTCTTTTCTGAATGTAAGTAGCAACAACTTGCACCAGTGCCCTAGGAGGCCAAGTCAGATTAAAGTAAAAGGCTGCTAGATGTGAGTACCTTTTGAATTAGGGGATGAACATTTGGTTTGGCATTAGATATTGAGGAGTTGAATATTCTTTTACTTTTCTGATGGGGCTGTGGTAGTTAAAAGGCATTCTTGTGGAAACAGGTCCACGATGAAGTAATCCTCGAAGGACCGACAGAGTCGGCAGAGGAAGCCAAGGCCATAGTTGTTGAGTGCATGTCCAAACCATTTGATGGAAAGAACATCCTCAGGGTTGACCTCTCCGTCGATGCCAAATGTGCTCAAAACTGGTATTCTGCCAAGTAAAAACAGTTTGCCAGAACGTAGTGATTTGTCCCCATCCCCAGCGGCCAAATGCCAAGCACCCCACTGTTACTGTGCCTATGGCTGTGCAATGACTACATCCAACTCATTATGAGGTATTTCAACGGCAAAGTCGATTGTTTATATTTCATGCTGAGCTGGGACTTTTTGAAAGAGCTCATTGATCTGCCCATCTTGATTCGGCTGGGAACTCGTTAAGTAGCGTAGTGTTTGGTGATTTGGTGATCTCTATCTGTAACTCTTCTGAAATTGCGATACCTTGCAATGTTATCTGCCGTGTATAGAAAATTGTTTGTATCTTTTTTTGTAATTTCTGTGATGTATGTGGAATCGTTTTTTTCGCAAGTTGTGAAAGCTTGATCATTTTGGGATTATGGGGATTTCATTTCCTCTAAAGGACATCCACTCAAATCCTGGATTTTCGAAGCGAGGGAGGGATTGAGAGAGAATTCAAGAATGGTCACTACATCTTGGACTCATGGCCCAATTCTGTTTAGTTGGATCTTTCATTCACCTTCTTCTTCTTTTTTTTTGTCACACGGGAAATCGCCATCTTTGTTTGCCTTCCAACAATATCAGACCTACGGAAGCATCCTCTTTAAGAAGAGCTGAGTTCTGTATTGTTCGTCGCACCGGAATTCGGTAGCACACCATTTGGCAAGAAATGCCCGTTATATTTCTGATATTGTTGTATGGAAGGATTGCGGCACCAAGGAGGTGAACTGGTGAAGATCCTATTCTTCATGAGTCAATGACAATTGGCAATCACTAATCCATTACTTTTATTAGTTCAGATTCTTTAGAATGAACAATTATTTGACAGCACGTTGTTGGCCGATTAGTCTCTATTACTATTTTTTTTTTGAGATTCAAAGAATGAACTGCGGATCAAAAAATAAAAAAATAATAAAAAAAAAAGAATGAACAATTATAAGGCAGCACGTTGTTGGTGAATTGTTTCGACTTTCTTTTAGGAAACTGATATTCATAGTCTCTTTTTTGTTATTTATGCTCTCTTTTTTAGTGATGAAAATGTATGTGTATATATATATATATTTTTTTTTGCTAAAAGGCAAAAAAAAAATTAATGTGGGTAACAAAAAAAAGGGGTGTGAATATCAATTCCCTTCTTTTATATGTTACAATTTACATTGCTTGTAGTCTTTGAAAATAGTTATGAATGAAATTAAGAGTTCATACATGTAATTGTTTTTATATATTAGTTTCCAATAAAAATATGTTTTTTCTTCAGGAAAAAAATACTTACGAAATGAATGGAATGCCAAACTTTAAAATACAAAATTAAGGGCTCGTTTATGCAACATATTGTTTGTTTATTTATTTTCATGATAACAAATAAGCAAAACATATAAGATGAGTTTGTTTGTTCATTTGGGTAACTCATCTTTATTTAGCTAATTCTGTTAAACCATCTTACTTGCTTAAAATAAAGGCGTACCTAGCACACGAAGTTATGAAATGAACAGAATAGTGCGTGAAATTAGGAAATGAATGGAACGCCGAAAGTAAAATACAAAACTAAGGGCTCATTTGCCAATATATTGTTTGTTTATTTTCTTATTTCATGATAAACATATACTGTACTAAGATGAGTTTGTTTATTCATTTCGGTAGCCTAAAATCGTTTAGTTAATTCTATTAAACTATCTTACTTGCTTAAAGTAAATGGCGTACCTAGTTTATGAAAGTCCTGCATACGCAAGATCTAGGAAAATGCCAAGATACCTAGGCTTTAAATACAAAATAAAGAGCTCGTTTGGCAACATGTTAGTTTGTTTATTTTCTTATTTTCATGATAAACACATAAGCTAAACATATAAGATGAGTTTGTTTGTTCATTTAGATAACCTAATAACTTTATTTAGTTAATTCTGACAAACCATCTTACTTACTTGCTTATAGTAAATGACATATCTAGTATATGAAAATCCCGCATAAACGGAATCCGGAAAAATTTAAGATAGTCTACTGCTGCAAGCAAAAAGACTACCTTTAAAAATCGAACCGTGATGTGGGGCAGCTTTTTTAAGGGGCTGTTTATTTGCTTGATGCAGAATTGCTGATAAACAAATCTATAGGACTCCCTAACTTGCGTTAACCAGTCCTTCTCTTCAAAAAAGTTTAACCTGTCCTGAAAAGGGCGCCAGTTGATTGACGGGCCCTGCCAACAGTTTAATGGTCAAACTTCATTATTACAATCACAATGCACGATCTATAATCGTGGCTGTTTATTATCAATATTTCTTGGTGGGTTTTCGCATCAATTGTCAATAAATAACTTTCGTTGGGAAGAAGATGAGAGAGAGAGAGAGAGAGAGTTAATGACCCATCTCCAAACAAGTTGAAGCTCCGGTTAATGCTCTGCGGTGGGTTGTTGGTATGTTTCCTGATCTTTGATCTCTACTATTTCATTTACATATGTCAATTTAATATTTGTTAGCTTTGGATCATATTCACGGTTGATCGTTTTTAGGTTTGTTTTCATAATGGGTAATGTCGTTTGCGAGTCTTCGAATCTCTTCGATTCTCTGCCTTATACGGCCAATGGAGTTGATGGGTTTTCATAATGTGTCAAAACTGTTTTTTGTTAGTGCCAAAACTTCAGTGCATGAAAGGTTTGTGCTTGTAAATGCTCGATGTGACGTACATGCCACTGCAGAGTTTGACAGAGTATTTGCATGCCTGTGCGTGTGGCTGTGACAGTGCGGATCATTGCAGTGTAGGTTTTCTATCATCTGGCTCTTAAGACTTTCTTAATGCCAAAACTCCTATGCATGAAAGGCTTGTACCATTGAAATTTTGGAATTAACCTAAACAGTTTTGGGATTACCATTTTCCTTCACATAATCTCGAGGTGTATTCATCAATTCTGGATTGGAAGTTGTGGGTACCTCCCAATCCCTATACTGCCTTAATGGGTTTTGATTTTATCGGCTAATATTGATCCATTTTAGATTGGGAGTTGTGGGTATATCAGAAGTTTTTTCTTTTGTTGGCTTGCATCCATCAACTTTTGATTGGAAGTGGCCAAATTGTGGGTGGTTCACAAGATGTAAAAAAAGTTCCTTTTACATTTGGCTGTAAAGTATAAACTTGTGACGCATTTGTGTTCATCGAAGGGCTGAGAATGATGCTCTAGTCTCAATCCGAGTCTTGGGTTTCGTTCTTATGAGGGTTGGTATGGACAGATGAGATTAGGATTTCAGTCCAGTGTTTTAATGGTTGCCAACTTTTTGCCTTGCTGGTATGAGAATTTCTTCTTGGGTCTGAGATCATGAATTTCAAGTTTTCAACCAATTTACAGCTGCTTGACCAATTCTAGTTGAAGTTGGTGGATTTTCCCTGCATTCCTCCCAACCAACTCTATGAGGTTTTGGCTTTTTTTCTTTTGGACTTGCCAATTTTTAGATTACCATTAATGATCCCTTTATCTTTCACTAACCAACAGCTTTAAATAATTTTCTGAGCCTTATACGGATTTTTGATGTTTAAAACCTTTCCTTTTAACAGAATTTAAGTTTTTCTTTCCTGACAATTAAGTTTTCATTTCTTGGCATTGCTCTCTCTCTCTCTCCACGTAATGATTGTCACGAATACTTTGGTAGGTTTTGGCTACTCTGATGTTTGTGTAGTTTTGGTTAATCAGAAACCCGTAACTTTCCATTCTTTGTGTAAAGCATGCCCACCCTTCTGCTAAAATTATTCTCCGAATTTCACTAGAATTATCTGACCAAGAAGTATGATTTTTGGTGATTGTTGAGCTTCAGCAATCAGACACTCTCGTTTTGTCTCCTCTGATATGTGACCTTCCCAATAGATTGGTTACTGTGTAGGCTTACTGAAATACCAAGTTTCTGCTAGTTAAGAGGTGTTTACTTTAACGTTTTGGTGGTTTTAAAAAGTTTTTACCATATCTGCTCCTTTTGAGAATCGGTCTCTTATCTGCTAAATCTCTCTGGTAGTTTGATAGAAGTTTACAATCTGTGAGTCTAGCAATATTGAAGTTGTTGACAGCCCAAGGTAAAACCCGGGGTTGTTTGTCAAACGATTAGATTGGGGTACAAGTTGATTCTTCAACAGCAGCAAATTTGTTGCTTTTTAAGTTGTTTCTTGGCCCAGAAGTAGAAGTTGAAGCTATAGCACTCACAATGATACAACATTTGATTTCATACATAACAAAACAGAATTTACCCCATAAGCTATGACAAACACCTTCGTCTCTTGGAAAGTGACACTTTAAGAAGAGTGAAAGATTGCTTTTAAAAGCAGTCGTGAAGTTAGATACGATTCCACTACCTTAGTACGAGTACTTACATCCGCCGATCAAGGCTAGTTACGGGACCCAAGAGATAGGTAAGCGCCCCTACATGAGTCTTATCGAAAGAGGCCTCTTAGTCGTCACTCGTCACTATAGATGGGGTGTTGGCGCTTTAGTTTGACTGCAGTATGTCGTTAGCACTTTCCTAATAACATAGAAAGGGGCAAGCCAACACCTACTCCTAATAAGAGGTAGTCTCATATCTGCCTAGTTCAGGTAAGGATTAGGATTTTGAACAAAAACCTACTACATTGAAGTCTGAGAAGATTTCTTAAACTCTACCGCAATATTACAAGTTTGTGATGGTAATGCAACCGCACAATTCATATCTATTTACTTTCTGATGACAGGGCCTTGAACTGCTTTGAGGTAACCTTGTCAAACCAGCTTTGGAGATTCTAAATTTCTTCCACCCGGAAAAAGACTTGTATCATGCCTTTGCAATTCCAGGAAAACATGGTACCGAAACTAGAAGCAATCAGGGGCGGTGGAGGATCCATCAAAGTTGGGACCACTGGGACAATCGGTGCCTTAATTTCAAGGGAACTAGAATCCACAAAGTCAGCAACTCAACCTACAATTGCTACTTTGGTTCCTATTGCTGCTGCTGCTACTACTGCTGCTGCTAAAAGACCGATTCCAAGAACATCCCTGGACGAAGCGAGCAGCAGCCGCAGCAGCACCATCAACAAGAAAAGCCCGGAAACTCTCCGGAAAATGAAACACTATCGAAAAACCCATGAAGTACCAATGCTTGTTTCTGATAGTATGTCCTTAGATAGAACTCCTAGGAGGGACAAACCTAATAAAAGAGGATCTTACATAGTTGAGATTGTGGACATAAAATGCGGCAGCCGTACAGCAAATCGACTCAAGAAGCTCAGTTTCTCGAAGCTCACTGAGACTGTTGCTTAAGCCTGCAACTTCTTCACATCATCAGCTCTCAGATTCCTGTAACCGAGTCCAGAATTCATGTTTGGCCGATTGCTTTTCGCAACTTCCACCGTAGAACACATGTTAGGGATGAGTTTTCTTCTTCCTCCTTTCTTCTTCTTTCTTGGGGTTGTGGCAAAAGATCCAAACTTGGGATTGGGTTGACTGCTTGTGGAGGCCATCTCTGTACATAGATGCTGAGGCTTATCAGATTCAAGGTGGGTAAAGTACTCAATTTCTTTCATTATCAGGAATCCAACTGTTCCTCTGGTGCCTATTTCTACCGGAGTTTTTGCATCCATTTTCTCAGGGATTGTTGAGGGGACAGAGCTGGAATTTTGCATCACCAGTTTTTGGGTGGTTGGAGGGAAGGGGGAGGCTTGTGGATGAAGAGAAGAGATGGGTACTTTGGGCCTTGTTTGGGTGGAGTTGTTCCGAGTCTCTGGCATCTTTGGTTTGGCCTTATGCCTGGTGCTGTCACATGACTTCTTTGTAGCTTTGTAGTCTTTATATACTACAAGGAAGAGCACAGTAGTTGGTGGGGGGTTTTGTGGTGCCATTGTCATTGTAATCATGTGGAAGCAGTTATGAAAATTTAAGTTTCTTAATTCAATTGTAAGGGGAAAGGAAATGGTGATTTCTTGTTTGGTGGAGCACTTTACTGCCTCTTAGGTATGGGGAGGTTGTGGTTCAAAAATTTATTTATGTTATTCTCAATTTGTTTTTATCCTCTTGGTGAAGGGTCATAGGAAAAGACATGATTTGCATTGTTTATCTTCTACATTATCATGTGAATTGAAAATTGAAGTTGTTGCAACCATGAGGAAAATTGAAGCTGTAGCCTGTGGGGAGGAGTAAAAAGTGAATTCACATGGGGATACATCAAAATCTAACACTGAAATTGTATTTTACTACCTTGAATTTTTGTAGGGCATTTTAGTAGTTTGTTTCTTTTTTTTTTTTTTCCCGAGAAATTGTTTCTTGCTTTAATCACTGTCATTTTTGTCATCAAATAAGGGTGTACTTTGAAAATGGTTAAAAGACCAAATAAAAAGATCTAGAGAGAAATTTGTTCACTGTGCGAGCTGCGAGAGATTCAGGGAGAGGGAGATCTTCATAGGATTCTAATGCACTATGGGGGCAGCCGAATAGCAGGTTGGGGAAGAGATAGCCAACGTCATAGGACACAAACGGAAAGCATGAAAAGTCTGATAAGGGCAATATAGTAATTTGCAAATACAACAAAATTACTCAATCAACCCTCAACCATCCACTCAGGACAAACCACCAAAGGGTAGAGGCAGAGGGGCATTTTCGGGAGAACATGCACAAAATGCTCATCATCGCTTACATGTGGAAACAAGGGTGCGGATAGATAGCTAAAGAACTTGTGATCCAAAGCAAATGTATTTATTCTCTATCAATGTCACGAGATAGAGTTGTTTGTGTCTTTATCAATCTACCCAAGTAGTAGGTACATTGGCATTGCAGCAAAGTTGGGGAATCTTGGCGCCATTAAATTTCCCTTGTTTTTTTCTCCTTCAGAAATAACTTCCAGCATTAAAAGAAAAATGTGGGAAAAATAAATCTTACGAAATTAATTTTGAAAAATGATAATGTCAAAATTGTTTTTGTTTGTGCCCAAACTCTAGTGCATAAAATCCTTTTACTTTGCACATGGTACAAAGATTTTATGCACTACAGTTTTGACACAAACAAAAACAATTTTGACATTAGCACCTGGTAACAATTTTCACTGATCCAAAACTTCGAATTGGTATTAAATGTTTACCATTGAGGTTTATTCATTCATCTTCTACATTTGCAAATTGCAACCATTCAAACATGGCCTTTTGCGAATGGTCTTTTGTCCAACATCATCTTCTCAACTCCCTGGTAGGTAGATTGAGAGTTCAACCCCTCGTGTGGTCATGGGGTGGCTTGGATGCCTATAATAGGTTTGCCTCATCTTTTGTGGGCTCGTCCATCTCGTTGTTTAGCGGCACTCTTTTTTCTATCCCCTTAAGAATAGACTAAACATATGTTAATTATTCTATCCCCTTAAGAATAGACCAAACACATGTTAATTATCAAAAATAAAAAATAAAAAAATAATCCCCTTAAGAATAGAAAAAAATATGGAGTGGGAAGAGAAGCTTGCTCTCTTATCAGAGCCAGGTTTCGATCCTGGGACCTGTGGGTTATGGGCCCACCACGCTTCCGCTGCGCCACTCTGATTTGTTGAATTTTAACCGCTTTAAAAATTATTTAAAGAACTATTATGGAGTAATTTTCTTCTTCCCCGTTCGGTTCAGTGATCCAGTGTTTCTGAACCCAATTTCGCAAGAATCTTCAAAATGGCAGAGAATCTTCAAAATTGGGGAAAAAACTCATTTCCCTTCGCCCCGCCAACAAATTTCCCACCAAAATCACAATCACATTCCCATTTTTCCCATCCAAAAATCCTCACCAAAACAATGAGAAAAATCTCCTCATGGTGGGTCTTCTAAAAGCTTGGCTCGATTCGACTCGTTTGCAACCCGACTCATGGATTCAACACCATCAAAACGCCACAAACCTCCAACTATCCCAGAAACCCCGACCGCCGCCGCCGCCGCCGCCGTTAAAGAGGACAGAATCAGCAATTTGCCCGACTCTATCCTCTGCCACATCCTCTCAAAACTCCCCACCAAAACCGCCATCGCCACCGCCGTCCTCTCATCCAAATGGAAACCCCTCTTCGCTTCCATCGTCAACCTCTCTCTCGTCATCGACGACACTGCTCCGAACAAGCCCCAACCCAATCCCAATTTCGTCAATTTCATGTACCACTTGTTAACCGTCACTCTTCGTGACGTGACCTGTATTGAAAAATTCGTCCTCCACTGCAATCACGACTACGGAAATTCCCATATCGACGCCTGGATTTCTACCGTTTTAGGGCTTAAAGTTTCTTCTTTAACTCTTTTCTTCCATGTGGAGAACACTGGTGTGTCAATTGAGAGTCTTTTCCAGTGTGAAACCCTAGAGGACTTGTTATGGTGTCAGCATTTTTATGCTGAGGTTCCGGATACGATTTTTTTGCCGAATCTTACGCGATTGTATCTTGCCTTTGTGAAATTTCCCGACTCAGAGTCGTTTGACATCGTTATTTCTGGCTGCCCTGTGCTTGAACGGTTGTCTTTAGACAATTGCAAATTCAAAGAAACGTACTTTCTTTTTATCCGTTCGCCTTCGGCCCTTCGCTTAAGTTTCTGATGCTAAACAATTGCAACCATAATGACTACTATCAAGTTGACATTGATACACCTTTGCTTGAAGCATTAATCTACGATGATCATGTAGCCACATACTATTGGGGGATGCAACTAAATTCTCTGCTTAGAGCTTATATTGATGTTGGACCTAGTGATTACATGGTGGAGAATGCAGATGATGACGAAGATGTGCTGGAGTATGACCAAAATGTGGCAAAGCTTGTAGCAGCATGTTGTAATGTTGGTTTTCTCTATTTATCCATGCCTTCGGTAACTGTGAGTTTTCTTAACTTGTCATGTTGAAATCAATCTCAAAAATTTTACCTTGGTAGTATCTTGAAGTGTGTTCGGTTTTGGTCCAAGGGCGGAAACAGGATTAAGTCTTGGGGGGTACCAAGAACTTGAAAAATGAAATTTCATGTACTCCATGATTATTTTGTCTTGAAGGTGTTCTTGAACACATATTTTTAATTCAAGCATGAAAATTACATAAGAATGCAAGTATATTGTACAGGGAACATAAAATCGCTTTCTGTTCATACTTAGCACTTAGCAGAATATGTATGTATCTGTATCTATACGTGAAAGAAGACTAGATGAGGCAATTGTTTCATCAGTACGTTCCAAACCCAACTATCAAGGATGGATTTTTTTTTTTTTCCCTTTCAAACCCCCTAAATAATCTATGATCAAGTATTCAAGTGTATTCTAAATGTCAGGACAATTTACTTTTCAATGTACTGAGTTGCAACAGTTTTGATTTACTTAATCAATTGGGCCAAATTAGAATCTTAACTTGGGTAAAAAACCTTATGTCACTTATCAATAATAATAAAAAAAACTTATGTTGGTTTAGGAGTTAAGTACTTTGAGAAATGATTATGGCCCTTGAGTCCATATACGAGGGTCTGAATTTCTTATTGTATCAGTCCTTTGGGAAACTTTTTAAATGTTGGAGAGGTGCAAGTATAGAACACGTATTTATTGTGTTCTAGCATAGTTGGGGGTGGTCATGGTACCCCATCATTATATTTACCTCCGCCCCTGCTTACGAGTTACGTCCACACTTTTAAATATTTAATGTATGAACAACCTTGGTAAAGGTTTTATGATTACTTGCATTCTGTGTACAGGCTATTCACCTTTCCTCTTATGCAATGCCCACTTTTCAAAATTTGACCGAGTTGCAGCTAGGTGATCTCAACAATCATGGATGGGAGTTTCTGCCGCACTTGCTTGAAAGTGCTCCTAATCTTGAAACCCTTGTCCTGAAGGTACTTGTTAATTTTGTTGTGTATTTTGTTACACTGATCATTTTGTTGCTGTATTAACTTTTGATTTCCTTTTGTCTCAGAGGTTTGTGGAGCACGGAGGGTGCTTTGCTAAATTTGAGAGCTCTATTCTGAACTGTGTGCCTGCATGTTTATCTATACACCTTCGAACTATTTACTTTGAGGAGTTCAATGGGGAGCAAGACGAACTGGAGCTAGTATCTTATTTCTTAACTACTGCTGAAGTTTTGAGGGATGTGGAGTTCAGCTTTTGTTCTTCTTTGCCTGTAGAGAAGCAGTACAGCACTTGGTTGAAGTTATCATCGTTGCAAAGGTGCTCAAAGTCAAAGAACTGTAAGATTCATTTCGCAAATGTAATATCAATGTTGCAAAGTTTTATCGAATGGATGAAATCACTAAAGTGAAAGAAGTAGGGAAAAAGAGAAGAATATTGGTAGAGATAGTCTTTGCTTCTTCTGACTTCTCTGTGAAATACTTGCCATTCAGTATTTTTGGCTGTTGTGTATTGTCAACTACTCCGTATATTTTCTCTTGAAATTTTAATCAAACAATTCTCCTGTTTTGTTCTATTTATTGAAGCTCTAGGTTAAGTGATTTGTGTGTCATTAGAGTTTTCATAGTCCAATCATGCTAGTGACAACACAACGTGGAGTCCTCCACCTATGTGAATGTGCAAGTGTCTGCATTTATATGTCATGATCGTTATACATAAATGGTTATGTTGAAGGAAAGTCTGATTGCACATACTTTTGCACACAAATCATATCACAGGTGTGTTTAAAACAGTTCGATGCAAGTGAGCTTGCAACCATCTTGTAATCATAGAAAAAGAAAAGCTCTGTATCTGCATCTCTTTTAAGACACCATGTTCATCCTAGGTCTCCTGACGGCTTCTTTTGATTTTGCTACAAAATGTCTTGGAATTTTCCTTTGTTTGTGTTGTACTTTCGGGTAATGGTTTGGCACATGTGATTGTGTATTCTGGTTATATACTAAAAAAATTACTCATTTATTCCATCTTTTAAGCATAGTTCACAGAGAGACTTTGTAAGAGTATTTATCGAGTTTGAAATTCTTATTGGGGAAACCTTGGGAATTTTTGTTTACCAACTTGAAATTTCAAGCGCATTTCAAAGCAGAAAGAAACATGTGAAAGAGACCTAAAAATTTAATTGCGATGCAACATAATTGCAATGTATTGTGTTGCACAAGAAAGAAACACATATTCAGTACACCAGCTCTTAACCAAGCCAAATAGTGGGAGACAATTCTACATTAAGCTGGGTTATACACACCGACCCACTATACCCGATCACTCATCTGATAAACTGTAAAATACCATACTATGATAAACTGTATCTTACAACAGATCTATTGTTTACAACAAAAGCACACTCCCAACCAGTTAAAGCTCAGTCACTGCTTGAAGTAGGATGAAGAGCAAAACAATGCTCATCATATCTGCTCTGAACTTCTAGAAGATGGCTTGGCAGCTCCTGGACTGAAAGTTGATGATATATGCCCAGTACTTTTGTACAAATGACAATTTGCTACTTATCAACTATCCTTTGCTGTACAAATGACTATTTCCTTGTTCTATCCACACTACTTTCTTTTTTCTTGCTTGCTTTTCCATTTTTCGGGTGACGAAAACCTAGTCAGTGGGAACTATATAAGACCATTCTTCCTGGTCTATGATTGTCCGATATAGGCCTCACATTCAAGTTTGGCAAATTGCCCCACTCCCTGCATTTTGGAGTCAATATCTAATGACTCATGCCCGTGGGGGACAGATCTTTGACTTCCAGTTTATTAACTTTTGATATGAATATAGGCAATCTAAATCGGCTGTTGTCATTTTCGCCTGTGTTTCAACTTTTCGTACCTTTTCCTGGAAGTTATAACCTTAAAGATTGGCAATATGACATGATAAGAAGCACAGATACAGAAACCACAGTTACATGGCATGTTTCTTTTTAAACAGTAGGACATGGGTACACTGGGTGTACATTCAATTACTACTAATATACAATTTCACGCAAACCAATTTCTTAGGGACTGAGCGGAACTCACCTTTTGTACGGAAGTGGGCAAGCTCTTTGAAAACTTTCGTTTTAGTAGGCGTTGTTATGTGTGTGTATACGTTTATGTGGATACAGATATCGCCATGAGTTTACTTTCTAATTAAAATAATAGATGAGATACAATAACTTCTGAAGAATTTACATTAATGAGTTGAGAAATCCATAAAAATAGGGCATGGGAACAACTACGAATCCTCAACTTTATAAATCAAAGTGAGATGTCAAATTCCTGTGGTTTTTATAATCGTAGGTTAGCAAGTGTCTTAGAAGTGGCTATACAATCTAAGTTTCTAAGTCATACTCACCAGAGAGTGTCGGACACGGAGCAAAATGACTGTCCTAGCATGTGTTTGAATTAAGATGTTTATTTCCTAATTATGGACACAGAAAAAGAGTATTGGGTACTTGTCTGGGAGTGTCTGACACATGTCGGACATGAACGCGTCACGTTGTCCGTGCTTCCTAGATGACACATGCAATAGCCAAACAAGACTTTCCAAGAATGCGGTTACACAGTTAAACTATCCAGAAGACTGTAATAAGAAAAACACTAACAGTTGTAAGTACTATCAGTGCCTCATATTGATGAACTGTGAGAATTCAGTAGTATCAAGTTTCTTATAGTATATAGGTATATGAAAGAGTGGAGATGATGTTACTCAAGCCAGAGGAAGTTCTTTACATCATTGCTGCCTGAAGTAGCCACAAGTCCAACTGGGGAACCAAGACATCGCTACAAAAGGCTTGGCCTCATCTTTGGGCAACGTGCATAGGCACTCCTCGGGTATTAAATCAACATCAAAACACCCATCTCCAGGTTAAAAACTTGTTTGTTTTGTGGTTTGAAGTAAGGTGTTCCGGCCAGCTTGATTAATCCTGAGGGACCTATCCCACTCGTTTGTTCTCTAAAAAATGATTGGACAATCATTTAAACTTGCTCGATTTGACATCTAAATAGCATAAATCATGTAAAAACAACAGCTCAGGGAAGGACTTTGATTTCTTTTAGATTAGAAACATTTATGTTTGTACTTCAGCAGGAATGAGAAATGAGAAGATTCATTTGATCTTCGCTACAATTTCACGGTGTCAAGATGCTCAACTAATTTCTTATCATGTTATCATAGCTTGGTGCTCTTGAAGCTACGGCTTTTCTTCGTTTGCGAGCTTTTACTGCCCGCGGATGTGCTTTGATTATCAAAATCTACGAGATTATTCTCAGCATCAGGTTTCTGGTCTCCACTTGTCTGGTCGGACTGGAGATCCTTCAGAATGAGCTCTGGCACCACGAAATTGGAAATCCAGTACATGAATAGAAGTACGGCACTGTCATCCATGTCAAAAAACTTGTTAGTACTTCCGAATGCTTAAATGTGGATGAAGTCGACAAAAACTGCACAAAAAAGAGGTTAAGCTCCTCCATGCGAAAAATTGGCTTGATCGTATATCTTCTTTTCCACTAACAGTTTGCCTTTTGTTTTAGAAAATGGGACGCAAGTATAATTTTAAACCTAAACTGTCAAATTTACACAAAATTTTCTTGTGCATGTCGTTATACCATCAAGTTGAGTTTTGCATTTTTTATTCTTCCATGCAATATCTATGAGATGAACGGTTTGAATCATATGTTGTGGGCCCGGAATTAGGCCCAAAAAAGGAGTCTTGAGGGGTATGGACTAGGGAGGATAGAAGTACCGAGAGGAGCTTAGCCCTGCAAAAAAAAACCACTTTACCTGCTTTCTTTCAAAAATATAAAATTTCTCTGTTTCTCTATTTTCAAAATGAGAGACCTAAGATGAATGCAGTGCAGAGGACGAACCTTGTCCCGAGAAAGACCGATACATCGGGCTTAGCCGGTGAAGCAACACCAAGAACAAGTGAAGTGGTAATGGAGAAAGCCTTTGTCTTCATACAACTGTTTTCGTTGTGCATCTGCCTGTTAGGTTGATTTCTGGTGAGCCAAAGCAGCTGGGCTGTGTTTGGTTGTTGGTTTAATTTGTGGTGTGAAAGCATGGGAAAGAATGGAGATTGACAATGTAGACAGCTGCTCATTGTCATCATGGGTATTATTCTCAGTCCAATAACATTTCTTTCTTGTTTCTGAGTCTGTATTCTCTCAGTCCAATGAGTAACTCATGGTGGTGGCATATCTAGACCCTTGTGTTTCCAACCAAGTGAATTTGGATAATGTTTTTTGGCTTTGGGGAGTGTTTGGATGGAAGGTAATTGTTACCCTTCGAATTTCGACGTGAGCAGGGCACGAGCCACACATGCTGGTTTGGAAACTTGATTTCTTCTTTGATACATAAAATGAAAGTGTATAGTATATGATACTTGCCTACTTGGTCACCTATGTAATGCAGAGTATTGCCCGTCACACCACACTATTTGTAGGAAACCCAACCACGCTAGCGGGGACCAGAGCTAAGCCCGTCACACCACACTATTTGTAGGAAACCCAACCACGCTAGCGGGGACCAGAGCTAAGGCCATACCATGTATTGGTGGTGTTCAGAGTATAGTTAGCCTAAAAAAAAGGTTACAAGAATGGTAGAACCACATCCAACTTACACACACCCACACTCACAGGTGTGTGGGCTCTACACACACTCACATCTAGTGTGTATCAGGTCCACACACTTGTAAGCTATGTAAGTGAGTGTGGTTCTAGCATGGCTCTAAAAGCTATGAGGATTCGAACAAGTACTTTTTCCGAAGTCCGAGGTTTCACCATTTAGAAAATTTCAATGCAATGGTTATTTGTAATGCCTCTCTTACATGATGTGGGGCCTATACATACATGAGACCCACTCATGTGAGAGGGCATAACAAATAACCGTTGCATTGAAGATTTGAGAAACCTTTTCCCTCTGGCCCCACCAAAATCACAATCAACTTTCCTTTTCTTTGTTTTTTGTTTTTGATAACTAGGTGTGCAGACTCTCAATTAATCTTGGAGGACTAATGTTGCCGTCCACTTGCGGGGTTTCAATTAAAACCACAACAAAGCTTTTAATAGGGACCATACACTCTTTCTTTTTTTCCTGTCACTGTAATGGGCCTACCCAATCACATTTATTCCCAACTCTCTACAAAAAATGAGCTTTTGATTATTGATTATTGTAGGACTTCACATTGTTAAGCTTAGCAACCCGGATAACCAAAGAATGAGGTGGTGAATTTTGATTATTCAAATTTGGTTTTGATATTGAAGATACCCTAATTAAGTCCCAAGACTTCACCATAGACTAACGCATTTTATTTGGAACTTAGGGAAAGTGATGGAAAAGAAAATGGGAGAAAAGTTAAATTTGGAACTTAGATTTGAATGATATTTACTCTTGACCGCGAAGAATTACTCTTGGCCGCTTAGCATTAATCTTGGCCGCTTAGCATTAATCTTGGCCGCAAAGAATTACTCTTGGCCGTGAAGAATTACTCTTGGTCGCAAAGAATTACTCATGGGCATAAAAAATTACTGTTGTCCGCAGATAATTACTCCTGGCTGCTAAGAATTACTCTTGGCCACTTAGAATTACTCTTGGACACTTAGAATTACTTTTGGCCTCGAATTCTAAGCGGCCAAGAGTAATTATTTACGGCCAGGAGTAATTCTAAGCGGCTAGGAGTAATTCGTTACGGCCAAGAGTAATTTTTTGCGACCAAGATTAATGCTAAGCTATGGATAGTGGGTTCAATTTTGATGGTGATGAGATCTTGTACGTTGTTCTTTGAAGAGGAATATAAGGTGGGATTATATCTGATGACAGGGCGATTTGAGGGTGAGTGTGAGATACATATTTCTTGTACAATATTAATGTTGGGTTCTTGTTGGTTGGATTATGTGCGGTAACTGTATGTTGTGGAACTGTTTGGTATGTGACGAGGTGACTATGCTAGTAAGTTATGCCAAAAGACAAGTTAGCCAATAGGTTGTGGTGAGGCTAGTGAGGTGGTACGTCACCCGTCATATACTGAGGAGGACCGGATATGTGGTTCGTTTTATGTGGAAGGTGTTATAATCGCGGTTGGTGTTAATACGTGGTGGTTGATGTTGTGCAGTTAATTTAGTGTTGATATTGTACACATTATTATGTCTCACAGACTCCTGGGATCCTTTGGACTCTAGCTTGTAGGTTGGTCAGCGGGCCAGGTGTCGGTGGTGCGAGCTTGTCTAAGTTGCTGCGAGGGTGGGTTGTTGTTAATTTACTTTAGAGATAGTTATAAATTATATACTTCATTGAATAATAGACAAATTGTGTTCTTTTTATATCGAAGTACTTGAGGATCCGGTTGTTATACAGGCTATTTACCGTTCCTCCTATGCGATGCCCATTTTTCACAACTTGACTGAATTGAAGCCAGGAGATCTCAACTTTCATGGATGGGAGTTTTTGCCACACTTGCTTGAAACTGCACCTAATCTTGAAACCCTGGTGTTTCTGAGGGGTACTTGCTAAACTTCTTGTGTCTTCTGTCACCCTCATCATTTTGCTACTGTAGTGACTTGCGATTTCCATTTGCCTCAGGGGTTTACGGGGCACGAAGGGTGCTTTACAAAATTCGAGAGTTCTATTTCGAACTTTGTGCCTACGTGTTTATCTCTACACCTTTGAAGTATCTCTACACCTTTGAAGTATTTACTTTAAAGAGTTCAATGGGGAGCAAGACGAACTGAAGCTAGTACATTATTTTTTAGATACTGCTGAAGTTTTAAGGGAGATAAAATTCACCTTTTGTTCTTCTTTGCCTATAGAGAAGCAACACATCACTTGGTTGAAGATAACATTGTTGCAAAGGTGCTCGAAGTTGAAGACCTGTAATATTGATTTTGCATATGAAAACTTAATAATGTTTGTTGAGTTTTCTCGATTGGATGGACAGTGCAGCGGAAGAAGAGGAATAGTAGGGGATCGAGGGAAGAAGATTGGGTAGGAATGTTGTGCTTCTTCTGACTCTTGAAATACTTGCCAAAGTACTTATGGCTGTTGTTTATTCATCCACTACATTTTCACCTGAAATTTTCTTCAATGCAATTTTCTATGATTCTATTTTATTTAACGAAATTCTTTGTTAAGTAATCTGTGTGCATCATTAGAGTTTTTATATTCCAATCATGCTAGCGTGCCCAACTATGTGAGTGTATGTGTGTGCATTTTGTGTCATGATTGTTATTCGTAACCGTTATGTTGAAGGAAACTCTGCTTTGTGCATACTTGGTGTTTGTTCTGTGTGTGTGTGTGTGTCCAACAATGCCCAATAACAGTTCTAAAAAATTTAGTTGCATATCAAGTGGGAAATTCTTACTGAGCAAACCTTGAGAATTTGGGATACCAAGATGAAATTTGAAGCACATTTCAAAGCCGAAAGGAACATTTGAAGGAGACCTATAAACTTAAAATTAGCAATGTAAGATAATTGTAATGTATTGAGCAAAAATTTGTTGCACAAGGAAAAAAATACTATACAATCAGTTATACATTGCCTTTTAGCTGAGCCATATAGCGGAGACAATTCTTCATCGCGTTTGGTTTATATAAAAGAAAAATATGGATACAAAATACCATTCTATAATTGTAGTATCTTACAGCAGCTCTAATAGCTTACTAAAAAAGCACAATCCCAATCAGTAAAGCTCGATCATTGCTTGAAGTATAGCTCAACAAGCTTCTTCAGTGTGCCGAATACACTGGTAAACGGATTGAACTCAACAGCGGATTTTAAACCCAGATCAGGGAATTGGTTTGTCAGAGCCTGTAGCATACCATTCAATGACATCATTGCAGCTAACTGGCTATCGGACATCACTTGACAGTCTTGTGGAGTGTCCTTGATTTTGCTTGGGTCATAACCGAAGCTTGCTAAGTAATCTTTGTACTTCTCTGTGAATTCCGGTCCAGGATCAGGTGTCCTTGAGTAGATCTGAATACATACCCCGACGATATCTAATTTAATTGGTTATCCACATAAATACCAACAAAGTTTGTTGCATAGCTAAGGTGCAATGAGAATGAGTATTTTACTTTCATACGTAAAGGTTCCAACATGATTGAAACAAAAACAGTTCCCACAAAACAAAGCACCAACGAAAATATAGTTTGGTGATAGTAAAACTCTGAAAGAAAGTCAGAGTCAGCCACAGAATGTTTTGAAGTGGTTCTGTAAAGAGAAAACACCACATTTCACATATACGGTTATTTATCTGGAGCGCAAATATAAAAAAAGACAATGATTATTCTGTGCATTAGCAAACCTCGGCTTAAAGTCCAGAAATCAACTAATGACAAAAACCAAGTTCATATTCCTGCAAGACTCAGAGCTTGAAGGCTTTTTTCTCTTTAGCTTTTCTGAAACAAAGAAAATTATAGGGGAGGTTGATTTTCCACCAGTAAAAAAGGTCATGTGCTCTCAGTCTTTGACAAAAGTCATCCACTTGGCCGTTAGCGATGGCAGGTTAAAACAAGGAAATATATATTTGATTGGATTTGCCAGTTATAGTCCTAATAACTTTAGTAAGATCTTGTTATATTACCTCAGGAGTAGTGTTCGATGTTTTGTTGTCATGCCCCAGGATTCAAATCAACACAACACACGTATTGACAGGAAAAGTCAGGTTTCTCTATATTCAAACAAGTAATATACAAATCCTGAAAAACCTCTCTCTGACTCAGCTCTCTGGTCTGTCCCTCTCTATCTCGCCACACCTTCTGCCCTCTCCCTACAATGTACATATATAGTCAGAAACGGGAAGAAAAAAAGAAAATAGTCCAAATGGCCATTAAAGGCCAGTCACGCGGGGGAGGCAGAAAGTTGCGAACGACGGCCAAATCTCAGCTGTCGGTGGCTGAGATCTTGACCTTGGGGCCCTGGTCACTCTCAAACCGGGCTTCTCTCATTCAATGGGTAAAATCCAACATTTGTTGACTATTAACCAACAAAACAGAGAGAAGTTTGAATTGGATCAAACCAAAACCCACATAAAGTAACGGACCACTAAATGACGGAGCTAAACATCAATTGGATAAAAACACCAAGGAGCGCACCAGGTAAAGGAGGCTAACCATCCCACAAGAATGTAAACGAGCAAGATACCCGCTTGCATATGCCATATATGTGTACTTACCTGAACAAAGCTTCTGTCTTTTGCACCAGAAACAAGTGCGAAATTGTCATAATCAGTCGCAATCACATCATAAGGCTCCTTGGGGATGAATGGCAAAGTAGGAAAACGAAGGTAACACTTTCCTTTGATCATCTCTTGCTTTTCCAGTTCAGTTTCGTTCTTCTCCACATCTTCCTCTGGAAGGCATTGTACCTTTCCCCTTATACCTGTAATGTATCCGTCAGGACCCCCATGCACACAGAAGGTGTCGACCTGGATAGAAGGTGCGTTCATGTCAAATGTATATATGCCCTGCAACCAAAAAAGAACTGGTATATTAGACTGTCAGAAGCACGAGCATTGCTTCTCAAAGAACCATGCATCACATAGAGATTAGAAATGCCTCTACGAGTACCAGTGATATTGTATCCACAAAAATTTATAGGTAGCTGTGGACCAGATAATTGGTTGCGAGTTGTATGCAGTGGAGCCTAACATCCCTGATTCAGCAACCAGAAAGTTCATTACTGCCGTAAATGGACTGAATGTCTATTAAATTATGTTCATGCATTGATTGCGTTCACACAAAAGGTTAACAGTATTCCAAGGCTGTGCTGTTGCAGACTTCATTCAAGGCCAGTTTGGATGGGTTAGTACTCAATCCATACTTACTAGATGCAGCAATCTCTAAAATGAAAAATTTTCATCACAAGTACATAGGGGCAATGAGCCAATTCGGCCTGGGTTTTTGACAAACCCGATCCGAAATGTAAAAATCACACTGAACGGCAACTCGACGAGTTTCTTTTCACCTAGACCGTACCTGTACCCGATGTGGATCTGTCTGATTCGGTTTTTTCCCAAACCCGGTTGTGTGAATGTATATATCAATACTAGGTGACTTGTGTACGTATATATCTACATGTACGAGAATATTTATGTACATATATACTACAGGTCGGGTTAGGGGTGTGAAGGTATTGTGTAAACAAAACCCAAACCGGAACTTGCATTTTTTCTTGAAATAAAAAATGAAAACCAAACCCGCGGTTAAAAAAAAAGGTAACAACTGCAAGATCACTGCAGATCGGTTCGGGTGTCCATCGGTTAGGGAGATTGCCATCCCTACAAGTCCAGACATATCTATGCTTTGAATTCTACCTGGGTACAGTGGCAATCTTCTTGACCTTGTCCAGCAAAGCCACCTTTGAGTGAAGCTACTTCAAACCATCTACCAGAATATCTCATGGGATCAAAATTATTTGCTGTCATAGCTCTCATCATCATCATCATCATCATCTTCTTCTCGCTTCCTCCATCAGACCCCTCATCAAGTGGAAGAGTTGGCACATTATCTGCGGCTCTAGCTAGCTGGCAAAAATTATGGTGACTAGAAATATCTCCTGCAACAGCCTGTCAAGAACATCAAGGACGGTTTTCGTTACAGGGTACATTTAAGGATTAACATTGTTATTCAATAACTCGTATCATCTACCTCCTTCAGTATTGTATGAGACTTCAAGTTATTTCTCATACACACTGAAAGATAACTATTCAATCTGCAGTGCAAGAGACCATATGCACGTATCATTCTAGAAGTGACATTTAATTCGCCAAGGAAAAAGCCTAAACACCCAAGGACATCAACACCAAAAAGGCAAAAACTACACCTAAACAAACTTCTCATTGTCGGGCAAGAAACGTAAGGTTTTTTAACTAAATGTTGTCAGGACAATGACATAGAAGTGATTCTTGTCACATAGACCGGATATATTGATGATTGGTCCTACATCTGCACCTTATTTCTGCAGAGGACAATGCTGACGAGATTTCAGAGTCCCTGGGATGGTATCATGTTGGAATATTTGAAAGATAATGATTTGGTTTGCTGAAAAACATAAAGCACTAACCTGACTTGTTTGAGAAAGAAATATAAATGAAGCAGCAAGCCCTGATAATACATGTCTGGTCATAGCCCTGCTCGATATATGCTGCTCAAATGAGCATTTTATTGTTATATGCCCTGACATTCCCCTATAAAGACAAAAAAGTGATGCCGTTTAAATTATACTTGATATGCTACAAGAGAAAATGGAGATTGAGTACCCAAAGAGGCTCTGATTTGAATACTTAAATGGGAATTCTGAACTTCACAGGGAAGACTACTTTATGATGGGTCAAGTTGTGTTCTTTTAATTTTTCTGAACTGCATGGGGCAAGTTATGGGAGGAAGCTGATTTTTCCTAATATGAATGTTATGAATATTGATAAGAGAATGATAAAAACATTCCATAAACTGCGTGTTAATTGCAAACGAACTCTACATTAGCATATAATCTTTGTTCAAAGATCCAAATGGAGCTAATTTAAGATGAACAACAAATCATGGGTAAACATTTCTGCTCAGTAATTTCAAAGATTGCTTTCTTTCCTTTCGTCCTTTTCAGTATCTCACAATGTTACCCTATGAATGTCCAGAATCATCTGATAGTCTGAGAATAATTTCAATTGGGCAGTGCCCCTCTAGTTCCCCTTCAACACTTGTGTGTGTTTCTTTGTCCCCTTATTGATGTTTAAGGACCCATGTTTTGCACATGAGGTCTAATACCAAATACGCTCCCTTGCAGAGTCATATACGCAATATGACAAGAGGAAAAAGAATACGGACATGGTTTTAAACTCATGATATCCAGCAGAATTTCGTCACTCTCGCTCAGCGAAAATTCATAGCTGAACAATTCTTCAAGGAAAAGTACACCTGTTTCAATTTTTCTTAAAACTTGCCACTACAATTGAGACTTGTTGCCTACATCGAAGCCAAAAAGGACAAACTTCTAAGTGACATAGTTCCAGTTTTCAATTTGCTTAACAGGAACACATCACACATGTTGAAGGAACCAAACAAGGGGTGATAAAGGAACCAAACAAGCTGAACAAGTAGTTGTTCAAGTTTAGTTTGAAAACTTAACCAGCTTCAAAAGTATGCTTGAACTAAGTTTCTTTATGAGACGAACCAATCCCAAACATGACACGATCTCAAGTAGCTTGAATTTATTCATACATCAGAAACTGAACGAGCCAATAGTAGCTTGCTGACCCCAATTGATTGGAGCACAAGGCTCAGTTTGGTTTGGTTCGGTTTGTTTATGTAACAAACCAATCTTAAACGAGCTTTTAATGAACAAACACGAGCTCGAACTCTAGTAGCTTAGTTCGTTTAGCAGCCCCATCGGTAATTCTGCTCACTGCACCTATTTAATTTAGTCGATCTGAAAGCTTTTCAGTTTTCCAACTAAAGGTAAACTAAGACAGAAATAGTAAAACTATAAATCTAAAGATTCAGGGAAACCAAATAGAGAACTAAAATGCAAGAAAAATACTACTAGAATGGAGGTAGCGATTACAAGTACCTAGGGATATGGGGAGAATGTGATTGGAGGAGAAGCGGTGACGACCCTACAACCAGAAGATGATGCACCATCTCTCTCTAATAATCTATCCACCCGATCTTTCTCAACACAATCCCCGACACAGGTCTCCAGCTCTCTCTCTCTCTCTCTCTAGATCACTGTATCTTTCGCGCGCGCGGTTCTCACTTTCGTGGCTTTTGGTATCCATTCCTTCAAGCAAAACCGTTCCTTCGATTATCGGTAGAGACTGTACAGTTGTCAGTGTATTTCTCTCCCTCTTGGATTTCAACGAAATTACTGACCATTTTCAAGTTAAAAAATAGTAATGTATTAATTAAAAGATTTTTTTTTAATTTTTTTTACTGTATTAAATAAAATTTATATTGTATAAAAAATGTATTTCAACGAATACATTATTTTTTAACTTGAAAATTGCACGTAATTTTATAGAAAATTGACTTCACGAGACAAAAGGAATAATTTTATAGGGAATTGATTTTATGGAACAGAAGGAGTATTTCTTGTTTGAACTCACACGAACTCAAATAGGGTGACCGCAAAGTCGGGCACTGTGGCTGCGATGGAGAAATTAATAACAACGCATTTCTATCTCTATCTATAAAAATTCAAACTTTTGTGGCAAATGAAAAAGAGTTCATTATATAGTACAATAACATTTAGTAAGGTAGAGTTTGGATTATAATTGCAATAAGCCCAAATGGTACGCAGGCCATTCTGCAACTTCGCCCGGCTCTTCACAAATAATGGGCCAAAACTAGGGCCGCAAACGAGCCGAATCGAATCGAGCTTTACCGTGTTCAAACTTGTTTATTAAGTTTTTAACGAACTCGAGCTTGAGCTCAGTGAAAATTTAAAGAGTCGAGCTCGAGCCGAGCAGGCCTTGGCTTAACTCCAGCTCGAGCTTGTTCACGAGTCTTAACGGACCAACGAAAAAATGTATATATATCCTCGCATAGACCTAATGCAATAAAAAAATATTTTGATTGTGAAAGTATATATCTTTCATTTTCCTATGGAGCGAGGCTGTACTGTACTAGTGTGTGTGTGCCTTCGCCTCCTTTGGTTGACTGTCAAGTGAAAACGGAAAGAACAAATTATGAAATAACAATAAAAATTCTAAACTTAAGTATATATACCCCAGCTCGCAAGCCGACTCGAGCCAAACTTATCCTAACTCGAGCTCGTCTCGTTTACAAAATGAGCTGAAAAAATTGGCTCCAGCTCGTTCGTTTAACTTTCGAGCCGAGCTTGAACGAACTATTAACGAACCGAGCTGCGAGCTGCTTAGTTCGTTTACAGCCCTGGCCAAAACCTTGATTTTTGACCTTCTTTTGTTTTTGGGATGGGGACATGAGCGAGGACCATAACGGATTTTAATAAGGAAGAACAAGCTTCAACTTCAATCTACGGCATCCGTTTTACTAACCAGGCCAGGTGGAACCTTTTTTATTCGATCTTTATTATGTACATCTTCACACGTTAGTACATGCATATAATTTAAAACACAATCGAAAAAGCTAAAGGGACAGACGACATACCGATAAGGTACCGACGGGCATACGGGGCCCATTTCAGACCCTGCACGGATGATTTGAGTCGTTCAATATTTAAAAAAAAAAAACCCGAATGTCCATGTGAGTAATCAGCTCAATCCAACATGTGTAGGCGCTAGATCTAATCTTCGATTTTTCATTCAGATTTCAAGATCCTGTATCTGAATGAAAAATAGAAGATTAAATTGAGTACCTATACATATTAGATTAAGCTGATTTTTTATGGCTCACTTGTGTTTTTTTTTTTAAATTATTGAACGACTCAAATCATCTGTGCGGGACTCAGAGTGGACTCCGCGTGCCCGTCGGTACCTATAATAGGGTTCAAACACAACTGTGTCTGAAACTGCTGAATGTTTGTGGACTCATGTACATCGAACGGTCGCTGATCCAGTTGTATCTGGAGTTGTATTTTAAATTTATGTTGGTTGCTGCTGACCAAGTTGTATCTAGAGTTGTATTTTAAAGTTATGTTTGTAGTATTTCTCAAATGAATAAGCATATAGGTAGTCCACTAGCAATTGGGGGATGGTGCTGTACAGTGGTGTGTGCTACGCACCCCCGAGATCTGACGGCTCAGATCTCATCTCGGTAATAAACGGTTCTCGATCGTTGGTTGCCAAGATAAAATCCGAACCGTCGGATACACGATTTAACGATTCGAATGTGCGCAACACACCTCACAGAACAGTACCAACCCAAAATCCCGTTGCCAGAGAGTATTGTCGTTAGCACCACGTAGTCATCTGAAGATAATATCCCATCGCGTGCAACAAGCAGCTAAAAAATCTTTTGAACTTAAACGTGGAGCGATGCGTCATCTGAAGATAAGTGTTTATTTATTGACCCAACCACTTGGTGCCAAAATAGAGGTTTGACCTGTATATCTAGCTATATCATATCCTTGTTTAACTCTATGATTTTTTCGACAAAATAAAAAATGCTAAATTAACACAAACAAAAATTTAAACTTGGTTTACCAGTTAAAACAAACACAAATTTAAACTTGGTTTACAAATTATAGTGGTTGAGTTGTTCCTATCATTCTTTTCTTTTTCTTTTTTCTCTTCAAAATGTTAACGAATTGCATTCACGTATCTTATGAACTAGAGTCACAAGAGTATGATGCAATATCAACCATGTTAGCCTTTGGTTTAGATATCACCCTGATCTCTTAAGCAAGAGTATGTAAGGATGACCAATTAAACTAGTTCCGATAATTCGACGACGATGGATACCGTTTCAAAATTTACAACTTCATTTACTACAATAAACTCATTGGTTTGTGAATTAAATTCATGTATATTACAAGAATTACAAGAATATGACGCAACATCAATCACGTTATCTCCCACAATGACCAAATTAAAATTGGATCCAATAAACAAGAATCTTGGAGATGGTCAAAACTAAGAAAGATATATAAATACACCTGATCAAGAAAAAGCTAGCTCTCTATGATTAGAAGATAATGATTAATGTTTACATTTTGTTGGATTTCACTCCGATCTCTTAACTTAATTAAGAATATAAAAGGGTGACCAACTAAACTAGCTAGTTCCAATCATACTACGGTACGTGGCAGATCCCATTTCTAAATTTATGATATCATCATTATTTAACTACATAAGCACATTGGTTTGTAAAGATGTCTGATTAATTAGTGGGCTTAGTCACCACTCATAATTGAGGTTAGGGTGAAGTGATGGATATAATTGCACTCTGTAACAATCTTAATTCCCTTTTGTGGTATCATTTCCTAGTAATTTTTATTGTTATCCAACTGGTACTTCATTTTTCTAATAATTAATAATTATATAGTAATGCGTAACACTAGAAACAAGGAGATAAGCCTTTCACCAAACCAATTACAATGAAGTACAAGTCTACAAGATACTTTCAAAAGTCTATGCGAGGGAATTTATCGACTAAAAATTGCCGTTCTGCGGCTTCAAAAATTTAACACCTCAAATGACTTAACCAATATAACACCACAGCTGGTGTGATTGGTTCGTTGCGTACTCTCCTTTCTAACGGAGAGATGTTGAGTTCGAGTTCTCATGAAAGAGGTGCTTGACTCCCGTTGTAACTATTAATTCTTAACATTCTATCGTTCGATTAAAAAAGAAGAAAAAGACTTGACCAATAGGTCAGTATCAGAAAAGTTGTCAATCAAAGTACATAGAAAAGAAGGGAACCGAACCCAAGAATCTATAACCACAAGTGGGTGATAGGATAAAAAATTGGACTGATTTGGTGGGAATGTTTTTCTCTGTTGATAAACTGTGAGCGTAGTGTGTCTCGGTACGTTCCATTGTGATACTACTATTACAATCTGAACCGTTCAGTTTGTATAGTTTTTTAAACACTATAGCTGTAGTAAATTTCAAGTTAATAGGGCAATAGCTCCTTAGAAGCTCATTCCAGATTGGGCAACCCAACAATTAGGTTGATTAATCAAGCAAATCGTTTTGGTAGGATTTGTAGTGATAATATACTTTAATTTCCTCATTGGCAAGTCCATTCGCTATTCAAAGAACTATTAAAAGTTTAAAGTTCCTTGGAGAAAAATTCCCTAATCGGAGAGATAGCTGAGTACGTGGTTGATAGTCCCGATCTCGAAAACCAGTATAGTTCTCTCACGTGCTTTTTATTTTTAACCCATACTTTATTTTGCCATTCGAAATCGTAAAGTTGTCAATTATCATACCTCTCTCTACATTCAACATCCTTATCTCATTTAGATATATCAGTACTACATCATTTCATTTTATCGATAGTCGTTTAGTTACCGTCTGGTTTTTCCACTGGGCTATTTTACCAATACAGTAACACAAAAAATATACTGTTACAGAATAGTGATCATACCGTCTGCGTTTTGCTTTTCTCATAATTTAATTTACGTGGGACTGAGTCAAGAGCTAAAAACAACACAGAAATATTTTAACATTTTATTAAAGAATTGCACGGTCGACAAAGTTTTGTTTACGAAGTATTTTATTTTTATTTTTATTTTTTTTTAGGACCGGCCTTCTGGAAGGAGGAGTAATTTAGAAAGGCCATCAAATTGAATGACACAACCTCGTTGTAAACATCATTTGATGGATGGATGATGTTTTTGGGCAAAACTTCCACTTCTTTTAATTTTTTAGGACGTGGCAGAGCATCATTGTCTGGTACGAAAGGGGGAAAAAAAAGGTTGAAAATTCAGCTACAAGGAACCACACCTAATCATCATTCTACTTGTTTGGGTCTCAACAAACTCTTTACCAAATTGAATACTATCATCAATAGTTATATAGTACTAGTAACAATAATCAACCCCCTCTCTCTCTCTCTCTCTCTCTCTCTCATATCTCATATCGTCAATGAGAAGAGAGAAACACATATTCACAGTTCTGCCGTAAGCAAGTTCTTAATTTTTCATAAGAAAAGTTTCATTAAAATCCGGACCGTCGAGAACAATTTTGGACGGTTGCGATTGGCTCCGTAAACAAACTATTCACGGTTCCACCGCTAAAATTTTTTTGTCCTCCAGTGAGGACAGTTTATTACCAACATGGTACCGAAAAATATAGAGGAACAAGGCCTTAGATCGTTTCAGGTTAAATCGGTAAGCCTTTCTTAAAAATCCCACCCAACCACATGACCTAGCTCGAAAAGAAAAAGGTTATGCTTGTCTAGTGCCGCAAGGTCAAGGAAGTTGGTGACCTGATGATACGGGAGCCGGCGACCGAAGCCACGGTGAACAGCGGCCGCAACTATAACGGTGTTAAGATAGCAAAATTCATTGTCGGGTAAGTTTCGACCCGCACGACACGAACAAATGCACACTTGCACGCATAGCACTACCTGCGAGTCAATTACTCCATAAAAGAGCTTTTTTTCCCTTCTTAACTGGAGTAAGATACAATGTAAAAGGAAAACCCCTTTACCAATGATGATATTTGTGACTTTGTGGGGGTAGTGGAGTATATGACAAGTGGTTGGGGGGTTTATTTTGGTCCAAGAAACTGCGTGTGTTTACCCCCTTGCATTGGCCTCTCTAAAGGGACCTCCCCCACTTCCACATCACCTAATGAATAGCGGTTTCAACTCCCTAATTAAGGGAAATTGATTTTGGCACTTCACTTTTGTACGTAAGCGCTTCACTTTGCACTAGATGTTACCGGAATCCAGTGCAAAGTGGAGCGCTCGTGTACATTTTTGAAGCACCAAAATCAGTGTCCTTCCTTAAAGCGCCCTCTACAAATGGCTCCTGATGAGATCCAAATTTCACTCCTAATTAAGAGCTTGTTAATATAAAGAGTGTATGTGCACTCAATGGACTAGTAAGAACATTCTCTATTTCGTGCATGATTCCTTAAGAGATTTGATCTGCCACGACATTTTTTTTGTGTGTGAAGAAAACCTTTATCTTTTGAAAATTTCATAATAAAAAATATTTAAAGACTTTGGGTCCCATTTAGAGCTAGCTACAATGCTACCTGAATTTAATAAAGGTGTTAGGAGTCATGCTTAGGGCATGTTTGGGGAGCCCATTGAAAGTCACAACTAAAGAAAATGATTTGCTAAATATTAGGATCCTCACTTTAGGAGCCATTTTAAGAGTGCATTGAGGATTGCTCTTAATATGATTAATCCAACTGGGGACCCAATATATTTTCCTTCTTTAATGCCATTATTTTCAATATATATCTTCCTTCTTTAATGCCATTATTTTCAATACACGACGGTTGTCCTTTTGAGAACAATTAATATAGAAATTAATGAAGGAACTAAAAATTTGTGCAATTCATTTGACTAGTAGGGGCAAGTTATTGGTTGATAAGACAATGTTATTATCAATGAAATGGGTTTGGTTAGGAGAAGGATTTTGCTTCTAGTAGGGGCAAAACCTTTACAAGGTACTCTAAGGAAAGGAAAAGGAGAAAATAGATTAATAGGTGAAAGAGGGTAGCTTTAGAAAACTTTAGAAGTAAAATGGAAGGAGAAATTAGTGAAAATACATACTCGGGGCTTTAATTATAAGACAAAAAATCAATTGGGATAAGCAAATTATGAAAATCAAATTAGGTCAAACGGCGAAGATAGAGTTCTTTGAAATCTTTTAATGGTAAAATCGAAATTACATATGTAGGTTTTCTTACCCTTCTCCTTACATTTTAACTTCAAACAGAGCCTAAAAACGGAGAAATATTTTTTAAAAAAAAAAAACTTGGAGGAGAGTATTTTCATAGTCCCTTTTTACCTCAATGCACTTCTTTTTTGTCCTCACCTCATGCTCATTTGCACATTCGTCGTTTACGAAACATGTTTACTAACGACTGATGAATGAAAGGACATTCTTGTCTTTTAATATAAAAAGATATCAAATAAAGCGTGCATGGAAATAGTTAGAGGGCGCGAAAATCATTTTCACCATACCATCTAAATACCTTATTAATTACTCTTTTGTTGCACCAATTAAAAAGCATGAAAAGAAGAAATCATGGCACGAAAGCAAAGAGGGAAACTTGTTTGCTTTGGTTATTGGGTCTTAGGGAAATTGCTACTTTGGTTTCTGTGGGGGTCTTCGGTCTTCCTCTTTCTTCAACCTCCTAATTTTCTTTTCTCGAAATTTATTGAAATAAAATTGAGAAT
Organism: Rhododendron vialii; assembly: GCF_030253575.1. Lineage (NCBI taxonomy): Eukaryota > Viridiplantae > Streptophyta > Magnoliopsida > Ericales > Ericaceae > Rhododendron > Rhododendron vialii. The sequence goes on along the minus strand of NC_080562.1, from coordinate 40,882,253 downwards.
CTTGAAATTCATAAAGTAAAGTCATTATAAACTGTGCCTAAGCGTAAAGTATAAGGTATTCCCCTGGGCCATCATCTGCTGTGACAAGAGGGGGGCATATTTCATTTATTTATTCTGTTTTTTTATGCTTTTTCCTTAAAGCTGAAGAGAATTTAATTTATTTTTCATGGTGGTGGTGTTTCCACAGCTTTTTCTTTATTCCCTACTTTTCAAAACTTTAATAGATCTCCTGATCTAGATCCAACCCTTCTTTAGTTTTTTAATCTATGCCGAATTTTTTATTACTTGGCAACGTTGTTTCAATGTGGTTTGGCTTCAGAATTAAACGAGATGTGCGTAAATTAACCCGGACATCTGAATTATAAAAAATAAAAAAAAAACTTTGCTTCAATGTGGACCCTTCGATGGTTGAATTAAATCAAACGGTGGGTCATGAACCTTTTTCTTTAATCATCGGTAGGTCGTGAACCTCGGGTTGGTTAGTTCATCCTACCACCATTAAACCAATAACTAATATATCACATTATGTATTTCTTGGTCTGTAGACCTCACAAGAAGCCTGTGTATTGTATTGAGAAGGAGTTGTAAGAATAAATAGAAAAAACAAAGGAAAGGGCTTAAAAAAATCCATTTGAACTTTTTTCAACACTAGATTATTTTGGGGGGGAAAAAATAGTCAATTTGAGTTTTCAGACTTAAATTTAAGAAGGTTGCATATTGATCCAACATACTAGGCTGCTAGCCAGCAATTTAAAGTGGACTTAATTCTATCATTCAATTGCTGGTAGCAGCACGACATTATTGATCTCTAACTAATAGTTCATGCATCTAAATGATTATAATAAAAAAGTCTATCATTTACGATTTCTATTATTTAGCCCCTACCTTATGTTAATTTGTTGCTTCTGCTGCTCCTATTTTTATCAATTCTAAAGTTACTCCTCAGGAGCAGATCCCTCTCCGGTCCATATTTTGAACTGGACAAAAGTTGTCAAAATCTACATCGCCCATGTCATCAATTGATGGTCAAAATATTGCCAACAAATCAAGACCATTTATCATCAAGATGGACGATTGAGATTTCGACTGTCAGGTTCGGTCCAAAATATGGACAGGATAGGATGTATTCCCCTATATCATAGAGTTCTACTCCATCTACTTGTTTTTTCTTTTTTTCTAATTTTGTGTACATATGAATTTTTTGAATATTAAATTGTTACCACTGCCTAAACCCATATTCGAAGGGGTTTGATCAAACGGCATAAGATAACTACTAAAGGACTTACACCAAAAGATTCCAAGGTAAAAAAAGGTCAAATATTTCAAACCTTAAACCATTGAAAATTTGCCGGATCTTTAACTTCAAAGTCTTGGAAGCAAACTTGTTTGAATATCCTTCAAACCTTCCAAACTTTGGAGCTACTGAAAGGTTTGTCCGATCATTAATTTCAAAGCTACGAAATTAGTCGAGGTGCATGCAAGCTACTTAGACATCCGATTATTTAAAAAAAAGAAGAGTACTTTGCTACTAATAAGAATGTTTTCAAACCATAATTGACCTAAATACCCCCACCAGCAGCAGTGCTTAAAGTGACAAAATTCTATCCAAATTCAAAACCGAGGGTCGAAACCACTTTTATAGGTTCGTGGCACCAAATACCAAACTTCATAAAAGGGTTTGTTGGTATAGCTTTCCAAAAACACCCCATTACGTTGAAACCAAGAAGCCGGCAATTTAGAATGTTTTGGGCAATCATAAAATACCGGTCAACCGCCCCCACTATTCCCGATACCCTCACCTTCCAACCTTCGAGCCATTGAAAAAGCCCCACAAAAACCCACAAACCCATGACCATATATCCCCATGGCCAAAATCATTCGTGAATCCGCCGGAAAGATGACGCAGCTCTGCCGGAGGATCGTCCACGTCAAGATCAAGTGGAGCGTTCTCGAGAGGGTGTCGGTTTTCCGGCAGTTCTTCACGTTCATCTGGGACAGGATTCTTGCTTGCTCCGTCGGGAGGCCGAGTCGGTACCGCCGTTTGTCTCGCCGGAATTCTTGTCCGTCGATGGAGGCTATGGAGCTGGGTTTGGAGCCCCACGACTTGGCAGTTAGTGGGTACAGTTCCGATTCGGATTCGGACCTGGTTGCTCTGAAAATCAGTATACTGGGTGATTGCCAAATTGGAAAAACAAGCTTTGTGGTGACTCTCACACTCTGTTATAATCACAACTTTTCTTGTTCTTGTTCATTCTTGTTTTTTTTGTTTTTTTTTTTCAATCATTTAATTTGTGGGTTTAACATATTTCCTCTAATGACTCTGTTTTTTTGCTTCAAGATTAAGTATGTGGGAGATGAACCAGAAAAGAGAGGACTAGAGACACAGGGGTTGAATCTCATGGACAAGACATTGTGTGTTCAAGGGGCAAGAATCGCTTTCAGAATATGGGATGTGGGAGGTTAGTTGATCAAATTAACTCTGTTTTTTGCTTTTGGATTTCTCTTCTTTTTCTTGGTAATTAATGGATTCTTTTCCAAAATTGTTAGGGGACCCCAAGTCTCTGGATCAAGTTCCTATTGCCTGTAAAGACGCAGTAGCCATTTTGTTCATGTTTGATCTTACTAGTCGGTGTACTCTAAATAGGTACTATTTAAGTTCATCATCAATACGAGTGATACTTATTCACAGAGCGAGCTTTTTACGGAGGAAATGAATCACGATTCACCTCCGTAAATAACTGTTCAGGGAACCTTCTGTTAAAAAAGTTTTTCTCCGTCAATAATCTTCAGGATAGGGTCATATGTATACAACAATATACCCATATGTATGCCTGTAATAATTTGGCTAGAAGTGTGACTAATTTTACCACAATTTCTTGTGTTTTCTGGGTAATTGCAGTGTTCTTGGATGGTACAATCAAGCAAGAAAGTGGAATCAGGTAACTTCAACCAACCGTCTAGATTTCATTATTTGGATTTATCATGCAAGTAATTCCTCGGCACGTTAGTCGTACTATTACTTTATAGAAAGTGAAAAGCCCTATGATCGGCGTAAATACCTCTTAATCCAACGTACCCAGAAATATAAAAACTCAGAAAGTAAGGTGTCTAGTGTAAATTAAGAGGTGGTAGATACCAAAAATGAATCTTGTCCAGAGATTTTTCATTTTTAGTATTTTTGTGTACTTTTTACGTGGGTATGTATTATTTCATTTATTTTCTGCATTCATATATGCAAATAAGTAATTGTACGAACCCGGGGGGCCTGTTGTGCAGAGGTGCACAGCATCCCTGTCATGCATCATCTCAACCGTCCAAAACACAGATAGACGGCTGAGATAGCGCACAACAAACCCCCACTTTCGTATTTGTACACACAAATACATCTGTTTGTTGATGTGGGGTTTTACTGGTGTTGGTTGTAACACCCAAGATTATTGATTAGTCTAATTGTAAAATGGAAGGTAGTTTGGTGCAATTATGGAGGAGGAAAACATCAAAATAAATGTCATCAATCATTTGATGATAGATGTTGGATTTTAGCATTTGGGTTGGGCCCCTATAATTACCGTCCTAGATTCCTATGTGTAAGTAGTGATGAGTCCTAGAATTTCTTCTTCTTCTTTGCTTTGGGGAAAAACTAGAATTAATTCAATTTCTGGGTGCTATTTCATTTCTAGCCATACATAAATTGAGCATGTCTCTCATGTCTATTCTAATTGTCAAATGTATTTTGTTGGTTTTATTGCTCACAGACGGCAATGCCTATACTAATCGGGACCAAATTCGACGATTTTGTCCAACTTCCGCCGGATTTGCAGTGGACTATTATCACCGAGGTACCTAATATTAGGCTCTTTTTTTTTAAATTAAGAACAAGTTGATTAATTTAGAGAAGGTTTGCACTATATTATGCGAGTATTTTTTTTTACTTATTCTTGTTTTTTTTTTTAAAATTTTATTTTATTTGCGCAAAATTAGTTTCCAATTCCTCACCTGAAAAGTAAAAACTTCTAGCAATCAAAAGCTGAAAATATTCGCTGCAAACATATTTCTTAGACTATTGTTATCATTTGAAACTTTCTCAGGCGTAGTTCTTGTCTTTTGCTTTTTTTATACGCCTCGCCGAAACGAATATCTAAAATATTAAATATTTAAAGTTAAAGTTAAAGGAAAAGCTACTCTAACAACAAAAATACAAGTCAATTATACCAAAAAAATAGTCCAAATCAAAACTTAGTTTGCCTCCCATATTACTTACAAAAAAGATGTGCAAATTAACCCCCATCCCACGTGTGGTGGGTGTGAATGAGAAGAATGTTTTTGGCCCTTTTGGGAGACTTATAGTCAATTCACAGACACGCGTCTCTCTCTCTCTCTCTCTCTCTCGCGCGCGCGGTGGGTGTGCATGAGAAGAATGTTTTTGGCCCTTTTGGGAGACTTGGTCAATTCACAGACATGCGTCTCTCTCTCTCTCTCTCTCTCTCTCTCTCTCTCTCTCTCTCTCTCTCCGCGTTGGAGATAAGCATAAAGTTAGCCATGGAATTATGTAGTCCATATATATGCTAGCTGGCTTTTACTTTAGGGAAATGGGACTTTAATTTGTACTGTCAAATACTATGAAAGCAACTTGTGTGTTACTCTATTTGATCATGTGAATTAACAACACAATTAATGCAGGCCAGGGCATATGCAAGGGCTATGAAAGCAACGCTGTTCTTCTCAAGTGCCACCCACAACATCAACGTGAACAAAATATTCAAGTTCATCATGGCCAAGCTCTTCAATCTGCCTTGGACCGTCCAGAGAAATTTGACTCTTGGGGAACCCATTATTGACTTCTAATAGTAATTCTCTTTATCCACTTGTACATAGCCATCTCGCGCGTACACGGCCAATATAAAGTTTTTTTTTTGTTTTTTTTTTGAGAATTTACTGTAGTTTTACCAATCAGTGGGGCCTATACTTCGATCTTCTGGGGTTTGGGCAGTTGGGTGTGTAGAGTAGTATTTGTATTAACCCGAGTTTCAACTGATCAAATAACACAACGCTCAATTTGTTGTTGTTTCGCATGTCATATAGATCGAAAAGATGAAGGGAATACCTGCTCCCGATCGATGGTTCTCTCTATTTTTAATATCCAGGTATCATAGCCAGCTTACACGTACCTCGACAAATCTTGGTTCTCTTGTTTTCATTTTTCTTATTGTTTTTTTGTTTGTTTGTTTTGGTACCATCCTCTTTACAACAACAACAAAATAAAGTAAAAAAAAATGAGGCAACACGACACAGGATAACCAAAAAATGAGTCGGGTCGAGTATAGACGCAATACCATGGAGCAGATATATGACCTTGGGTTGAAATAGAAGAGCAATTGTTACTCGTCAGCACACAGGGTCAACATGCTAATATGGTGTACCAGAACTACTAATGACTAATCCTTTCAACAAAAAAAAAAAAAACTACACCTTTTGAATTGAAGAAGCCGAAGGGGTGAACGAGCGCTGCAGTAACAAGTCGTAAGAGATATGAGCAGAGCACTCCTTTCGCCGGCCTTAATTTATAGTAGTAGGGGAGCGTGGTGAGATAGATGGACTGGTTTTGAATCACTAGTCTGGAAATTATGGAGATCGCGACCAAGAAAACGAACCCATCGATTGGTTTTGAATCACTAGTCTGGAAATTATGGAGATCGCAACCAAGAAAACGAACCCATCGATTGGTTTTGAATCACTAGTCTGGAAATTATTACCACATACTTGTTCAAATACAAAAGTAACGAAGTCTCAAAAAATTCGCAGTGTTGTATCACAACTATTTCAAACGAAAAACTGGAGTCGGACTCTGTTACACAATATCAGAGGAGTCGGAGTCTGATTACGCACACCTCGATCGATTAGTTGATCAATATTCTCAGAGACGCTGAGGCCCTGTTGAACTTGAGCAAGTCCTGGGCATTTTTGCGGTACGAGGACTCCATGTCTGCGCCATCAGGATCCTTTTCCTTGGACAGGACAATGGACAGTGTGTCGAGCACAAGTCCATGAAAGAGCAGATAATTGATCACCACCAATTCATTCAACTGCCCTTTGAATCCATTTATTTCCACCACCTTCAGGCTTTTCCTCACGCATTCGTACACTATTATGAGCTCGAAACTGCTCATGAACTCGTGTTCGTCAATAGCCAGATCTGTTCCCCGCTCCTAAATAGATACAAAAACAAACACCATAGTTATGATGTGTTTCACTAACAAAAATAAATAATTATTTTTTAAATTAAAATTGATGTATTGTGAGAGAATGACTTATTTTGTAAAGCGAAAAATAAATACTTAATAAGAACCTTATATGACGGAACGAGGCCTTAATGTGAAGAGGTGGACTGTATAGATTCAAAGACGATGTGATGTGGGTCACACTCGGAATGAAAGTAAACTGTAAATTTTTTGAATTCTTGGTATTTTTCACGTACTCTACATACCGAGGATATAGCAGTGTTGAGGTCAAACCCAATGGATTGGATCATGTACATTCCATCAACGCAACGTACAAAAATTAAGCACCCTCAATTCCTTGCGAAATTTTCAGTGCTTTTTCGTTTTCATAGCAATGAGTTTCGAGCGATAGGTCACGAAATAGAAATGCTATGTACGTATATGAAAAAGAGCACCCATGAAGCATCCAAAGAAAAATGAACATGAAAGATTTATCGAGACCGTGCATATGCAAGAATAACAAGGAAACGGAATTGGTTTTCTATGATTAGTTGATGTGCGGATAAACTAGCTTTCCGGAAGTACCCTAGTTATTGAATAAAAGAGGAAAAGGAATGTTTAAATGAACTAACTCACTTGAAATATTCTTGCAGGGACCAAATCAATGGTGAGAGTTTCCAAATGAGGACAACTGTTGAGGAAGAAGGATATTCCATGAAATTCATGCACGTCCAATGCCGCCTTCAGCGTCAAATGTTGGACCCCTTCGAAAGGTGGTTTCAGTGAAGGGTATTCCTCTGCAGATGGAATTACCTAATTTTGTTTTTCAATAATAATAATAAAAACAAGCAAGAAGATGTTAGATTCACAACTTTTATATGAAAAAATGCCACACTTTTTTTTTTGTTGTGGTTTTTTTTTTTTTAACAATTGCGTGAATGTTTCAAAAATAATAATTAAACGAACAAGATAATAAACAAATGTGTCTATGGCCAGAGCCTCAGTTATACAAAATAATAATTAAAAAAAAAACCTGGCCACAACGTAATTTATATGCTTCAAGGGTAGCGATTTCCGGAAAATAAGAAACAAAATTTAGAAATTGATCCATCGTCGAGATTCAAATGTACAACCGCTTGAAAAGAAGACACAGGTTATGGCCAATTGAATTAGCCACGGTTGTTAATATCCAATCTTACTAATATATTGACGGCCACAGTACGATAATGTGATCAATACATATGTCATTGTCACAATGTATTAGCAAAATCTAATATTGCCCCGGAGCACCACGTGGCCGTGCTCCCGAATCACAGAATCAGACCCCAAATCCTCACATTTTACAATACACGTTAAAGGAATTAAACCTACAATCACTCCACTGCTTGTATCACAAAGTATATATCCACTAACCCCACTATTATCATCCATGAAGTAAACGTGTACTAAGTGGCACCCCAAATTAATCAAATAATTCAAAACAAGTTTAAGTGTTTTTGAAAGCTTTATGCTTTGTTTGGATTGGAGTTTGAAATTTTTTTTGAAAAATAGTAGGGGGTAATAAGTAGAGAGAGATAAAAAGAGAAATGTTGGAAGTATGGAGAATCTACGGAAAATCTAGGAAGAATTTTTTGAAAAATTCTTTTTGAATTATGAAGAGAACAAGACATTAAGCTGTTAGATCGAGGGGAGGAGGAGTTTTAATGTTTATATCTTCAACGCGTCCTCTCGTGTATGGTGAGATTCAAACACAAAATCTTATACCATACCCCAGACTCATCTAAAAGCCTAAAACAGGGATAGCGGATAACCTTTTTTCAAACAAAATCTTATGTTTAGGCATTGTATTTCGAATTCTTGTGAAAATGAACTTATCAAGAAAATGTACCTGAAGCATGTAACTGCACACCGTTAAAACCCTAGCGCTCCAAACATCACCAAGAAGTTGATAAAGAAGATCCCCATATTCACCAAACTCGGTCTCGAACCCGAAATCGAAATCCGCCTCCACCAGACCCTTCATGTACTCGATCTCAAAATGAACCAGTAGCCCAGAATACTTAAGAACCCGCAAATTCGGAACATCGACCACGATCCCATTTTCAAGATCCGAGCACTTTTCAATGACCAAATTCCTAAGCCGCGTCGAAGAAATGTTAATGCACCCTAAATCCGAGCAGTTCTTCAAACTCAAACTCTCCAGCAATGGACAGTTTGATACCAAGTCCTTGACACAAGAATTTGTCAATTTTACCCCTCCCAAAGATAGGCTTTTCAATGCAAGAAACTTGTTGAGCAAGGAAACCCTGAAGTTGCATGAAAACAAGGCCAATGACTCCAGCCCTATGTGTTCGTAAACAAAAAGTGGCAGTTCGAATAACTCAACTTGATTTTCATCGCATGTTGGGCGTGAGAAGTCAAGATCAAGTGCTTTCACTCCGCGATCAACCGCGAAACGGATCAGAAGTTGGGTGTCAGTATCGTTTTCTTGAGGGTCTGATAATGCCAGCCGGAATTCATTTGCGCTAAGTTGGGGATAAGTTCCGACCCAGAGTTTGCAAAAATCCAGGAAAACCCTTTTCTGAGTCTTTCTGGATCCTTGATTGGATTCCTCACTTTCTTGTTTGACGAAGAGACTCTGATCAAATTCTATCTTCTTTGTTCCACGCCAAAGGTTTCGCCAGCGCTTCGATAAGAGAGATGTTTTCGCGGCTTCTTTGAAGGGGAGAAAGGAGATTACGATGAGAATCAGGGTGTCTGTTAAGTAGGAAAACATATCAACATTGGTTCTCTTAGCCATTGCGGGACTATTGTGGAGAGAGAGAGAGAGAGAGAGAGAGAGAGATAGGGGTTGGTTATATGTACTATATAGATTTTGGTGATGAAACGTTGCACAAGAAACCGTTAAAAGTCGGTTGTGTTTTATAGAAGGAGGTGACGGTTCGGTTCTTGATGGACAGATGTCAACAAGTCGAGAAGTTTTTGGGTGCCATGCGGGTACCACACGTGGTACTCCGTCGGCGATCTCAGCCGTCCAAACGTGTTTTGGATGGTCCGAATTTTAGAGAGAGAAAGAGAGGAGGGAGAGTGACCGGTCGGGTGAGGGGATCAGAGAGAAGAAATAAATCTGGACCGTACAAAACACGTTTGAATAGACGGAGTCGGCGACGGGTACTACCATGTGGTACCAGCTCGGAACCCAAAAATCTCTCCAATTTAATAAGTCATATGTTGTTCAAGAAAAAGAAAAGGACAAAACAGAGAAGTATCTACATTGATCCAGGAGGATTATGGATTTTTTAGGACCCGGAGAATCTACATTGATAATCAGAATGTTCATATTTTAGAGCTCGTCAATCAAGCAAAAGTCACACACATCGATCAGATATACTTTGCTTACAACATATTTTCATCGTCAAAGAAATGGGTTTCAATAATGTCGACTTATTTTTTCAGGATGAATAAGTTTTAATTTTGTTGATCGATATCCATAAATTTTGACGTGTGTAACTTTTCTTGACAAGCTCTTACAAGTGATGGTATGGTCAAGTAAGCCGAGCCCACAAGAGCCTTAAAATGGATAGTGACCGGCCGGAGACCTTAAGGGGTGTTCGGAAATAAGCCAAAAAGGCTTATTTTTTGTCCTTATTCAAATTTTTTTCGTATCACTTGGCTTATTGTCATTTTTTTGTAGATTATTGCATCCTTACGACAAGAAGAATCTAAAAAGTAAAAAATTTTGACCGAAATCCAATTTTTTTTGAATAAAAACGAAAGTAAATCAATAAGCCAATTTTTTCGTCTTTATTCAAAAAAAATTGGATTTCGGTCAAAATTTTTTACTTTTTAGATTCCTCTTGTCGTGAGGATGCAATAATCCCCAAAAAAATGACAATAAGCCAAGTGATACGAAAAAAATTTGAATAAGGACAAAAAATAAGCCACTGTGGCTTATTTGTCCGAACGGACCCTTAGTCACATAATCTTAATCTAACGAAAATGAAATTATTAAAGAAAATAAATAAGAATAAGGAGCATTGTCTCACTTCTCTCCAAATCCTGGTTGCAAAAAATCTCTTATGTCCCATAATGTAGTACCTATGAGATGCTCTAGTTGTTCTTACCAGTTAAATGGGAAGTAGAAGTTTCGTAAGTTAATAGACGATGTTGAATTAAAGCCCTTGGTGAATTTGGAACAGGCACCCACCAACTGAGCCAGCTTGGAGGTTCAACAAAAATTCGTGGAATCGCGAAGAATATATATCCCCAAAAATATAAACAACGAGACACATAGGAGTATTAATTAATGAACATCTTTTCTTCTTCGTCTTTTTCCGTTTCTTGCCAGCCGCAAGTTGCTATGTACGCGAAGACAATCCTCAAAAGGGCAGGTAGGGTAGCGCGAGATCCTTGCAACAGCTCAACAAGGTTTACTTGAAGCCCAAAAATGGTCCTAAGCAACAAGCTCCGGAAAACGGGACCGGAGAGAGAGAGAAGAACATTATGCACAAAACTAGTTATACGGGAAGTAGAATATGTCACAGGCACACGAAATAGTTTCAAAGAGCGTGTCACGTATCCCATTGATCTCCAGAAAAAGAAAATGCCGACTTCTCCCAGCAAGATGAGCTGATATCATCTGGAAAACTTCTCCTGCCGTATCACCTTCTCGGCTTCAATAACACCAGAAACACTCGCTCTCTAGCTAGCACGGTGTGATTGGTCCTCTAAGTTTAGTCAATATGCACGTAAGCAGGTCCGGACACCCGAGTTAGGATTGTCGCAAAAGATATTTCTCCTTAATTAATTTGATGGAGGTTATCCAAAAATTGGCTTCAGTGCTTGCCTTAGTTGCTGCGGTAGAAGACCGTGAAGGCTCTGGTCCAGCCATGTCAAGTTTTTGAAATTTGTGGTTTTATTGCGGATCCATAAGAATGAACAAAATTGCATGTTCGCTTGTCAAACCTCAGTGAGCAGATTGTTAATGTCGAAAATTTTTTTTTTTTCGGCAAACGAATCATTTTATTGAACTCGAAAAGGATACATCGAGGGGAAGAAAATTAGATGAAAGGTGCAACAAACTATCCAACCAAGGTTGGATAGACAATACGCCTAAAGATTACGCTACAACTTCACTTTCCGAATCCCTTCTAGATAACCTTTGAAATCCTCCACTGTATAAACCTTAATGTCAAACTTGGCCTTTATCCACATGGCCACTCTAGTTTTGATTAGATCCACTACTTAGTGAGCGGACATAGCGTGCTATATGAATAAATCACTTTTTTGTCCAGGAAAATACTGAACTGTTGGATTTTCAAACCAAATTTGGCCGCCCGTGTGTGCTTTTACAAACATTATTTGTTCATAGCATAAACGATATCCAATCAAATTGATTTTTGACTACAATAATCTTCTCACCCAGGTTAACAAAATGCACAATTCCATTTATTTTCAGGCCAAGGATAGCATAAATGATATCCAATCAAATTGATTTTTGACTACAATAATCTTCTCACCCAGGTTAACAAAATGCACAATTCCATTTATTTTCAGGCCAAGGATCGATGGATCAATTCAGAAAAACCCAAAGCAAGAGGGATATGGACCATAAGCGAGACTCGACTCTAGCCCAGTTCATTGCATGTGCCCTGGCCTTTAACTTAAGTATTGCGAATGATTTTCACTTGAATTACTTGTGTCACTCCTTGTTCTTTTGACGGTTACTTGTGGAAAATGCAACAATACACATCTATGCTCTTTGAGTGTGTTGCGTATAGTATTCACCTCTGGAATCACTTTAAATTCATTGTATTTTGCGTAAAAATTCTTAACATCACTTGTGAATCCGGAACTTTAATTTAACAATGCATAACATTCAGACATAAATTCATCATATTAATTCTGAATTTTCTTTGATCGGCAACATTAATTTTGAATTTTCAACATTTTGATTTTATGAGACTTTGTCTTACTGTTATGAATTTTTAAACAAAAGTCATGAATCTTTATACAATTGCTGTGAATTCGAAACAAAATGTTGCGGATTATTTTACTACACGGTATGAATATTCAGAGCGATTCAAGAGGATGCATATGTAATACTATATATCAATTGGCCGCACTAAAATTTTAGTGTCTACAACATACACAACGTACCGGATCAAGAGGGGTGTGTATTAATTGTTGCATACCCTTAAGGGGAGAAATAACCCCCAACAATACAAAGGAAAGAATACCCACACGCAAGTGAGAAGACTCGAACTCCTGATCTCCTAATGAGATCATTAAGATGCAAAAGTCATGGTCAACTGAGCTAGTCTAGTTGGTTTTTTTCCAAGTGTTTATTAAGCTTCCAAATTGCAATTTGCCCCATCCGCTTACATGTTTGATAAACAAAAGTAATAAATACTATGCATAGAAATCCAGAATCGATCCGATGGTTACATAAGGAGGAAGGATCTAGCATGTAGAAAGAACACAGAGAAGGATATACAAGAAAAAATAACTTCTGCCTGTCTTATTCATTCCATTTTACCACGTACTATAACATGATGAAGAGAGAAATGTTTCCATAAATTGCAGTTTTTTGAATGAAAATTGATTTTCACATTTTCTTTTTTACAATTCACAATCTCTTCTTCTTCTTCTTTTTTATCCACTTGAATTTACTATCTTACCCTTTATTCAATACACTTTTTCATACATTCAAGAATAATATTGTAAATTCATGTAGATAAAAAAAAAAAAAAGAAGTTAACTGTTAAAAAAAGAGTTAACTGTTAAAAGGGGAGCATGAAAATCATTTTCTTTTTTGGATTTATGAAGTGGAGTAGGTATAGTTTAACTCCACATAACACTTTACTATTTCACTTTAATAGACCCAGAGTACTTCAATTCCGTACTACCTACCACACCATATATAAGAAAAAAAAGCGGAATTAATCTTTATATCAAACAGATAAGTAGAGATTCACGTATCAGTTCAGTACAGAAAAAACAAAAAACAAAAAAAAAAATGCAGTATTAATACAAGTGGAGTAATAGCGTGATATGAGCTCCTTATTCAACCTCAAACAGCGTGTTCCTATGACACTTATTCATCGTTACCATCCAAGAACCATGACACACTTTCTCTACGCAGTGTAAAATTGGTATATCTCGTACCGCACATTACAACTCCCGCTCCAAATTTTCGCTCCTACTCTTCCCAATGCTAATTTTGGAACCAAATTAATAGCCCCGGTTAAACACTCGTTGCAATTAGCACTGGAAAGATCCCTGGTGCACTGAACCACCCCATAAACCGTCGGCGAGTTCTCAATACTAATTAATGCCCCGTTGGCATACAATTTCGGGCTTATAATGGCTTCTTCCCTTAACCATTTTAATAACGTTATGACCTGTTGATTGAAAGAAACCGGGTTGCTCGATTCATTATGGTTCACCTGGTAAAACTTATCCCCGTTATCAATTTGGCCGAAGAAACTGAGGTTAGAGTATCTCAATTCACAAAATTCGTACCATACGACTGCTTCTTTCTTCAATGGGCAAATCTTTTGAATATCGCTGCTTGCCTGGTCAACACAGGCTTTGCAGAATGAGCTATTGATGTCACCTCGGCAGAGAGCGAGACCGTAGGTCCGATTCGGGCTCAAGCCTAGCGAGCCATTACTAAACCCGGTCAGCGGAGTTTCAGAGTCGAGATAACTCAAGAGGTTGTTCAAGTTTTTGCTATAAGTGCTATTGGGAGCGAAAGTTCCGGAGGGGCAAGAATAGTCGATTGGGGAGATTGCAAGGGCGAGCGGGAGGAAGAGAGAGATGGAGAGGAGGAAGAGAGGAGAGAGAAGTGCAGAGGAAGACATGGTTTGGGTGAGTTTATTTGGTGATGAGAGAGAGAGAGATGAGTAAAAATTCCTTGGCGCATTGCTACCTTTTTTATAGATGAAAAATTTTACTAGGGTCGTAAGAAATGTCCAAAATAAAGGCCGGTGATCTTTATCTATTTTTGTTTTATTGGAATTTGGAAGTTGTCAAATTTTGTTAATTATAATTAATAAGATAACGTGCATTATAGGGGTGGCACTATAGTACTGGGCACACAGGGGGCTCCGAACCTGAAAATGCACTCTCTTGTAATTGTATCATTAAGCAGTATTTTGAATGCTTCTTTATAAACTTTAGTATAATAATAATAGTAGCTAATTAATAATCTCGGCAATTATTATGTAATTTAGTAAAAATTCAAACAATAATACATAGTCGATCGTATGAGATGAGATCTTTCAGTTATTTTTATAGATATATAGAATAAGTACACTCATGTTTGAGTTACCCTGCTGGGAAAATAATAATTTCTCATATTTATTGCTGCATTGGACCAATACTATATATCTCAGTATCTAGTGCATGATAATACTAAAACACGAGGAATATGCTAATGTACAGGTAAATTTTGCGGATGAAAATGTAGTGTCTTCGGGATCACGTACCCCACGAATCAAAATCCTGACTCCGATTGTGCTACTAGGGAAGTTGGAGATGCATGCAGCACTTCTTCAACATGTTAATTGGGAATTCTGTTTGAGAAGTTGAATTACCTGAGTCAGAAACATATATATTCACTTCATCTAGAGAAAGTAAAGGACAAACAAACTTTGGTTGTGAACATCTAGTTATGGTTGCATTAATAGTCACAATATATTAATAGTTTCAGTGATGTCAAATAATTTTTTGTTCTACGTAAACCATTATTCTATGTTTTAATGGCTAAACTTCTGTCTGTATATATATAGACATGGAAGGGTTTTTTTTTTTTTGAACTGATTAGTACTCCAACTAACTATTTTCTTTTTCTTGATTAATTGCAAAAATGGAGATTATTCTCAGGAATATTCTCCGAAAAATTGAGATATTCTCAAAAATATTACCACGTACGCCCATGAAACGTATTATGCTTAAACAAATTGAATTCTTAGCACTAAGATAGGTATTCGTGCACAAATATTAGTCTTAGTCGAACTTTTCAGATAAATTTATTAGTAATACTTGTGGATTCAACATATCTAAAATATCAATAAAGAATGTACATAATTTAAGTACATTTCTACTTACTGGGATCAACGTCCCTCCCACATGATTAGGATAATACGTGCACCATGTTTCGCTAGTTCGCATTTGTGACATGTCACTCTCTCTTTCTCTCTCATCTCCTAATCGTTCTCTTGTCAGCAGGCTATTGATAATTATTGGCAGCCGGCCGTCTTATTGGCGGTCGGCTGGCCCTTCTACGTACCTAGCTCTCTCTTAATTTTTTTTTTTTTTTTTTGTGTGCATCAATTCATCTCTTTCTCTATTCTAGCGGGCCCTTTTTCCATTATTTTTGGGGGTTTTTCTCTCTAGTGTTTAGGATATTTTTTTATGTGAACTTCGTGTGGTCTAAGCGCAACAAAAGTTAAATCTAGTTGGGATTCTAGGTGTAGGAGTTCTGATAGCTGCGCCGCTGGCATTTGTGGACAATTGCTTTGAGATAATTTAGGAGTTTCGTGGTGGCGACGGCGCCGGTGGAGCAGTTTTGTAATGGTCGTTCGTTATTTGGTTCATCCAGCAGGCAGCTGCGGGCCTGCGGCGATGGAAGTGTCCAAGAGTTATGCCTGTGATGCGTCTGATTAAGATGTGGTGATTTTTCGGTTCCGCGAAGATTAGCATTGTGGACAGTTTCTTTTCTTTTTGTCAGTTTGGGCCTTTGGTGGTGCCGGTCGGCCGCCACGGGAGGTTGTTCTTGAGGAGAGTTTTGGTGACGCGGAGGCAGCGGCGTCGGTACAGGATGTTGGAGAAGAACTAAAGAGAGTCTCATGCTACTCTTCGAAAAGCTCTCTCATGCAATTTTTTTTTTTTTTCGTTTTGTAATGATTCTTCTTTTGAACTTTGCGATGGTTAGACTTGTCCCACATCGCTCATTTAAACCACTCAAACTTGGTTAGTAAAATCTAAAGGTCACTCCATCTATTACCAATTGGTTTTAAATTGAAAACCTTCAAGAAATCTAAAATGGTATCAGAGTTAGATCTTGGTCTCATCTCTCGTGGGAAAGTCTCCGTCATCTCCATTCCCGTCGCTCGAGTCAATCGCTCAGCTCCTGGTCTGTCACTTCCACGTGCATCCGAGCTGCACGGGAGGAGGAGTGTTAAACTTGTCTTACATCCCTCATCTAAGTCACCCAAGCTTTCGTTGATAAAATTTAAAGGCACCTATAATTAATTGATTTTATGTTGAAATTCTCAAAAAAAAAAAAAAAAAATCTGACAGTGATTAGTGGAATTTTTCTTTGCCAATCAAAGAAAAAAAAACTAATACTCCAGTACATAGTACTCCGTACGTATCTGGTGGCATTACCTACGATATGGAGAGGCACGCGTGGGAGCCATGTCGTATACGCCAGACAGTCGTCTTAGTTCCCTATTTATTTTTCTAGGAAATTGGATCCGGCCATGTACTTGAAGAATAGTTCTTAGATGATGCATGTTCTGGACTTCATCGGATCTTGTTTATCTGATTTGAAACTTTGCCACCCTTTAGAGGCTTATTGTTTTTATCTTTGATTGGCTATGTTGTCAATCTCGCTTTCGGTCCAATTTGAATGAGAATGATTGAATATTGTTGATTAAAGAAAAATTTACTGTATAATTGGATCTAGAAAAGAATTTAATAAAGAAATTTAAACCCTTTGGATAGAGTAGATTAAACTTAACGAATGACAAAAAAAAAAAAAAAAAACACCTTTGGTCGTTATGAAAAAGATAGGTATAGATATCAGCATATCTATTTAGTACTTACTAGTTAATAATTCCATTAGAGTCGTTAGGCACATAATTTATTTTTTTAATCCATCCTTCTATTAAAATAATAATAAAAACCAGGGAATAAATCATAGAAATTCGATCAGCATGGGTATATTCTTGGAGATAATAAAAACATAACTATTACAGTTGCTTAGGTTTAAAGAACATCATTATGCCATAAATATCTTCTTATTTTTTTACGGCAGTTATGCCATAAATATCAATACTGAGAAAGATTTTAAAAAAAAAACTTGTGATAAATATATAACTCGCTCATCACAATTCACAGTCACTCATTGAGCATCCACACGTAATTGAAAATATAAATTGTTTTAAAGAAAATATTCTGTTTATTTACAAATATGAAAAGATAACCTGCACTACTGGTAGAAAAAATATACCTACGTACATTTTTTGCATAATGCAAGAGAAATGACTTTTATATTTATTATGAAATATTCGTGAATGGTGCTAGAAATTGTTATCAGGTAATTATGTTGGGCTGAGATAAAAAATCGAAAAGGATTAAAACTTATTATTTTTCTAATAGTTGAACGTGATGTTACATAAATCTATGTTGTGTGGGACACATGATCTAAATTAAGCGATGTGCATTATTTTGTGAACTTATGACAAGAAACTGAACTTGTGACGACATTTCAAATAATTTTCCGTGAGGCAGGTAATCTACATTTTCAGTTCATTCTATTAAAATAATATTAGTAAAAAAATCAAAATGAATCATGGAAATATCATATAGGAGTAGGTCATTGATTGAAGATAAAATAAAAAATAAAAAAATTACCATTTTTCAAATATTTGAATGTGATTTCATATAAATCGATGTTACATAGGACACATGATCTTAATAAGCTACGTGCACTTTTTGTGAATCTAAGAAAAGAAACTGAACTTGTGACGAAATTTTAAATTTTTTTTATGAGGCAAGCAATCTACTTTTTTAGTCAACGAATGAATCATATATGAAAATATGATATGGGTCATTCCTAGAAGATAAATTTTAAAAAAAATCTTATTATTTTGCGAATAGATATATAGCAACTTATGTTTGACGAATTCACACAAAAGAAATGTGCGAATCCAAACATAAAAATTCTTGTATGTTAAATATGAATTACTAGAAAATCATAGGATATAAATCGAAAGTTTTTTAGATGTTCAGATGGAGTTCTAATAGATAAAATCATATTCGTTTTGGTTTGAGTTTCAAAAAAAAAAACCCAAACACAGAAGTTTAACAAAACGAAACAAAAACCCACAAATATAAATTCAAATTAAAGGGTTCATCCGGTCGACATTGCTTCTCAAAAAAAAAATTTTTTTTTTTTTGAACTGGACATTGTTTCTCAATTGCAATTGACCGGATAGCGATTTTGGTGGGTTTATTTCTTCTTTCGATACCCTCTCCAAACACTCGTAGAATGCGTCTCAAGCCTTATGGGTGTGCAATGTTTAGAGATTACTATTAGTGAATTTCTGAAGTTCAAATGAGCTATGAGTTATCTCTATTATAAAATAGAAGGGTGCGGGGGCAAATTGTTAAAATTGTTGAGATTAATTGATCCAAGGAATGAGGTTAAATATAGGGCGCCGCTATTCGCAGCCCTCTATTTACTCCCGTAGCCCACTAAATTTCGGTAAATGATTGTTGAAAATCATAAATAACATTTCGGTAAATTGCTGTTGAAAACAAGATTATATTTCGGTAACTACATGTCGAAAATATGTTCAACTTTTGGTAAACAACTGCCGAACATGCATTTTCGGTAAACATCTGTTGAAAAAAATATTATATTTCGGTAATTGGACGCTGAAAATATATCTCAATTTCGGTAACTAACTGTCGAGTATAATTGGAAATTTTTAACGGGCTATGGGAGTAAATAGAGGGCTGCGAATAGCAGCGCCCTAAATATATTGTCCAGCCTAGCTCTTTCATTTAATTACAAAATTGCCACTGATCAAAATTACACCAACTTTCAAATTTGAAACCCTATTGCAGAAGCGCACTCTCTCTCTCTCTCTCTCTCTCTCTCATTGGTGTCACTGGCGAAATCCACTAGCGTCGGTCCTCAAGTCTGGGCTAAAAGTGGCGCTTTGAAGGTAATTTGGGGAAACCAGACCTTCGAACTAGTTTTTGATTCTATCGTGCATACCCAGTTGAACCATTTACTTTACTACCTCACTCCTTTTCCCTTTTATATTTTTCCAAGTATTGCTCTTTCTTTTCATTTGTTGGGTGTCTTGATGGTGATTCCAAAATCCAAATCGACCCATTAGATGTTTTCACCCTTTATAGTATGGAGACTTTTCTTTGTTGTAGTTGTAATTCCGTTATTGAAATTGCCTATTTAAAACATAAAAAAAGTGGGTGTGATGGAGCTTTTCTGTGGTGATGCAAAGAGGTAGGAGGCGGGACTCCGTGCCAAAAACTCCTGTGACTTTGTGTGGAGGGGTTTTTTTTTAACGTTTTTGCTATGCATATTCATTAGAAGCAAAATTATTCATTAGATTGCAGAGTGGATGGATTTGTTTGCTTTCACTTCTTCATCTTTTTGTATTAGGTTTTTTTTTATTTATTAGGAAAATTTCACAATCTCCTTTTTTTTTGAACAGCGAAGAAGAATTTTTTTCATTTCACAATCTCCTGTGCACTTCCTCAACTGTTAGGCTTTTTGTTCTAGTAAAAACTCTTTTATCCTAGTTGCCTAGTTGTCACTTTGTGTACCAGTTTAATTTTCAACAATTTTAGCCACTATCAAGATTCAAAGGATAATTCCAATTCCAATCGGGGTGGATAGTGTCGTATATAGGTACGGGTAAACACTAGTATACATACATGTCATACTCGGTCGTTTAGGGTTGAGAATCGTCCATTGCCGAGATGAGATCCGAGTCATCGGATGCACGATCTGTCGGCTCGGAGGTCTGTAACACGGTGCTGCGCACACCATTGCACAACACCATTCCCAATTCGGTCATCTAGAGAGAGAGGGAAGAGAAAAATCAGGCGGAAATTTAGAGTAGGGATTAGTGGGTAAGTCCTCAATTTTTTTTTTAAAGATCTTTCCAACGAAAATGTCTTTTAAGAGTGACTTAGCACACCCAAACTCTATGACGGTGGCGACTCCAATTTTTTAATAAAAGTCACAACAGTATATAGTTCAACTCCATTGCATTTTCAAGTCAAGATTTTACTCTCCGCTCAATCTCTTTTCCAATCTCTCGAGCTCAATTGGACAAACTTTTTCGGTTATGTCCTTTTCCTTTTTCTTTGTTTTTTTTTCCCTCAGTGTTTCTCATTTGCTTTTGGTTTACTAGGTTAGGGTGTTGGTATAAGGTGTTTTTTCGAAAATCCTATACGTACCGATCAAAAACGTAGGGAAATCGTACCGACGGCCGCGTCTGGCCTTCTCCGGTACGGCCGTCGGTACGATTTCCCTATATTTCGGTCGGTACATATAGCAGTACTCGTGTTTTTTAGAGTGTTTTATTTAGGTTAGTTCTCCTTTCTGTATCCAAGACATAAAAAGGAGGGGAGTGGGGATATGTTACCTTGGGGTTTTGTTAGTGTTGGCAACAGGGTGAATCAAGGCTGAATCACTATCTTCATCCCCTCTTCAATTTCGGACGGAAATTTATTTTTACCCTTTATCCTCACCCCAATTGACCGGGGATCTCAAAGCGGGGATTTGGGGATTCAAAGCTTTAAAAAAAAAAAAAAAAAAAAACCATGAAAACTTGCTATAGCATATGAAAACAAAGATGCATGGCTTTTTTTTTAAACCAAAATGTGATCACAAACTGTCACACCATTATCTCATAGTTCCAACAAAACCAAAAAAGATCAACAATATTCACAAAATGATCGAAACTAAACACACACACACACACACATATACATATACATATATATATATATATATATATATGTATATGTGTGTGTGTACCGAGAATTCGGGAACGGGATGGGGTCGGATTCGGGGCGAGGACAGACTAATCTCCATATCCTATCTGATCCCCGAATAGATTTCCAAATCTTCGATCCATTTGGGTCGACGGGAATCGGATGGATAATGACCGGTGGAAGCCCTTTTACCGTCGCTTGGTCCGCTAATTTAGACAAAATGCATTTGCGGGCCAACCCTCCTACATGATCCCGTAGTAGACTCGTCATGCTCTAATATTTTTTTTAAAATCATCAGGTGCTCTAATTCATATCCCTTCTGATGCCAAAAAAAAAATTCATATCCCTTCGAAATACAGCTTATTGTACCAACTTTCCTGATTAATTTGGAGAGACAATAATACCGTTTCTTTCAATTCTCGGGTATTGCCTTCCCGTAATTCTAGTAGGTACCACCGACCTAGGGAAAAATTTTCAATGGCGGGTGGATACCACGTGGTGTCCACTCGGCACATTCGAGCCATCCATTGCATTTTTGGACAGCTCGGATTTGGAAAAAGAAAAAGGGGGAGGAAAAGAGTTGGGGTGAGAGGAAAGAGAGGATTTCAATTCGAATCGTTCAAAAATGTATTGAATTGTCCGAATGTGCCGAGCAGGTACCACGTGGGATATACCCACCTGGCCCCCAAAAATTTCTCCCTGACCTAGGGTGCACTGATGTTGCTCACATTCATGTGATCTAAAGTAGACTTCATGGGCACAAGCGGAATGGAGTGCAGTAGGTTGGTGCCTCCCTGTTTGGCTGGGATTTTTGACTACGTCAGAAATATGATTGTATGCGAGTGTGCTAGAAAAGGCTTGTAATTATCCTTTTTAGATTTAACTTATAAAAACCAAACTTAATCAGGCGATTGTGGCGTCGGTTTAATTACCTCAACAAAGAGGAATTTTCCTTCTAGAAGTATTGAAACGACACAACGATTCACTAGAAATTCGACAATCCAAAGAAGAAACAAGATACCTTGATCAATTCAAAACAACTTGCTTTCCAATTGATTCTCCAACTTCACAAACGAACATAACATATTTCAGTGCGATTACTACTACTACTACGACGAACTACTTTTAACTATTTCGAACTAAATCTAAGTTCTTAAAAATTACTGCCTAATGGACAAACCAAGCATAGCATAGCTATTTGTTTGATGATTTGGCTGGGGTTTTTCCTTCTTTCGTTTCTTCTACTTATAGCCAAACTCTTGAGTCTTCTCCACGGCTTCCACCTAGCAGTCTTCGAAGTCACTTCAAAATTTGAATTCAAACTTTCCCTCCATAGATTTTGCTTTTAATCATATGTGGTGGTTCAGTAATTCATTACCCCACTTCCCTTAACTGCATCGTGCTGGAAATGGGCAGTTACATGCTTAGATCTCAACTCTTTTGACTACGTCAACTTGGTGTAACCGCTTCTTGTTTGAATACGATTTGTGCCTTTGAGCTTCGAATTGCCCATCTATTGAACTATTATTTGAGTGACATCTGGGAACGATTGTTATTACCTATAAAACGATATTAAGATAATTAGAATGTCATCGTTCTTTTAATTGTGTGATTCCATGCATTTCAGTCCATTATGCAACATGAATGGTCATTTGTCATTATCTAATTGGGCCAATAAATTCTCATGCAAATACTTCCTTATACTCTTATGTACATGGGCATGGTTCGATTTTCGTAAGCACTCATTCTCACCTCCAAGTCCCCTACCCATAGTCGGGTTGATTTCCTTTCACTAAGTCTAAGTTTACTGCACATGTCCACAATACAAATCCATTGCACGCCACATGGGACCTACTCGGGCCTCACAAAAATACAAGAAAATATTCATAAATTTGAAAATATCGAATTAAGAAAACATACCTACCGATATCCGTTGAAGTTAAATTTTTATGGGACCTCCATAAAAAAACATTTTAAAATTTATGAATATTTTTTTGCATTTTTGTGGTGTCTTGAGTAGGTCCTACGTGGAGTGCGGTGAACTTGTGTGATGGAAATGTGCGGTATTGCGGTGGATGTAGCATTATTGATTTCCTTTCCTTCCCAATTGTCATGTCAATATCAATTATTCTACCACTATACCCATTCACACACCCAATCACACACTCACACTCACAACAAAGGTGGAGCCCGCATACACTACACATTCAGTGTATGTGTAGGTCTCATCCTTATTGTGAGTATGAATGTATAAATAAATATGGTGTTAGAATTTTCCTTTCAATATAGTGCGTGCAAAATCTATCATTATCACGTGAGTATGTGTGTGTTTAGGTGTGTATAGATGGGCGTGGTATGAGTACTAGCAAAGTTGTTGTCTTTTTCCGTTCAGCGTTTGGCCCCACCGTATCTAATCCATCTCAGATGTCGGAGTAAGCCACGTCGGCCACCAGAAAATCGCCCAACCTCTCTCTCTCTCTCTCTCATGGCCGCCGCCTCCCCAATCCGAATCAGAAACCACCCCCTCTACTTCCCCTGCCCTCAACAAACCTTCATTCTATTCCTCCCATTTACCCTTCAACTTCGACAAAATTACGCATCCGGTCCCTAACAAAAGGATTTCCGATCTCCTGTACTCTCACTCCGTAATCAACAACTCGCCAATTGGAGGAGAACGACCAGAGGACAACCATGGAGCCCGAACCCAAGCCCGTTCTGCTGAGACCTGACCCGTTCGGACGGTACGGTAAATTCGGCGGGAAGTACGTGCCCGAAACTCTCATGCACGCTCTCACCGAGCTCGAATCCGCTTTTCATTCTCTCGCCGGAGACCAAGATTTTCAGGTTTCTCTTTTTTTCGTTACAATTTCCAATTTTAATGTTTGGGGTTTCGTTGAAAGCTCAATAATTCAATGGGTATGTTTTACAAGATTAAAGTATTGATTTTTACTGTTTAATTGTAGATGTTTAGCATGGCCCCTGTGCAAGATGACAGGCACAAATCAAGACATTGTCCAAATTTTCTGTTAAAAAGGGTTTTGTTTTTTAATGTTTTTTGTGCCGAAGAAAATTTCGGATTACCAATTTGTTGTTTAGTTGCACAAACAGTTTAGAGAAAAGTAGGGAGTGATATATGGATTGGAATGGATTATAATGTTTCTGTTCTGATGCAAATAAATCAATAAACGTGTAAAAGGAAAGGAAGAACCGCTGTATCGTTTTGAAACCCTACAACTTTCTTCAATTGATAAATGGTGGTAATAAATCGGAAATTGCAACGGTACCATGCGTCTCCTGGAAAACAAAGACTCAATCTTTGACATTTTTTATTAAGCTTGAAGTTTTGGTCAGAGCAACTGTATTGTGACTACTGTCAATTGTAAATATAGTTTGTTCTTAATTGAGGTCTATTGCGATATTAATTATATATGGTATGACGAATTTTGGTTTCAGAAAGAACTGGACGGGATACTGAAAGATTATGTTGGTAGAGAGAGCCCTCTTTATTTTGCAGAACGGCTAACTGAGCACTATAGGCGTCCCAATGGCGAAGGGCCGCATGTTTACCTCAAGAGAGAGGATCTTAACCACACTGGTGCCCATAAAATCAATAATGCTGTGGCTCAAGCTTTGCTTGCAAAACGCCTGGGGAAGCAACGCATTATTGCAGAAACTGGGGCTGGTCAGCATGGAGTCGCCACAGCCACCGTATGTGCTCGATTTGGTTTGGAGTGTGTTATTTATATGGGAGCTCAAGATATGGAAAGGCAATCTTTAAATGTCTTCAGAATGCGACTTCTTGGAGCTGAGGTTTCTTTCCATACTTGTATCTTTTTAGTTGCGCTCAATGATTTGGCCGTTTTTAATCCTCATTTGGTGACTGCATAAGTGTGCCTTCCGAACATACACTCTTAGCTGTTTTTGTATGAAGTGTTTACAACTATCGTGAGCAATGGTACCTTGCAGGAAAAAAACTTTGTTATGAGCAATGGCATTTGGAGGATCTCTTTTTGTTATTATACTTGTACTGTTGGAAGTTTGGTGGCAGCATATCTATAGTATGAGAGGTTTGCCGCATTGTAAATGCAGGGTTCTAAAAATCAGCCTAGGCCACGCCGCCGCGCCTAGTGGCCTAGGCATTTGTCTAGGCACCGGGCCGATTAATTGCACGCTAGGCGGGATCAATCGGTGATTAATCAGCTAGGCGGCTAGGAGGAAGAATAGGCGGGTAGGCGATGTGATTTTAGAAAATTAAGGGTTTTAGTGTCGTGGTAATATAACATAAGGGGCTTCGGTGGAGTTTTACTATGATATATACACATTTCTAGTCTACCCAGTTCTCTTACACGATCAAAAATTTCAAAAGCCCTTTTAGTTTTTTCTTCTGATTCTCATGCCTTCTACAGCCCTGTTTCCTTATCCCATCCAACAACTTTAAAACAACCCCAAAAAAAGAGACTTCCAGCTTCCCCTGGTTTATTCCAGCTTCATTAATCCTTTGTTCAGCCATTTTCACTACGTCGCTCAGATGTTTATTGGAATCAGTTTTCTCCTCGTGTGATGCGTAGCATACTTGCTTTCTTTATTATCATTTATCACCACTTCTGACAGAATACTCCGGTGTTATTTGTTACTCTAATAGGTTAGGGCTGTTCATTCTGGTACTGCCACATTGAAAGATGCTACATCAGAGGCTATACGAGATTGGGTGACTAACGTGGAATCAACCCACTATATCTTGGGATCTGTTGCTGGGCCACATCCATACCCCATGATGGTTCGAGATTTTCATGCGGTGATTGGCAAAGAGACAAGGAAACAAGCATTGGAAAAATGGGGTGGGAAACCAGACATTCTTGTTGCCTGTGTTGGTGGAGGTTCAAATGCCATGGGACTTTTTCATGAATTTGTGGAAGATGAAGATGTTAGGCTGATTGGTGCTGAAGCTGCAGGTTTCGGATTGGATAGTGGTAAGCATGCTGCTACCTTGACTAAAGGGGAGGTTGGTGTGCTGCACGGAGCTATGAGCTATTTATTGCAAGACGAAGATGGGCAAATAGTTGAGCCTCATTCCATTAGTGCAGGGTAACTATCTCTTATCTCTGAGTCATTGGGCTGTCCATGACGTTTTGTGCTGTATTTTATCTAACTTCATAACTTGTACTTCCATGTGTCAAATAGCCTGGATTACCCTGGAGTTGGACCAGAACACAGCTTTTTGAAAGACTTAGGGCGTGCTGAATACTATAGCATCACAGATGAGAGGCGTTGGAAGGTATGATTTCTTGTGATGCTGATAAAAAATTTTGCTTCTAGTTCAATCCTAACATCCTCTTTTCACCGTCCTATCTTGAATAGTTGTTCGGTCTTATTTTGATTCTCTGTTTCTTGTCATGTATAACACGATAAAAAAAAAAAAACTCTGACAGATTCTATGTAGTTTAAGATCTGCTGCTGGCACCAATGGGCTATATTCTCTTGAGAAAGTCTGGAAGTTAAGGAGACGTAGCTCTACAATTTTATGTCTCCCATTGACCATGGAAAGAATACTCACTAATTGAGCAACTTAAATTGGAGATCTACGTAGTCCAGCTCAATTGCGGATCTTTTTTTTAAAACCTGAAAAGTGTGCAACATTTGCTCTCCATAGTGTTCCACAGACACCTGTCTACGAAGAATTGCAAATTCCAGCTTAATTGTTTGGTCTGTTCCCCAGTTACTCCCTGAAAGCTTAAAGGCATCGAGTGTTTTGCTCATAAAGCTATTCGTAGACTTGGACACATCTCATTTTGAGTTTGAACTGTTGGGAAGTCGTAGTAATTCCATGGGATAATTGTATGATCTTGCACAGTATGCTAAGTCAGCGCTAAGTTTTTTAATCTTCTGCCAGTAGTTCTTAGAAAACCTGTCACGTGAAGGAAGGAAAGTTACTGTTCTACCCCCACCCAGTTTAATGGATTCCTCAACTACTTAAGACACTATAACTTGGTGGATTGTGTTTGCTCAATCATCCCTATCAGCCATTTCTCGTTCTTATCTGGGGTTCTACTCCCAACAGTAATTACATTTTTCTGATTTTTTTTTTCTTGTTATCATTTTGCTATTTTCATGCAGCCTTTAAGAGATTATCTCGACTAGAAGGCATAATTCCGGCACTGGAGACATCACATGCTCTTGCATATCTGGAGAAACTGTGTCCCACCCTCCCAAATGGTACTAAGGTTGTGCTTAACTGCAGTGGCAGAGGAGATAAGGACGTCATGACGGCCGCTAAATTTCTGCAGGTTTAATTGTCATTCCTCTAGGATCTTATGACCTGAAGGGTTCATCCTTGAGATTTAGCCCAACTTTTTTTCTGATGGATTTTCTGTTTTCTGAGAGTTTCTGTGTGTTGTATGAATGAATTTTGTTATTCCAATTTCTGAAACTAAATTTTTTGGGATAGGATCAATCTAGCCATCTTGTACGAGCATGCAAAACTCGCCATCTTGTATGAGAAGCAAAAGTAAGTTTCTGTTTATCTTCGGCCTTTTATCTAAAGGGTAAGGTGTTATCCACTTCCTAATGAATCCTAGACATGGTACTTCCTAATGAATCCTAGACATTGTGCAAAAATCGCCAACCGCCCAACGAGGTAGAGTGTATCCTGGATATTGAGAAGAAAATTTGATCTGACATATTGACCATCTTTATTCTCTTACTCCCTCTCCTTGTGGTATTTTACCATCTGCGAATTTCTTGTTCTTCCTAAAGTTGTCCTCAATGACGCTATGCTGACTAATTTTGACAACGAAAATTTTTTAATACGTCTCCCGTTAATGTCAAGCGATACGAAAATTCATGTTAATCAATCGTATGATATTTGCAATAACTAAATTAATCTCAATACGGAATAATTTAAGAAAAGTAGCCTTAACACAGAAAAAAATAGCTAGTTCTTCCTTTCATTTGGGTGGCCAACTAGACTAGCCCCAGTAGTTTAGCAAGTCTATCAACGGCAAAGATATTTCATATTTGTGTGTACATATCAGTGTTCAAGAATCATAATGCTGTATACCATAACCAGCATCTTTTGCCGATTCAAGTTTGGGGGGTCAGTGTGCAAACAACTGCCTGCTTGCATCCATCAAAACAAACATCAGACGTGGGTCTCATATAATTCATTTCATTTTATTGATACTGATGTGCTCAAAACAAGCAAGTTTTGGCCATTGTCTTCTGTTTATGTGAAGAATTCTTCTCTTCAGCAAAGGGGAATATTGGAGGAATGACAAAAATGAAAGGAAATAAATATCTGATCACCTGTGTAAAATTTAGGTTCTCCACAACTCATTATTGATATCTATCTACAAAAGAAAAGCTCCTTGATCCACCTTCCTGATCCCAATCGGAGATGGATCCCAAAATACGGCTACTAATTGATGTCCAAGCAGAAACTTAATCTTGGCAACGCGTCTTCTCTAGTCATCTATGATACAAAACGGTCGTAATCCCAGCTCTCTCACTGCTTTGCCTGTAAAAGAAATATACCACGGTACATAAGTAAAGCAGACTCATTAGGAAACAAGCGACAAGTGGAGCATATTCCTAGATTTTGCCATGAATTCAACAAACCATTTCTCGGTTTGAAATTTGAATAAAAACTCGGAAAGCAATGACCTAGGCAGCCAAGAAAATATGCGACCCTCAGCCTGTGTTCGGATCACGGATTAGGGGTGTGCTGACAGGGGAACCAAAGAAGACACTCAGCTTCTTCACTTTATTTATTTCTTTTCTTTTCCTTTCCACAAAGGCCACCACAATTCCATGATCCAAACACAACCTTAAAACAAGGTATCAGACAAAATATTCAGACCCGACCCCATAATCTCTTCTTTTTTTTTTGATAACTCAGGTGTCCAGGCCAACTTTCACGCACCTCGACGAATCCTATGGGACCAATCCCATCACCCACTTGCGGGGGTCCCAATTAAACCCCAGAGCAGCGAAGCTCTATATGTACTAACCCCAAAGGAATTGATAGCACCTAAGAGATTTCGAACCTGAGACCTTAGAAAGAAGCAAACCTCTAAGACTCAAGCCTTGACCACTAGACCAACCCCTTGGGGATACCACATAAGCATTTTTTCCCTAAGACAACCCATAAGGATGTCGAAAGTCCAAATTCCACTAGCATAGAAATTACCAACAATGGCCCCCATCCTTGTGATCTAATTCCACATTTCTACTGCATGCAACACATTTAAAAATTTTAAAAACCAGGTAATTGGCACAGATTATACTTTACAGTATTATGCAGCTTGGGTTCAAGACTTATTGAGCATTGAGGTGGCAAGGAGTGGGGAGAAAGGAATTACTTTGTTTCATTTTGCTTCAGCTATTTTCTTTTATTTCTTGCCTTGCAACTGAACAAAAAGGGTAGAAAGTGACAATTTTGTCCACACATCTTGTCAGCCCATTGAGACAAAGATAGCTTTTAAGGGTATAGTTTCAGACTTTTCAATACCTTCCGGTCTTGTGGAATACAACTAGGAAAGCTATCAATAATCCACGTCAAAACTCTGTTCATAAAGAGGAAGAAAACAAAAACAAATTACCTGGGAATACAAGAAGGTTCCAAGGATTGCGATTGCTGCTCCAAGGGCATTGATGGGCTGGACAGGTGTATGGAAGATGATGATAGACGAGACTATGACAGATATACGTTTCATGGTGTTTCCAATGCTAAATGTCAAGGGAGAGATCTGGTCCAGGGACATGTATGAGACCTGATTGTATAGGTGGTAGAACACGCTTTGGGCCGCCACCCACCTAAATCACACGCGAAAATCAGCCACACAAAACATATGCAAGGAAAAATCTACTGAACGATCTATTGAACACATATTTCAGACAAAAGCTTGACTTTGGAAAGAAACGAAGAATGAATAACGTGGTTATCAAGATGACACTTGCCAAAACTGCGGCGTGTAAGGAAATCAAACAAAGCCATTCAAAGAAATCAAAGAAAGCAAAGGCAAATCAAAGAAAGACAAACATAGAAGTAATCACAAAATTTATGCACCAATATAAACTTTTTGTTTTTCGATAGGCGTGAATAAAAAAGACAATTTCCACAGGTTATTGTGAAAATATCAACTGCTTGGGAGCAGTGGCTCGCCAGACTTCTTAAAAAGGTCCAACATTCATCAATTAATTCTTAGAGCGGTTCAGTTTACCAATCATTTACACTTTAAAGACTTTAGCCCCTCAATATTTCAAGGCCTGCAACAAGATCAATATTTTTCTTCTCTAGATCTTCAAACAACAAATTTGGGTGCAGTTGAATCAATCAATAACCAAGCTTATTATGGGGTAAACCATAGTTGGCTTAAGATCAAATAGGATTTTCCATTTTCTTCACACACACACACACACAAAAATTATCGATTACAATGCAATGGACCATCTAACTACATGTTAATATATATCCTAATTAGTAAGAAGCACCACAGATGTCACCAATCCCAGATGATTCAAGGCTGTTCAGAGATGGGCCCTTCGATCTAATCAACTTCAGTGCAAGTTACAGTAATGAATGGCGGGCAAAAAAAATTGGAAATACGAGGAAGGGCAACCGTTTGGCAAATCCCCAATTAATTCTCACAAAGTAGCGAAATAGGTCATGGACGATACCTAACTCCTGGAAAATTATCACCATAAGGATTCATTTCTAACTTGTTTATGTAAAAGTAAATTCATGGATTTCCAAAAGTGTAAAGACAAAAATAGAACACAAACAAGGGCTACGTAGAAACCAGAGTTGGCAGATGTCATGTGGGTTACCAGATGAACTGGGGTCCAATTTGAGAGAGAGCCGTTTCCCAACCAACTGCCCACATCTGTGGTCCCTCCACAGCAATTGCAAATGGAGTGAGAATCAAGAGAGACAACATAGAGAGACACGCATAGTAGTTCATTCCACCAACAGACTTCCCCTTCATACCCCTCTTTGAAAATATGTTGCGGAATACAAACGCCAAGTTGGATATCATGGCACCCATAAAACCTGAAATTGACAGCCAACTACTAAAATTAATGCACCAGAAACCATCCACCAAAGCAAAAAAGCAACAAAATTACGTTCAACCCCAAGCACTTTCTTCTAAGGCAATGCAAACCACAAAATGCCAGAACCCAAGTCATCGGGTTAAGTAAGAAACTCGTGACTGGCGTGAAGGAAATTAAGAGAAATGAACAAGTTGGTCAGAACTCTCTCATTCGATGACATTCTGGAAAACACCACACGAGTTAAGCTTCTTGCTTAATACTTACCTACTTTTCTTTGGTTAGAGAAGAATAAAGAGGTCTCAATTGATAAAAACGTGCAGTTAAAGTATTAAATTAAGCTGAATTTGCAGGAAATTACGTTTTCTCAAGCCCCAAAATCGAGTATACTGTGCATCAAGATCTAAATTTCGTAAATCTCCCCAAGTTATGAACAAAGTTGAATATAAGAAGAGAATGAAACAAAATGGAAAATACGGATCAAAAAAAACAAAAAAACAAAAAACAAAATGGAAAATAAGTTCAACACGGTCTGATTACCAGTCATATTGAAGTTGAGCTCAGTCAAAGCAGCAAGACCGCAGCCACCGATGATCGGAATGAGGGACAAGTAAACCGAGGCGGGGAAAGTTTCACCCAAGAGGAACCTCGAGACCAACACACTGAAAGCAGGCTCACCACTCTTGATGATGTGAGTGAACGACACTGCAACTTTTGACATACTCACTGTAGCGGCTACATGCCCAATTGTATGCGCCAGGGCAACCTAACAAAACCCCCCAAAAACAATAATTAACAAAAACCCAAAGAAACCCACCACACCC
This sequence comes from Rhododendron vialii, assembly GCF_030253575.1. NCBI lineage: Eukaryota > Viridiplantae > Streptophyta > Magnoliopsida > Ericales > Ericaceae > Rhododendron > Rhododendron vialii. The sequence continues at coordinate 40,850,395 of NC_080562.1, read as the reverse complement.
AGATCAAAAAATCTAAATTCCACCACCCCCATATCACAAAAGTCCAAATTTCGCCAGACCCAGATCATAAAAACCCTAGATACGCTGAAAAATGCGGAAAAACCCAGAGCATAAAGGTCTCAAATTTCACCAAACCCAGATCATAAAAGTCCAATTTCACAAAACCCAGATCATTTTTTTGCTAAGTACACAAAACCCAGATCTTGAAAACCCTAGAAATCGTTTAAAAAATGGAGAAAAACTCTAAATTAGCTTACAGGGAGGAGTGCTTTCCAGAACTCGAAATCAGTCTTAGGAGCTTCGGCTAGTCTAGTAGCCCAAGAGATCAACATCATGAGAGATCCACAAGCGAGCGAGAGAGTCGAAGTGAGCCACGGAAAAGGGAAAGCATTCAGCACTTTCTTATTGTAAATATTAAACACCACGTTCAAAGCCCACCACGTCGCGAAGTAGACACCGATCTTGAGCTTCTTAGCCGCCTCCGATGGCACCTGCTTCGCTCCCTCCTCGATCGGCTCCGACCGATCCGCCTCGTACGCCTTGCATGCGATCAAAGACCGTTTTTTATTCAATTCCCCAAAACCCTCAACAGAAGAAACACACAAGGGTTTTGCGATAGCGATAGCGGAGGTCTTCCCTCGGGTTTTTAACGCCGGCAGTGGAGGTAGAACCGAGAATTGACGTAACGGCGCCGTTAACTTCGGCCGGAAAACGATGGAACCGGTAATGGGCACCGTGGGTTGCTTCACAGACGAAATCATGCTCAAAATCTTGACGGTTCTTGCCTAAGATTGCCAAATAACAAAGAAAATTTAGAGAGATTCTGAATTCTTTGACTTTAGATGGGTTTTGCCATAAAAACAAAAAGAATAATCAGACTCCAAAGATTTTGAGAGATTTCTGAATTCTTGTGAACAACCAAGAAACCTACAAATCCCTTACGCCTTGTGGGTTTGTAGGCTTAGATCACGAATTTTGGAAGACCTTTGAGATGACTGTGATCTAGGGGTTTTTGGGAAGAATTGTTGAGGAAAAACTTCGGTGTCGTCACTGCGCTACCAAACACCTCATGTGATTCGGTCGACCAGATACGAACTCCTTTTCGGTACAAAGAAGGCTACGACTTTCGATATGCGTTGGAGCTTAATTGGGTTTGGGTTGGCGGAGGAGGAAGTTGGTTTTGTGAGGGTTTAGCTTTTGCTACTCTGGTGTTGCGTCTTGTGTCAAACTTTCCAACCACTCGTGAGAGCCTACCACCTAGGCAAGTACTGTAGTAATAAATGGCAAAGTTTGGGGCTCACCAATAAAAAATAAATAAAAAATGGTTAGGACTCACCGTAAGGCCGCATTTGGAATCACTGAATCAACCCTACTGTTTTTTTTATTAACCTAATCTATTTTATTTTAGAGGAGGATGGGTGCTTATTAGATAAGCAGGGAGAATAATCATGAGGACAAATTGAAATTAGTAGGTTGGCTCATATAACCATCTTCTATTTGGTTGGCCCGTGTAATAAATATCTATACTGAAACAATGTGCACTCTCTTGTCCATACATGTACACAAATTCGAAAGGGATTTTTTACGAACTTTGTATAATAGAATTAATTGACATCTATTAGTGGGTTGACTCTATTTTAAGAGATTTGGGGAGGAAGAGGAGTGTTTAAAATAATGACCTTGAAAAATGGAATCGAAAAGGTAAAAGATATTCATTAGTATTACTCTCTCCGTTTCAAAATGAGTGACCTTTTTGAGAAAGCGTGTCATTTTTAATTGCTTATATCTTTCAATATAAATGTCAAAAAAATATACAATATGGATCTTGTTTGTTAGATTATAATTAGTTCTATTAAACAAAATTTTCAAAATCACATAAAACTTCATAAATCGAAAAATATAAGTATTTGAAAATAACATAGAATCCCAAAAAGGTTACTCATTTTGGAATAGAGGGAGTATATTTTTTGATAGCTATGGTATTTGGGATAGCTGACACGTACCTCAACTTATCTTGGGAAGATATTCATCATATTTTCAAAAATCAAAAAAAAAGTCTAAGAACACAATTTTCAGGCATAATTGTGTTTGGAGCCGTTTGATGTGTGTGAACCCACGCATATGGCACAGCTCTGGATGCTATATCAAACAAAATAAGAAGTTTATTTGCTCGATTTTTTGGATTTTCTTCTAGTTGGTATACAATAGATACGTTTAAAGTTTTTTCCAATTCCTTGAGTTGAATGGACTGAAAGAATTTGACCAAAATAAGCAAGAAAAATGTCTTCCAAGAAGAACAACAATTCTACTCTTTACCACCGAAAAACAATTCTAGTAAAATTTGGCTTTTTAGACATTGCAGTGGGACCTCTCACTGCAGAAAGGTGTAGGACATCCTGCCCACCTAAAACAAACTGCCACTTAATTATTTTATTTAATGAAAGCTTAATTTCGACAGAGACCACTAATTCAATTCATTGTTGGAATAAATTTTTTTTAGTACTTTTTATATTCTGTTCAAGTGGCATATTCCGAGTATATGTCTGCAACTCACCAACTTACATATTTGCCACGTGAGTGATTCCGAATGGAACCCTCACCAAACCTTCCATTCAAAACGTTTTGGTACTTCCTTAATTTGACAATTTTTATTTTCCGATTTGACAATTTTGATATACATCAGCGGGATTAACAGGGGATGTTGGTGAATTAGTCCACAGGGAGTTCAGAGGCTATCCATAGCCTTAAATCTACAAATCACCCACAACGGGACTCGAACCCTAGTCTCCCACAAGGGAAAGCCAGGAGTTATCAATTGGATTACAAGCCCATTGGTGTACTCTCTTGGTCAATAGAGGTTTGTTTCTGCCGTTAAGTGTTAACTTCAAAGTTTGATACGAATCATGACAACAAAACATAAAAGTGTTTGGACACTTTTATTTTGTATGTTCTGTTGACATGTTTCCTAACAATTTCGGTCAGCTCCAGATTTAATCCGGGTGAACGTAAATTAATCCACATTACTAGGTGAACGTAAATTAATCCCCGGTGCTGATTATTCTTGACGATTTCAAACATATTTATACTGTTTTTTGATTCATGTAGCTCAATGCCTACGTTTTCTCAATATAAATGCTTTTCAACTACCAGAAAAACTTAACCCCGAGAGGTTGATCAAGTGCTCAAGGCCTGAAATTTAGAGATTTGCTCTCTCATAAAATCTTAGGTTCGAGCTATTAATTTCTTTGGTGTCAGTCCATACTAGGGCCCTCGCTAGTGGCGCTGATAGGTTTATGGTCTCACAAGATAAGTCGAAGTACACGTAAACTGACTCAGACACCTAGTTGTAGTATAAAAAAAACTACCTAAAAAACTTGCACTCTATTTGGCTTGAAGTCGTGTTTTGAAACACCACTATGTAAAGGGACAAATTATTGCTCAAGAGACACTTGCATGACAACAACACTCACAGAGCTTGAAAATTTGTAAAATATGAAAACTGCTCAATATTCTCTTGGTTAAATAAGTGACTGAAACCATTAAAGCGATTTTAAAAAATCTTACGGATCAAACGAATATTTTGGGAAGGAGGGAGTACGAAATAACTGTATTTTTTTTGTCTAAAGTGTCGTCTTATATGAATTTTTTTTAACATCGGCCCACATTTTTATACTTTTTTGATTCCTCTCTTCGAGACGAATGATTAATGCCAAAAATAATGACAAGAAGTTGCTAAAAGTAAAAAAAAAAAAAAATTACAGAAAAAGGTTTTAGACAAAAAGTTCAAAAGAATGCACCCATAATATGATCTTTTAACTCTATTTGTGGTGGTTTCTCACATAATTTTATGATTGACGTTATGCGTTCTTGTGGAGAAACTCAACGAAGACAAGGTAGCCCCAAATAAAAATGGGATGCCTTGGCATTTCTCTCCGACAAATAGTGAGAAATGAGGCAGTAAAAAGTTTTACTCTCCCATCGATCATTGTGGAGAAGACTTCTCCAGCAAACTTTGCCTCTTATACCAGTAGCAAAAACTGCCAACGGTTGCCATCGAACTCGAGCACAAGTTCAAATCAATATCACACGAATTCATCCTTCATGTAATACACCCTCATCTGAACATAAATTGCAAGAATCGCGATATCTCAGAGGTCCTCTTTCTAAGGAAACCAACAGAGCAACCATATGTAGTTAAGTCACCAAGAGCATGACACACATTACTCAAAACAAGCTCCAGCAAAACTATATGCAACGGATCACAGCAAACAAGAAAGTGCTAAAAATGCCAGTACCACCAGAAGATCAAATCACACTCAAATCGCTCAAAGCACAGTTGTGATGTGACTTGAAGAAAAGCAGGGAAAATGGTATAGAAGAAATCTTGTAAACATGGTTGCAAAATTTAGTGTCAACATGAAATTAACAAAAGCGACGAAAAGAAACATGAAATATGTATTAATCCCTGACATAAAGGACAACATAGCATGTACTTCATATAGAACTGCGGCGAACCACATCAAGAATTCTTCTGATCTCCATTTCATGTTCCCGGATGTACTCCAGGGTGAGTTTCTGGCTTCCATCCATGTCACAAAAGTTGACAATGTCATCTTTGACTTCATGTGGGAAATCCATCTTACAGTTCTTCGAGTAACTTTGCAACAATAGTAATTTCGTCCAGGTGGATAACTGCTTCTCCAAAGGCATAGAAGAACAAAAGCTGAATTCCATCTTTGTCAAAACTTGAGCATAGGTTAAGAAATAACATACGAGTTCCATTCCATCTTGCTCCCCATTAAATCCCCCAAAGTAGATACTACGAAGGTGCAGCGATAAGCATGCAGGCACATTATTTGCCAGACCACTCTGAAATCTTGTAAAGCACCCTGTATCCTCGGATAGCCCCTAGAACCAAAAGAAATCATCCATCAATAGTGTAGCGAAAACTATGAATGTGATAAAACGTTGACTAAACTTTACAAGTACCCGTGTAAAGGTAAGGACTTCAAGATTAGGTGCACGTTCAAGCAAGTGTGGCAGCAATTGCCACCCAAAACTGTTGAGACCACCTAGCTCTAATTCCGTCAAATTGTGAAAAGTAGGCATTGGACTGGAGGAACAACGAATAGCCTGTATGGAGAAAGAGAGTGATCACAAACCCCTGTTCTATTACCGCACAACCCCTTTGTATTGCGAGAAAGTTTGAGAGAAGAAAAGATTTATTTTCTCACCAAATCTCTCCATTCTAAAGAGATACGAATTGGACCAATAAAAATTCACTGTTTCTTTGCATTGCTCACCATTTCACCACTCTTTTATTCATGCAAACAAACGTAAGACTCTCATTCTTTTCAGTTCTCATCATTCCTTCTCATCCGAAGGGGGCTGTTAATACCGTAAAAGTTTTCAAGAGTCTAACGCAAGTAAAACATGCTTAAGGTAATATCAAGGTAACAAAAGTGAGATCAATTTCAACAGGGAAAGTGAAAAAGACAGCAAAACTCACTGCCACCGAAGTCCCCGATAAATATAGAAAGGAAACATTACAGCATGCTCCAACAAATTCTGCAACATTTTGATCATAATGCAGTAACTCATCAACGTCTGCTTCGTCCACTAGTTTTTTACTTGGTCCAATGTCTACATGAGCCTTAACAAGAGTTTTAAGATTCGTCACCGGATAGTACGTGGCCACATCATCGTCGTATAAGAGCAATTCAAGCTCCGGTGTATCAATCTCAATCTCGTACTCGCTTTCAGGGCAGCAGTTGTTTAGCATAAGAAGCTTAAGTGAACCCGAGCAAATTCGAAGAATTTCAATATCCTCGAATTCGCAACTGTAACAACACAAATCTTCGAGCACAGGGCACCCATCAAGAACCCTCCCAAACGATTCCCCATCGGGAAATATAACGAAATCTAGCAACAACCGCTTCAGATTCGGTAAACAAACTTTGCCAGGGACATTCACAGCAAAATGCTGACTCCATGACAATGACACAAGCGTAGTGCTATTAAAAATACTTGGAGTTGACACACCAGTGTTCTCCGCAGCGAAGAAAATCGCAAGCCTGGTGACATCAAACCCTAACACGGCGGAAACCCAAGAGTCAATGCGGGCATTTCCGTAGTCGTGATTGCAGTGGAGGACGAATTCGCGTAAACCCGCGTCGCGGAGAGTGACGGTTAGCAAGTGGGACATGAAATTGGGGAAGTTGGGACTGGGTTGGTCGTTGTTCGGAACGGCGGCGTCGTCGATGCGGAGAGAGAGATTGGGGATGGAAGCGAAGAGGTGTTTCCATTTGGTTGAGAGGACGGTGGTGGCGACGGCGGTTCTGGTGGGGAGTTGGGAGAGGATGTGGCAGAGGATTGGGTCTGGTAAGTTGCTGATTCTGTCATCTGGGTTATGATCGTCGCTGGAAACTAGGGTCTTATCGACGATTGGGTTTTTGTTACCTTCGTTGTTGGAATCGTTTTGTGGGGTTTGGTCGACGATTGGAGGGTTATTGGGAGGTTTGTGGCGTTTTGGTTTCGATGAATCCATTGCATGGGTGGTTTGGGATTGGTGGCGATGGCTTACTTGAAAGGGGGTAATGGATTTTGATTGTGGGTTTTTGAAGGAGGGGATTTGGATTCTGGGACGAAAGTGGGGGTTTGGAAATTTCGAAGATTGGCGCGTTTTTAACAACGCATATTTTGGTTCTTTCTTTTTGGGAAAAAAGGGGATGCTGGGAGCGTGCTGCGCAATCGTCGGTGCCGCCTTGCCGGCATCAGCCCGATGATCGGAGACGTCCACTGCGTAGAGCTCGTCAAGTACTACAAGTGTACCAAAAATCAACCCGATCAAATATCGTTAAGTGCCTCATCGGAACACATATAACTTGGAAAAAAATGAATCCTAATGGATACGAAACACCGGATCAAAACCACTGAATCCATTCTTTTCGAATTATATGTGTTCCGATGAGGCACTTAACGATATTTGATCGAGTTGATTTTTGAAACACTTGTAGTACTCGACGAGCTCTACGCAGTGGACGTCTCCGATCATCGGACCGATGCCGGCAAGGCGGCACCGACGGCTGCGCAGCATGCTGCACAGCACATAGCTGTGCAGCACACTCCCAGCATTCGGAAAAAAGGTACTCCCTCCGTCCCATATTATTTTGACTTTTTCGATATTTGTGTCAGTTTTCAATCGTTTGTATCTTTCAATATAAATCTCCAACAATATGCAATATGGATCTTGTTTGATAGTTATCGATTAGATCTATAATACAAAGTTTTCAAAATTATAAAAAATATCATAAATTGAGAGATATAAGAGTTTAAAGAACGGCGTGAATATCGAAAAATACCAAATATTTTGGAACGGAGGGAGTAGGTTAGATTTTGGTTCTTTCTTTTTGGGAAAATGCAGTTGTATTGAGAGATATTAGGAGCAGTAAATAAGTCGTTCACGGAGACGGCGAATTTCAGTCTTCTATTTTGGTAATTAATGGTCCGAATTTTAAAAGTACTTGAACTCTTCTCCGATTTTTTTTTAAATTCGAACCATTCAAAATACTTATGAACTCGCGTGATTCACCTCTGTAAAGTTCCGTAAAAAGGTTCTTCTCATCTAGTTACATCAAGACATGCAAAGTTGCAGCCATACAAACATAGACCCAAAGGAAAAACAATTTTCACCATGTCAACTCATGCTTTTAAAACTAGGAAAGCCAAACTGAGCCAGGACGGATCCAAGAATGTAGTCTAGTGGGGGCACTTGTTAATCATAACGGCGAAAATTTATTTTTTTAGTCAACCAAAGTAAGATTGTCCAAAATTAAGGCAACCATTACTAATTACAAAAAATTATAATGCATATTTTAAGTTAAATTAGGTAAAAATGAGCACAAAATCTCAAACAAAAATTTTAAAATATGTTTTAAATGAATATCGATAAGTTTTAGAATGATCGAGCTAGTTTTGTTAACGATTTTATTTTAAATATTTCCCCCAGACGATTAAAAATAAAAAGAATCAAGAAAAAATAACTCTAAATAAACAAACAGCTCGTAAAGTAACAAATATAAATGCACCATATAATGAAATTTAGGCATAAAATTAATTTTATATGTGTATTTTTGATATATATGCAAGTGTGTATATTTATATATCAGCACACTCTCATGATTTTGCTAATTTATACAAAAATATATTTTAAAAATATTTTAATTTTGAGTTGGGACACGTGTCTCCGCGTGCCCCACTTTGGATCTGAGCCGCGAACATTTTGAAGAACTCCAGCAAGCGTCAAAAGCGATGGTTTTTTGCTGGTGAAAATTATACTATGTGGCACCCCAATATGAACTTCATCCCAGTTGCAGAGCTTCAGGTCTTCAACACGAGAAATTCTTCAGTGCCGAGCGGGCACGGAACAGCTGGTGCCGAACACGCATCTCGGCTGTCCAAACATGTTTTGGACGGCCTAGATCTATTTGGGTAATTTTTAAGTGTAAAATTACCAAAACACCCTTTCAAGTCCAAACAGATTTGAGCCGAGATTCATGTTCGGCACCAGCTATCCGTGCCCGCTCGGCACTGAGGAATTTCTCCTTCAACACAGAATGTTGAACATTGCGCTTAATATTTACAACAGAGGTCCGCGTATCAACATGATCAACATCTTCGAGGAATCCCTCGAGATGCATGGATTCCCGGAAACAAGGCGCGTTACTTGTGCAATACCCGATTCATCTTGGCAGTACTTATCCTACCCATAAAAACATGCCTTCGCCATTTTTCTTCAAAGTTGAACACCCACCACACTTGCAATTTGTTTCCTTAACGGAAAAGATATCTGCACCGGCGGTTTCCGTAGGGAAACCGTACCGACGGCCACACGCGGCCGTCTCCGGCCACCGGACGGCCAATCCGAGCCGTCCAAAAATTAAAAAAAAAAAAACGAGGGGGCCTTAGCGAGAATCAACGGCATCCGAGGTGTGTAAGGTACTTGATCCGAGCACCATTTTTTCGTGTATATATGTATATTCCCGCGAATATACATATATACACGAAAAAAGGGTGCTCGGATCAAGTACTTTACACACCTCGGATGCCGTTGATTCTCGCGAAGGCCCCCTCGTTTTTTTTTTTTAAAATTTTTGGACGGCTCGGATCGGCCGTCCGGTGGCCGGAGACGGCCGTGCGTGGCCGTCGGTACGGTTTCTCAGTGCAAATGGTAGTACTCTTTGCTTAATCTATACAGATTTCTCCGAGGTTTCCCATTTTAAATGCGTTCAAAATGCATGAAAAACTTGTTTCGAAAATAATACTTGGCTTGAAGTCGAGTTTTGAACTCGACTTCGTAGGTCATATCATCAAACCAGGGGTGGATCCATTACAGGGCACGTGGGGTCACGTGCCCCACGCCTTTTTTTTTTTCCGATTTTGTGTGTATATATATATATATATATATATATATATATATATTATATATGTTAACTTGTACAATAAGAGTTAGGTTCCGGTGAGGGATCCCTCATTTTATTAAAATGTGGGACTCCCCTTCCCGATTGAATTTCGATGATCCGAGCCGCTCAAAGTGATCAGAATGTGATTTTAAGGGTCCCCGTGAGAAATCAGCAAAAAAAATGACCAGGAAGGGCTTCATCTGAGCAGTTTTCATTGAACGGTTCAAAAAAACCTGCTCGGATGACGCCCTTCCCGGTCATTTTTTTTGCTGATTTCTCGCGGGAACCCTTAAAATTACGTTCTGCACACATTGAACGGTTCGAATTTTCAAAATTTGATCGAAAAATGAAAGTCCCTCATTTTAACAAAATGAAAGATCCCTCACTTGAAAATTCCTCTGTACAATAAAATAAGATGAAGTTTTGTGCAATGGTAAGCAATGTCCTATAAGGAACAAGCCGCGATGCAAAGATTTTTTTTAATTTTTTTTCAAAATCCACTAAAACAGTTTAATACGCCGCACTCCAAAGTTTTTTTTTTTTATTTATTTTCAAAATCCACTAAAATTCTTTCACAACCAAGGTTTTCCCCACTCCCCAACGTCTTCAATCATTTGTGTAGTACTCAATATGAACTCTCACATTGTATTTGTACATTTTTGGTCTCCGAAACTTATACTTGTAGAGTTAATAATAGTAAATTAGATAATGAACATGTGATAATTTTGTTTTAACACATATAGTCGAGGTGCGCAAATTTGTCCAAGTAACTTGTTATTAAAATGTATATATACTTTTAAATTATTACATTATTATGAATGCTAAAATTATTTTGGTGTGAATGTGTTTAACTATAACTCACATATTACGGCGTTGCAAAGAAAATTGGTGCCCCGCTATCTCAAATTCTTGGTTCTACCACTGCATCAAACCATGTTCAACTTGTTTGAAAGGGACAAATTATTGCCCAAGAGACACTTGCATGACATCAACAAAGCTTAATAAATTGTATAATATGAAAACTGCTGAATGCACTGTCTAGGTTGTCAGTATTTATAGTATATTAGTTATGAACGGGACACTGTAATTCTGTAAGCGTTAAGCCATTTTAAAAAACCTTATGGCTCGTATAAAAATGTTACGTCATCCTGTGGAAAATAGTGGTATGTCACATAATACGATTTTTTTACCCTATTTTCAGGTTTTGTTACATCTTTTTACGACAAACGTTATGCATTCTTCTAGAGAAAGTCGACGAAGATAAGGTAGCTCCAAATAAAATGGGATATGCCTTAGCATTTCCCTACTCCAAATAGTGAGAAATGAGGCAGTTCGACCTATTCTTCCATATATATATGGAGAACACTTCTCCAACAAACTTTGCCTCTTATACCAGTAGCAAAAACTGCCAATGTCTCCCATCCAATTCGAGCACAAGTACAACTTAGTATCACACAAATTCAAATTCATCCTATATATTACACCCATATCTTGACATAAATTGCAAGAATCGCGAAATTTCAGAGGTAATCTTTTCTAAGGAAAACCAACAGGGCAAATATGTAGTCAAGTTGTTAAGAGCACGACACAAGTTACTCAAAACAGTCTCCAGCAAACCTATATACAACGAATTTGATGTAGGACAAAAATTGAGAGTTTTTGTATTTTATTTTTATTGTTTTAGAATAAGATTTTGACTAGAAATATTTTCGTTTAGATTAGAATTATTAACTTTCCGTATTCAATTTGATTTTGATTTTTAACTTTATTAGGATTCTTGGTCTATAAGAATTAAGATTTAATTTCATTTAATTAGGAAATATATTTTCTTTAATGCCGCTTGTTTTGGCATGATTTAATATTTCTTTTACGGTAGGATTTCTAGAGTTAGGGTCTTATAAAAAGAGCTGTAACCTATTCAATTAAAAAAACTTTTAAAACTTTTCATCAATAATATTTCAGACTTTTGTCTTTCTTCTTGTGGATTCAAGAACTGCTCGTAGCTACAAGTACCTATCTCGTTTAGATTAGTACACAACTAATCTCTTGTGAATTCCGCTGTGTCAAGTGGTATCAGAGCCACGCTTCTCCTAGTTCGATGGCACCAAACCAAGTTGAAGACACACCCATTGACGTTGGTAGTGGTAAAGAATTTAACAGAACTCACACCAAGGAATTTGCCCATGGTCAATCTGTTAAATACAAAGTTGATAGGAACCACGTTGAGGGATTTGTCCGCAACCAACCTATTAATCAAAACATCTCCGGAAGATATCCTGAGAATTTAATTTATTGGTTTTGTAAAGTTGACAAGTTTCTTGAGTATATGGGAATTCCGGAAGAAAAGGAAGTTAGATATGTGCCTTGTAAATTACAAGGCTATGCTTCTAGATGGTGGGAGCAATTGCAATCTAACCGGAGGCACCAGTATAGACAGCCAGTGAGGGCTTGGCTAAAGATGAGACGATTGATGAGTGATAGATTTCTTCAATTGCGTCATGGTCAGATGTTGTATGAAGAGTACCGAAGAAATCTTGAGTCCAAGCGATTGTCGCGAGATAATCTTGACTTGTCTTATTCTTTTCCAAATAATTCCAATTATATCGATGCGGCTACTAAAAACTTGAGGGACACATCACTGAAACTGTTAGGTTCGAGTCGATTAAGCCTTGAAGATCGAAAAACCAATAAAAATCTTTCAATCACAGATTCATCGCGCTCCATCTATTATGATGGATATGAGGTCGCCGAAGAGGAAGGAGATCGGGTTGAATTCAGTGACAAAGATGAAGTTGGTGATGAAGAAGAAATTGGCAGCGCAAAGGATTGTTTAAGGGTCCCTGTTAAGGAAATAGAGTCTCACATTGCTTGGGAGTGGAATGAGTGATCACTTAATAACATTTGAGACCTCTCCACTCATTGCCAATTGGTTTTGAGATGGACATAAAGTTTTCACATGGTATCAGAGCGGGGCCCATTCCACCCCCCATTTTAAAAAATTTACAATCCACACCCCACAATGACAGACTAGCAAAAAGGTTACACGATGATAGGTCCCAACAGTGACCACACATGACAGACTTCAAACGCGGCTGCATGTAAGGGGGGATGTTAAGGAAATAGAGTCCCATATTGCTTGGGAGTGGAATGAGTGATCACTTAATAACATTTGGGACCTCTCCACTCATTGTCAATTGATTTTGAGATGGACATAAAGTTTCCACAGTCCCTACAGTCGAACAACAGTTTGATCTAGATGGAGGTGCAACAATGAGGTAATTGTAGGCGATGACGAAAATATCGCAATATCATACCAAGTACAAGAACCGAAGGGAGAGGAAAGTCATGAATCGGGGCCTATAAATTCTCGACATTATGATGCCTACCCCAATTCTGAGCCATGTGAGACACTCAGAAGTGCGATTGGTCCTATCAGTAAATTTGGTACACAATTTTACAATGCTACTTCATTCCTACTTGATGTACCAATTAATTCTGTGATGGATCGACATAAAGATAAATTGAAATTTCAGCATGACGTTCAATTTGTTGATTTTCTTGGGTTGAAGCAGTTTGAAGTTTCACTCAATTCTTGTACCGTAGATACTGTTAATCAGTTGAACTGTGCAAAAAAACCACCTTGACGAGTGTACTTTCTATATTTTTTGGGAAGACGAGCGATAGGTTGAAGTATTCCAAATATCTATTTATTTGGAAGGAAAGGTGGCAAGTTTCAAATGAGCACTCGATGGCGAGTTCTTTTGAAAAAAAGGAGACTGATGTAGGACAAAAATTGAGAGTTTTTGTATTCTATTTTTATTGTTTTAGAATAAGATTTTGACTAAGAATATTTTCGTTTAGATTAGAATTATTAACTTTCCGTATTCAGTTTGATTTTGATTTTTACCTTTATTATGATTCTTGGTCTATAGTAAGAATTAGGATTTTATTTCATTTAATTAGGAAATATCTTTTCTTTAATGCCGCTTGTTTTGGCATGATTTAAGACTTCTTTTACAGTAGGATTTCTAGGATTAAGGTCTTATAAAAAAAGCTGTAACCTATCCAATTAAAAAAACTTTTAAAACTTTTCATCAATAATATTTCAGACTTTTGTCTTTTTTCTTGTGGATTCAAGAACTGCTTGTAGCTATGAGTACCTATCTCGTTTAAATTAGTACACAACTAATTTCTCATGAATTCCGCTGCGTCAGAATCACAACACATAAGAAAGTGCTCAAAATGACAGTACCACCAGAAGATCATATCACACTCAAATCGCTCGAAACAATGTAATGATGACTTGAAGAAAAGCAGGGAAATGGCGTAGAAGAAATTTGGTGTAGTAAACATGGCAATTTTTGTCTGTTCTACCCATATTCGATCGGATTCCCGTCCTGAACGGATCGGCAGTTTGGAGATCCGTTGGGGGATTGGGCAGGATATGGAGATTTTTTTTTGAAAATTTTTAGTGATCAGATAGGAGGCAGGGTCATACATATCCCTGACACGAATCCATTCCCCATTTGTTATCCGCCCCATCCTGCCCGAATTTCTGAAATATTTTTATAGGTTATTTTTCTAGGATTATAACTTATTTCCAATGCCGCACACCTGTTCTCAATTGATCGGGTAAGAGTTCTTCTAATGTATAATCATCTCAATTGAAGATATTTATTAGAAATAGAGTGATACGTTTACATATTGTACAACTACTTTGGAATTGAAAAAGATGCTTTGGAAGATATTTTTTGTGGCTCTTTTTTATTTTTGTTCAGAATTATGCAATTCAGGTCATGTCTGTGTTTTTTTTTAAATTTTTATTGTCATGAGCAGTAAAGGACTAGTGAAAGCTCTTCTGTTTATTTTGCTTTGATGTTTTCTTGACTTTTATGAACTCTGATGCCACTGTCCTTACACTTAATGATGTACTGTTGAGTGTAATTTTGTTGCTTGGAGGTTTTAATTAGTGGCCTATTTTGCATTTTTGGCGTACACAAGGCCATAATGGCATCTTCATTTCAGCTTATGTATTATGTCAGTCTTGCGTAGTATGCCAATCTTTGTTTTTTAAATCTGTGTTTTTTCTTTTTAAAAGTAAGAACTTTGAATCCCAGAGGGAATACACGTTCTTTGTTTGGGGCTTGGGGCGGGGATGGAGGGGTAAAACAGGTCGGGACGGGATTCAGGGATAGTACCCTCAAGGCAGAACATCACCGGAAGATCATCTCTCAAACAGGGATTTTGATGATTTAAAAAAAACGGACAATTGTCAATTTGTCAGAGTAAACCTGGGATATTTCAAATACTAGTTACATCAAGATATGCACAGTTGCAGGCTTGCAGCCATACAAACATAGACCCAAGGGCCACATTCGCAAATGTCTCCACAAAATAATTTTTACCATGTCAACTCGTGCTCTTTTGCTGTCTACCCAACGAAAAAAACTTCCCCAAAAAATCACCAATTTTTTGGATCTTACGATAGCCTCCATCCGCAGTTCTGTGAACACCTTTGTTACATCGATAATGTCTTTGAATGCTCGACATCTTCTCTGGAAATGAAGAACAAAAACTGATTTTTATCTTGGTCAAAACTCCTGCAAACTGTGTTCTGTAGACAAATCCTCAGATCATTTATCCTTTAGTATCACGAGTTCAAATTAGTATCACACCAATTCATCCTGTATAATACACCCATATCTGAACAAAATTGCAAGAATCGCGAAATTTCAGAGGTCATCTTTCCAAGGAAATCCAACAGGGCAACCATATGTAGTTAAGTCATTACGAGCAGGGCACAAGTTAATCAAAACATTCTCCAGCAAAGCTATATACAACGAATCACCACAAATAAGAAAGTGCTAAAAATGCCAGTACCAGCAGAAGATCGTATGACACTCAAATCGCTCAAAACACTGTTGTGATAACTTGAAGAAAAGCAGGGAAATAGTGTAGAAGAAATCTTGTGTAGTAAACATCGTTGCAAAATTCATTTTCCACAAAAAATTAACAAAAGCGACAAAAAACAAACATGGAATATGGATTAATCCTAGACATAACGGACAATATAGCATGTATTTCATGCAGAACCACGACGAACCACATCAAGACTTCTTCTGATCTCCATTTCATGTTCCCGGACGTATTCCTTTGTTATTTTCTGGCTTCCATCCAATTGACAAAAGTTGACAATGTTATCTTCGACTTCACGTGGAAAATCCATCTTACAGTTCTTCGAGTAACTTTGCAACAACACTAATTTTGTCCAGGTGGACAACTGCTTTTCCAAAGGCATAGAAGAACAAAAGTTAAATTTCATCTGCTTCAAAACTTTAGCCTTCCTTAAGAAATAACACACCAGCTTGATTCCATCAGGCTCCCCATTAAATTCCCCGAAGGAGATACTAAGAAGGCGCAACGATAAACATGCAGGCACAACATTATTTGGCAGACCGCTTTGAAATATTGTAAAGCACCCTATCTCTGCGGACAAGCCCTACCAACAAAAGGAATCATCGGTTATTATAGCAGTGAAAACAATGAATGTGACAAATACGCAAACACTGAAATTAACAAGTACCCACTTAAAGGCAAGGACTCCAAGATTAGGTGAACGTTCAAGCAAGTGTGGCAGCAATTCCCATCCAAGACGGTAGAGAGTACCTAGCTCTAATTTCATCAAATTGTGAAAAAAAGGCATTGGACTGGAAGAACAACGAATAGCCTGTATGGAGAATGAGAGTCATCACAAACCCATTTTCTAACACAGTTCAACCCGTTTGGATTGTGAGAAAGCATGAGAAAACATAGTGTATTTGTTCACCAAATCTCTCCATCTTAACGAGATACAAATTGGAACCAATAAAAATTTACGTTTTCATTTCATTTTTCACCATTTCAGACCTCTACTGTTCATCCAAACAAATAAAGATTCTCATTTCTTTTGTCTTCTCATCATTCCTCATCATCCAAAGGGGCTGTTAATACAATGAATTTTCCAAGTAAAACATGCTTAAGATAATACCAGCAAAAATAGTGAGATTAAATTCAACAGGAGAAGTTGAAAAGAGAGCGAAACTTACTGACATTGAAGCCCCCGATAAATACAGGATGGTAACATCGCAGCATGCTCCAACAAGGTCAGCAACACTTTGATCATAATCCTGTAACACATCAACATCTGCTTCCTCCAGTAGTTTCTTGCTCAGTCCAATATCTACATGAGCCTTAACAAGAGTCTTCAGATTCAACGACGGATAGTGCCTGGCTGCATAGCCATCATAATATAACACTCGGAGCACCGGTGTATCAATCTCCATCTGATATCGACTTTCAAGGCAGCAGTTGGTCAGCGCCAGAAGCCTAAGTGAACCCGAGCAAATTTGAAGAATTTCAGTACCCTCGAATTCACAACCGTCCAATGACAAATCCTCGAGCACAGGGCACCCATCAAGAACCCTCCCCAGCGAACTCCCATCCGGGAATCTAACAAGAACTAGGAATAACTGCTTAAGATTCCGTAAACAAACTTTGCTTGGAACTTTCACAGCAAACTGTTGACTCCATGCCAAGAACTCAATCGTAGAGGAATTAAAAAAACTGGGAACCGACATGCTGGTGTTCTTCGCACTGAAGAAAATCAAAAGCTTAATGGGGTTAAGCCCTAATGCAGCGGAAATCCAAGAGGCGATCCGGTCGTTTCCGTAGTCATGACTGCAACAGAGGACGAATTCGCGCAACCGCGCGCCGCGGAGGGTGACGGTTAACAAGTGGGACATGAAATTGGCGAAGTTGGGACTGGGTTGGTCGTTGTTGGGAACGGCGGCGTCGTCGATGTGGAGAGAGAGATTGGGGATGGAAGCGAAGAGGTGTTTCCATTGGGTTGAGAGGACGGCGGTGGCGACGGCGGTTTTGGTGGGGAGTTTTGAGAGGATGTGGCAGAGGATTGAGTCTGGTAAACTGCTGATTCTGTCTTTTGGGTCATGATGGTCGTTGTTGGAAATTAGGGTTTTCTCGACGATTGGGTTTTTGTTACTGTCGTTGATGGGATCATTATGTAGGGTTTGGTCGATGATTGGAGGGTTGTTGGTAGGTTTGTGGCGTTTTGTTTTTGATGAATCCATATAGAGTATTGGGGATTTGGGATTGGTGGTTTTGATGATTTCTTGATGAATAGGAGGGGGAAGGATTTTGATTGAGGGTTTATGAAGGAAGGAGGGGTTTTGGATTCTTGGGCGGCGCGTGGCGGGGACGATTCAGAGGGATTTTGCCAATTTCGAAGATTGGCGCGTTATACCATTCTAACTGCCTCAAGTCAATCTTAGGCAAAGAAATTACCCAAAACGCCAAAATTAGTGTTTGAAGTTTGTTCACTCACTGGTAACTAGGCAAAATTAAAAGTTTCAGTTCCTTTTGTATAGTTAGAACTACGTTTTAGTAGTCAAAATGACTAATAGTATTGGAGGGAAGTTTGAAAACTAGTTAAGAGGTGCCAAAATCATCCCAAGCGAAATGCGATTAACATAATTTATAACGTGATTGATATTCTTAACGAGATTTTCAAGAAAGCGAAGGGCTTGTGCACAACATGCGTGTTGAGCACCATCCGAGCCGTCGGATAAAATCTTATCTCGACAATGGACGACCATAAGCCGTTCATAGCCGAGATGAGATCCGAGCCGTCGGATGTACGATTTGGCGGCCGAGATTGTGCATGACATTCATGTTGTGAATATTGGGCACTTGTGCACAACAGGCCCCCTGGTTCACAAAATGAAGGGTAAATTTGTCTCCATGTTCAAGACAGGACCAAAAATGGCCTAAACTTGAACTTGACTCTTCAGTCCATTATAATTTGATGAAAGGAAGAGAATCTAGCTCCAAAAAGAAATGTCTTTCCTTTTGCAACAATTTTACCTCTCACCTCTGCCTTAGTTTTTTTAACAGACAGACATGATCAACAGTCAGGTCTATGTAAATTGTTTGCTATCTTTCTCAAAACCCTATTTCGAGTCCAGGCGTAAGAGAGTACTTAAAAGCAAATACAAGCGAAAGATGTCATCACCACCATCATCTCTCGAACAAGGGATTTTGATGATTAAAAAAAGCGACAATTGTCAGTAAAACCCGGGATATTTCATACATAAGTTTTAGGCTAGATGAAAGGGTCCATGAAACTAGAATGAATGGTTCAGATTCACATCGATGTGAATCAGAACCTGAACCATTCATTCAAGTTTCACGAACCCTTTCATCTATGTCATATACTAGTTACATCAAGATATGCACAGTTGCAGCCATACAAACATAGACCCAAGGGCCAAATTCGCAAATGTCTCCAAAAAAAACAATTTCCGCCATGTCAGCTCATGCTCTTTTGCCGTCCACCCAAAAAAAAAAACTTCCCCAAAAAATCACCATATTTTGTTGGTCTTATGGTAGCCTCTATCCGCAGTTCTCTTCTTCTCTGGAACTGAAGGACAACAAAAACTGATTCTTGTCTTGGTCAAAACTACTGCAAACTGTGTTCTCTAGGGAACACTCAAATGCAACACGCTCATCCTCATCCCCGTTTCGGCTCCTCTATCCTGCAATGTTTCAAACCTGTAATTGGGAAATAAGTTAGTCTCATTATCTGGTAGACTGTAGACAAATTCTCAAATCCTCTATCCTTCGTATTTCTTATGTTCTACAAACCCTATTGAGAAAACAATTACACCGGTCACACGACTATTATGAAAAAAAAACAAGTACGTTCCATAAAAGCCAATGATTTCAATAGAAGCTGAATGTTCAAGCATGGCAACAAGTTTCATTTGCTAAAACATATAGGTCAAATTTTGTCAAATTATGAAAGCATGCACTAAATGAGCTTTGTCTATGAAACTTCAGTTTTTTATAGTTCGGAGTGAGATAAGCTAAATTCAGCTATGCTTGACATTTATGATCCACGGCATGCTCAAATAGAGCACTAACTACTTCGAATATTGGGATGTATTAGAAATATCAACAAAGAATTACACAAAATATCTCCACAGTTTCCTTCTAGTAAAGCCTCTCGATCTGTCAATATTCCTCAAGAAGTAGAGAGAATAACAACCCCATTTTTAATTGTCAAAGCGATAGGTAAGCCAAATTTATCATTCTTTTAAACCATAACCGTTTTTATCTTTCTGCTGCATCCTATTACCCATTAGAAGTAAGGTTTGTAGTGAAACACAAAAATATGTAAACCTACATAAACTGGAAACAAAAAAAGGATTATTGACTTACAATTGAGATTAAGTTGGCAAGTCTTTGATTCCCTTCGGAATGCTACTAATTCCCCACAAAAGCAGTCGTTTGGAAAACGATAGCCAATTGTCATCTTCACCAAGACCTTCGCATTCTGTAGAAAATACCCTATCATTTCAAGCTCATAACCTTTCCCACGAAGTTCCTTAATTTGAATTTCCTTGAGACGTGATAAGAAACAACTAGGCACTTGCTTTGGTGGATTCCAAGATTTGATTGCTTCATCATCCAATAGATTTCTCTGATGATAAAAGTATTTAAGAGAGAGGTAACTTTATAACATTAACAACCAAATTCAATAAAAAAATCTCATAAACCTTTAGGATAAGAACTTCAAGAATAGGCGAGCACTGAAGCAAGTCTGCCAATAATTGCAAGTTCAAGATACCACAGAATGTCAACTGGGTCAAATTTCTGAAGGTTGGCAGCAAGTAACCATTGATATCAATCTTAAACTGCAAAGGAGACAAATAGATACATCAAAATCCTTTCATTAGAATATTAACAATATAACAGATTACTGTCACTGATATTGCAACAGAATTCTTATGGAAATGCACCAGAAATACTTTCGTATGCATAAGCGCTTCGCATTGGCCTCAAGCGAATTGTCCATGTAAGCATTTTCTCTTACACAAGCTTAAACGTGTGGAGCTGGGAAAGTGCTATGTCCTTAAACAGATAACATTTAAAATCATTAAGGCCGTATTTGGATCAAGGATCTAGATAAGGAAAGGAAGTAGAGAATTTAAAGGATCAAAGGGCTCAAAATGATTAAATCCTTCAACTTTTTCCATCTCGGTTTCCTTTTCCTTACTCAGATTCATATCCAAACTCGGCCAACTGCCACAAGAAAGTGAAAAAATGAAGTATGTGAAATTCTCAATGGTTAACATAAGAAATCATTGGAACTATTGGAGAGTAGGGGAACTTACAGACAAATGCGCATCAAGAAACTTAACCTTGGAAATCCCACTAAGAAGGTTATACACGCGCAGACCATCACCATTGGAACTATTGGTTGTTAAGCTAGTAGGCCCAACCATAATAGATGCTTTGGATAACGTATTCAGATTCCTCAAGAAAAATTCTTCTGACACATGATCTATGAGACTAAGGCACTCAAGTTGGGGGATATCTACCACAAGCTTGAATCCGTCTTCAAAACTATCTCTGAGGTAAAATACAGTCAAACGTTTCAACGTTGGGACAGAAATATCCAGAACCCGTCGTGGATTGGATGTATCCCCAATCCACAGCTTAATATACAATTCTTCAACAACAGGGCAGCCAGAGAGGAGAATCTGCATTGTGTCACCGTTTTCGTATTTGACTGTATCCAGGTTGAGAATCTTAAGACTAGGAAGCCAAGCTGAGCCACGCACATTTAACAAAACTCCAGTAAGTGTCAAAACCGATAGTGTTTTGCTAGTGAAAATCACATGTGGCACCCCAATATGAACTTCATCCAAGTTGCAAAGTTTCAGGTCTTGAACATTTCGCTTAACCGCAGAAGAGATCCACGTATCAACCTGATCAACATCCTCGAGGAATCCCTTGAGATGGAATTTCCGGAAACAAGGCGGGTCACTTAGAAGCAATACCCGATTCACAAAGTGTTGAAACCTCGAATTAACTTCCTCTTCTCTATCCTCGCTCAATTCAGTATTTTCCTCAAAGAGTTCGGAGTCATCAAAATCAAGGGTAGGAACTTTAGTCCAGAGGTATTGCCACCGGGTCGATAGAACACTCGTTCCAACCCCGTATTTCGTCGGAAGGAACGAAAGGATGTGACACAACAGGGTGTCCGGCAACTTGCTGATCCTGTCTTTGCTCCTTCTTAAGTCCGAATCCATAACTTCGCGATGATTTTCCTAAAACAAAACACGTGCTTCTAAATCACACTCTTTTCCCTAGAGTTATATACGAAAACCACATCAGAATACAAGCTGCAAACAAAACTATTTCACCACTGCCTCAACAACTCTCCCATGTAGTCCCCACACACTCATTCTCTGTGAAGGGGAGCTTCAAAGTTCAAACTGTTGGTATACACAATAAACGCAATAATTTTAGGCCCTGTTCCGCTAACTAAAATAATTTCAGGCCTCTTTCCACTAACATTCTCTTAGAGGCCCCGTTTTGCTTACTAAAATAATTTTGTGCGTGCTTATTAATTTTAGGCCCTGTTCCGCTAACACACCCTCCACTAACTAAAATAAGTACTTATTTTTTGAATTAAAGGTGATGTATTGTGAGAAAATGATATGTCTCGTAAAGCGGAAAATAAGTACTTAAAAAATAATAACCTTAGCGTAACGGGGCTTAAAATTAATAAGCACATACAAAGAACACACAATGTTTACGTGGTTCAACAGAGAACTTCTTTCACTAATATTGAATGAGTACAATGAGATAAATACCCAACCCTAGCTCTCAAGCACTATGTATTTTATCTCTCTCTCACTCACACAATATTCTCACACTTAACTCTCTCCAGCGACACCAAACAAAAGGAAAGAAAAAGGTTGCAGTACACTCACCACACAAGCCTCACACACAGGCCTTTCTTCTTCCTTTTCCCACTTGTTCTCTGCTTCTTGTCTCGGCGCTCTTCTTTTCCTCTTCTATTCTTCCTTTTTGTTTTTACCTGATCACTTTTTTTCCCAGAGACAAAAGCCCTTCTTTTTGCTTCTAAAGGAAGCTAAATAGGCTCCCATGTGCAAATCATGTGCCAGGAGTTGTGTAGAATCTTCCAAATAAAATTACCCAAAACAAGAACCCTTTGGGCCAAAACAAAAAACAGTAGGGGAAAGGAAACTACAACTGTGAATGTAAAAGAAAACAAGAAAAGAGGGGGAGAAAAGAGAGATCATCAACGGTGCAGCATACAATCCAACTAAAAACTCAATTGTCGTTAACTTCAGCGCTCCAAAATCAGTCCGAGGCACAGGCAAACTGGCCAGGACATCTGGTAATCGGAAAAATAATAGTAATAATTAAGAACTCTACTTATTTCTGGTATTCACGTATAGAAACAACATCAAACATCGGGAACTCAAATATTCCTTTCTTTTTTCCTTGGCAGGTTCTTGAAAGCCAAAAGGAGAGCAGACCATTTAACTCGACAGTGAAGTAGAGAAAAAAGCAGTAGCAGAAGAGAGGAATGAGACGAACCTGGTTAGGGTTAGGGCCTTGTCATAACTGGGCGTTTTTTGGACTTGTGCGCCATGGGAGTAGAAGTGGAGGTTTTTCTTCACTTTTTCTTTGTGTTGGCGCGTTTCTTTTGGGCAAAAACTTTTTGGAGTTCTGCTTTTCAGAGGTCTGAGAGCGTAAATCCACGCCAAGGATCTAGCGGCTCGTTTTCCAAGGTTTATGGGATAAGAGATGGATCTCGGCTCTAAACTCACTCTCTCTCTCTCTCTCTCAACCCTCTCTCCACCTGATTCGTCTAGGAGTAGTTCTCAATCTCGTACTATAAAAAGGCCAAGTTCCCACGAGCTAAAAGTACTATAGTTTTAATTTTGTCTTTGTAATTTTATATCAAATTTTTGTAAGTTATTGATTTATCTCGACGAGAGTAATTAAAATTTTTATTCTAATATTTTTTGAAAATATTTTAGAGCTTTATTTTGAATATTTCAAAAAATAACGGGGTAAAAAATTATACTAAATTTTTTTTTTGATTCGTCTCGACAAAGATAAATTAATAATTTATAAAAATTTGAAGCAAGACTAATAAAGGCGAATTTTTTTTAAATAAGAACAAAACAAAAAACCAAATGGATTATTTTGTCCAAAGTAGGCCTAAAACTCAATATTTTACAGATTTCTAGATTATGGTCATCTTCACTTATATATCAACAAAATGCCATTTAGCAAAAATAATCTGGCTATTATCATTAGCCTGTAGTTAAAAATATGTGGTGGAAACTACCCCTAAATAAAGCAAAAGAGGAAGCATTCAATCTAAATACTAGTATTTCAACTACTATCAACAGTAGCTTATTGATGATGGCTTGTCCATCTTTTGTGAGATACTCAATTAAAAGAGACAATAATTATTGAAAAAATTATTTGGTGATTTTACGACAGCACAACATGGTGATACAACACCTATTAACGCCATACATTTTTGTAGGATTCACCATTTAATGAATAAATTTCACAAAAAAAATTGTGATATCGAGAGATGTTGGGACACCACTGAATAATTATTCAGCTTATTAATGGCTTGTCCATCTGTTGTTCTCAGATACTCCAATTAATGGAGATCAATTGACCTACAGACCCCTTTCTCTATCAAATCGCTGATTGTCGATTTCATACAAATTGTTATTTAAGCATTTATTATGATTGATAAGTTGATCTTTTACACATTGTTCTTAGCCCAGACTATGGGATAAAACGGTTTGGATCACTATTGTAGTGGCTAAAAAAATCAACAGCAGCTCTTTTCTAAACGATTAAACCGGATCAACTAAAAAATCGATCGAAGTAACGAATTTGGATTTTTAAAAAAGAAAGAAAAAAAAACCGGTTCGATTTTAATATCCATCGAAGTAAACCAAAAGAAAACCAGAGAACACTATCATAACCTAGTAGTAATCCTGCTAATCCATAACCAAGTAAACTTATTATACTAACACCCATTTCTCATGGCCCAATTCCGTCTCTTCTGAATTAGGTGTGATGGATTTGGGATACCTGGAAATCGTCACACACACACACACACATAAACATTAAAAGTTGTAAGGCGGCCAAGAAGCGTATGGATTGAAGCTTGGGGAAGAATGTACTTCAAAGATAAACTTTGGAACGATTAGCACAAATAAAGACGGTGGTTGTTGACCTGGAAAATTTCTTCAAGAATGAGCAGAGCATTCTGCTTATATGAAAGAGAAGGAAAAAAAATAAGTTGATCTGTTTTGGATTAGAACTGAGATACTCAAACACCCATCAAGCGTACCACTTTCAAAAAAAACAAAAAAAAATATAAATTGAGCTCGTTACCAACTTGTCGCAAACCAGGCTTAGAAAAAACCTTGAAATCTTTCCCCAGCCCAAGCAGTTTAGGTATAAATACAACAGGTAACTACAGTCGCAATCTATTAGGGCTGTCCACGGGTTGGGTTCGGGTTGATCAGGGCTGTCCACAGGTTGGGCTCCGATCGAAATGTGGTCGGGTTGGAGTTGTCGGGTTCGGTCGGGTCATCATATTTAAAAAAGAAAAAAGAAAAAAGAAGAAGCTACAGAAATGCTAGGGGAGAGAGAGAGATCGAAACTCATAATCACATTCACAAATCAGTTCACAACCACAATTAACAACATAATATTACAAAATCACCATTCAAAATCACAGATCTTCACACCTTTTTCCTAAAAATCAAAATTTTTTCCCAAAATTACAGTGGCCCACTGGCCCAGAGGCGGTGAAGGAGGTGATGGCTGGCAGAGGAGGAATCGGGCAAGGTAGGCCCAGGCGGCTGGGAATGATTGCGACGAGGACGAGGTGGAGCTGCCGCTGTAGTCGGCGGAGGAGTGGTGGGGAAGGTGGCGTTTGGTCTTGTCGTCGTCATCCTGTAAGGGGACTCCATTTCAGAGAGAGAGAGAGAGAAGTAATGGAGGTGCAAGGGTGTGGTCCTGGTGGCATGCAAGACGAAGAAGAGTCGAGGTAGAGGAGAGGGGTTGAAAGAGAGAACAGAAGACGGCGAGATGAGGACTGAATGGAGTAAAATTGGGGATTTTTTTTCGTTTTATACATCTGATTTCGTTCGGTCGGGTCCGAGACGAGAAATTATATGGTGCCACCCAACACCCGACCGACTAAATCAAAAATCCGACAAAACCAACCCGAATCCGACCCGAATGGCTGATCAAATCCGTCCGTTGTCTATTTTCGGGTCGGGTCGGGTGGATGGACAGCCCTACAATCTATAATGTGTTCATAGAGATAACGAACCTAAAAAATCTCAACCATGACCCTGAAGGTCATTTTTTATGGTATACGATTTATTCTGCTTCTTTTTTCCAAGGCACTGATGCAACAAGGGGTAAAAGTTCAGAACTTTTTAGTTACCCAAAAAACAAAAGTTCAGAACTTCAGAGTTTTAGGAAAACAGAGGTAACACAAAATTGCCATATATCATCACTACATGTTTTGTACTCCTAGTCACATGCAAAGCACTTGCCTCTTAACCATGGTGAAGTCGTCCATCAAGAAATTCTACTTTCTGACCCTAGCTGTAAGTAATGCTCCAACAAAATCCCAATTCAAACTTAGGCCAGGCCAGATCAATAAGGCAGCAGTTAATTACGAAGTTGTGCAACAGGACACACTAGCAGATTGTAGAAGACTGAATGACAGGGACTGCAGCTCCTTGCTTAGTCCAGAGTACCACTCCCTAATACAATCCGTGGGATTATCATTAGGTGGACTTACAACTGCTGGAACCTCGACGGTACTCTTAATAAGTTCTGTAAAACTGATAGAAAGGAGACCAAGTAAAGCGTTGACAATGGCGATTTGAGAAAGCCGAGACAATTTCCTCGAAGAACTCTGGCACAGAAATGAAGACAACCTGTATCTCAAGTTTTCAACACTGTTGTCTTCATACCCACTAGCATCAACTCCAAGCCTGTGAAATAAGGAATGGTTAGGCAAATGAATTACTAACATAAACTCGGACAAAAGTAAGTAAAATGTACCAAAATGTTGTAAGGCAATGCTATTCTCAATCCTTTTTGAGCTCTGACACTCCCATGAGAGAGGTAGGATGGAAAAAAAGGTGTCAGAATTGAAGAGTGGAGATCATTTCCCCATCAAATCTTTAGCTCAACATGCTGGTGTCAACTATAATTAGTTAGCGAACGCAATTTTGGTGACTTGAGAAGATTCCATGCAACAAAATCAATGTTATTTAGTTTATTTGAAAGTTCTACAACAATTTTCTAGTTGAAAGCATTGTACGCTGGCTCTCACCGATATTTTAAGAAGACTACCAGATGAGTATGGCATGCCTCTTCACGAGTTGTGATGAGATAGCAAAGTGATGCAGGAGCGTACTAATGCTTAACTAGTATGCTATAAGTGTCTTCTAGCTTCTAGTCAAAGAGTCTAGTTATTTTTGTATTTCTTTTATCAGTCTTTCTATCATTTTTCGTGAATCTAGTTGCCTTTTATTTTCTCTAGGAATCGTCCTAGTAGCTTGGAGTCAAAGTCTTGTTTAACATTTATTTAGAGTCTTGAAAATGCAATTGCTTTTCTTCCTATTCTTGGAGGGATGTTCCAAGATATCTATATAAGACTTTAGCCATGAATGAAATGCTGGAAAATATATGAGTGCAATAAAATTAGAACTCAAAACCTAGAAATTGATGCAACAAAATTGGTGATCAAGACAAGTGTGACACTCTGTACTTTAGACAGATTCGTCCCCGCTATGGTGCTTACGGTTTGCCTGGACATCTATCTCCCAGCACTACTTGATCGAACTCCCCACAAAAGCCGCATTAAATCGGTGGTTCCTTGTGTTTTGTACTCTCTCTCAAAATGAATAGACTCTAACTTGATAAAAATATGGACATAAACATCTTTTCGAATCTCCTCTAGAATGAATGGGGAATATCCTATTCATCGAAAAGACATGACTCTAAATAAGTCAATTCACATTCAAACCAAATTAAAATATTATATTTCAATAATATTTTCCAACATGAAAAGGGGGAAGTTAGTTGATTAGCAAATTATTTGCAAGTGCATCTTGCTTGGAGTGAGTGATTCATCCTATAATCAAGTGTGTGACTTGGTCGCGTCAAGTGGCGTCCGCTACCTCCGGTTGAGTGGCATCCCGGGAATATCCTAAACCTCGCAAGTCTCGGCCTATGTCAAATTGGTATCAGAGCGGTGATCCTTCCCTGCTGGGTTTTCATCCCGTAGCATTTGGAGATAAAATGTTCCGCGTGAGTGGAAGACTGAGGAAAGATCATGCGTTCGAAGAAATTATTTTCGATGAAGATTCTACAATTTCACAACCACTGGTGGATTGGAATTTGCCTCCAATCTATGATGAGTACCAGTGTTCTAAATGGCGGCCTCTAGGCGCTTGGAGGCACCCCGCCGCCACGCCAATACCCCTTGGCGTTTGATTTGGCGCCCAAGGAGATTTGGCGGCGTTTGGCGGCCGCCTAGGTGGCCTTGGCGGTGTTTGGCGGCCTTGGCGCCTTGGCGGACTTGGCGGCCCTTGGCGGGCTCGGCGGCGTCTTTGGAGGCCTAAATTGTATACTATTAATGTAAAAGGGCTAGGATCAAAAGTATAAAAACTAAAAGGGCTTATTATGTAATTTTACAAAATCATATCTATATATATTACAATTACATTTACATCCTCATTCAATACTCCACGCTCCCAGAGATTCAGACGAACGAAGCAGACGAACTCTTTTGTATTTCTGATTTGAGTTTTTATTTTTTATTTTGGTATTTAAAAAAAAACAGATTGTATAACGACAAATAGATTGTTAAAAAAAACAGATTATGACAGATTGTTAAAAAAAAATGTTAAAAAAAAAAAAAAAAAAAAAAACGCCGAATTGCTTGGAGCCGCCTAGGCGGCTTGGCGCTTGGAGGTGGGTCTCCGCCCTACTAGCGCCAAGCGCCATTTAGAACATTGATGAGTACACTGAAGTAGGATTCCTAATTGTCCAAACACATCAATATTCTGGTTCACTGGTTTACAATCAATGTCATCCTAATTTCAATGTCGATGATATTTATGATGACGGCGAATGTTGCAAAACTGCAGCCATGGCAGCCAAGATTGATTGGTCCAAGCCTCCTATATACGATGAAGACCCTGAAGACGAGGACATTACATTGGGAGAGCTGACCTCTTTGTTGCCAGTTCACAACACCCAACAAAGTCCAACCTGGTTTCAAACAATCGCAAGTCTGATGATTCAAACTGGATAGACAAATCCATCCATGAACAGCGCACCAAACTTTTTGAGACTTATGGCATCATTAAGGGGTTTCAGTGCCTCTACATTATGGATTCAGGAAGTCAAGGTAACTATTGCCTTGTTCACTTCACTACTCTACTCAAAAAATATTTTTCAACTCAATCATTACTCTCATTTCTCTCTCTTAAGTTTTCAATCATCACTCTCATTTCTCACTCTCTCTCTCCACTTTTTACCTCTCGCCAATTATTACTCTCAATTCTCTCTCCACTCATTATCCAAAAACACTACTCAAATCACAAACCAAATAAAGCATATTCTCAGCAATTGGACTCATTCTTGAATCTGCCGACCGAATATCTTGCTAGGCCTTATCATGTCAGTTGGGTGAATCAAGGATCAAGAATACCTATAACTAAGTGTTGTTTGGTGGAGTATTCAGTTGGGAGCCAGTATTGGAACAAGATTTGGTGTAACGTCTTGACAAGGGAATCATATGATGTCTTGTTGGGCCGTCCATGGCGGTGGGACAGAGACGTTAATTATCAAGGAAGAATGTTTATGAATTGAAGATGAACGGCAAATCCGTCAAGTTTTTCCCCAAAGTGGAGAAGATGAAGAGGAAGAAACTGTTATTCATTGCGGAAGAAGTTGTTCCATCCAAAAAAGAAGGAAGAAGCGCCTCTCCTGTGCCGTCGCCAAGAAGACGCAAAAACTCGAGGACAATTTTATATTTATTTTTGAAGAAAGGGAGAATGATGCAGGAGCGTATTAATACTTATGTGAAATAACATATTATTATTATCATTATTATTATTATTATTATGCTGAAGTGTCTTTCTAGCTTCTAGTCAAAGAGTCTAGTTGTTTTTGTATTTCTTTTATCAGTCTTTCTATCATTTTTTGTAAGTCTAGTTGTCTTTTATTTTCTCTAGGAGTCTTCCTAGTAGCTTGGAGTCAAAGTCTTGTTTAGCATTTGTTTAGAGTCTTGAAAATGTAATTGCTTTTATTCCTATTCTTGGAGGGATGTTCCAAGATATCTATTTAAGGCTTTAGCCATGAATGAAAGGGGAGAGTTGAGTTGATTGGTAAATTATTTGCAAGTGCGTCCTGCTTGAAGTGAGTGATTCCTCCTATAATCAAGTGTGTGACTTGGTCGCGTAAAGTGGCATCCCGGGACTATCCTAAATCTCGCAGGTCTTGGCCTGCGTCACAAAGGGGTATTACTTTGTGCAGCTCTACAATGCGTGGTAGAAAAAAATGAGGACTCCTAAAGCAATCAAGTGCTTAAAAGTCGTAACTGAAAGCATCCAATGGTTTTCAGCTCAAGCACATTTGACAATAAATAATGACCTAACATTCATATTACAAATTGCACGTTAATTTTGACACAAAGAGACTTACGTTAGATTCACCAACTGGAAGGTATTTCATTGTTATTGACCAAATTCATTTACGAGTTCTCAAAAATTTTATTAAACAAAAATGGAATTTGGCAGGAGGACTTATTTGAGATTAGGTCCAACCCACTTTTTTAACGTGCAAGCCTCATTAATATGCTTATTCTGAAAATACCCCACTGAAGACATCCACCTATAGAGATCGAAGTATATCACATCAACATCCACTTAAGAAGACCAAAATGTCTTCAAAACTTCTAATCAAAAAAACAAGACCAAAACATATCTCCTTTACTATGGATTGTCTACAAGGATGTTTTTTCTTAAGTATATGACAAGAACAAGAAATATCATACTAATTGCTATCACTAAAGCTTTCTGAGAATGCAGTTAATTTTTAATTTGGTAATAAGTTAAATTCAACAATCCATTTCAGACATTTTGAAGGAATCCAATCACAAGCTAACTAAAGTTACT
This sequence comes from Rhododendron vialii, assembly GCF_030253575.1. NCBI lineage: Eukaryota > Viridiplantae > Streptophyta > Magnoliopsida > Ericales > Ericaceae > Rhododendron > Rhododendron vialii. The sequence goes on along the minus strand of NC_080562.1, from coordinate 40,819,800 downwards.
TCAATCATTCTTCAACTTTTGGTTGCATAACTAGAAAAGGGATAGGTCCACACGCACTCTCTCAGTAACTGGATTGGAAGCCCAGTCGGATTTGAGAGAAGCAAGATTTGTTACACAACAAATAGTACACACACCAGATACTTTGAAAAGGGAAACATATGCCCCATTTTATGGCCAAAAAGTTGGGATATGTGTCTCCATTGGTAACATATACCCAAGGGAAGCTTGTAATTCTGTGATTCTAAAGGATTGCAGAAATTTACATAAGGCCAAAAGATTGTGTGATGTGCTCCAGTTTCAATAAGACCATGATAAAGCAGCGATTCTTTGCTAGTACCACAGCCCCTCAGTAGAATATTAGGCTTATAGCACTTGCCAATAAAATTAGCTGACCCCTCAAATTAAAGCAATCAAGAGTTCATAACTTACCTTCCCAGCTTACCAAGAAGTATAACAGTAACAGCAAAAAAGTTCTCTTGGGCACATGATTCCAACAATCTCAACAGCTGATGCACAATGTTGTTGCATGTCCAATCCCAACTCTGCAAATGAAGATCATTATAGATATCAGAAACTACCTTGAAAAAGAAAAACTATCCAACATCTCTGCACCTAATATCAGAATCATACGTAGTTCAGAGTATTCGATACTACCAAGAGAATTACATCATAAGGCAGTTCTTTTTTTACCATCAAGCAATAAACAGGGCTACCAGCACCCCAAACAAGAAAATAGAGCAGCACAAGGCAATCAAAAGCGGAAAGAGAAGGAAAAAGAACAGAGCATGAAAACAAAAGAGACAGGCTAATATGTAACATTGCAATCATAACTGTAATGGTAAAATTAAATAGAGAGAATGAACTCAGATCACAAACAGGGACTCACCGACAAAAAGCATTTGTAATAGACGCTTAGTGCCTATGAAGCACAGATACGGGATACGACACGATACGGATACGGATACGGCGATATGACAAAAATTAAAAAAATAGGATACGGATACGTCGGGGATACAGCTGTATAAATTATACATTTTTATAACTATTAGTCTTTTAGGCATAAAAATGAAGCCATAAGAAATGAAAGAGTAGTTGAATTGCCAAAAGAGCTGATCATCCAAAATATTAGAATTTTGTAAAAAAGAAAAAAATACAGATTAGTAAATAATAGACTAATAGGTATACATAAAATATACTTCATATATATACACATATCTATATACCAGTGGATGTATTAGATATAATTTATTGTGTATGTAAACAATAGAAACTCACACCAGTAAAACAGAGAGAGAGAGAGAGAGAGAGAGAGAGAGAGAGAGAGGGAGAACCTTGTGAATCAAAGGTTCAAGCGATCTGGGGTTGGGAAAAATCAACTGGTTTAGGGAATGATCTATCAATGTGTATAATTTCCTAGATTTTATACTTTAGTGATGCTATTATTACAATTTTCCCCTTTTAGTTTGTACTTGATTCTTTAAAAAAATTCATTTTAACCCCCGCCGTATCCGAAACTAAAAATATTTAATTTAAATGCCGGATACTTATGTGCCGTACCCGATACGTATCAGGGCGTATCGGGCACGTATCAGTATCCCTCGCGTATCCGATACTCGTACATGATTAATTTCAGAGTATCCGTGCTACATAGCTTAGTGCCCGTTCTCCTTAGCTTTTTTGTGGGCTTTTTCGTTTTTTTCGCATTTGTTAGTTTTGCATCTTTATCTTGGATATTTCCCAAAATATTTGGGTAAAAGTCATAATTTTTTACTTTTCCAGTTCCCCTCGTTGAGACCAACCAATAATCCACAAAAGTTTGACGTCAAACTAACAAAGACGGGAAAAAAAAATTGAATAAGGACAAAAAAACCAAAAGAGCCCAAAAGGCTAAGGAGAACCACTTAATGAGCAAAAAACTACAACCCAGCATGAAAATCCATGTTAGCCATCTCAACGTTATATTTACTCCCTCCATCCCAGTTTAAATGTCTCCATGCATTTTCAAATATATATATAAAGATATTTTTTGGGGGGTTTGAAAATGCACGGATTCCAGTAGAAGACATTTAAATTGGGACGGAGTGAGTACTTATTAGTCTTCCTCGTACATCCCATCTTCGGAAAACCAAATGACTCAATATTTATAGCATGTGCACATGAAAAAAGAGCCTATTTCGTCAATAGAGCTAATTTACACAGTAGCCTATTTCGCCACTATACCCCAATGTATCAACAATGAAGTATTCAATTCTATTATGTAGCAATTGTAGGAACAAAATAACACGATAAAGTAAATGAAACTCAAAGAAGTTTCAACAAAAAAAAGTGAAAAATAAAAATGTTTTTTTACGTAAAACTCTAAACCAAAAAGCAACTTCTGCAACTTTAGCATGACATTGACACTATGATTGACTGTACACCAACCAAATTTAGTCAAACAAGCTATACAATAGTCCAAAATTGCAAACAGAATGAGATTATGAAGTAGAAGGATATCAAAGATGTGAAACCATACCATATTCCCTGCTACAAGCTCCACTAGCGAGATTACATCACTGAAATGGCAAAAATTCCCATCACAAAGAGACTTTACTTGAGAGGTGGGCATATCAAGCTTGATTAAACAGCAGGATGCACTGCAGTTCATAGGTTGGAGATTTAATTCTCCCTCCAGCCACCAGGTGTTCTCAGCCTTCTCATTGTAGGACAGGAGTGAAGATGAATTTTCCACTTCATTTGGATCTTGATTAACAGTACCAGATAATGCATATTTCTGAAGTTGTTGCAAGAGAGATAAAACAACAGTTTCCACAGAAACTACATCCACGGAAAAGGGGCATTGGGTGCACGCAGGGAACTCCGGGCATGAATCGGAATCACTTGCTATATTTCTCTTCTCTAGAAATGGGACTAAGGATTTGATGACGGTCATTATCAAACCATCATCTTTATGATTGAAATATTTAGATCCACATACAAAAGCAAAAACATGAAGAATAGTCAGCACCAAGGAACCATCCAATTCGTGCATCCTGAAGATGTTGTACGAAGCCTCACATAAGAACCCAATGTGGTCAATCGCTGCACATAATGCTGCTAATAAGATGCTCCCCGCCAGTAACTGAGGTGTTAGAGCCGTTTCATATGACAGATGTTCTTCTTTCCCATTCAGAAACAGGTCGTCCATTGAACCACAAAGTGGTAATGAATGAGAAGAAACATCACTATACACCAGAATTCTTCTGTTCATAAGGAAATCCTCGATGAGTGTAAGCAGCTCCCCAGAGGTGCATAATTCTGCAAGTATACATCTTGTCTGCATATCAGACACCGCTGCATAAGAAGAAAATTACAATTTGTTAATGGAAAAGATTCAGAAAACAACAGAGTATTGTGAATTCTGATTGACAACCCTACCTGTGTGCATGTGTCCAGCAAAGGATTCAAAAAAGCGGATGGAACCACTCTTCAGAAAATTTCTGAATTCCTCCATAGCAATTCCAGAAATTTTGTTCAGTAAAACTGAAAAATACACGCATGCCTTCTCCCTGGAAACAGTAAATAGGAAACAGAACCCAACAGAACCAAAAAAAAATTAGTACCTATTTCAACAATTCCACTCAGAACAAATTTTTCTTTGGCAACAGTTCACCAACTAATGGAACAAAAGTAGATCATTAACATTAACGAAAATGATTTTAGCACTCCAGTTCATAGTTGTCAAAGGCGCGCCTAGGCGCAAGGCGAGGTGAGGCGCACCCCCAGCGCCTTGCTGACCCCTAGGCAAGGCGACTTGAAAAAAGCGAGGAAAAAGCGCAAAAAAGTGACAAGGCGAGCAAAGCGACCAGGCACAAAAAAAAAAAGCATTTCTTTCAAATTGATAAAAAAAGTGCGCTTTTTTGAAAAAGCGCACATAACAATTATTTTCAGAAATAATTATTTTTTCGCATAGGCGCGCCTCTCTTCAAAAAGGCGCGCCCCTCGCCTTGCGCCTCTCTCCTCAGGCCCAACAGTACTGTGCGCCTTTCACCCTTGACAACTATGCTCCAGTTTTTAGCGAATGAACTCCAAAAATTTTCTTGTAAGGCTTGTGTTGTGTGTAATTTTAAGCACTAAAGGACAGAATTTGGAGTGCATTTATAAATAATAAAAAATGGAGTGCAAAAATCATTGCCCTGACATTAAGTAACAATCACAAAACAAGCAAAATTGGTTAGAGACTTAGAGTCATGCAAATCAAGAACAATATAATATTTTAACCACCTAAAACTACCATAACATGCAATTTACAAACTTAAATTCAAAATCACTTACTTCTTTGAAAGATCTTCATTACTCGAAAGAGCATGCAGAAGCTTTTGCACCAGATCCGTCTGAGAAATAGTAGAAAACTCAGACATACAAGTTCCAGCAGCACAAAATATCCTAGACATGCTGCTGTAGTCCTTGGTATCAGAAACCACAACATAGCATCTACGGATATCATTGCCCGCACGTACAAGTGAACTTTGACACAAATTATTTGCCCCTCCATAGCCACAACTGTAAATATCTGGCATCCCCCTCTCTGCATGGGAACGCTCCATCTGGTGGGGACAAGTATTGTCCTCATACACGGTATTGCACTTAACATTTCCGTTGTTTGTCACATTCTCAAAAGGATTAGCAATACCTCCATTCTTATTCAATGGTGGAACATGGGAAGTTTTAGAAGTACCAAATTTCCATCTATCGGACTCCGCGTCTGTGTTAACATCAACTTTGCAAATAGGCCCCAGATTGGCCTGTTCAAATGACTCGTTTAATTCAAATTTACGGTAGCGGTCCTCGTCCACTGCATAACCTCTAGTGTTATCTAATTCAAATGACTCGTTGTTTTGAACCGCAATCACAGGAAGAGTTGGTGACAGCGGCAATTGAATAGCTTTACGGTAGCGGTCCTCGTCAACTGCATTATGCAAGTCAAGCAGCTTCATATAGTTCCCTTCTAGTTCCTCATGACTTCCCAAATTGCCCCAATCACCCATTACAGCATCAAATGCCTGCACTTCTCCTCTTTGAATGTCCGTGCACCCATTAAGGTCAGACAAATGCTTCAGAGCTACTTCTTCACAAGATGCCTTTCTTTTCTTGTGCACCCTGGCTGGCAAAGCAATGGGATTACATTCCAAGTCAGACATCATGCATGGGTTCTTTTGCAGGAATTTGCCTGTTTGACTGTTTAACATGCCATGAAGCATGGACAACTTCTCCTCTATCCGGAGCTGCAAGTTTTTACCCTCGGAGTACAAATGTTCAATGGATTTAAGTGCATTAACGATCCTCTTTCTCTTTTTACCGTGCCCAGCCTTCCTCCCAACGGCATCAATGCACCTTGTTCTGGTAACTTCACCAGACAAGCTGGAAATGTTAGACTGTGACTTTGATTTGGATTTCTCTCCTGCCACTATAGCTGATGCGGTGACTGAGAAAGCACCTCTTTCCTGTGAGCCCATCAATAGTCCATCAGAAAACGATGACGTACTTGAATTTAACGCAGAACTCTGTAACATTTGTCTGTTAGAACCTCCAAGTAGAGGCTCCATTTTAGAATCAATACCTGAGGTGCACTGAGCGCAGTTTCTGACACTACAAGGAAGCAATTGTGCATTACTATCTATGGATTGCTTCATAAAATCAGAGGCATCCAGGTCATTATTGCAGTGAAGGTGAACCTGATGTGATTCTTTCATGAAGAGCTTCTTCTTCAAGTTAAAGCTTGGGATATTGAAGATGTTGCCATTCTGCAGAATAAGCAAACTGTTAACTACATAAGCCATGGACAGAAACTCTTGGAAGCTAGAACCGGAGAAAAAACATACAAGAAAATCAAAAAGCTTGCGAAGAAAAGAGAAATAGGATAAATGAGAAACCAAGACAAGACTCCACCATTAGCATTCAGGGCCCTAGGTTTCTAAAACCGATCAATTTGGCATGCAGCTAAACACCAATAAACATTTGACAAACTCGACCCCAAATAATTAGCTAGATTTTTAGAATGAAATATGCAGGTCAAATATACATGACCAATTTTTAAGCACCAGCTCCAATAAGATTTCACTCACCGGCAGATTAATATATGAAATACCCATTGGCTAAATATTTTTCTACTTCAGCTAACTTGTTTCAGAATAAACTCAATAAAAATAATGTCCAAATACAAATACGGAAACACTATGCAATTGATGACTTTAATTCCATTACCAAGCACAAAGCACCCAAACAACTGACTGTAAATCAAAGAAGATTATGTATGCTCAGAAATTGCACCTAAGCGATGAGAAAACAAGAAAACCCACCTTTGCATTGTCATCTCTACCTTCACAGCAATATGGGAAACATTTATTTAGTAAATCCAGACGATGCGAAAATTGGACACATTCCTTCTTTAAGAGATGCAGTTCTTGTTGAAGAATTTTGTTTCGGCCAATTTCCAACTTAGCAACTTCTTTGGCATGCTTCAGTTGCTTCTTTTTAAACTTCAATTCATCTTTCAGCAGCTTCATTTTAGCAGTTTCAGAATTCGTGTGTATATTAGGTGGATCAACAGGAGCCTCAACCAGTTTTCTAGAGGAGGCAAATTCTAACATTTCAATTTGTAGTCCCTCAATCTTACGTCCTTTGTCTTCTAACTGCTGAGCTAACTGATCTGCACGACGTTTTTCCTCCATGGCCTTTTTCATATTAGCTTCTGCAATCACCCTTTGCTCTTCTGCTTTCCTCATCTCTGAATCTGCACGCCTCTTTTCTCTGACCGCCTTCTGTTTCTGCTGCTTGATGCTTTTCTTTACAGTTTCAGACGTTAAGTCTCCCGAAACCAACTTTGATTCAGCCATTTCCGGTTTTAACATCTCCAATGGAAAGAGCCCACCTCTCCCTGTTGCATCAGGTTTCATCTCTTTATCAGAAAGGTCAGTAGACAACTTAACAAATGTTTTCGAGGATTCTTGTTCATCCATCTCCTTTTTTAATTTCTCCAACCGTTGTTTATACTCTTGCAATTGTTGAGACAAATCATTCGCACGGCATTTTTCATCTATGGCCTTCTTCTGATTCATTTCTGCAAGGTTCTTTTGCTCTTCTGCTTTTGCCATCTCAGAATCTGCACGTTTTTTCTCTTGCATCACCTTTTGCCTTTCTATCTCAAGATTTTTCTTTGCCTCGACCTTTAGCTTCTCTAACTGGACTCCATTTTCGTCCAACTTTTTCCGTTCAATATCAGCAAGTCTCCTTTCCTCATTGGCCCTACTTTTTTCTTCCTCCACAATTTTCCATGCTTTTTCAGCTTCTTTCTTCTCTGCTTCAGCTTTCTTACACCCTGATTCTGCCGTGATTCTCTCTTTCTCAAGAAGCTCCTTGAGCCGATTTATTTCTGTTTCCCCTGCAGAAATTCGTGTTCGAAGAAGCATTACTTCTCCATCTAGATCTTGAGATTCCGAGCTTCCTTTTTGTTGCAACGATAGTATCTCAGATTTAAGAGCACGGACCTCATTCTCCAAAGATATTCTCCTATCTGATTCTTTTGCATTCTCCTGTCTTTCAATGGCAGCCTGCACTCTCCCCTCCTCATTCTCTGGAAAAAGACAAAATAATAAAAATTTAAATGAAAAAAATATTGTTGACCTACTATGTCATTATCTTCTCTATTTGTTATGTACAAAGATGTGTTAACTTTGACTACACGTGACCACAAAAGAATAAAAGTCTAATTGAAATACAGGGCTGCAAATATCCATGGAACTTCAGTGTTCACTTCATTTCCTTGTATTCAAATCACACTTTCTGCCTTCCATGAAAAACTCACAGTGAGAACTAGTATTATGGCACACACGCCAAGGTGAGAAAGTATAGCATCTCCTTAACTATAAGTTTACTTGACTTGTAAGGGCAGATAATATCTCGAACATGAGAACTAGTATTACAGGGCCGATAAAAAGAACTAGGATTACAGGCACTGCCAAGGTGAGAAAGGGTAGCATCTCCATAGCTACAAGTTTACCGGACTTGTAAAAGGCCCGAGCAGACTGATCATGGAATGATTAACCCTGTAGCCAGAAATCGATCATACAACTCAGCATTAGGTATAAAGCTTCTTAGATAAGAGTTTAGTGCTTTCAGGTATGCTACATAGGGAAAATACAGATTTGAATGAGAGGGGAAGAAGAGGTCGATTAAGGAAGTTATAGATGGGTGCCGTAGATTGCTCCTCTCTAGAGGTACTGGACGGATGAAATTTGAGGTCATCTCAACCCTGGATGGAGAGTGCAAGGATTTCGATTTCACTCAAATGGATATTCTTGATTCACTGTGGCATTTGCATTGTTTCTCAAACTGGCAACAGTTAAGTTAAACTTGAGGCTGACAATTCCACCAAATGTGGAGCTACTAATTAAGAACAACTTCATACTGCAAGCCTTTTTAAGTTGCAAATGCATATATCTTTCTAATTACATCTATTTTGGGTTTCACCAACCTTGTTTTCTGAGAGGGGTCATATACTATTGTTCCTCAAAACACTGTTCACCATCAATCAAACAAGAAAATTATGGGTTGTGAGTTGTGAAAAACACATGTAATTCGGCTTTTACCTTTCATAAGACTCAGATTTTCATTCTGAAGCTTATCAATCTCATCATTTTGCATCTTCACCGCTTGTCGTAGAACATTTCGTTTTTCTCCCAGCTTTATGTATTTCTCTTTCAACTATACATCAAAACATACATTAGTACTAGACATGAGCCATGCTCGACTTTGCACCAAAATTTGCCCTGAAAAAAAAGGAGGGAAAAGAAAATACCGCAGCACAGCACGGATTCATGGCTTGATGCTTCACCACTACATCTGCCTCCATTACTGCAAGCATCACAGGGAAATAAACAATAAAGGCAGAGTTTCAATGCTAAGTACACCAAAAAAAAAAGACGGGTGGGGGGGGGGGGGGGGGTGTGGCGCGCGGACTGCAAATACACTTAGGCTCAGTTTGGATGCTCGGAATCTTGCGAAATGGCAAGTCACCTTCTAACCCAAGGCCCGAAGAAATGGCCTGCAAACCCATGGGCCTGACCTGCCCAATATAATCCCGAATAAAAGGTTGGTTCAATTTAGGGCTGTCAATCGGTCGGATTTGGTCGGGTTCGGGTCAGAGTATCAGACCTTTCGGTTATTTGGTTTTGATTGGATGTCTGAGTCAGAATCCTCTTCCTGGTTTCTTGTCATTCAAGTTAGTCCTATGAGAAGGATGTCAAACGATGTCTTACACCAAGGGAAGACCTGAAATTGATGGTACACTTTCTTTCAAAGGTAAGATAGTGTCTATTCTACCTCGAGTCTCAAGTTCTTGTTGCATTGTGGATTACCCTAATAATATATCTCCAGCAGAAAATGATATGAGCACATATACTTTGACATCGTTTATATAAATGATGGTGGATTCGACCTACAACTCTGCGAGTGACGATGAGACTATTGATATTTGTGAGAGCTATTAGTATCATCCAGCATTCTGTTGAGCACTCAAGAAAATGGAATGACTCTCCCTCTCTAAATTAACAACATACTAACACAAAGTTGGATTCTACTTTTTACAAATTGGGTGATAGAAACCTCGAGAAAAAATACAACTGTAACTTGCAATCGTATCATTCATCTAATCATTTGTTTCAAACATATAAGAGAATCCCAGCCCTCAATCTTTTAATTGACTCAATAAAAATTTTAAGTAAAGCCTCTAAATTCACTTTAGTCCTTGACTTAAACTCATACCAGATTGACATTTACTCAAAATTTTCACCGAATCAATAGATACTCAAAATTTTCACAATTTCCAACTATACCATTAATGAAGTTTCCACCCCCCCCCCCCCCACCACCCACACACACACACACACACCAAATTTGTGCTTAGATCTGAGTTTGTCCATTAGAGTACTTAATACCAAATGAAGTAAATGAAGTTTTTATTCAAATTTTTATTAAAAAAATTTGGTAAAAATTTGAGTAAGTGTTGGAGATGCTTTTATAATAGAAGATCGATTCCTGATGAACTAGACTTTTCAAAAACTAAAATTAATTGATGTTGTTCACCCAAAAGATTACAACTTAATACTTCTAGTAAAATCATTTGTGGACAGTAGTTTAGAGTTTCTGAGTCTATTTTATTAAGTCCATGTGCAGGGATAAATTGCATTTTGAATTGAGTTAGACTTCGCTCCAAAATCAGATAAACTGAGTCATATTGGGTGGGTCAGTCCCATGGGCTTGCAGGCTATTTCTTCGGGCCTTGGGTCGAAAGGTGACTTGCAGGCCAACTTGCACAGACTGTGCTCCCAATCCAGGTCAGTTCGATTTGTTCGTTCAGTTTTCTTTTTTCTGTCCCCCAAAATCAAATGTCTGCCATATGTTCACTGTAAAAACTAGGGTTTTAGTTCAAGCATACTGGAGACGAGAACAGACACAGAGATAAACTAGGGTTTATGTTCACTGTAAAAACTAGGGTTTATGTTCTCAACCCGCGCTCAATCGACTTGAACATAGCTATCTGATGCATTCTTTCAACACCAGAAGGTCAATGTACGTATCACTTGCTCTTTCTATCCCTCTATATATAACTAGAGGCACGCGATGCATGTGCAAGTACTGAAAATTTAAATTGAAAAGAACAGACACTACATTTAAACAAATCAAATTTTGAGTATAAGAGGACAATCACACAAATAAATCTTACAGTTTTAGTGTCTCCAATGTTCACAACGGCTGGAATTGCTCTTTTCAATCTTCTGAAAACCTCAATCAACTTCTCCGGCAACAAACTACGGTACTGGAGAATCTTGGGCAGCGGCAATATCCAAAAACAAATCTGCACCATTAGAGATTTACTTAGCATCAGAGGTGTGTTCTATGGGTACATATTAAGAATTTTCCCATTTTGGAAAAAACTGATAGAATTTCATTGTACTTCTACAGTGTAATTATGAGGGGTCTTTTTTAACCTCCATGGGGACGATTGTTTGCGTGAAGAGGAGAGAAGAAGATAAGAAAGGATTAGGTTGAGAGTAAACTGTCTGTATTTTTGGAAGTTACAGTTTTTGGAGAAGCAACGTGGGTTGGGGAGTTCAATCATGAACGTACTATTTTGCTCAAATTTTAACTGCCCATAAGAGGTCAATGAAAGGACAATTATAGAAAATACTTTTCTGACGGGGCTTCAAAAATAGGAGACACCAAATTGGTGCTCTCCCTATATATATATATATATATATATATAGATATTAGAATAAATGTATATACACATATTCAGTACCCTTCTACCAAGGGATCCCTCATTTTGTTAAAACAAGGACTTCCCATTTCCAGGTCATATTATGATTATCCAAACCGTTTAACTTGTCTAGAACATGTTTTTAAGTGTACCCGCCAAAATCAGTTCAAAATATGACCGAAAAGTGTTTGATTCGAAAAGTTTTTCATAAAGCTTGACAGGAATTGTTCTAAATAAAATGTTTGGAACAAGCACTTTTCGGTTATATTTTGAGCTAATTTCTCGCGAGTATCCTTAAAAACATGTTTTAAACAAGTTGAACGGTTTGGATCATCAAAATATGACCTAGAAGGCTTCAAACTATGAGGTTTGCATTTAAGGCCTTTATTAGAAGACCACTGTACACATTATATATATATATATATATATATATATATATATATGTGTGTGTGTGTGTGTGTGTGTGTGTGGATTCAAATGTTTGGTCTTATTCAAGAAGCTTATCCAAGAACCAAGTTTTTTGAAACTTATTATAGAACTAATATTGTCTCTTTTTATGGATTGAGTCTGAATCTAAGATTAGCATGGTGATTTGTACTTCGTTTGGAAATGTGATTCCGAATCTCCGCGATTCTTCCATTCGGGTTCCAACCGAGTGCTGATGGATTCGGGGCAGGTTTGGCCACCCGAAATTTCCAGATCAACTATCAGCAGCACTGCAGCACACGCACACACATACACACAAACAAATCGAATTGTGCAACATCATCAACCATCACCAGATCAACATTTCCAGCCAACCCAATCAGCAGCCATACAAAAAATAAAAAATAAATAACCAGGCAACTACTCCCTTGTTTTCCAGAAAGCATCCTCTCTCCTCCCCTTTTTTCATGGCTGTAATTTGGGCAGCCACCATTGTCCCCATTTTCTTGTTCCTATTCCAGAACACGCACACACACAGAGAGAAAGAGAGAGAGAGAGAGAGAGAGACGTACCACTGTAGACGGAGGTCCAGAGTCACTGGGACCTAGATTAGGGTTCTTGCCTTCTTGGGTAATCGTCTGATGACTCAATCCGTCGATCGATTAGGGTTGTTGGACTGTGGCCTGTGGGTGACTGGGTGTGGTACTGGACTACTGGTGGCGTGGGAGATCGAAGAAGAAGTAGTGGAGGGGGAGGAGAAGAATTAGAAAAGAATTAAAGTCGGTGACAGAATGGGGTGAAAATAGGGTTTTTGAGCTTTTGTACATATGTCGTTGGTCGGGTCGGATCACCCGAGAGGTAACCCCGCCCGACTAATGTGAAATCTGACAAAAAATCAACCCGAACCCGACCCGAATGTATGATTAGAACTAGGGGTGATTTCGATTCAGGGTCGACTGGTTCGGGGTGAAATTGTGGGAAAATGAAGGCTCAGAACGTGTCTTGATAATTAATATCCTCTAAGAACATGCTGACAACATTTGTTAATGCTGAAAATGCCTTAAGTGGGTATTAATTATCAAAACACGTCATGAGCCATCATTTCCCTGAAATTGTGGAAGACCAATTCGATTCGGGTATATATATATTTGCAGGACCAATCCCGACCAAAGTTAATTTCGGTTCGATTCGGGATGAGTTCGATCTTATCAGGGATTTTGATCCGTCCCAAAATGAGCCTTAGTTGGGCCATTGGGCCATTTTTGAAACCTAACAAATGGACTGTTGGCCATTTTTTCACCCATAATTGGGCCATTTTCAGCCATTTTTATATGGGCCATTTTCACCAATTAATCCAAAGCAAACAAATCCTTACCAACAAACAAATTAAATCTGACATTTTGAGTATAGTTGGACATTGTGAAAATTTTGAGTATCTATTGATTCGGTGAAAAATTTGAGTAAATCTCAATCTGGTATGAGTTTAAGTTAAGGACTAAAGTGAATTTAGAGATTTTACTTAAATTTTTTATTCTGAGTTAATTAAAAGATTGAGGCCTTGGATTCTCTATTGAGGGCTTGGATTCTCTTACATATTTGAAACAAATGATTAGATGAATTAATATGATTGCGAGTTATAGTTGTATTTTTTCTCGAGGTTCCTATCACCCAATTTGTAAAAAGTAGAATCCAACTTTTGTGTTAGTATGTTGTTAATTTAGAGTTTTAGCGAGAGAGAGAGAGAGAGAGAGAGAGAGAGAGAGAGAGAGAGAGAGGAGTTCTTATACTATCACCCCCACAAAAATCTCCAATCTAACTGAAAAAGTCTTTGGAAAACCCTCCATTTTATTGAGTGCTCAAGAGAATGCTGAATGATTAATAGCCCACGATCAACAACGATAGGAGCACATCCACCTTTACATTCTAAAAGAGAGAGAGGTGATTCCGAATATGGAAGAGAAAGATAAAATGAAAGAAAGAAAGAAAGAAACAAACAAACATTGGAAAAGTATACACTGAAACAAGCCTAGCCTTTGTTTTTGTCATGCAAATGTATCCTTGTCAAGAAGCTAGGATCCTTCGAACCAGCTGAAACTCCAGCAGCACCTTATATGCCCCACATCATTTATGGATTTCTCTACATCGATCATCTCAAAATGATTCATCTTGTTTTCTTCCCAGATTCCGGCGGAAGTGTTCCAAAACACAATATCCCAGAAGGTAGAGCTGATTCCGAATTCCTTGTCTTTGAATTCTGAAGTGATGGTTCCATCTGCATTGCAAAGCAATTATAATTTTTTTGGGTACCTTATTTGAAGGTCATAATTTGTAATTGGCAGAAAAAGAAATTTTGTATACAGTTGTGGGTGGCATGGATCATCGATTTGTAACGGGAAAGTAAAAGGCTTGCTACGTGGACCCGAGTTTGGACACATCAAAATCATGAATGAACAAGAAAAAATCCCTACATAAATTAAGTGTCCTAATGTAGCCTAAAGAGTTACACCTTCAAAGATGACGGAACACCTTTATCCAGCTTCCCATGGTGCACATAGTAATGAGTGCAATCGTACGTACATTATGTATCCCAGTAAGCCACCTCCAAACAAAGCAAGGGCAATGGCTGGTGGCGTTGTAAGCTTAATCATGTACCACAACTAGCCATGACAGAAAATGTAAATCAGAACCAGTGGAAGCTATAAACAAAAACAAAAGGTGGAGAAATAGCCATCTCCTTGGCATTATTTGGTAGATGGGCTGGTTTAATTGTGTGGCTCGACTGAGTTACGTATTTATCCATGTTTGTTTTGTTGAGGTTCGTTGTGAGTCCAAAACCGGATAATAAACCAAGTAAATCGGACCAAACCGAACCAAAACCAAAGTTCTTAGGTCCAACCGGACACATTTGGGGTTCCTTCTAGCAGACTGTAAAATTGATCTCCAAACATTAATCGAGGTTTGCGTTACTTGGTCCAAACACCCTCCATTATCTCAACAAAAAATAGTAACCAAAATCCATGAGCTACATCGTTTTTTTTTTTTTTTAATCTCCTGTACTAACACCGTTTCGAATGCTAAAAAAATACCGCACATAAGATCATGTGAAATCAGGAGGAAATTTTAACTTCCAAATGTCCCAAAGTTCGGCCCTTAATGCATCCACATTGCCGATTCTGCGTAATCAATGGTTGAACCTATTGGAAAATCAAAAACCATAACAAAAGACGACAACAAAAAAAAAGATTTATGTTCTAGACTTCTGTTCAAAGAGTTATTTGTTATGCAAACCCATACCCATCAATAATTAACAAGATTCATCACATTACTTTCCATCAGAATCTGTACCATGATCAGAGTTCCCGGATTCCAGATTTTGAGTTTCCGGTTACTCCTCTTCATCAGCAGAGTTCCCGCAATCCATGCTTCCAGTCTCGTTAACATCTGCTTTCAGCCGATTCAGCCTCGGCCCCCATTCGATCCCGAAACTCGTTCCATCTCTTGCTTCGTTTTCTTGGAACTCCATCATGATCCTGACCAAACCCGCCCAGATCCCAGCGCGACCGTGTTAAACCCTCGAGTTTCTGCTCCAACCGAGGCAAGACGATCTCCGTTACACCAACTGGATCGACACTCAACAGTTCCAGCAGCGCTTGACCGTGGTCACCATATAGCCTCTCCAGCAGCCTTTTATCAAGAACTGTGAAGTACTTCCCAACCAGACCGTTTGGATCCCCAATCTCGCCGCGATACTGATCCCCGCGGCCATCCAACAATGCACGCGAGTGCTCTATAGCTGTTTCGTAACGCTTCCTCAACATGTCAAACTCGAATCGATCTTCGTCACACTTAATCACCACTTTTGGCCTAGAACAATTGCTGGCCTCCGAAAATCTCGAAAACTCTACTAACAAATTGGGCTCGTTCCTGAAGAGAATCGAAACATCTCGCGAAACCTGCTTGATATCAACGTGCTCCTTCTCTACAAAAGTTGCCATTATATGGAGGAACGATCTGTACGTCTGATCGTTGTCGTGGAACGTAGTCCTAACTTTTTTGAGAAAATCAATTGACGCCTGAAAACAACCCTGATCATTGTCGCCTCGGTCATTCGACTCGTTCCTAAATATCTTCGGCTGGGAAGAGCTGAACAGAGGTAAGAATTCATCGTCGCTGTCGAATAGTTCCCTCAGCTTCGTCAAGATGGTGCCTGGATTCACCCCTTGATCTCCATGATCACTTGCATCTTCGAGTGCAATCGTCGCTTTTTTCTTCGCACTATGGCCTCCCTCCCGGGAAGAACGATCCTTTGTCTCCAAGAAACTCAGAAACTCTACCAACAAATCAGGCTCGTTCTTAAAGAGAACCGAGACTTCCCGCGAAACCTGGTTAACGTCCTTGTGCTTCCCCTCCCCATAATCTCCCAGTACATCGAGGAACGCTTTGTACGTGTGATCGTCGTCGTCGAAACGGGTCCTGATTTTCTTGAGAAAATCAATCGCCCTGGTGTGACTGACGACTGCTCGATCTCGGTAATCCATTGCGGCACCAATCAAAACCGCAGTATTCTTTTACGCCCGGCGTTTCGTTCTCCGGCCTAAGGACTGATGTTATATTGTGGGAAGATGTTTGAGAAGGTGATGAAGAAAATAGATTACAGGAGAAGAAAGTGTTGATTGAAGTGGAGAAAAGGGTGCTTGCGGATAGATAGTATAGAACGTGAACGTTGTACTAGTTAGGGTATCCTTGTAGGATTTGGAGAAGGTAAACAAGAGTCCCAGTTGTGAAAGGGAACAGAGGCTGGTGGAACTTAAACAGCAAGAATGGAATCGAATTGTATATGAGTATCTGCCTAAATCCGAGCTATTGATTGTACGGTCCAGCTATTGATTGTACGGTCCAGATATCTGGTCATAGGAGAGAATTCGAACCCTAAATAATAGAGAAGATTGATTGATATACGGATTTAGAGATCTTGTAGGGTGGGCTGCCTTACAAAACTTGTAGGACGTATCCGGACTGTCCACCTCGGCCATCAATGGTTTAGATGTGTTTGTTATCTTTGATTGGTAATGGTTCAAAAAACTATTATCGGTCAAAGATAACAAATATATCTAAACCATTGATTGTCGAGATGGACAGTCCGAATGCACCCTAAAGGGGTATCCTACTGGAAGCCACACACATACATATAAATCAACAAGATGATAGATATCAATTATCATGTACGCTTATCTTGTACAATCTAGGAAACCTCATTTGAATTGCTCCCAATTAGTTTAAGGTAAGTTTATTGACTTTATTCTGTGTTAAAATTATCTTTCCCGGGGATTCATCTAAGGCTATGTTTGGATGACAGTTATTTTAGGGGGAATGAGAATGAGATTACTGATCTCCCAATTCTGGAGAAAAATATAAGAGGAATCTGATCCCTCCCACCCTCATGAAAATTTTGGATTCCTGGCTCGGTCAATATAAAAAGAAAATGTTTGACTTTAGGATATTTCCAAACATCAAAATAGAATTAATCCAAACACTCAGTTCTCTCTATCTGCGTACATTTCCACATTATTGACGAGTCAAAATAGAATTAATCCAAACACTCAGCCCTCTCTATCTGCGTACATTTCCGCATTGTTGACGAGTCTCATGGTTTTCTTTTCTGCTAACTGCAGCTATTCTTCCCTATCCGTGCCAGGATTATGGGACAGGAATCGAATAAGGAAGCCTGGGCTACTAAGAGCATCTCCAATCCATCTCCATTCCTCCAAAATAGAGAATGAATGTGACACATTGAGGAGAGATTTTGTAATTTATTTCCTTTTTTCTTCACTTTTTGTACTTTTTGGGAGAATTTTTGAAGGACCCATCGTCCTTTTTAAAGTTTTGGAGAAATTTTATACTCCAAATTTGCTTTTGGTCCTCCATTTTTAGAGGACCAAATTTACTTTTGGAGGACCAAACTCTAAAAAGGACGGTGGATCCCTTAAAGATTCTTCCAAAAAGTACAAAAAGTGAAGAAAAAAAGAAATAAATTTCAAAATCTCCCCTCAATGTATCACATCCATCTTCTATTTTGGAGAAATAGAAATGGATTGGAGATGCTCTTGGAGATGCTCTTAGAGCATCTCCAATCCAACACCCTCTAAATCTCTATTTGAAAGGATCAAATTAATCTATTTTATTTGAAAAGTAGATTTAAAGGATTGTACTATTTATTTCAACTCCAACCCAACACTCTATTTCTCAACTCCAACACATATTTAGAGGAGATCCTCTATTTTTTCCTTCATCCTCCCAAATGGGAGAGGGTTTTAAAGGATGGGTTGGAGAATGTTTTTCCTCCAAAATGGAGAAATGGAGTATGGATTGGAGATACTCTTACCCAGGCTTCTTTCCTAGGGATTTGTGTTCAATCTGTCAATGCCAGCTAAAACTTCATCTGCTTGTCACCGGCCTGAGGTATTTGTCAACCCCTAGAGTTGGCAAAGGTGCAAGGTGAAATTTTCTCCCTCCCATGCAACCGCGAGTTCAAATCCGTTTGTAGTAGTACTCATGAACCAAATATTGTTTCAGAGGGGCACTATTTGTTCAACTCACGTCCCATGCAGTCGACAAGTAATAGTCCTCGTGGTTCACTGTGTAGAGGGCACCATTTGTTCAACTCACGTGTTGGTGGGCTTGTAGTGACGGACAACTGTGGATACCTCTCAAGAGCAGCCGGTGAGAACCCCTATGTGGTTGCACGCAAGAGGTGGTCACACTCAAGGGGGGTTCTACGTCAGCCACCCCCTCCCACCCTTTCTTGTGGTAATAATCTAGGAATATATGCAACCAGCTAATCTAGAGATCACCGTTCAAGCATTTCATTCCAGATGGTAGTGTGAGCCAAAACCTTGGCACAAATGAAAAACTTTCAAACTTTCTCATTACAGAATACCAATTGAAAAAGAGTAGTATCGTGGAACATAATGGCAACGCAATATTGAAATTAATTACAGTATGTCTAAAGCAAACAAGTAAACTGCACAACAACATACCTATACACATAGTACATAAACCATAGAGATGGATACATACGGAAGCCCTTGGAAGAAGAGGATAAATTGGAAAACATAGCTACAACAGCAGGAGAACCATTGACCAATTTATACTAGGAAACTAAGTTGACATGTCTTTGAGCCCCTTGGAAATTCTGCTATTCTATCACGAAAGAACCTAGTTGAGTTTTGACAATCAATTGTCAACTTCTTCAGAACTTGAGCACTTTCTAGCAAGTATACTATAACTACAAGATCATATCCGTCCCCATCAAATTTCAGGATCCTAATTTCCTCCAGATGCGATAACAAACAACACGGCACTCGTGTAGGTGGAGTCCAACATTTGGCTGAACCAGGGACTCTATTTTCCTGCTGCGCAAAAGAATTCAGAAGCTAAAAATAAAGAATAGCAGAAGCTGAAACCCTATGACTAATCTCAACATACCTCAAGAGTAAGAACTTGGAGATTAGGTGCGCACTCGAGAAACTCATTTAGCAATTTCAAATTCCAGCCGCCATTTCTGCCACCAAGCCTCAGATGGGTCATATTAGGGAAAGTAGGCAGGTGATAATCACTTAGCTCACTGAAAAACTGCACCAGAGACAAAATACCCATGTTATGAGCATTGGATGTTACAGCAAAGTACAAAACGCAACCCAATAATTTTCCTTACCCTCATTGAGTACAATAACAAACCTTTTTATGTGACCGTACATGAACATATCACTCAGCGAGTCAGCATATCATCGATAATCCATATTAATTACTATCTGAGAAGCATGGAAGCGGACACATGACATGGATTCGACACAAACACACAGATGCGCTCTTTCTTTAAGAAGCAATACATGGAACCGTTGGGGAAACCTTATCTTTAATATATTCCTAATTTCCTATATATAGCTATGTATCTATCAAAATAATCTTACATCACATTTATTAATAAATAAGGTACAAGATCTTTCACCCCAGGGACTTAGTTCAACCATGGATCAAATATACCATTGGTGATGGTTCCTCTACTTTTCTTTGGATCAATAATCGGCATACATTGGGGCCTCTATACCAAAATTTTTGTGATGTGGTGGTAGTCAACATGGGGCAGATCATTACTCGCTAAGGTGTCTACTATTATTCATTAAGGTTCCTGGAAGTGGTCTAGGCCAAGGAGTGTGGTTACAAGGGAGATTGTAGCTCATACCCCCTCTACTTTGATTCCTAACATTACAATTCCTGATTCTGTTAGATGGACCCTAACTAGGGATGGAAAGTTTTCTGCCAAATCTGCTTGGCAGGCCCTGAGGGTTTCCTATCCCATTGTTCCATGGGCAAAAAGTGTTTGGTTTCCTCACCATGTTCCTCGCTGGGCTTTCAATAAATTGCTTTTATGGGCAGACTTTCTACTGAGGACAGATTGCGTAGCTGGGGGTTGGGGACTGATGCAGGTTGTCTTTTATGCCTAAATGGTATGGAGTCTCATGAACAACTCTTTTTTGCGCCCTTATTCTGAGGTCTGGCAGTTGATCCTTTCTAAGAATCATACTGGAAGATCTGCTTTGGGGTTGTCAGGTGAAATTGACTGGGTTTGTTCTTGGATGAATGGAGCCTCCATAGTCCATACTCCATCTGTTGCAGAGTTTACAGGCTCTCGTTGGCAGCTACGATCTACTGGATTTTGCGTGAAAGGAATAGCAGATTATTCCAAGGCAAAACTCTCCCTGCTCCTTTCCTGGGTTCTCACATCATTGCAGAAGTGAGAGCATGCCTATGCTCATGGAGAGGCCTCAAACGTACTGATGAGAACTGATCGTTGGTTGATGTATGGGGTTTAAGTTCTAGGATTATCAGATCAAAGTTTGTTTTGCTGTTCTGTTTTCTTCGTTTGTATCCTGTTATTTTGCTGCTGTTCTAAGTTCTTGTTGGTTTTCTTACTAAGGAGTTTCTTGTTGAACACCATTTCAGAGTCTGTATTGTATACTCTGTTTGTTTGCTCTATAAAAGTGGCTAATTTACCCAAAAAGAAGGTACAAGAACTTACGAAGAATCTTGATGGACAACAGGACAAGGGACTTGAGAAATCTTTCAAAAGAAGGGCACGGGCATGGGTAGGAAATGCTAACTCCTCTTCCTAATATTTTATTCATTTCTCTACAAATTTTGAGTGAACTTCTAATATGTCTAACATGTTGTTCAGATATTGACATATTGATGTCTTGTTTCAAAATTTTGATAATTCTGTAACACGTCAGCAAGTTAAGAAGTGTCGATTACATCCCAGGTTTTCAGTCATAGACTCTTAAGAAGTGTTCAATAAGTTACAAACAAGTTTCGGAAACACCTCAGGACTCAGAATTATGTTCTTATTCGTATCCCAGAGTGTTTGACAAGTGTCAGTGTCGGACAGTACCCTTCTTTTCGTATCTGTGCTCCTGATTACTGGTCATAAACTCAATGCAACATTCATGCTCACAGAGCTCAGGCTTAAAACTAGTCATAGAAAAGACGAGGCATTAAGCATGGTGTAAGAAAGTACAAAAATCATAATAATATACCTATATATTTACTTCAACATATTATTCCAATAAAACCATATACGCAGAAACAACTTACGTCGAGAGACTTAACATTCACAATCCCCGTGAGAAGCATAGATATGCAGCCATCATAGATGGTCAATCTGTTAGGCATTGGTATGAGAGGCCTTGAGCAGTCCCCTCCAATAACAAGACATGCCCTCAACAGGGATGGTAGGTTTTCCAACAAGAACTCCCGCGTCACATAATCTGAAAGATGAATGTGTTCTAGTTTTGGAGCATTAACTACAAGCTTGGTTAAATGGTCGTGAATCCCATCTCCGAAACGGGTTATGGTCAGGCGTCTCAATGTGGAAACAGAAACATTCAACTCCCCTCCAGTAACCGAACGACACCTGGAGATACACAATTCTTCGAGAATTGGGCATTTAGAGAAAAGCTTTTGAAGTGAGTCGTTATTTTCATATAGAAGGTCCACCAGGTTAAGAGTCTTAAGACTAGGAAGCCAAACTGAAGCGTCGACTACCAGCAAAATCGGGCCATCTAGCGTAAGATCCATCAGTGTCTTGCTAGTGAAAATCGCCTGAGGCAGCACGACAGGAAACCGTTTGTAGTATTCACCATAGTGGAGCTCCACCTTTTGAACATTGCGCTTAGTTACAGCACAGATCCACGAGTCGACATGGTCCAGAACACAGAATGACTCGAGCCTAAGACAGAATCTTTTCAAACACAACACTTCCGACCAAGACAATACCATATTCACGAATTCCGTAAAGCTTAATAATTCAAGTTCGGCTGAGCTGCCATCATCGGGTTCGTGAAAAAGTAGAGAATTGTCCAAATCAAGGGTATTTACACAAGTCCAAAGGTACTGCCATCTTTTTGACAGGACGCTAGTTAACACCGCATATTTTGTCGGCATGAACGAAAGTATGTGACACAGTATGGCATCTGGTAACTTGCTAATCCTATCTTCTAAGCCCCTCCGAATTTGTGAATCCATTCTGATTTATTTCACCGATGCTCTTTCAAGAGATTACCTATGGAAACCAAAATCTCAATCAGACAAATTATCTAATTATCTCCAGAACAGTGAAATAAAATAAAAATAAAAATCGTTATAACACATTTATCAAACTAATTTGAAAAAAACAGTATGATTCGTGGATAGACCCCGTGGTGCATTGAAGCACTAAGGGCTATAGGGCGCCTCGGTGCACTCAACTGAAAATTTGTCATAGTGATCTAAAACGTTCAATTTGTATAGGTCAAGTAGATTTGACATTGATATTTACATGACAAAGCAATTGATCTTAGAGTACATTTATTGAATATGCTGACCATCCATTTTTGTACAACTAATATTAGAGGGAAGGCAAACACTGTATGGTTGCACATTTGTAGCATGTTTGTGGATAATGAAGTGGTAGTTTTGATAAGGTGATTTTTAATCGATTACTGTTTTGCCTACAGAAGTTATTTAATGGACCATAAAAAGTAGCCGTAAAAATTTTGATGTTTGGAGGGACAATTGTGGAAATTACTTTTGTGATGGAGCTTCAAAAGTTTTTTTTTTTTTTTTGAATCAGTCAATTCATTTCAAGCCCGAAGGCAGAGATTACATCGCAAAAATACTGGATTGCACCAAACTACCTACTCCGGGGATTACAGAACACCCTGCAAAAGCAAATCAACACTAGGTGCCGATATGAGAATCCCATCCGGGACTAGGCAGAGAGAAATCAAATAAAATCCCAGTACAAACCAGTAATCAATAAAAAAAAAAACGGATGTAATCAAACAACAAACAGATCACAAGCAAAAGAAGAAATCTCTAATCCCGTGCCGGAGACCAAATACTGCTTCACGGACGGCCCAGAACAAGGAAACAACGCCGGAGAACAAACAGGCCAGAGCTGCTACCGGAAAACCCCAACAACAGCATCACTGCTACCACTGCCGGAAACCCCCAAAAAGCAGATGGAGCTTCAAAAGTTGTGCACACCAAAAAATACTTCTATTCTCGTATGTTAGTCGAGAAGAGAATTAGTCGAGGTGCACGTAAGCTGGCCTTGCCACCCCTACCGTCTAATGAAAAGAAATAGATTGTCTGACCAATTTTTGTATAACTAAAATTGTCTGACCAAGAGACGAAATTTCGGCTGAGCATAATTAGGCTCCCTATAACCCGTAGAGCATTAGCGCACTAAGGCGACCCCCTTCAGGAGTTTCAGAGCAACCAAACGGAATGCAAAACTGAAAACTACAAATAAAAACGGAGTAGAACGAGTACCTGAGAATGAAATCAACTGGCGTCAACCAAACCAATTCCAGACGATGATGATTCGTTCGATTACGTCTTCGACGACTTTCCCAAGTCCATAATGGGGCTCTCTTAGCAACCAAACGGATGGGGAAAAACTGAAAAAAACAAGTACTGTATTAAAACGAGTACCTGTCAAATCAAGGCGACTGGGTTCTAGGGTTAGGGCGTGACTCTATCGACGTAAAGATCCCAAGAAGGATAACTACGTCCACTCAGACCATCACCAATGCTAATAATTAAGACCCATAACCAACCAAAATGTGTCACGTCACGTGAATATTTAATTATTCATTTAGTTTAATTTTTAAAAATAAATATGCAATGCATATTTGTCCAATCGCAAACGAATTTGAATCACCTTAACCAAAAAAATCCAACAATACACAATGCATATTTTTTCAATAGCAAACGAGTTCCAATCACCCTAACCAAAAAAACCCAACAATACACAATGCATATTTGTCCAATTATAAACGAGTTTCAATCACATACCCGACAAATCCAAATTAGACGATTCCAATGTAGGGTGTTTTTAAGTTATAGAGTTTTGAATTTGGTTATTGAGTTTTGGTTATTAATAAAAATTGTTAAGTTTGATTATGAAATGAGTGAAATTTGATTATTTACTAAAAGACTTATAATTTTGTTTATTACAATATGGGGTGTGCTTATTACAATATGGGGTGGTGGCGCTAATGCCACGACACCACGACAATTTTTGTGTAATTGACTATTGAGCCCACATTAGTCAAAGTCTTTGCCAGACAATTCAATGCTCCTCTCTCTCTCTCTCTCGTGACACAGTGCCCAACCCTCCGTTGGTCCACCTCTCCGTTGGCTCGTTCCCTTGGCTTCACTAATCATCAGCCAAAGTCTTTGCCAGACAATTCAATGCTCCTCTCTCTCTCTCTCTCTCTCTCTCTTTCTCTCATGACACAGTGCCCACCCCTCCGTTGGTCCACCTCTCCGTTGGCTCGTTCCCTTGGCTTCACTAATCATCAGCATCAGACAACATCACTCCACTCACCACTCCAAATCATATGCTAACCCTTATGAGTTCTTCCCTCCTCCCTTTTCTGCAACCACAGGACCCACTCCTCTCACTTATCTCCGTTATTCTCTCTCTCTAGAAATCAGCCTTCGTTGCTCTTGGATTGCATCCCTCCATCGTAACCCATCCAGATAATCATTCCGTATCTGCAATTTTTTTTACAAATCCAGACAATAAACCACTGCAAACAGTAATTGCGTTGGTTTATGGATTTCCTTACCCAGAAAATAATATTTCTTCACTCCTAAAGACAATAAGATGAAGATGACGAGGTAGAAAATTTGCAATTTTTACTTCTCTCCCCCCACACATTCAGACAAGATAAAAATTGAGAGAATAATAAAAGGGTGTTGCTCCACTCGAAGTTTACTCTGTCGATGTCATGGGCGGACGGAGGCGTGTTGTGAACAATTTGGTCGATCTTGTTCGGGAAGAAGAGGTTGGGTCAGGGTGAGATTTGCAAAAGCATAGAGAGATTGGTGACTTTAGATCTGCCGCCTCCTCAATTGCAGTGGAGAGAGAGGAGAGTGAAACGGCAAAGTGGGTTTTGTAGTGAAACAAAGGGTAATCGAAGGGTGAAGAAGAATGTGGGGTACAGTAGTCAGTCAACATAAATTGTCGTGGCTCTAGAAAATATAGTCGTGACATTATCAAGACCTTTTTTTGAACATTATTGTTAAATTTGTTTATTCATACCCATTTGTTTATTAGAATGGAGGATGCTCTCAGGTGGTGATGAAAAAAAAACCACTTGCGAAAAGTGAAAACTAGCATCTCCACTTCTTACTCAGATTTTTCTCAAATTTGGGTATAAACTTGATTTGGTATTATGTGTTCCAATGGACACTTAAACTCAAGCACAAATATGCATAAATTTGAGTAAAAACTTCATTAATGGCAATATTGTAAATTTAAAGGTGCAAAATTTGCTTTCAAAAATTTGAGTAAGGGTTTAAAGTTTAACCAAATTTGAGTCTAATTTGGTACTATAGGTTTGGGTAAGAAGTGGAGGAGGGTTTTGGGTAATTTTTGCTCAAATTTGAGTTTGAGTCAAGATTTGAGTAATGAGTGGAGGTACTCTTAGTAGGAGTTAAAGAACATTTGAGGGTATTTTTATAATTTTCATAGCTTGTTAAAATGAGTTTCACGATCTTCCTAATCCCGTTCAATCCTACTTCCTCCGAGATTATATAGTAGCCCACGTAAAGGGATAAAGTTAATCCTAAAGTAATAATCTCAACAGCCTTTTCTGGAACCAAACATGGGAGAACGTGGGATTGAACACGTTTTATCCTCTCCAAGACACCTACATCGCGAATCAAACAAGACACCTAATTCGCGAATCAAACGAGGCCAATCTGTACAAAAATTAATGTCAACTTAGGGTGTGTCCGCTATGCACTCCCTAATCACATTAAACTCCTAATAACTGCTATGATTCATAACATTAGTCTTGAATTCATAACTATTCTATTTCTTATCGAAATTCATAACATTAACCTTGAATTCATAGTTGTCGTATGTTACTATTACTTTATGTCATGATGTAATGAATTTTCAAGAGATGTTCTAAATTTTTAAGCAAATGTAGTGAATTTTCAATAACAATGTTATGAATTTCTAATGCAAAATGTTATAAAACTAGGGCAATTTAAGGATTGGATAACGTACACACCGGTATTTGAGTGTATTAATTCCAAAACAGGTTTTGCCAGATCAATGCAGTGCTTCTTCGTCGGTCATGATACCAAGATTCAAATCCCACTCCTACAAAAACAAGATTCTCACTGTGGGAGAATTGGGCCTAATATAAGGATTAAAGTCCCTGTGCTGCCGGAAGGACGACCATTTAAAAACAGGAGCAATGCTACTAACACAATTTTAAAACACAATTCTGAACACAATTGCGTCTGGAACCGTTCGATGCACATGGATCCACATGTATAGAACGGCTCCGGACACAGTTGTGTTTGTAGACTTTTTGAACAACCAAACAAAATTCTTACAGAAATTTTCGATGCTTCTATTTGGGCAGGAAAGAATGATGTACATGAAATAGAACAAGTGGAATTATGCTATTCATGAACCTCAGAGACTGATATGCAATACTCCAGAAGAGGACCAAGTTAACTAAACAAGTTGCCTTTCTTACCTGTTCCCAACAGTTATACTACAAAACAACAAGAAGCTAAGGCGAAAAGCAAGACAATTTCGAAGCACAATGTAACACAAGCAGACATCACAAATATCCAACACACAATACTTGCCAAGAGAAACCGGAAGATGAAGTTTCTAAACCAGCAATACCAAACTACCAAACACATCCCAGATTACACAAATCTAGTGTCATTGTAAAAATAAACTAGTAGAGTACGAGATAGCAACAACTAAGGTCTCATCAGGTGACTCTTTTCAAAATGACACATAGTGCCAGCACATCATCCCAAGAATAACTCCATGCGCTAGCATTTCCATTTATCTGTAATAAAACAAAAGACGTTGGTCAGCTTGATATCTTATTAAATAAGTAACCTATCACAACTAGCCAGATCAAGTGTATGGAAATTGATCCAGGGTGGGCATGGGGTTGGGTAGGGCTTTGATTGATGAGTTTATGTGGCTTTGGGTTGATAAGTTCCTTATCCCCTTGATTGAAGTGGGCTAAAGGCATGCAGACGCTGGCTAGTTCACTTGGTCCGAGAGATTGACAGACTGTAAACAATTTGACTAAATATCACATAAAGTTCTCAGTTTTGTGAATACAAATCATTTTCAACTGAGGCAAATGCTTCCAATGTTTGCTTCAAGTATGTGGTTCCTAGTGATCTCGATACTCGCTGCTTTCCCGGCATGTGTAATAAACTTACAACTTATCAAAAAAAAAAACCACAGGGTGGTTTAGTATAACTGTATAACAAGTAATATTAGGGGGATCCAAGGTAGGGATTATGGACTAACCCCAAGGGGTAAAGTGTAAGCGCCATTCCATGGTATGATGAAGGGTATTACAGACTTCCCACTAAGTCAACTCAGTAAAAGGCTATTATAGCGTAATTTGTTTTTTGAAACTTGTCAATGGCAGCAGGGACTAACCCCAAGAGGTAAAGTGTAAGTGCCATTCCATGGAATGATGAAGGGTATTACAGACTTCCCACTAAGGTAACTCAGTAAAAGGCTAGCGTAATTTGTTTTTTGAAACTTGTCAATAGCAGCAGGAAAGTATAAGCGACAATTTACAAACAAGAGGGGAAAAACCTATCTGCAAGAACCCCGATGAATAAACTGGCAAGTGAAATTTACCCAATTAAACCTGGAATTATTTATAACAATGAAATAGTTATGCATTCATGAGATAACCTAGAGGTTTTAGCTGGCATTAGTACGAAATTTAAAGGAATGATGACATACAACTTCAACGGAGATTAAGTTCACAAATCTTGGATGCCCTTGGAAATCGTGCTAATAGACGCCAGCTATCTGAATGCTGACAACAAATTGTCATGTTCTTCAGAACTTCGGCGCTTTTCAGCAAATACTCTATCACTTCAAACTCATGTTTATCTCCACCAAATTTCAGATACTTAATTTCCTTGAGATTCAATAACAAACAACTAGGAACCCGCGGAGGTGGGCTCCAAGGTCTGTCCGAAAGACCACCTATATTTCCCTGTTCATAAAATGATTATAGAAGTTAGCAAATAGAGAACAATGCGGCTGCAATCCTGTGATTAATTTGAACCCACCTCAAGAACAAGAACTTCAAGATTGGGTGAGTACTCAAGAAACACATTTAGCAAATCCTTGTTCCAGCCATCAGGGACATTCTGAAGCCCCAGATATGTCAAATTATGGAGAGAATTGATAGTTGGCAGCACATAATCGTCGCTATTAGTGGAGGAAAACTGCACAAGAGACATGTTACGATTGTCATAATTCTTGAAACACACACCCACACACACACACACAAAAAAACTGAACACAATACCTCTGAATCATTGTGGAGAATTAACAGTTAGAACCTTCTTTATTTCCTGGCTCCATCAAGAAACATCTACCTAGTGGGTAATCTATGATACATAGTTACTAAGAAAAACACGGGTTTCTTGCTTGTTATCAATGCAAAAGATATTCATTCCTTGGTCAGGCTTAAAACACATAAACACCATAGATAATGGCTAAAAGTAGAAACATGAATAAGAAATTTCTTAATTATTGATCAATATTTTTTTCTTTATTTCCCCCCATATTGTAGGGTGGATCCCGAAAGATTTGAAAGAGTTCTGCCAATATTTAAGGGATTTTTTAGTTGTCTTTCTTCCCCATTGAGGAAATCGGGCAATTCGTTGGTGTACTTTATCCACATGTATACTAGAACTCCTTCTAATGACCTATGCATTCTGCTATCATTTTCAATCGGACGATCAATTAATCCAACTAGTCGAAGACTATAAATGGAATACTAAAGGATGAGTAGAACTTTTACCCTCAGAATCATCGGTTATTGCAACCAGTAAATAGAACATTTTCTTCCCATAATAACGGATGAGTAGAAATCTTACCCGAAGAAACTTAACATTTGCAATCCCATGTAGAAGCTTAAGTAGGTTGGAGGAACTGATGGATCCCGAACAGCAAGGCCCAACATTAATGCGTGCATCCAACAAGGATGATAAGTTCTCCAACGAAAATTCAACTGCAACATCATCTGCGATATCGAGGTATTCGAGCTTAGGCGTATTAACTGTAAGCTTGTGTTCACTAAAGAGGGGATGACCATCATCTCCTAGACGGGTTAACACTAGCCGCTTTAATGTGGGCACAGAAATGTTCAACACCTTTTGCTTATCGAAATAGGACATAAAAATGTACAAATCTTCAAGGGCTGGGCATCCATGGATGAGGTTATGAGCTGAATCTTTATTTTCGTATATAACTTCCTTTATTTCAAGAATCTTAAGATTCGGAAGCCAAACCGAAGCAGGAACTTTCAAGGAAATGTTTCCGTTTAGCCTTAAATCCACCATTGTTTTGCAAATGAAAAGCATATGAGGCAACTGAATAGGAATCTGTTCATCAAAATTGTGCCTTGCAGAGTAGCAAAGCTCTAGCTTTTGAACATTGCGCTTTATAGCATTGCTGATCCATGCCTTCACAATGCCAAAATAGCAGAATGACTCGAGCTTAAGGTTGAATTTCTCCAAACACGACACGTCACTTAGAAGCAACACTGTGTTCACAAAGTTCATAAATCTCAAATCGACTTCAGCTGCTCCAGTACCATCCGTACGATTGCGTTTATTGAAGAGTTCAGAATTGTTGAAGTCGAGCGTAGCCACCGAAATCCAAAGGTACTGCCATCTCGTTGACAGAATGCTGGTCCCCACTGCATATTTCGTCGGAAGAAACGAAAGTATGTGACACAGTACTGAGTCTGGTAACTTGCTGATCCTATCTAAGCTCCTCCCAAAATCCAAATCCATTGTAACTCGCCAATGTTCTTCCTCAAGATAAACTCGTGTTACTGAAAAACCAAGAACTTGAACTAAAATGTTAAAATATCTAACTGATTCCACATAAATTTTGTTGTTTTCCCTAATTTTCACATGTTTTCTGGGCACTGCAAACGAATCAAGCTCTTCGCAAGTAGCTCAAGGCTTGGCTTGTTAGTAAATGAGTGAAGCTTGAGTTTTAAGCACATTTAGTAAAAGAGTCGAGCTCAAGTTTTATGCTCGTTTAGTAAACGAGCTGAGCCCAAGTTAGTTGTAACTTGGCTCGCTTACAAAAGCTCCGATTGTTTGTAGCGGCTCGTCTCATGTGTAGGGGCTCATTTATTATATTGACCGAGCTGGAATTAATTCTAAACGGTCCGAGCTCGAGCTCGATCATTTGGGCTCGAGCCATGCTTGAGGTAGACTAATTTTGAACGAGCCGAGCTCAAACATTTCAAAGCTCTGCTATGCTTGTTTGTAGCCCTACTATTTGATACCATTTGGAGGAGAAGACTGAAAAGGAAAAGAAAGAATCCTCGAAATTGGAGTAGTAACAGTACCTGAGAAATCGTATGAGCTGGTGTTGGTTGATGAACATATGCAGAAATGAACGTCTCATCTACCAAGTGTTAGGGTTAGGGTTTGGGTTTGACCCCATGGCTGTAGACTGTAGTGCTCTTTTTCTGTTCCGAGGGAACACTTCGTATCTGTTCATGTAACAATAGCGCGTTTTTCGATTCATAGTACAGGTTAATATATCAATTTTCCACCCCATTTTCTATATCTTGCGAAATTAACCCAGCAAGATTCATCATTTTCAAAACAGGTTCTCATTTGCTAGTTGTAGATTTTGTTTGGAACTTGGCCAAAGGAAATGAAAGTTTGAAAATTTTCTCTCCTTTTGTTTGGTTGAGAGAGGAAAAGAAGACAAGATGAAAAAACAGTGTTCAATGCACAGGGAAATTAAGCTCTCAAATTTTCTCCCATTTTCCCTCTTAATCATTTTACTTTTCTTTCTTCCACTTTCCACAAATTCCAAATGGAGCATAGTGTTACCTTTTTATCCAAAAAAAAGAAAGAATTTGTAGTGTTTCTTTTCTTCTATTTTACTATCTTTTTAGTATAAATGAATGAACTAGAACTTCATCAAGATAAAAGGATAGGCTTGCCACTTGATTATGTCTTTGTTTTTATTGGCGAGTTTCATGTATTTTACCTTGTATGTATGGGTATTTTTTATGGTATCCTTGAAGATCGTCTTCAAAGTTAGAGAGTATCAAAACTGCTTGAGGGAGAAAATTGTTCGGTTTCGGTTCAGTCCAATCGGTTTGTCGATTTGGGTTTTTCAATTGAAAATTAAAGAAGTCGAAACGAAGAACTCTATAAAAACACGAGGGGAATGGCCGGTGTGGCAACAACAGGTACATGCACAAATAGATCAATGGTCTTCTTCTTGAAATGAAGGTGACCGCGATTGTTAAGATTTGTTAATCCCTCTGACCGTGATATGAGAGTTGGTAATTGATATGTGCAATGCTGATCGATGGAGGAAAGTTCGAGAAAAATGCGTACAAAAATTTCCGATGCTTCTATTTGGGCAGGAAAGAATGATGTACAAAAAATAGAACAAGTGGAATTATGCTACTCATGAACCCCAGAGACTGATATGCAATACTCCAGAAGAAGACCAAGTTAACTAAACAAGTAGCCTTTCTTACCTGTTCCCAACAGTTAGACAAAACAAGCAGCAACTAAGACCAAAAGCAAGACAATTTCGAAGCACAATGTAATCCAACACAACACTTGCCAAGAGAAACCCGAAGATAAAGTTTCTAAACTAGCAATGCCAAATTACCAAACACAATCCCAGATTACACAAATCTAGTGTCACAGTAATAATAAACTAGTAGTACAAGATAGCAACAACTTTGGTCTCATCAGGCGCCTCTTTTCAGAATGACATCATCCCGAGAATAACTCCACGCGCTAGCATTTCCGTTTGCCTGTAATAAAACAAAAGACGTCGGTCAGCTTGATAGCTCTTTAAATAAGTAACTTGTCACAACTAGCCGGATCAAGTGTATGGAAAGTGGAAACTGATTCAGGGTGGGCATGGGTTTTGGTAGGGCGTTGATTGATGAGTTTATGTGGCTTTGGTTTGAAAAGTCCCTTAGTCCCTTACCTAGTTCATTTGGTCCCAGAGATTGACAGATTGTAACCAATTTGACTAAATAGACTCAAATTCAGTAGCCAAGGGATGAATAGGTACAACTGATACTTCAGGGACGAAATAGCAAAAAATTGAATAGTGACAAAAGGTTGAATTAACCTTGAAGAGCATGTTTCAAAATATGATTATGTATCGTGCTTGCTATTTTAAGATATCGCTCTTATTGTTTGACCGAAAGTAAACTTCATCGATATATAATGAGAACAAGAACACATAAAGACCATCTATCCTGCAGCTCTAATATCACCAAGACTAGTTTGACACAACCAGACCAAAACAACCACCAACTTGGCAACTCCCGTGGCTCTAGATAAGCCAAACATAGGCTGCAACAGAAGCAGTACAAGAAGCAACAGAACCCCAGCAAGAATATAAACTCCCTGAAGTTCCCTCGAGAGTGTGCCTCAGGAGGATGAAGATACTAGAGGAGATACAAAACAAGGCAATGTAAATGTTTGTCTGTATATGTGGATAAGTTATATGCAGGAACATCAGTGTGTGAGGTGATATTGGATTGTCAACGGTGTTGTGAGCAGCCAGCATTGGCTTCACTGCTCAAATATCAAATAAAGTGCTCAGTTGTGTATAAATATCATTTTCATCTGGGGCAAATGCTCCCAATGTTTGCTGCAAGTTTGTGGTTCCTAGTGATCTTGATTCTCGCTGCTTTCCCGGCATGTGTAATAAACTTATAACTTATCCAAAAAAAAAACTGGGTGGTTTAGTATCACAAGTAATATTAGAGAAATCCAAGGTAGGGACTAGGGCCTAACCCCAAGGGGTAAGTGTAAGCGCCATTTCATGCTATGATGAAGGGTCTTACAGACGTCCCACTAAGTCAATTCAGTAAAAGGCTAATAGAGCGAATTTGTTTTTTGAAACTTGTCAATAGCAGCAGGGAAGTATAAGCGAAAATTTTCAAACAAGAGGGGGAGAACCTATCTGGAAGAACCCAGATGAGGAAACTGGTAAGTGAAATTTACCCAATTAAACCTGGAATCACTAATAACAATGAATAGTTATGCATTCCATTCTACATGAGATAACCCAGAGATTTTAGCTGGCATTGGTATGAAACTTAAAGAATGGTGACATACAACTTCAACGGAGATTAAGTTCACAAATCTTTGACGCCCTTGGAAATCGTGCTAATAGACGCCAGCTATCTGAATGCTGACAAGAAATTGTCATGTTCTTCAGAACTTCAGCGCTTTCCAGAAAATACTCTATCACTTCGAACTCATGTTTCTCTCCACCAAAGTTCAGATACTCAATTTCCTTGAGATTCAATAACAAACAACTAGGAACTCGCGGAGGTGGGCTCCAAAGTCTGTATGAACGCATGATTCTATTTCCCTGTTCACAAAATGATTATAGAAATTAACAAAAAGAGAACAATCCGGCTGCAACCCTGTGATTAATTTTGAACCCACCTCAAGAACAAGAACTTTGAGATTGGGAGAGTACTCAAGAAACACATTTAGCAAATCCACATTCCAGCCATCAATGGCATCCTGAAGCCCTAGATATGTCAAATTATGGAGAGGATTCATCGTGGGCAGCACATAATCATCATAATTAGTAGAGGAAAACTGCACAAGAGACATGCTACGAATGTCATAATTCTTGGAATACACCAAAAAAAAAAAACCCTGAACTCAGTACTTTCGAATCATTGTGAAGCATTACAAGTTAGAACCTTCTCTATTTCCTTGCTCCATCAAGAAACATCTACTCAGTGCATCATCAATGATACATAGTTATTAAGGAAAACATCTACCCAGTGCATAATCTATGATACATATTTACGAAGGAAAAGATGGGTTTCATGCTTGTTATCAATTCAAAAACTTTTCATTCCTTGGTCAGGCTTAAAACACTTAAACACCATAGATAATGCCTAAAATTAGAAACATAAACAAGAAATTCCTTAATTATTTATCAATATTTGTTCTATATTTTTACCCAATATTGTAGGGTGCATCACGAAAGATATGAAAGAGTTTTGCCAATATTTGAGGGTTTTTTAATTGTCTTTCTTCCTCATAGACGAAATCGGGCAATTCGTGTATACTTTATCTACATGTCTACTAGAACTCCTTCTAACAACCTATGCATTCCGTTATCATTGGATCGGACAATCCATTAATCCAACTAGTCGAAGATTATAAATGTAATACAAAAGGATGAGTAGTAGAGTACAAGTTTTACCCTCAGAATCATCAGTTATTGCAAGCAGTTGCCAGAACATTTTCTTCCCATGAGAACGGATGAGTAAAAATCTTACCCGAAGAAACTTAACATTTGCAATCCCATGAAGAAGCTTAAGTAGGTTGGAGGAACTGACGGGTCCTGAAAAGCAAAGCCCAACATTAATGCGTGCATCCAACAAGGATGATAAGTTCTCCAACGAAAATTCATCCGAATCACAATCTGTGATATCGAGGTATTCGAGCTTGGGCGTATTGACTATAAGCTTGTGTTGCGATTCACCATCGTCATCACTAGAGAGGAGATGACCATCATCTCCTTGACGGAATAACACTAGGCGCTTCAATGTAGGCACAGAAATGTTCAACACCTTTTGCTTATCGAAGTAGAACCTATGTATGTGCAAATCTTCAAGGGCTGGGCATCCGTGGATGAGGTTATGAGCTGAATCTCCATTTTCGTATATAACTTCCTTTATTTCAAGAATCTTAAGACTCGGAAGCCAAACCGAAGCAGGAACTTTCAAGGAAATGTTTCCTTTCAGCCTTAAATCCACCAGTGTTTTGCAAATGAAAAGCATATGAGGCAACTGAATAGGAATCTGTCCATCGAAATTGTGCCATTCAGAGTATCGAAGCTCTAGCTTTTGAACATTGCGCTTTATAGCAGTGCTGATCCATGCCTTAACAATGCCAAAATAGCAAAATGAATCAAGCTTAAGGTTAAATTTCTCCAAACACGACACATCACTAAGAAGCAACACTGTGTTCACAAAGTTCGTAAATCTCAAATCGACTTCAGCTTCTCCAATACCATTCGTACGATCCCGTTTATTAAAGAGTTCAGAATCGTTGAAGTCGAGCATAGCCACAGAAGTCCAAAGGTACTGCCATCTCGTTGATAGAATGCTGGTCCCCACTGCATATTTCGTCGGAAGAAACGAAAGTATGTGACACAGTACCGAGTCTGGTAACTTGCTGATCCTATCTAAGCTCCTCCCAAAATCCAAATCCATTGTAACTCGCCGATGTTCTTCCTCAAGATAAACATGTGCTACTGAAAAATCAAGAACTTGAGCTAAAATGTTAAATTTCTAACTGATTCCACAAAATTTTTGTTGTTTTCCCTAATTTCCATATGTTTTCTGGGCACTGCAAACAAATCGAACTCTTCGCGAGTAGCTCAGGGCTTGGCTTGTTAGTAAATGAGTGAAGCTTGAGTTTTAAGCTCATTTGGTAAAAGAGTCGAGCTCAAGTTTATGCTTGTTTAGTAAACGAGCTGAGCAGTTAGTTGTAACTGGGCTCGTTTACAAAAGCTCAGCTTGTTTGCAGTGGCTCGTCTCATGTGTAGGGGCTCATTTATTATATTGACCGGGCTGGAACATCTTAATTCTAAACAGTCCGAGCTCGAGCTCGATCATTGGTCTCGAGCCATCCTTGAGGCAGACTAATTTTGAACGAGCCGAGCTCAAACACTTAAAAACTCTGCTCGGCTCGTTTGTAGCCCTATGGGCAACAAACGACGGAGAAAACTGGATAGGAAAAGAAAAAATCATCGGAATTGGAGTAGTAACAGTACCTGAGAAATTGTCTGAGCTGGTGTTGGTTGATGAAAATATGCAGAAATGAACGTCTCATCTACCCAGTGTTAGGGTTAGGGTTTGGGTTTGAGCCGATGGCTGCAGAGCTCCTTTTCTGTTCTGAGGGAACACTTTGAAGTAAGTTTAAAAATGGGTGCCGCTATTCGCAGCCCTTTATTTTCTCCCGTAACCCATCACATTTCGGTAAATGGTTGTTGAAAATCATAAATAACATTTCGGTAAATTACTGTTGAAAACAAGATTATATTTCGGTAACTGCATGTCGAAAATATGTACAACTTTCGGTAAACAACTGCTGAACATGCATTTTCGGTAAACATCTGTTGAAAAAAATATTATATTTCGATAATTGAATGCTGAAAATATATCTCAATTTCGATAACTAATTATCGAGTATAATTAAAAAATTTTAACGGGCTATAGGAGTAAATAGAGTGCTTGCGAATAGCAGCGCCCTTAAAAATTGATCATGTAATAATAGCGCGTATTCCCAGGATCTCAAATTCACAGCACAGGATAATATCAATTTTCCACCTCATTTTTCTATATCTTCCGAAATTAACCCCGCAAGGTTCATCATTTTCATTCTTGCCTCTGTGTCTCACAGTCAGCGACTACCCTGGGAAGGAAATGAAAGTTTGGAAATTTCCTCTCTCCTTGTTTGGTTGAGAGAGAAAAGAAGAGAAGATGAAAAAAGAAAAAGAAAAAGTTCAATGCGCAGGGAAATAACCCTCTCCACTTTCTTCCCTTTTTCCTCTTACACCCCGTTCCGCTTTCTCCGAAATTTTTTTTTCAAAAAGAAAATAATTTCAAACTCAAATATAATGAAAATGAAAAATAACTTTTCAATTTTTTTTGCAACATTTAAAAGATTTCAATAACACGAAAGGCTTGTACCATGTGTAAT
The DNA here is from genome assembly GCF_030253575.1 of Rhododendron vialii. Taxonomy (NCBI): domain Eukaryota; kingdom Viridiplantae; phylum Streptophyta; class Magnoliopsida; order Ericales; family Ericaceae; genus Rhododendron; species Rhododendron vialii. The sequence goes on along the minus strand of NC_080562.1, from coordinate 40,782,686 downwards.
ATACAATACTTTTATGCATTGGTGTTTTGGCATTAACAAAAACAATTTTGGCATTATCACTGTCCAAAAACAAATGTATTTGTATTGTTTCTTTTCTTCTATTTTACCTTTTTAGTAAATGAAAGAAACTTAATCTAAATCTAAATAAAAGGATAGGCTTACCTCTTAATCATGTCTTTGTTTTCATTGACAAGCTTCCTGCATTTTACCTTGTATGGGGAATTTTTATGGTGTCCTTGAAGATCCTTTCCTCGTCTTCAAAGTTTTAGAGAGTATCAAAAACTGCCGCGAACCGATTGAGGGAGAAAATTGTTCGGTTTCAGTTCAGTCAAATCTATTTAATCGGTTTGTCAACTTGAGTTTTTGAATTGAATATTAACTAGATAAAAACACGAGGGGAATGACCGGTGTGGCAACAACAGCTACAGGCACAAATAGATCGATGGTCTTCTTGAAATGAAGGTGACAGCGATTGTTAAGATTTGTTAATCCCTCTGACTGTGATGTGAGGGTTGGTAATCGATATGTGCAATGCTAATCGCCGCAGGAGAATTAAGATCTAAGCACTTTGCCCGAGACAGTTATTGGTGGCTCCTGGAGGGAGTATGCCATGTACAACAACTACAAAAGAAATTCCATGAGAGTCTTCGGATAACAGAAAACAGAATGATCTGTAAAGTTATTCAAGTAGGCATAAGATACTTTCACCCATAATATTCATCACCAAATGAAATTAACCTTTCATCCATTGTGATCACGACACGCGTATTTTGCCCGTTTGACCACTGAGTAAGGTTCGGAAACATCGTTGGCCCAGCCCATTCGTATATTATGGCATAGTATCTAACATGAATTGATGCTACTCCAGTAACGATCAAAAAATAACGAAAGAATAGCAAGACAATGGCTTGAGACACAAGGATAGCACAAATTGGTTTATAACAAGACTTTCAGACACATGGATCCACTACCGTACGCAGCTATTACCTAAATCAAGACGTCCAAGCATTTTTGACAAAATTAACAAGTACGAGAAGTTGTTCTGGAACCTTGATGTGTGTTTTCCTCATCCATGTCCTTTTTCCTTATGCACCAACAACAAAGATAGACTTCAATTGACTTACCCAAAAACAAAAACAAAGAGAGACTAAGAGCATCTCAAAGATTACAACTACAAACAGAGCAACAAGTCCCAGACACATCAACTCACTCCAGCAGCTCAGACGACTCCTAGAAAAAGCAAAGATAAAGAGGAACCCTTAGCATGAACACAGGAGGCTACAAAAGAAGTGGGTACGAAAAGCAACAAAAGGTTGAAACGATTGGCACGTGAATTCTGCATCGACCTGCAACCCAACAAGAATATCATATCCATTAAGTACCCTCCAACCTGTTATCCATGTCTTACAGCAATGCAAATTCATGCCTCAAAAAAGGAAAATGGTCTTACAACTTCAATGATGGAGATTAAGTTCACAAGTCTCTGAGCCCCTTGGAAATGCTGACAATGCCATGCAAACACAGCTACCTGACTTTCTCATTTTTTTGATAGGTTGCAGAAGCAGATACCTGAATTGAGATAACCAATCGTCATCTTCTTCAGAACTGTAGTATTTTTCAGCAAATATTTTACCAATTCAAGCTGGTATTCTTTTCCATCAAATTGCGGGATCTCAACTTCCTTGAGATGCCATGACAAACAACAAGGCACTTGTGGAGCTGGACTCCATAATTCGGCTGAACCAGGGCTCTCTCCCCAAAGACAACAACAACACAAAAACCAATCCAGAAGCTAAGCAATGGAGAGTATTGACAGTGGAAATCCTGAACTTGATCTCAACACACCTCAAGAATAAGAACTTCAAGATTAGGTGAGCACTGAAGAAAATCCTTGAGCAAATCCCAATTCCAGCAAGAGACGCAATCCAAACCAATCCTCAAATGGGTCAAATTATGAAAAGTAGGCAGAACATGACCCTCAACCTCGATGATTATCTACAGCATCGACAAAGTACATGTACAAGATCAGTACACTGTGTAGCAAAAAACCAAATTGGAAAGCCTCAACATAATATTCTTATTCACCCTCAAGGCTTTGGCATGGTGTTTAAGCCTTTAAGGCTTGGAACTTAGGAGTCCGATCCTAAGTCTTAGGTTTGAAATCTCTTTAGTGCTATCAATACTTGTGGTGCCAGTCTACAAGGGACTTTATCGCGGGTTTTAACAGGCCCCTGCTAGTAGAGAGTGGTATTGGTCCCCCAGGGACTAGTTGAGGTAAGCATCGGCCTAGTCCTAACATTCTAATTTTGTACAGGTGGAGTAGAACCCCTACTCCAGGGACGTACACCTTAGCACATAAGTCAAAAGTGGGTTTAACGAGTCATCAATGCAACCCTTAACTTTCAGCTTAAAGCCAGTCATACAATAGATAAGGCTTTGCTGATCTAAAAAGTAGAAATAACTTTCAGCTTAAAGCCAGTCATACAATAGATAAGGCTTTACTGATCTAAAAAGTAGAAACCTAAAAGTGGAATTTGTCAATAGCATTTTGGAATAGTAAGAAATGAAGATAAAAAAACATCAACACATCCTCTTTCTAGTAAATAGCTAATGAATAGAGAAAACTTACATCAAGAAACTTGACATTTGCAATCCCTGTAAGAAGCTAAAATGCGTTGGGACAAGATTTGTGGGGAGACCTTGAGCGAGACAAGCAAGTACGAACTTTTGCCTTCAACAACGACGTTAAATTCACCAAGGAGAATTCCACTGTCACAGAATCTGAGAGATCAAACTGTACCAGTTTGGGGGCATTAACTACAAGCTTGTAAACTTGGTTATCAAATCTACAACAGTTAGACGATCCTCTGACACGAAATACAGTCAGACGTTTCAAAGTAGGCACAGAAATATTCCATGTCTTCGAATTAGCAGAAGGACGCGCATACCCTGACATATGCAACTCTTCGAGAACTGGGCATCTGGAGAAGAGATTCTGTGCTGAGTCTTCTTACTCACATTGCAGTTCCACTAGGTTAAGAATCTTAAGACTAGGAAGACAAACAGAAGTGGGAATTCTCAAGAGAAAACATCCCTGCAGTGTTAGATTCACCAGCATTTTAATTGTGAAAAACACATGAGGAAACTCAAAACTACAGCACTCCTCTACCCTAAGTCGGAATTTTTCTAAACAGGCCACCTCAAGCAATACTCTGTTCACGAAATTCATAAAGCTTAAATTGACCATCTCATATCGACCCTCAAATTTATCGCGGTCATGGAAGAGCATAGAATCATCAATGTCAAGGTTAGTTGCACCAGTCCAAAGGTACCGCCATCTTGTTGATAGGATGCTGGTTCCCACTGCATTATTTGTGGGAAGTAATGAAAGTATGTGACACAGTAGGGAATCTGGCACATTACTGATCCTATCTGAATCCATTTTACATAGCCAATGATGTTCCTACAGACGAACAAATGATACCAAGTAAATCAAACAGTTAAAGACGAAAACAAGTTGAAATACCTAATCATCTTGAATACAACTAATTTGCTTACAGCATAATTGAGTTATTTCTTTACTTTGGTGTCGAGAAACTTAAGAAAATGATGCGTGGTGGACTATCATTTGGGAACCGAGGGAGTATATATACTCTATTAGCTCCCAGAAAGAGGGTAAAGTGCTGGACAATAACTAGAAAATCATGATTAGTTACGCAACATTTTCAGCTTCCAAAAAGGATTCAAGATTCCAAAACCCAGAAACCCACTCCTTGTAAAGAACAATTTCATCAAAGAAGATGACTCTCTACTCAGTTTCATCATTCTACAGTAGATATGAACTAAAGAAGAATGATCAGAGAAGCAAGAACAGTCTCACACAACGAAGTAGCAGGAAAAATACAAATTCGTAGAGAAACAAAGATAAGAGATTACAAAGAAGAACCCAAAAAGGACTAACTTTTTGTAAGTGCGGTCAGAGTTATCAACCTTTGACCTTAGAAGACTGTTTGACTCGCCAATTAGCGATGGGCACGTGGCAGCGGGGCACGCATGGCAGGAAAACTTTGGTCAAAATCTTGACCTAGAAAAGACGGTTGACTACCCAATTGTAGAAGAACACGTGTACAAAAAACTTGGGAAAGTGTCCGCGGAAGGTTTCCGCAGGGAAGCAGCCTCCGCGGAAGTCCGCTTGAAGTCGCGGAAACTCGACGAGCCCCGTTGCTAGGATGGCCCACATGAAGGCTTCACCCTACCTCTGTTCTTCTCTATTGTTCACATTAAATATGTAGAAGGAAAACCGGAAGTTCAAACAAAAAGGCAGTATCTTCAAAGGAATGAAGCCTAAACTGAAAGCAATCATTTCCATTCTAAGAACCTTAATCTTGATCGCAAAAACCAGTGCTTGCAACAGCTCGTACAGTAATACACTAACACCATGTTCGTCCTGGGATTTTGGACTTTGGACTTTCTCTCAGCGCACGGTTCCCAAAAAAAAAATTTCTCAGTTATTACTCTCATTTCTCTCTCCACTCATTGCCCAAAATCTTAAATCCTAAAACGAGCATGCTCAAATGTACTTGACAATTGCCTCAATTAATAGAAGTAGAAAGATTAAGGAAAATCCAAGCGACCATAGGAATCTCCCATAAACACAATTGTTGTCACACTAGGAATGGAGTTGGGAGCAGTTTCCTTCGTGTTTTTTGTTTCCATTTTTTGCGAGATATTATTCCCAAGAACAATTAGCAAGCTATGCAAAATCGAAATCAGCTTTACTGGTTATCAGAACAGACAGCGTTGAAGGATGAAAGATTAGAAGTTTACCTGCTACTGCAATGCAATTGCAATGCAATGGAGCGAGAATCTTCGTCCGTCGGAGTGAATTTTATTCTTTTTCTTTTGATAACATGGATTTCATACAGTGTGGCCAATTCTATTTTCGCAAAAACGAATTCACTGCGATTCAGTTCGATTATGTACCAATCAGAATCCAATTCATATGAACTTCAAGATGAACTATCTTCTTGGCGATCTCTACGAAATGAACTATCTCGATCACGAAGATAAACCAGAAGGAGCTCGCAATTTTGAACAAACCGTTGCAGTTCCTACTATACTGTTTCAATAGAAACGGGCGACGTCGTTTTACGTTAAATGGGTTCGATCCAGTATGCCCAAACCTATTTTCATAACGAAAAATTCACACCAATCCTCTCAGATTATGTATCAATAATAACGAGATTGATATGATCTTCATCAAAGTTTATCTCCTCAACAATATCTACAGAATGAACAGTTTCGATCACAGAAAGAAGCCCCAATGAGATCACAATTTACCTAACATGGTTTTCTAAGGACTTCGCAGGTGCAACATGCGAAGTGTTAATGATTACGGGCGACGTCGTTTTTGATGCGCCAGCCGTAGATCGACGTCGTTTTTGAGAAAAAGCTCGACTCGAAGAGTAAGCCCAGCCCATCAGCTCAAGTAAACAACTGTTCTCGTCACCTCTTCCCCACTTCCCTTCCCGCTGGTGCGATCTGCAACCTCTCTCTCTCTCAATTACAGGAGCTGTACTCTCCCGACTCCATCGCTAGGAAAGAAGACAAAGAATGGGATTTACACTTCAGGACCCTATCTTCTATGGCCAGAGATTCCAATTTCGCCAGCGATCCTGCTTCCGACAGGGGAAGTGTACGGGTGAAATCCCAAAATAACACTTTTTACCTCGTTCTCTCTCGTCTTTTTTTTTAAAGTAAAATCACCCGCCAATGATTCCTCTTTCTCATTTTTGCCCTGTGTCTATCATCTACTACTAGCACGAAGTTGAGGGTGCATTTCCGCTTCTTCTTTTTTTTTTTCCGTCTTTAGATTAATGACAATAATCAATTTATTCCGCTAAATACTATTTTCAGGTAATGGATGTGAGAAGAATGATTTGTCTAGAAATCCGTAAAAACATGGACTTCTTGTCAAGAGCAATTTTGTTCACGCAATTTTGTTCACCCTCGCGAGGGTATGTTCATTCTGTGTTTCACTACCATAATCAGAATCGTTCATGTTGTCTAAATTCATTCGTTCAAAGACTACGTAAAAATTTATCTTAATAGGAGATTGGTAAGCATTTGATCAAAAAGTTCAATTTTTAAGTCAAGAATTTTAAAGAAAATAAATTAACTCCTAGATGAAGCACTTATCAATATTTGATTGATTGAGCTGAATTTTGTCGGGTATCATAAAAAATGAATCTGGAAAAATTGAATGGTTTCGTTTAAAAAAGTGAGATACAGAATGATTATACCCTTGTCGAGGGTGAATAAAATTGCTATCCTTTTTGTCCATTTAGTTGAGGGGAAACACACCATGAAGATTGAAGCAAGGTTTAGTCCATTTACAGTTGAGGGGAAAACACACCATGAAGCAAGGTTTAGATCAAAACCTAGATCCAACCGTACATAATACATTTGTAAATCAATGTGTGAACAGATGGCCCCGTTTTGCTAAGATTCTTAAAAATACTTAGAAACACACCCTAATTCTGTTATGGGTTCTAACCAATATGCTTATATAACGTCCATACTATTCTAGATTCAAGGATTGACCTCGTAAATAAACATGCTTGATTTATCGATTCGGATACCAGAATTTGAGTCCCACTGCTTTGAAGACGATAAACTTTTGCTTCCCCTTTTAGTTTTTAGCTACAAAAAAAACATCAAGCATGGAATTGACCAAGGTCAGTTATGCAACTTATGAAACCACTGTGACTGAAAATGATCTGCAATAAATGGGGAAGAAGTCACAGAAGGTCTCCATGCAAGGTACTGTTTGGTAGGACCGAATTTTGGCAAATTTAGTGAAAAACAGGTAGTGCCAGATGGACACTGCGCCCATGAGAACTACTCACAAACGACTCAAATCCAAAGTGGCAGCGTGCAGAGCCCAAGTAACATAGAATGCCAGCAACCTACAAAAAATAACCAAGTGATTGACATTCCATCAAAGCTTCCTAAGCCGTGATCTGAAATATGGTACTGATGCAATAGTCATCGGTATTCTGCTGATATATGCTTCTTCTTTTTTTTAATCTCGTATTGCTGCAGCGAAAAGGAAAGTGCGAAAACATATAAACAAGTCAGTCTGAAATCACTGCACGGCACACTAAGTAATTCCACAGGCTTCAAACCAAGTCTGGGAGATCAACATTTCAAAATCAAGGTGTTGGTTGCTTGAAAGCATATTGCAGTCGAGCAAAAACAAACTATACATACTGAAGTCAGACTTCGAAAGAATCAACAATCTGTGACACGAACAGAGTCCAAGAGACAAACAAAATGTTAGCTGCTGCTGCTGATTGGTACCAGATAAGGAATATAAAGTCTGAAATTACAGTTAGTTGAGCCCCTGGGATAATTTTCCAATTCATCTTTAAAGCTGAAGGAATTATCACCACCAAACAAGTAGTGACACCAAATCGTCACCTTCTCCAATACCATTCCATTCTTCAACAAGTACTTCACCAGGTTCAGCTCTTCTTCTTCATCGCCACAAAACTTGTGGATTTCGATTTTCTCGAGGCTAAGAAGTAAACATTCAGGCACTCGTTCTGGTGGGTTCCAGCGGTAATCAAAGAATATGTCCCTATTAACGTCACACTCCTGTTCCCTGATGACCGTCAATCCCTTATGAAAAAAAAGAAGTTGCACTATCTCAGATAACAGCAAATTATCCCATCCCGGTCTCCTTATCTCCAAATCCTCAAGGGCAGGACAGCCCGAGAGGAATTTTCGTATCAGCCCATCATTCAAATATATTAGTGAATTGAGACTAAGGGTCTTGAGATTTGGCAAACAAACATAATATGGAACACTAAAGATGAATTCACCATGAATCTTCAAAACAACCAAGGTTTTGCAAGTGAAAAGGCTCCCAGCCAACTCACCAATATCATGCTTAGTCAATGCAAGATCGAGCTCACGAACATTACATGTCATGACAGCACAAACCCATGAATAAAAGCGCGAAAAGTCAATTTCTCCGTGGCAAGATAGCCGGAATTTCTGAATGCTCAAATTCTCGCGAAGAACAAAATATCTGTCAAGGTCGTGAAATTTTTCATGTAACCCTCCTCAAAACTGTCAAAGTTCTCTCGATTGCCTCTGTAGTTCTTCCACAGATGCAACTCAAAGTCGATATTGGGAACCGAAACCCAAAGGTACTTCCATCTTTTTGCTAAAGGGCTTGTTTGCACTGCATTTTTTGTTGGAAGAAAAAATAGAATGTGACAAAGAACTGCATCAGGTAAGTCTTCAATCCTACTAATATCCGTACCCTCAGAAATTTTCTGAACTTTCATGCCTAGTACTGGCTATCTTGAATCCTTTACTCAAAATATTCCTAACACTGCATAAGGAAAATGCAAAGAACAAAGTTTCAACTCCAATATTCCAGTACCATTTCTGGACGAAATTATTGTTACCAAAAGAAACTTGTCACCAGGAACTATGGTTCAAATTCAAAACATAGAAAATATCAACAACAAAAGAAAACATTGTTCTATTTTCCATGTATTAGCACAGTCAACATTATAGCTTCCAAAATATTGGTCCACGTATTCAAGCATGGTGCATTACCAAGAAGCAATACTTCTTTGTGTTAAGTTACAAATAGTCCCCAAAGCTTAAGTTGTTAGGGAATGAACCCAACAACGTATATAAAACTATCTAACACCCTCCCTCACGTGCAACCCGTTTTGCATGTGGAGATGCAAAATTTCATAGATAGAACGAAGCAAATGCAAAAGGGAGGAGTAAAATGCAAACGGAGAACAAATGCAACCAGAGGAACTTGAACCCAATACCTCTTGCAACTAGAGCTCTGATACCATGTTAAATTCCAATAATCCAAAAAGCGTAAGCTGTTAGGAAATGGGCCCAACAATGTATATCAAGTTATCTAACACTTTCACTATGTATATAAGTTACAAATCAACAAGTGTTAATAATTCTGTTGGTTCCCACAGGCCACGGCATATTTTTGGATGTATTAAAGAAATCAGTATGATATGTGCTCTTCACAGTGCCTAAAGGCTAAATCCATTGCTCTTCCTCAGTCGAACTCCCAATGCGCTAACAAGTAAAATAATCTTAGTCACTCAAAACTCAAAGCGGGATAATTTCTTTGCTTTTCCATTTTTCTGGGTTTTCTAGGCAACCAAACAAAGGCATAGGGAAAAAGAAAATAAAAGAGTTCAATACCACGCTAGAATAATATTGGCTTAGATGTTGTTTGTCAATGAGAAACGAAAATGATCACACCCCAAAAACAATCTTTGTACCATGTGTTAGGGTTAGGATTTTAACCCATTCCTAGGTCATCTTACAGCAAGGTTGACATTCTCTGAATGCATCTACTGGTATTAACCTGCCAATGATTCATATCTCACTGTTGCCACATCTCTCGCGACTATCCAGGCACCACCACGAAGTATTCCCTTTTTAGATCAATCAACACTTTGCAAATTTTGTACCTCTGAAAATGAATAATAAAGTTGAAGGTATAAATAATAAAGTTGCACATCTCTAACAGCTTAAGCTTAAGCTTTTAGATGAGTTGGTGGTTAACAATCTAATAACAACAATCATGAATAATGTTCAAAACAATGCTCAGTTGCTTGATATTATAATAATGGGAGATTTAGTGATAGATCCATTGTAGACATTATTGTAGACATTTCATAAACCCACAAGTCCACCTGCCTAATAGTTTTGTAAAGCCACAAGTCCACACGACCTAAACCCTAGAGTACCCTATGAAAGTGCCTAAAACCCTAAACCCTATGAAAGAAAAGTGCACCCTAAAACCCTATAAAAGTGTCTAATTCCTATGGTACCCTACACTAGGGTAATCTACCCTACCCTAGAGTACCCTATCCTATAATAAAAAAGTGCACCTTAAAATCTTATGAAAATACCTAAACCCTAGGGCATCTTATCCTACTCTACGGTACCTTAAAATGGACTCGAGATCTTACAAAATTAATAGATGGACTTGTGGACCTATGACGTTCACATAATGACCTAAGACTAATTAATATAACTAGGGTTTACGGAGAAAACCCGTCCTGGAAACTAGAGTTACGAGAGCAAAAGAAGAGAGATTTGTGTGCGAAGATGGTTCAAAGAAATGTCCGTACCTACCTAGGACAAGTGATGATGCATTGCGGCGCGCGGGAGTGGACACACACTTGCACAATCACATTTACATACATGCTCATCAGCGGTGCTTCTCCCCCGCAATACTCAATTTCACCGTCCGTCTCGACAAAAGAGTTTTTTAAAATTCGAACCGTTCAAAACACTTTTAAACGTTGAAAATTGAAAGCGGCGGGAAAAACGGTGAATGAAAGCGGTGGGGCTAGACTTTGTGCATGCTCACAATGCACATGGGACATACGCATCTCATTTGTGTATGTGTGTATCTAACACCTCAGTTTTTGTTTCTTAGATTTTAGAGGCAAAATAATATTGAAAATTGATATTCGCGCTCTACTTTTTACTGATGGCACTCCACTTTGTTCATAAAGTTATTAGTAACTTCACGTTAAAATTAGAGCGCCATTAATAAAAAATAGAGCAAAAAAATCAGTACAATATTTTACAATAGCTAAAAATCTAAAATGAATAATTAAAACGAAGAAAGAGAACGAACAAGTAACTGAGGAAGAGTTATTCACCGCTCCGAGCAACCTCAGCCGTCTAAAAGTGTTTTGAACGATCCAGGTTAAAAACAATCTATCAACGGTGATTGATTGTTTTTAATCCGGATCATTCAAAACACTTTTGAACAGCTGAGATTGAGCACTGTAAACCTTATTCACCACACCTCTGTCAATAAGACTTTCTCTATCTTCTGACATGCCGGAAGTGAAATTATAGATGTGAGCACCAAGAGCATCTCCACTCCATCAAATTTAGACTCAAACTGGAGTAAGATTTTATTAACTCAAAAACAAAAACCTTTTTGTAGATGAAACTTCCACTTACACCCAAAACTTTTTGTTCCCTTTGTGTTTGTTACATCCATTTGGATATCGCAACCCATTTCACCCTATTTTTTCCTCTTTTGGTTGCCCTCCAATTTCCTTAAGCTTGAACTAAAAACACAGCCTAAAGATGAGAGCAAAGGCAAAAGAGGCAAGTCCCATAACACACAGTACTCACAAACCAATGAACAGATAGTCAAGTTTTTAACACAAGAAGTTATACATTACTACAATGGAAGATAAAAACAAGTCACCGACGATTCACTTCAGAGCACGGCGATTGAAGGGGCAAAATCCAGAAGCTGCTGCTGCTGCTGATTGGTGCCCGAATACAAAGTTCGAAATTACAATTAGTTGAGCCCCTGGGATAGTTTTCCAACTCATCCTTGAAGCTGAAGGAATTATTACCAACAAGCGAGAAGTGACACAAAATCTTCATCTTTTCCAATACCATTCCATTCCTCAAAAAGTACTTCACCAGGTTCAGCTCTTCTTTTTCATCGCCACAGAACTTGAGGATTTCAATTTTCTTGAGGCTCAGAAGTAAACATTCGGGAGCTCGTTCTGGTGAGCTCCAGTGGTATTCGAAAAATATGTCCCTATGAACGTCATACTCACGTTCCTCCGGGACTGTCAATCCCTAATGAGAAAAGGAGAGGTTGCAATATCTCGGATAAAAGCAAATTAGATCCGTGTAAATTTGTGATATCCGAAGAATCAGAAAAACCACTTACCTCTGGAAAAACAAGAACTTCTAGTTTAGGTGAACTTTGAAGTAAATTCAACAACAGCAGTGGGCCATTGGATGGATCAAAACCTAGCTCTAGATAGACCAAATTACGATACGTGGCCAAATTCGGACCACCGTAGCTGAGACACTGAATAAGTGCCAGGTTATGGTTCATACAAAGACAAAACCATAAAAACTGAACACAAGAGAGTAAAGAGAAGCTCTTATAAATTCTTTCAAGAAGGCTTACCCGCAAAGTATAACCAGTTAATGACAGACGCCAAACATTTGAGATGCTTCTAAGAAGCTCGGATGTGCGATTTCCATATTTGGCTCGTCTTCTCCATATCCAATCCCCTCGAAAAGATTTATGGACGTTCACATGGGCTTCCACCACAGAGGGCAGACCACCGACAGAAATATAAGCCGACACAGTATCAAAAAAATCCAGATATTCAAGGTTTGGAGCATTAACCATGACCTTGTACTTAAAAACCGGTTCATGATATAATTCCTCCTCATGGATAGAAATATCCAATGTCAACCTTTTCAACGAAGGCACAGAAACATCAAGAGTCCACATGTTATCCCATCCCGGTCTCCTTATCACCAAATCCTCAAGGGCAGGACAGCCAGAGAGGAATTTGCTTATCAATCCATCGTCCAAATATATAAGTGAATTCAGACAAAGGGTCTTGAGATCTGGCAAACAAACATATTGTGGAACATAAAAAATGAATTTGCCATGAATCTTCAAAATGACCAAGGTTTTGCAAGTGAAAAGGCTCCAAGGCAATTCACCCATCTCACCCTTGGTCAATTCAAGATCGAGCTCACAAACATTACATGTTATGACAGCACAAACTCATGAATAAAAGAGCAAAAAGTCAATTTTTCCATAGCAAGACAACCGGAATTTTAGAATACGCAAATTCTCGCAAAGGACGAAATATCTGTCAATGGAAATCGTGAAATTGTTCATGTAACCCTCCTCAAAACTGTCAAAGTTCTCTCTATTGCCCCTATAGTTCTTATATAGATGCAACTCGAACTCGATATTGGGAACCGAACGCCGAAGGTACTTCCATCTTTTGGCTAAAGGGCTTGTTTGGACTGCATCTTTTGTTGGAAGAAAAGATAGAACGTGACAAAGAACCGCGTCAGGTAAGTTGCTGATCCTGTCTTCAATTGCACTAATATTCGTACCCTCAGTAATTCTTGGAATTTTCATGCCTTTTACTGGCAATCTTGAATCCATGAGTCAAAAATATTTCAAACACTGCATAAGGAAAAGCAAACAACAAAGTTCTAACTTGAATTTTTAACACCATTTCTGCACAAAATGATTGTTACCCAAAAGAAACTGGTCACCAGGAACAAGGATTCAAAATAACAACAGCACAGGAAAACAACTGAGAAAAATAATAGGCCAAATTGAAGCACTGCCCTGTATTCCATGTATTACCCGTTATGACTTCTAAAACTTTGGTCACAAATCAAACATGGTGCATTGCTAATTTGCTAGGAAGCAATGCTTCTTTCACGAACACTCATATGTTCAAACCAACTTCAGCATTCCTAAATTGCTGGTTCCCACACGCGACAGCATAATTTTGGGAATGAAATAAATAATCTAATACCATTTGTGCTCCTCACATGCCTAAACTATTCCTCGATAAAATTCTCATTGCGCTAATAAGTAAAGTAATCTTACTCTTTTGGAATCACTATAAAATTGGAAAATTGCTTTTTATTTTGTCCAATTTCTTTGAATTGAATTGAATCCATTTTCGATATGAGTCACCCAAACACAAAGGAAAAATAATCTTAGTCACATAACAAGGGATAATTTCCTCTTTTTTTTTTCTTCATTTTCCTGGTTTTCTTTGCAACCATACAGAGGCAAAGAGGAAAAACAAATTTAAAAAATTCCATACCAGGCTAGAAAAATATCGGCTCAGATGGTGTTTCTTAATGTACAATGAAAATGGTCACATGCAAAAACAATCTTTGCTACCAAATGTTCTGGTTAGGGTTTAACACGTTACTTTGTTATCTAACAGTGCAATTTCAAGGTTACATCATGCATTGCCAATACACAGTTACCATGTAAGATAGACTATCATTCTCACAACATTCTCTAAACTTTCAACGAAATTAACCGGCCAATAATTCATGTCACTGTTGCCACATCTCTCGGGACTATTTCAGGCGCCAAAACAAAGTATCCACTTTTAAGATCGATTCACACTTTGCTAAGTTTGTAAAAAGTATACCCATTTTTTCTGTTCAACAGTAGCAGTAATATCACAGTAGGCACTGGTTACTATGGTCACAAAATATATTTGGGAATTCCACGAGAACAAAATGTATACTGTATAGTAACGCAAAGTTGACGAAGGGTCCTGATGCGACACGTGGCACTTGAGTTTTACATTTTTTTGATTTTCAAAATATCTTAACGGCATACTTATTTATAAAAGGAATGAATTCTCCAGCGATGCTATTTGATTGCTAATATGGTATAGCATACTTTTGACCAGCATTTTATGGAAAGATTCTCTCCTGTTATGTCCCATTCAAATCCTGAGTTTTAAGGAAAGAGCAACCTGTTACTCTCTTCCCTTGAGATTTCAATTTTCACTTCAGCGAAACAACTACACCTAAAAGAATGATAACGGAATGAACTGAAAAGGAACGGTTTGGGCAATTACATACAAATCATAAAACAAAGGATTTGCTTAGTATTATCTCGCACTCAACAATTCTAAAATGTTAAGTACACAACTGGTATTCCCTTCTTACATTGCTTATGTTTTCTTTTTCTCCACTTTGTAGCTCAAGATTCTCTACTTCATTATCAGGTTAATTTTAATTTCTAGTTTATAGGTTGCTTAGAATTATGCATTTCTCGCAACATTGGTACTTGATTGGTTGTACCTACGACTACGAGAAGTGATGACGCTGAGTTGCCCGCTTTTGAAAGGAGGAGTTTTTCAGGATCCGACGTTAATGCCGACCATGGGGCACTAAACGAAAATGGGTTTGGATGGTGGGTCTTTTGGAGGGAAGAGAGGGAGAGGGAGCTTCTCATCCATTAGACCAACTCCTTAGTCTATAGCTCACCTTAAACTTATTAAACTTGACAGCATTCTTCCTCAACAGAATGCTATACCACATACTTATGACTACATACTTTTACGCAAACTCATAACTGAGAAAAAAAAAGCGAATTTTTTATCAAGTCCGAGCAGGCGATCACAGACAAATACTTTCAAGAAATCTTTTGGACAAACTAAGGAATCAGGGTACCCCTGGGTTTCTGGGTAACTCAAAATGAAGATACAATTCTCTACTGAATGGTTCATACACTGCACAACATGAAGGCTTCACCCTACCTCTGTTGTTCTGTATTGTTCACATTAAATACGTAGAGGGAAAACCGAAAGTTCACACAAAAAGGTATCTTCAAGGGATGAAGTCCAAACTGAAAGCAATCATTTCCATTCTAAGAATCTTAATCTTGATTGCAAAAACCAACAGTAATACGCTAACACCATGTTCGTCCTGGGATTTTGGGCTTTGGACTTTCTCTCTTGCATGGTTCCCAATAAATTTTCTCTCAATTATTACTCTCATTTCTCTCCCTACCTCTCTTTCACTCATTACTCAAAATCCTAAAACGAGCATGCTCAAATGTACTTTGACAATTGCCTCAATTAATAGACGTAGAAAGATCATCAACAGATTATGGAAAATTCAAGCGACCATAGGAATCTCGTACAAACACAATTGTTGTCAAACTAGGAATGGAGTTGGGAGCAGTTTCCATCGTGCTTTTTGTTTCCATTTTTTGCGATATTATTCCCAAGAACAATTAGCAAGCTATGCAAAATCGAAATTAGCTTTACTGGTTATCAGAACAGATAGCGTTGAAGGATGGAAGATTAGAAGTTTACCTGTTACTACAATGGAGCGAGAATCTCCGTCGTCGGGGACGTCCCTTTTTCCGTCGGAGTGAATTTATTCTTTTTCTTTGATAACATGGATTTCATACAGTGTGGCCAATTCTATTTTCGCAAAAACGAATTCACTCCAATCCACTTCGATTATGTACCAATCAGAATTCAATTAATATGAACTCTAACATGGTCTATCTTCTTGTCGATCTCTACGAAATGAACTGTTTCGATCACAAAGATAAACCAGAACGAGCTCGCAATTTTAAACAAACCGTTGCAGTTCCTACTACACTGTTTCAATAGAAACGGCCGACGTCGTTTTATGCTAAATGGCTTCGATCCAGTATGCCCAAACCTATTTTCATAACAAAAAATTCACTCCAATCCTCTCAGATTATGTACCAATAAGAACGAGATTGATATGATCTTCATCAAAGTTTATCTCCTCGCCAATATCTATAGAATAAACAGTTTCGATCATAGAAATAAGCCCCAATGAGATCACAATTTACCTAATATGGTTTTCAAAGGACTTCTCATGTGCAACATGCGAAGTGCTAATGATTACAGGCGACGTCGTTTTTGATATGCGAGCCGTAGGTCGACGTCGTTTTTGAGAAAAGCTCGACTCAAAGTGTAAGCCCAGCCCAGCCCATCAGCCCAAGTAAACAACTGTTCTCGTCACCTCTTCCCGCCGGCGCGATCTGCAACCCCCCTCTCTCTCTCTCTCAATTACAGGAGGTGTACTCTCCCGACTCCATCGCTGGGAAAGAAAACAAGCCATTCTGATTTTTCGAACCTCTCTCTCTCTCTCTCTCAATTACAGGAGCTGTACTCTCCCGACTCCATCGCTAGGAAAGAAAACAAGCCATTCTGATTCGGTTCGAAAAATGGCCGAACGAGACAAAGAATGGGATTTACACTTCAGGACCCTATCTTCTATGGCCAGAGATTCCAATTTCGCCAGCGATCCTGCTTCCGATCCTTCACTGCTCAATTCGGTTTGTTTCCCTCTCCATCCTTCTCTCTCTGCAACCATGTCTTCATATCTCTACACATTGCTTAGGTTCTGTTCTTCTAAAAGACTTGAACTAATGTTTTGGTATTTTTCTTCGTCTTTTCTGAATTCATGTTAATTATAATTCTTGCCTTCTTGGATTTGTTGGAATATATAAAAGGTAAAAATTTAGTTTTATCAAAAGCACAGAAAAAAATAAAAAAGTTCTCAGGGAAAAATTCGAAATAGCTGTCTTTGTGGCGTCAACTTTTTCCAAATTTGCCGAGCAAAAGAAAAAGGAGCAAAAGAAAAAGGGTCTTGCTAACATCCGCCTAGTTGGTGCAGCCAAACCAAACCAAACCGAGCCCTGTGTCCTAATCAAATGGGGTCGGCTACCTAGTAGGCGCAACCGCATAGGATAATATATACAGATAATGTCAAACAAGTTTGAACTTCAATACATATCTCATGGATACTAATACACTTTTACAAATATGAATACACTTTTTCTTGGATATCAAAGCACGTTTTACATATTATAGGAAGGCTAGCATTTTCCAAAAAGAAAAAAAGAACTTTTTTGTTTGCAAAAGATAAGGTAAACCTACGAGAAGTAAATAATTCCGAAAAAATACCAAAATAATAACTTAGGAAGAACACATCCTAAAAGTTTTGTTTTCTTACATTTTTTGTTAACAAATTTTCTTGATTTATCTTGTGTGGTCAGGTGAAGAAGCTTCACGAACTGTGTAAAGCTGAGAATTCTGAAGATTTGATAGCTAGGGTTTATCCGCAGCTGAACAAGATTTTCCAGCGCTCAGTGGCTTCAATTTCTCTGTCTCGAACTTCTAACGGTCTTCTATTACTGGTATTCATCTTTTTGATACATGCTCCTTGTCAATAGTTTAATTTACTTTCAGAATTTCATATTGGTGGGTTTTTTTATACGTCCTAGGTTGTATGTTGCGTTCAGCGTGTTTATCTGAGGTGATTTAGCGTGTTTAACTGAGGTGATTTAGGCGCTTTTGCAGATATGGATGGATTTGGAAGGTTTTTTAATTTTCCAGTGCTTCTGTTCTAGTATTTTGGTATCCTTATTATGTGCTTTTTGTTATTGTAAAAACTTGAGAGGCAAAGGGTTAGGGTGAGATTTTGTTGAGTTGCAGCATTGGAAGAGTCTTGTGTACTCTTTGAAGCTCTCTCTATGCTTTTCTTTCCCTATTGTACTGATTTCATTTTGTATGTTTATGATAATGGCTAAGTTTGTTTTTGTTAATTAAATGTTTTACTTGGGGAAATACATTTCATGTAAAGCCTTTTATGGCAGAAACTTTGTTATCCTCTTGCTTGCTGAGATCTAATGATTTACAAAAAGAAAAAAAGGATCTAATATTCAAGTTGCATTTTTTGTAAACTGATTAAGATGTATTTAAGAAATCAGCGAACAAAAGAAAATCAAGTGCATCAGTTCCATGAGGTGCAATGTTGGGTAGAAAGAAGTGTCGTGTGGTCAAATGATCTGGTATATTTTGGAAAAGGACTTCTGGAAGTTTACTGCGTTAGTCATTTTACATCTCGTTGATGCAAAAAGTATTGGTCTTGCTTTGAGTAATCCAAACACCGGAAAGTACATAAGAATGGGAAAACAACCAGAGTCTCAATGGGATTCGTCTACTTGTTGAATTGTACTTTTAAGAGGCAAGAAACTATGTGCTTTTACCTGTAGACATTGTCTAAATAGTTACTACTCCATTTGTTTCAAATATCGAAGTTTTCTTGGTGCTTGATTTTGCCGTTGTCTTTTAGTTCCCATGTACACTAATGTAGTCATTTCCTTATTGTTCTGCTTCCTTACTCAGGCTATACTTCAATTTTTCCTTGATTTTGGAGAGGTCGTTTTGCATGATGCTGATCCTAGTCTGAGTACCTTCTTTCGTTCCTGCTTGAGCCGGTATGAATTTGTTTAGTTTCTACTTCTTGAATAATTTATATATGCGGGATATTATGTTTTCATCTGTCAATGATTGTCTTTTTTTTGTTTTGACGGATCACAAGAACTATTTGGAAATCAGAGTTCTTTACTGTCGTGAGCATAATAGCAAAGAATTACATTTGGTGAGAGTGAAGAATACAAAGCAAGGAATTTTTTTGGTTTAGAAATGTAGGGAGTCCAAGGAGAAAGTTCCAGGTTACTGCCTGGTGCCGCCCATTCTCCAATGACTTAAGAACGTATATAAATGATGAAGGGAACAAATTTACAAAAGCTGTTTTCCTTTTCTTCCTTTTTTGATTTGTTTGGGATAGAAATTGTGAAACAATTTCCATAGCAAACCGTTGTACTCCCCCCCCACCCACCCACCCACACACACACACACACACACACACACACCATAAAAAAAAGAAAAAGAAAGCGAAACATACTCATAACCCTTCCTTTTTGTGCGCGCACTGTGTATGCCTAGTGTTGGCTGAGGTGCGTGAGCACTCCACTTGCTGAAAATCTCATCAACATATTTTGACTTATTTGAGAAGCAAGTGGAGTATCTACAGACCTTAGAAAATTGCCATAGATTGCGATTTTGTCTAATTTCTCAGACTTTTAAAACGTTAAAGATGACTTTGTGTTCATGTACCCTGCAAAGCACGTCTTGAGTTGAAGGTGAGGTGTTTGTGGTGCTTAGATGAGCCTGAACGGAGCTTTATCATATTCTTTTTTTTTTTTTTCCGTTTTACATTTTCCAAGGTTTGCACCGACAATATCCTTTTCCCCTACTCACAGATAATGCAATGGAATGATGAATAGAGCACCAATAGTTGTCTCACTCTGTTGTTTCTAACTTTATTGCTAAAAGAGTAATGGAATGGTAACCTTTGATGCTCTGCTCAGTAGTGTTGTTTCAGGATTAGATGCTTTTATCTGTTGCCATTAGTGACATGTATTGGGGCCTTCCCACATCAAGTGGTTGGGATATTTGATGGGGTACATCAGGGAGAAGTTGATAACCTCTTTTTTTGGATCTTGTAGGGACTAGTAAACGATTCTCAGGTATTTATGCTGATCAAAAAAAGATTAAAAAAAACTTGTAGGTATTGTTGTCGTATTGAACCTCCAATCAGGTGGGGAAGGGTATCGTCTCAAAACGGTTTCTCATTTTTCTTCTCTTAAGATATATATAGTTAGATTTAATTACAGAACTTTCATCCTAGCTGCCCATCACATTTGCTTGATACTCTTATGTGAGTAAAGGTTTAAATTTGTTTTGTTCACTAGAATTTCGATACCCACCACATGCCAATCTATTTGCAACGTTTGATTACAGAGAGTTTGCAGATGCAGTTGTTGCAGAGGCAACACTTGAGTTTCTGAATCTGAACAAGAGAAAACTTCTCACTTCTTTCCCTACACTACTCCCTCAGGTGTGATATTTCATATGCATTTGTCTTTGCTGACGTGAATTGCAAAAAAGGAGTGTGTTGTAGCTATGAAATGTTGGGGTCAAGTTTTGTTTACTTTATAAGTTATGTTGGGATGCAACAATTGGATTTATTTTTTAATTTGAAACTCTTGGACTTATTTTCTGTTCTTATTTGTGAATAGTACAATAGTTGTAATTTCTTACTCCTATAATTTTTTTTAATCTGCTAATCCCTGCTGAGGCACATGAAAGGGATTCTTCGGCATGCATTGGAACTATTATTCAAACATGAGAAAGGAGCCTGAGTAATTTTTTTGTTTTCAGAATCGGGCCCTTTTGTAGCAGCCTGATGACTGATATAGGTGTCCCCAATGGATTGCTGTTATAAAGCAGGAAAAAACTGCAATAATCTTTTGCCTCACCGCCCTCACCTGGTTAATGATTGATTGAATTTTCTGCTTGCCCTTGTTTTTTGCAGTACCTCCAACATGAATCAGTTTGTTCTTTACCGGTAGATGCATTAGTCTTATCTGGTCTTCTTGTCCTAATTTAGAAGCACCACATGCTACTAATGTACTTGCATCTGTTTGTTGCCATTTTTTTGGTTTGATAAGTTCATTTTCTATCTTTTCCATGTTCATGTTGAACTTTTGTTCATTTGAACATGGATGTTGGAATTGGTAGGAACTTGTCCTCCTCATAATCTTTGTGTTGCGTTTGCAGTTTTTCCCATTAATGCTTAAGCTCATTGCATGGAATGGAGAGAAGTAAGTTCTTCATGTTGTTCTTATCATTCTTTTCTGGCAGTTGGCACAAGTAGATTATGGGGTTACCAATAATACAGAAGGTATTATGCTTTTATCACTGCATCATCCTTCTCTAAAGTAGATGAGAGGAGCATCAACACATCTTCTATTGTTCTTCCACAAAACAAGTTGAGTTAAAGACTTTAGATCCGTTATTATGGTGGTCAGCGTCTACAGAGTTTATCTGAATTTCCCTGTATGTAATTGGGGAAGTTAGGAGTTGAGGTGTGCGTTATTATGATTTGGCAGTTTCGGGTTTGCATGTGAACTTGGTTTAAAGTAAACTTAAATAAGTGATCCCCTGATTGGGTTTCTTTAGGATGGCGATTGGCCTTGGGGACTAGCACTTGACAAGACAGCACAGCATATTAGTCTTGTGTCTGTGACTTTGATAGTTAATTCCTTTAAACATGAGCTAGGGTTCTGTATATCGGCCGTCACATAACGGGACTCTGTACCTTAGGTGCCAATTTTTACACGGGACTCTGTACCTCAGGTACCGATATTTACCTATGCATCAGGCATTACGGTCTGAAAAATATTGCGGTGTCGCCGATACTGAATTCTTCATCCTTATTTCATTTGTATTTCCTGGCCGTGCAGGGGGGAAATGTTGCCGAATAATTGATTTGAAGCAAATAGGAGTGAATTGGAATTTTTGATGACTCAAATCATTAGATTCTTCAGTCATACAAATTGCTTTTAAGTCTCTTTGTTTCGACTCTTTCAACAGTGAAGGGCATTACTAATATTCATACGTTTTCCCCCTCTTTTCTAATGCAGATTAGAAAAATTATTCCTGACGGTGTTTCCATCGTTGATGTCGCCTGGGTCATTTCTTCCGCTATTCCCATCTCTCATTGACTTACCAAGTGAGTTTTTCTACATTCTGCTGTTTTGTTTTTCTTTCTTTGATGGTATCTACTCTTTACTCATTTCACCAATTGGACCCGTGGATACTCTATCAGCTGCCAATACTAATTTTGTACTCTTATCCATTGATCTTGTCAAATGGTTCCATACACCGAAAGGCCTCAATCGAAAGAGGTTAAACTTCAAAAAAACCTGCAAAATGGACCCAAAATTTTAATTTGTTGATTTTCGAATGAGCGAAAAAATTGGACAGTTCTCCGCTTTGCGAGTAATGATTGTTTATAATAGAAGATAGCTGTTGTTTGTTGTTTTCCTATTTTTTCGGCTTCCCTAGCACCTAGGTATTGTTCGCAATGCTGTGCAATGTACCGTTTGAAATTGCTGATGTGGCTTGATCAACTTCCAGCAGTTAGCTTTTTATGATAGGAATATGTGTGCTTCACAGATTGCGTGGTGTGAAGAGAAAAATGAGTAACTGATGCCTCTGTTCTCTTTACACCAGTATTGGTAGTGGCATTGGAAAAGGTTGAACGGAACTCAGGATCACTGATTGGCAGCAGCATAGCTTCACTCCAGAAGAGTGCGGCTCCTGAGGTTGTTTTTGGTACTGAAGAAGATATATGAAAAATGGTTGGCACTTGTATTGCAATTGACAACTCCTCTGTGGATGCAGATGCTGCTTGCACTCATGGATGAAGCATACACTGGATCAACCATAGGGGATGAAGGACCAGACTTTGAATCTGAAGATAGCAATACGATGGCTGTAGCTGATCCATTGTTTCTTGAGCTCCTTAAAGATGAGAATGATGGCCTTGCTGTATGCCCCTTCCATAGTAGCTTCAGGCCTTTATAATATCCCTGTTGACGTAGAGTCGGAAAACATTAAAGCTAAAGAATTGGAGGTTTTATGAATAAAAAAATTACTACCTCAAAATTGCAATGAATATGTTTTGGAGATATTCCAGACCAGACTATTCGCTAAAACCAATCATCTTTCCAAAGAGATACACTGCATCAATCCATGACATGATTTCCTTTTCTACCCTCTCAATCACAACAGTACAAACGGTCAACAAAGTGGGCTTCAATTATATGGTCCCCTTATGCAGACTTTCAAATCATGGAAACTATTTCGAGCTATGTCCTCCCCAGTAAAACAAATTGCGCTAATGTTGAATCTTTTGGCTTGCTTTATTGTGAACTTGAAATACTGGTGAAAGAAGACGCTGAATTGGTTAACCATATGATGTTTTATATAGGTCAATACTTGAAACAATTAAGAGACTTGAAACATATTAAGAGACTTCTACTATAATATCCTTTGCCTCTTGGTTGTGTCTTTCCGTCTTAGTCTGTTTGTCAGACTTCAAAAGATGATTAACAGTCTAGTTGATATTTCAGGAACGCCATTCGACTTCCCCGGCGATGGCTGTGGCTCTGCAGGTCGCTGTTAGCACCCCCCACTCTGATAGGCTGAAGCAAACCCTCAGGATGACTCCCAGACTTCTTGATGTGTATTTCTCTATAGCAGTGTGTGATGACAATAATTGTATGTCTGTAGCAGTCTCTAATAGCGAACATTTCATGTTATGGTCATCAATCTTTAAATGTAGCTGAAGCTTCCATTTTCCAACCAACATATATCCTATAGTAGTCATGAAACTCCTTGCACCCTGGATGACAAATTTGAAATTTATGTCTATTGCAGCTTTAATATGTGCATTGATACCCCTACTTATGGCTAGAAATTCGAATCTATTTCCAGACAAAATTTTCTCGTATGAGGTAAGTACCTCTTACATCCTCCTCCTCCGAGGCTTCTATTGATAACATACTGAGATGTGCAGCGAGATACCTAAACATTAAAGGGAATTTAAAGCTTGCGAATAATTTATGTGGGTCTTATAAAGCAAATCAAACGTATACTGTGTCATGCAAGATGCACTGCTCAGTCTGTTTGGCTTGTATTGTTATGCAATTCATCCACATCTTTGCCTGTAAATGTCACATGGCATCATGAAGAAATGCAAAAATAATCATATCACAGCTACTGGTGTATATTTTATAGGTTTTATCCTTATGGCGACATTTTACCATGGAAATGCAGTTCCATTGGGAAACATTGTTTTTCATTAAGTCGTAACCAGTAGAAAGGGACATTTTCCATTTAGTAGGGACAGCCAATTGATAGAGACACAAGGCTTACTATGGTTCAGTTCGGGTCGGTCAGTGACAACCATGCTTTTTTCCTCCTCCGTTGTTTTCTTTGCTAGAATTTAGCATTAATTTTGTTTAATCATATTAGTTTTTCTTTTAGTCTCTAGCTCAGTGTCCTACAGACATCGCAACCACTGTTAATCGAGCTCCATGAATTTGACTGATGTGTCTATGCATGTGGAGAATGAAGCAACAACGAAACGGTTGAGTTATTCTCCAGTTTAAATACATATAGGAATAGGACATTATCTATATGCAGAAGGAAGCTACAGCAAATTTGAGCCTTTTTAGTTTAAGTTTGTTGTGGACTGTATTTTGAATGTGATTACTATTTTTGTCTGTTGGCCACTATATGTAGGGGTTTTGTTAAGTAGGGATAAGTCTGAATATAAGGAGTATATCTTCAGCAACACTAGAAATATCCATTAAGAGCGAGAAAAATGTGATAGGAAGAGGTACCTAAGACTAAGAGTAACTTGTTTCTTTACTGTTGGGTTGATTATCATATAAATGGAGTTTTTGAGGAGGATGTTTCCACTGTACTTTTTTCAGCCGTGTCCCCTCCCATTCTTTGCCATGTTATAGAAGGCCAATGGGTAGATCCAATAGGACCAATATCTTATAATATATTGGAGGCAGCATTAAATTCAATGCTTCCTTGGACTGGCTTGCATCGAGGATCACTTTGACTGATATAACACAGGTGCTGCTTTGATCCAGAATAGTTTGTAGTAATATTATGTGCAGTCGGAGAGATGTATTCAGCTGGGTAGAGTCAATGGAGATTGAGGCAACAATTGAGAGTTACAGTTATCTGTAAATCCAAATTATTTAGGACTTCATCTGGAGTGTAATTTTGTATTTTGTTTTGTTAAGACTTATGGGAAAGGCTAGTACTAAGACTTATAGAAAAGGTTGGTAACGAGTATTAGTAGATTTTGCATAGTTTCTTCTGGCGCATTCTCCCTCACCACCTCTTCCTCTTTGGTTTTTAACCCTCTATAAATTGTCGATTTTTCTCTTTTACACTCTCAGCTTCTTCCTTGCTGCTTCGTATTCTATTGGTGCTAAATCACATATATAAACCTTTGGTTGCAATTCACTGCCTACAACTCTGCGGATGGTTGTTTATTTAAGGTTTGAATTTAGATCTGTGCTTGAAAGATTTACAACGTATCATGATTTATCCTTTGTAGGTTCAAAAGAGGCTCTTAGAATTCATGCTTGCTGCATTCCAACAATCTCCTGATTTTGTCGCACTTCTCAAGGTATTCTCCTCACCACATCAGGCCTGCAACTTTTTGTCGCACTTCTCAAGGAGCTTTATTGATGATTTGCCTTAGAATCATTGTTCAAATTTGTATTGTATAATTGTATGTGTAGAAATAGTAAGCAGGAATGCAAATAAAACTTTTGATGTTTAAATCCCTTACTTTCTACTCTCTTGCTTTTCTCTTGGATTGCTGGTTTTGCTTCACGTAGCACAAATCTTACAATTTGGTTCTGCACATGTTATTAGAATGTTGTTGCTTAAGTCCGTTTTTATAAGAATTTCCAGATTGTTTGTTGTGGTATGGTTTTTTTGTGGGAAAAAATTATTTGTTCACTAATTAGTTTCATGTGAAATTCTGTAAAAACAAGAGCCATATTGCATCAGTAGCAAATGTAACCGAAGTTAATTAGAGCTCCTGCTGAAGTATCTTTTCAGTTTAAGTATAGAGAAAGCAGATGGGATCAAATGGCATTTGTGCATGAGGCAACTAATTCATTATTTCTAGGTAGGAGAGAAATTATGATCATTTCTTTTATTCAGCGGTTTGAAGATTCTTGCATTAAACCTTTGCAGAAACCGATAATAGACAGACTTGGAGAAGCTTATGACGGCCCTGCAAAGGTCAGTTGATTTCAGTATATCCAGAAGGACCAGAAACAAAAAGTAGAAAAAAAAGAAATGGTTATTCCCTTGTTTTGTAGATGCTGGAGTTATTCAACAATAAGTTTCTTCTCATCATAGACAGAGTTGGCATTACAATTGTGTTGGGCCATTGGAGAGCATGGAGGGGGTGGTGAATCTCACAAAGATGCAGCTCGTGAACTTTTTGAGAGTTTGGAACTACTTTTGTATGAAAACCTCTCCTCCAGGTACATTTTTGTTGCAGATATAGCTTTTTTCATACTCAGAGATTTGCTTCATGGTTTTTTCTGTGGCATGCTGACTTATATCTTCTCTTTCTACCATTTGTTTGGCAGTCGTTTGGGTCTAATGGAGTCAACTCTTAGCTCTGGCAGTTCAGCATCAAGAAAATCATTGCAGTCAAGACTTCTTTGTTTTGTTGTCACCGCTATAGCAAAGCTTGCCACGCATCACCGTGATTTACTTCCAAGGGCTCGGGTATCATTGGCCAAGGTTAGTCTTGTCATTCTACATAATCATTTGATACAAAAAATTGTTTTGATAATGATTTTTGCTCAAAAAAAGGACTGATGACGAGTAATTCAAAATGATGATTGCAAACTACTCATCAAAAGGAAAAAAAGATAAAGATGAATGGAAACAAAGGAATGCAAGAACGTTGCATGGTAGTTGTCCCTAATAGAGGGGAGAGAGAAAGATCAAGTCCACGATCAAATGGTGAACTAGGCTATGAGAAATCATGCTCCACTTTTGATTTTTTATTGTTTTTTATTACTATTTTTTTTTTTATATTTGGAGTATCAGGGTGTCTGGGCGAGCTTACGCTCATCATGACTAATTTCTGAGAGGATACCACCGTCCACTAAGGGGAGATAGAAAGATCAAGATTCAAGTCCACAATCAATGGTAAACTAGGCTACAAGAAATCATGGGGGTGTTTGTTACTTACTGTTCTTTTATAAATGGAGGTGACTGGGCCAACTTACACGCACCTGAGCTAATGCCTGGGAGACAATTCCACTGTCCACTAGTGAGGGGCCCAATTGAAGGTAGGGTTAAGCCCCCGTGTGGATTGGCCTTATAAGAGTTGATAGTAATCGAACCTGAGACCTAGGGGGGAGAAAACCCCTAAGCCCCAGGCATGGGGTTGATTTGTGATTTTTTGTGTACCTTACATTTCAATACATAATTTGGCCAGCATAGATTAATTTGGATTTGCGTATTAGGTGGCCCGTTCTCGGATATCTGATGCAAGGGTCTGGAGACGTGCTCGTGATTATTTAGGCTTAATGAATGAACCTGCAATATGCTTGTCAATCTTGGGTCCTTCACGACCTTCACACGGATATATGCAGAACCCAGGCACGGTCAATTGGAATGAGGGGGCCACAAAAATGGTTGTTGATATTCCATTTTACATTCTAGGTAAACAAGAAGGTAAGTTCTGACATGCATTCTTAGCTGTCTCCAAATCTTCTCTTCCAATGGCAACAATCTTCTACTCTAAATATTTCTTAAATGCGATAACAAGATGACATCGCGGTGGACAGTCTGATATGTTCATGTAGTTTGGGGTACAAGAGTGAAAAATGTTGCCAATTCTATAGATGATTACAAAATTGTGATTTCAAGGGTTTCTTGAGTAGCATGAGATGAAGATTTTTCCTATCAATTTTTTTGGTGCAGGTCCTCCCTTCCACGATTTTTCCTTCTCAGATATCCTTCCAAGAAGATAATTGAGATACTCTGGCAGGAAGTATCGCATCATCTCTATAATGTACTTCCATTATAGTGAGTCCTGGAGAGTTTATTAAACCACACATCACATGAGGATCTGTTTCGGCTGGGAATTTGTGTAAAAGAATCTGCTGATCTCTTAGTTTGTACATTGGCGTTGTGATTCTTTTCTTGCATGTTTATTGTAGTACGGTATGCCCTTTAGGAAGGGGGTTTACTACAATTACGTAGGTATACATATTTCTAAACAGTAGCTAGTTTTTTGCTGTTAGCCAAAAGAATACACATCCGCATTGCTTATCCATGTACATGTATGAGGCTATTGCTCTTGCTTCAATCCACAATGCTACCCAACATTCGCCCGTTTTTTAAAATGGTGAACAAAGTAGGCACATTTTTTGTGGAAATTACACTCTTTTTTTATTATCAGCAATTACACCATGTTTTTTACAGCCGTTGTGATGCCCGTCTAGTAAAGAACATCGTGAATTTTCCAATCAGAAAAGCAAGCAAAATGCCATAGGCTGATCTATAACAGTAGTTTTGAGGAAAACGCTTCATACATGCACGATCTGCCAACCAAATTGCTTCAGACTCGAATTCCCTGGTCCACACATGAATTTCCAGGGCTTGGTGCAGTCGTAGTCACCTGGTAAGTAGGGGCTTCTGGAAGCTTTTGGTTTGGATTTCTCACGCGAGGGCTTTGTCATGACTTTAATAGTATTCTCCGTTAGTGGATTGTGCCATTTAGTTCGATACCCGGTTATTAAAAGTTTCCAAACCCATGAACACAAATTAGGATATCTCATCTGAACAAACTAACGCAGACGTTCTGTTTTGTGTTCTGTTGGAAAATATGGCTTTGACATACCATCTTCACTGGACCATATTCATGGCTTCAACAGTCTCTCTCTCTCCCTCCCTCTCTCTCCACATTGCTATGTGCGCATCACTGTGTTATTGCAGCCCTAATCAATTGAACAGTTTGAGTGATGATGGTGTAAACTGTTAACACCGATATAGGCGGCAGATACTCTGGCGTCGATGAATGTTGATCCACTACCCGAATAGCAATGGTCAATAGGGTACCACAGTTTTCCTCCCCACCAATTCTGGGTCGATCGGGGAGCACAGCGAATCCTGAGGCCAATATTTGGACGTTGTCTGGATCGTCGCCACTTAACACCGAGTTCATTGTGAATAAGTCAACAGGCGCGTAAACCACGTATGAGCCCGTTGAGGTTGTCTGGCTCTCTTGGAGGTAGAATATCAGTGGTAAAGTCTGCATAACAAGCAGCGTTTTAGACTGACAAGGACCTTTTCATGGATACCTTTCATGTATCCTAACATTATTCGTTGAAACAATTTCAAAGGGAAATGATTTTCACACTCCTCTTTTATCTACTTGCACTCTTTTTTTCGTCTTTATTCAAACTGCGCTTTATATATAAAAAGGAGTAAATAATGACATTTTAGTAATTTCATGTAAATACTGACAAAAAAGAAGTGCTTGATGATTAAAAGGGGTGCGGAAATCATTTTTCAATTTTCAGAGAGAAAAGGGAAGTGTTAAGCTTACATCGATTTTTATGATGGAAACACAGTTTGCTGGATCATGGCCAGTACAAACGCGGGTTGCTTCTTGACTGCAGCGTTTTAAACAGAGAAGATCCCACTACATTTTAAACACCAACAAAATGAGAACTTAAATCACTTTTCCATCAGGAAAATGCTTTAGTTAGATGCAGATGTCTAGACGGCTGCACAGATCCGAAAATAGATGTACGTGGCTAAGGCCCAAGAACAGCTGGCTTTAGGCTCCGGGCCCAACTATTTTTACTACCCAACATGTAAGTCCAAAAAAGAATTTTTTTTACTACGTACCAAACATACAAGCCTAAAAGAAAAAACTAGAACCCTCTTCCAAATTCACCTTCGGCCCCTGAAATGTCAGGGCTGGCCCTACCGACGTTCGATGCACATGGCTCTCACATGCATCGCAACTCTGCATATGTTTGTGCCCGGCTCAATGTTGGATATGTGTGCCAGTAGCCAGAGATGGAACCGGCATATGGGGGCCAAGGACCCTTTGTAGTTAATTGTAAAACGAATACTTCAAGTTCACATGATCAATTGGAAAGTATTTTCAGGAACTGTCTTTGCTAATCTCAGCCCACTAAGTAGGTGATAATATTCCAATAATTTCAAACAGATACATATCTCATGGATATTAATACACTTTCACAATTATTAATACACTCTTCTCGGATATCAATGCACATTTTACTTATTATTAGTATTTTCCAATTCCGGAACCGGGAAGTTCAAACAACATTTTCAAGAATGGAGCTTAATCATTTTGAGCATAAAGCCGTTCGGCATCCGGATTTCAAACAATTATGAAGTATTTCCGAGCTATGTCAATAGTTGGTTGAGACTAGAACATCAAACACCTATTTACTTGTCTACAAAGTGGTAATACTTGTGCTTACTCTTCATAATTCGGCCCCCGGTTTACGAAATCCTAATTCCGTCCCTGCCCGTAGCACTGCTTTTTTCCGCGTTTGATACAAACTCATGGGTAAAAATCACCATTGAAAACTGACTTACAATGAGATGGTGTCCAACAACTTATATACACAAGGTCAAACCCATAAATAGCTAGTCGATGTGGGACACTAGAATCATAACAATAAGAGCAGATTACCTGGCTACGATGATCCTCGTTTCGAAGAAACTCGAAAACATTCTTGGGCTGGTTAGGAAGCCATATGGTGGTCGCCACCGTTATGGAAACACCGCGAGGAGTCTCTGGATCGTCATCGTTGTAACTGGTTGTCACCAAAACGTCTCCGGCGCCCGAAATTGGTATTGGCTTCCATGTGTTTTCTGGAGATGCAGTACTACTCACACCTGCATGGTAGCTTCTCGTCATTCGGTCCGCAAGCTTTAAAATGCTCTTCCTTCCATCTTGCATTATGGGTACTGCATGCGTCAATATTGCACAAATCAATAGGATTAGAACAAAATACTGTAACTAGTGAGTTGATTGTAGTACTACTCCTCAATTTTGGTACTATTTCTTAAGGATTTGTATATGAAAAAAGTTTAGAAACACAATTTTGAAACAAATTAAAACTTGAGACACAATTCTGTCCGGCGCCGTTGCATGTGTGTGGATATTGTGCATTGGCTTTGGACACAACTATGTCCGGAGTTATGTTTTAAAGTTGTGTCCGTTATATTTGTTCTTTGTATATTGGTTGATGTAACTCGTACTAAGGCCTATTTTGGCCTAATAAGTCAAATGGCTTACTCTTTTTTTTTTGTCTTTATTTAAAAAAAAATCACATTTGTTAATTTTTCGTTGATATTTTTTGTAAATTATTCCTTCGTCATGACTAGAGGTATCTAAAAATTAAAAAATTATGATTGAAACCCAATTTCTTTTTTTTAACAGTAATGAGTTCAACTAATTTACGACCACAACAATCAAAATTGATTGATAAATACTGTCTAAATATGATCCTCCCGCGTTGCAATACAACAATTTAATTAGAATCATAAACCGTACGTAGAATAATTGTGTCTTACTTAAAGTCTACCTATACGAATAAACACATAAACAAGAAATAGTGAGTGGAGAGAGAAATATAGTAGTGATTGGAAATATGAGTAATGATTGAAGAAAGACCGAGAGAAAAATGAGAGTAATGATTGAAGAGAAATAAAATAATGATTAGAATCCAAAATCCTTAAACGAACGGGGTCTGAAGGCTCCACCTAGGTCACATAACTGATTCCAACATTGCATTTTGTGATTCCTTTTTGTGTTTCTCTTTGTCCTTGGATTTGAATTTTTTTTTTTTTTTGAGAATCTTGGACATGTTAAAAAGTAAAACATCTACCGCGATCATCCATGTACGATGCCAGCCGATCACACTGGCAAGCCATGGTTCCAAGCCATCGTTTTGCACCAAATGCCAAACCAGATGTAACCAGTGGCTTGAATAAACGGTGGACTAGTGTGTTATCCACTTCCAAGTGTTCAATCCACAGGACCTGCAACATTTTCGAAAACAATATAAACAAAAAAAAAACTGGAAACGTTACCAAACGCCCCTTAAAATTTCCATTTTCAATTTACCTTTGAGTATCCATTTCCCATAGGTTGGATGAAACAACCTGATGGCCTTCTCAGGAACCTTGCCGTCGGGTTAGGGAAAATGCTTTCCAGAGAAACATCGACCACTGCCCAGACGTTAACGGATAACTGTTTACAGTACCTTGCAAAGTAACTCTCCCTAGTCTGAACAAGAGGTGAAGAGATGTGGAATTCTGCTGTCATCTGATCAAACAATATCATGCATTAAGGCCAAATTATTCTTTTCGATACATACTGCTCTCTGTTTGTCCTGTTTTGTTTGTCTATCGATCTTTCTAAGTACTTTGAGATCAATGTTTGATTATCCACTTTTAATCTCACAGAATAGAACTTGTAAGTTCTCAAAACTATCAACATAAGGGGTCGGTTCCGCTCAAAAAAAAAAAAAAACATTTGAAAACTCCCAAAGGGGGACAATGTTGGAAAGAAATGTCTGATTTATTACCACTTGTAGAGCTCCATCGAGGCTGCTCCCCTTTCCCTCTGATATGACTTCTAGTATTTCTGCCTTTGATACAATACTAGAAAACATCCTTGACCACTGAACCTGCAGATATTTCAACAATGGAAAAAAAAAAAAGAAGAGTTATTTTGTCACTTCAGAATTCAGATTAAGAATACCATAATGACATGGTTACCTAGGCTGAGTTTGGACCCTCTTCATTTCCCTTTTCATTTTTGTATTCCGCTTATTTTCATCTGAAGTAGTATTTTTTAGCTTTTAATTGGCAAGTTATTTTAGCTTTTTCGAATTGTCTGGACTAGATAAGTAAGAATAATAAAGATATCGACTCAATCAAAAGAAGTTCATTACATACGAAAATAAGTTTAAATAAACCATGCTTAGTTTTGTCTTTATTGGATTTTTTTTTCCCATTTCTATCCCAAAAAAAAAAACTTTAGTTCTGAAATTCCAGTAATCCAGACGATTTGAAAAAGTATAAAAATTTCACCCAAATTTTTTTTTTCTTTAGATAGTGCAAACTCAGATTGAATTGTAGAAAACCTACCACGTCCATAAACATCTGAACAAGATTCACTGGATTCATGCAGACGACTGCGATATCTCTGGAAGCTTCTCTTTCCAAGCATGCTGATCCAACTTCTGGCAAAATCTCAACCTCCGCATTCAAATTCGGAATCCCTAGAATCGGTTCTTGTGTTTTAATCATCCTAACGATTTCGTCCAACGTGGGATCAAGAGGACTAAATCTCCTCTTATATTCACCCACATTGAGGCTACAAGTTCCTGCCTCCATGTCAAACACCCACAAAGCCTCTTGCTCAATGACCAATTGCCTGATTTCCTCCATTGCTGATATTACAAGATTTGTGATCTTGTGCTTATTCACATCAGCTCGAACTGAAACCGATATGAGAAGATCACTTGCTCTAGGGATATAATCATATGTTTCTAGCTCCATTGGGGACTGCAGGTGTTTTGCATTTGGTGCGGTTGGCGAATTTTCATGAGTCTTCGGCGATGTATCGGCTGGCAAAGGATTTTCTGTCTGTCGTTTAGAGGAAGATAGGTTCAGAAGAAAGCATACAAAATGCAAGAGTTAAACAGAAAGACATATCTATATTTACATGAAAATAAGTATGAACTAGAGTCGACAACTCTTAGAGCCGTAGTTAATAAGTAAGAAATGCATTGATATTCATCTGATCTAAATCTGAAATATACGTCATCTAA
The DNA here is from genome assembly GCF_030253575.1 of Rhododendron vialii. Classification (NCBI taxonomy): domain Eukaryota; kingdom Viridiplantae; phylum Streptophyta; class Magnoliopsida; order Ericales; family Ericaceae; genus Rhododendron; species Rhododendron vialii. The sequence continues at coordinate 40,749,124 of NC_080562.1, read as the reverse complement.
TCTTTTGACATTATGTGGACATTTTCACCACCCAATGAGTTGTTTTTTTTTTTGATCGGCCACCCAATGAGTTGCTGTGAGTATGCTTGACACCTTTTCTTTCTTTTGGCCTCATACCGGATTCTTTAGCTTTTTTATTGTCCATGTAATCTACAAATTAGTTTGTCTTCTAAAATCTCATAGCATGCAGTTTTGTGTATACGATATTCCATGTTTATTTATCCACACACATCCTTATAAAGTTATATCGAGACCCACAGTATTTTTTGGGGGATAATTCAGAGTGTTAGGCCAGCTTCAGCGGAACATCGACTGATTCCCAAAGGACAGATTCTACCGTTCAGCTAGACGAGAGTCCAATTAAAAATGAAACAAGTCCTATATGGACTAATCCTATAAGAGTTGATTATCAGTTAGGAGATTTCGAACTTAAAATCTAACAGAGTGCAAACCCGTAAATCGTAGCAGAAGGGTTACGTACGTAACTTGATATATTGTTTAGATTTTATGGTCGTCATTATTTTCTTGGCAGAAGATTTTAGCTAGGGTTTCGTCATACATGTAGGGTAAAAAAAGCAACCCATGCAAAGTCAGAAACACAGTCATATCACCAATCAAGGCCCACGTAAACGAAATTACACCCTAGTTAAATGTTTGTACCAGCTAGGTAAGCCCATTTACCTCAAAGCCTTTTGGTTCTTTTCCGGAGTCCATCTTGCGCACACCTGAAAAAAATGAAACCAACGAACAAAAAACGCCTTTGAGATTCGTCAAAGGCATAGAAAACACCTTCTAACACTGTGAGAGAAAGGGTCTCACCAAATCTCTTCATTTTGGTGAGAAATAGAACAGATCAATGAAAGTTGATATCACTACTGCATCTTTATCTTTCATCATTTTCTTCTCCACCTCTTTTATTCATTCAAACCAAGTGAAAATTCCTCGTCTCTCTCTCTCTCTCTCTCTCTCTTTCTCTCTCTCTCTCTCTCTCTCCTTGGAAATGTGATTTCACCCAACAGATTTCCACCTCTCTCTCTCTCTCTCTCTCTCTCTCTCTCTCTCTCTCGATCTCCTTGGAAATGAGATGGGTTGTTATGTTATCACGCTGGATTCGGAGAGGAGAATGATACTGTATTATAGGAAGAGAAAGCGTTAGTGTCCGTTGGATTTGCAGCCACTTGGAATACTAAACAGCAGCATTAATTAATGCCAGCTTAATTAACTAACGGCTGATCAGTTCCCTCTTCTCTACGTCCTAGCGGATAGTTTTCCCCTATTGGCCCGTCATTCTGACGTGTCATCTCATCATTGGCCCGTATCATTCTCCTTGTACATGAGAGTGCGAGCCCTTTGCTTTCTTTTTCTTTTTTTTTCCTTGTAATGCAGAGCGTCTCAGGTTAGTGTGCTCCTCAGATTAATCCCTACAACTCATCCCTACAGTTATTTCATACGTTTACGCATGGGATGATGTGACTCTAAGAATTAATGGTAAGAAAAATTGAACCAGTTCCTAAGTCTAAGATCAACACCACCGTCCGCAACTTATTATGGATGGCAATGGGGCAGGGCCCTGTTCCCGCCCGTTCTTTATCAGATCGAGGTCGGAGCTAGCAGGAGAAATAGGGGAGGTGTCGGGGTAGAAAAATAATCGGGTCCTCATTCGTTGTAGTAACTTCACTAATTATGTTCTTTTTAGAGTGATTTGACAAGAAAACAAGATATTGATGAGTTAGGCAAATTAAAAAAAAACAAAAACAAAGAAAACACAGACATAAATTTGTGTTATTATTGGGTATTTTGCTCTTATTATATGAAAACAATGAAATATATATATATATATATATATATATATATATATATATATGCATACAAAAATATAAGTGACCTATAATCGGAGTCGGATTAGGTTAAGACGGAGGAGAAAAAGCAAATATCTTTTCCGTCCCATTTGCTTGTTGGGTTGGAAAATACTCATTCGGATCGGGACGGGGAGGTTGGAGGCGAGGACAGGTCGGAGGTAATTGTCATCCTTACCTTAGTTGTTAGTTGTTGATATGATGTTCATAACGGCTACAAGCCTACAATTCAGATATGATCTCTATCCAGTAGTTTGGAATATCTATCCAATAGTTCATTTATACCAAAAAAAAACTATCCAGTAATTCTATGCCTGGAGGATTGAACTTGGAGAATTAATTAGGCCCAAAATTCAGGCTATCTGGTAACTGGGCTTGACAGGCCCAAGGACACCTGTTGGCTGATATCATATACGGAGTAGTATTCTTGCAGTTCCATTAGAGGAGAAGTTTTTGCGTGCCAGGTAGGTACCACACACGTGGTACTCGCTCGGCACCCAAGAATTTCTCCTATTAGATCCTAATTCATACACACGCACATACTCTAGTCCTTGTCATTGTTCCATTATTTCAATGGCTCGGATCGCACAGTACACACCTGTAGTGGACGTCGGTTCCGATTGTAGTGGAGTACATGTATTTGGACGATATATTGTGGTAATATTTCTTTAGATTTTACAATAAATGTGGCTTGAGATATTTTGAAGGGAAGAGGCCCGACAGGGGCGGAGGCAGTGAGAGACAAGGAGAGGTAATTGATCCCATTGGCTCCCAAATTTTCTTAGAGATAAGTATAATTTTTACCCCATTTTTACTCATTTGACTACACTTTAAAATTTATTTTTGCCTCAACCCACATAAAGGTATTTTACTTGAAGAAAAGATGGGTCAAAATAGAATCACCACCCTCAAAATCCTCAAACGTCGGTCCTTTCCGGAGATTCTTCATCGTCTACGGGTATTTCTCTTCTTGATCGTTTACAAGTATTTTTCTTGTTGATAGTTTGGTTGTGTATACATAGAATGATATTTTTGAAACCATTATAAACAAGGCTATCATCTATTGTTTTCAAAGTATGAAAAGCTGTCTCCAAAGTATGAAAAGCTGTCGAGATCAATTGTGAATCGAAGCTATATTATATATATCTACTTTTTGATTAACTTATTTCAACTAGCAACTAGAAAAAATGAATTATACATAGTTCAAATTTTCGACCCCACTTATCGAAACTCCTGGCTCCGCCACTGGAAGAGGGGTTCAGCAGGTAGGTAGAGCTGAGTACTGGAGAATGCAAAACAATCTTAAAAAGCAATGAAGGGTAAGTTTCAAATTAATAAGTGTGAAAGTTACTTTGCATTAGAAAGAAGCGTTACCCATATGCGATTGAGACCTGCATGTTATCAGTTTGTCTCCAAATTCGCTCTGAATTGTCTCCATTCTCCATCGTGCGGACCCAGAAATTTAAAGTAGTGACGGCACATATTACTTGCGTTGGTAAAGAAAAATTTCGTAAAGAAAATAATAGTAATGAATTTCACCGATCACTTTTATCCGTTCGGCTAAATAAGCCAAGTGACTTATTTTTTTGTCTTTATTCAATTTTTTTTCATATTTGTTAGTTTTTCGTCAATTTATGGGGGATTATTGCATCGTCATGATGAGAGGAATCTAAAAAATAAAAAATTATGATTGAAATCAAATTTTTTTGAATAAAGACGAAAATAAGCCAATAAGTCAATTTTTTCATCTTTATTTAAAAAAAATTTGATTTCGATTATAATTTTTTACTTTTTAGATTCGTATTTGTTAGTTTTTCGTCAATTTTTTGGGGATTATTGCATCGTCATGATGAGAGGAATCTAAAAAATAAAAAATTATGATTGAAATCAAATTTTTTTGAATAAAGACGAAAATAAGCCAATAAGTCAATTTTTTCATCTTTATTTAAAAAAATTTTGATTTCGATTATAATTTTTTACTTTTTAGATTTCGATCAAAAAAAATTGAATAAAGACAAAAAAATAAGCCACTTGGCTTATTTAACCGAACGGGGTAGTTAGGCATGTTATTGTTTCTTTCAAGTGAACTTCCAAAATAATACACCCTCCGTCCCCTTTTTAAAATTCAGTATTTCTATTTCATTTGGGGTTGTCCCTTAATAAATGTCTATTTTGTAAAGTTAGTGGGTAAAAATTGGTACATTTTTCATTTTGCCCCTAAAAGTAAATTCCATTTTAAAAAATTAGTAAGTAAAAGTGTAATGATGATGTCTCTATAGAGGGTAACTAGGGAAAGTGGAGATAAAAATTGATGTGAAAGGTGTAATAATGATATTTTCTTAATAAGTTGGAGTTATGAAGCGAAACACTTAAAAAGGAACGGATGAAGTGTGTGTGTAGCATATATTATACGTGAAATGCCTTACAATAATATTAGAATAAAGGTTTTCCAGAGTGATATTATTAAAGAGACATTTGGTTTTTGGATTTTGAAAGAGCAATACTATGGTGACCACATTTGAGTGCTACATATATTTTGAGTTCCATGTGATGTTTTAGTAAAGCATTGGTAAAAGGTGCTCTACTACGTTACAAGCGAGGCACATTATATCATGATGAGTGACACATCACATGGTATCCAAAACATGATACTCAAATATGGTCACCAGAATATTATTGTAGTTCAATATGAACGTAGAGAGATTACAATTACGCTACAAGAGGCTAGGCTAAAATTAACACGTCTTAAGCAAAATATAATAAGTTTAAAAGCTTATGACAAGAGATGCGGGTGAGATAAAGAAAACTATAAATTAAAGCCCATTGAGATATAATCATTTCTTTTATAACTAGGTGTTCAGATCAACTTACGCGTTGAACCATGTTATTGCAAGTAGTCTGTTTTGCTGTATTCTTCTCTTTTATAGCGGGATTCTTCTACTATTTTTATCTGTGCATATAAGATTTTCATGTCCAACTACAAACGGAAATATGATCTTGTTAAAACATATATTATTGACCTCACAACCAAATAACCATATAGAACATGGTTAAACAAATTATTTTCTCTAACAAGCATTCAATTTTCTCCCTTTTCCTTATAACCTATCAAATGTTACACGTAGTTTTGATATATTGTCGAATATTACAGTTTTCTTAATTGTTTTATTGTCCAAAAACACTCACATGCATTTCCAAAATTCCAGGATTTTTGCCATTATTTTGTAATGTCACACATCCGTTGATCTAATTTTGATATCTGTTTTAATTTGACAAAAATTGAGCTCTGGAATAAGTAGGAAAATTATGGGAAGACGTACAAGCCTCTTTTCCAGTTCATGTTTCAATATTTTTTCCAAAAAATATGAATTTCTTCGTAGTCATTTTGTCTGCCTTTGCAAGTTTTGCAACTAGTTAGATCATGTGGTGTGGCATGTGTAGGGCACGTGCATGAATGAATGCCCTTGTGCCAATTCATTCATATGTTTTTTATAAGTCCCAGATAGTGAATGATTGAACAACATTAATGAAAGAGCCATTTTCCTAACCATAACTAATTAACTATACTAAAACAGTATTTGAACAACATTAATGAAAGAGCCATTTTCCTAACCATAACTATACTAAAACAGTATTGGATTGATTACCTAGCTAGCTACATAGTGGTCCATTCGTATGTCCGTAGTACTAAAACAATATTGGATCGGGCTGTATATGATTTTAAAGGGACCGCTGTTGCAACTGCTTATCTAGACTTTTCATTTGCATCTTCTCCATGGCTTATTCTTTATTTTTCCGTCTCGTTTCTTTCTGTTATTGTCGTACGTGTTGTCGATCGGTGTGTATTAGGTATTATTGGGGTCCACCCATAGTGGTGGGGTTATTTTGTGTAACACCTTTAGTGTTGGGTGTTGACCGTATTTACTCTTGGAGTCCCTTATATATAGTTGTAAACCCTATTAGGGTTAGTGTGTGACATAATGTGAGGGAGAGGGCGAGGCGAGCGTGGGAGGGCCGGTCTGTGGCCTCCCGGAGAGGAACTAGCTTGTGGTTCTCGGAGAGTTTTTTCATCTTTGTGTATATTGTATAAATCTATATTCAAATGGAGTTTTTTCTCTAAAATCATTGCGTGAGTTTGCGTGCGTGGTGTCCCTCCGATCCTAACAGGTATTTACTCGATCTCTGGTTGCAATAGCTGCTCACAGTGAATTGTTATATAACTTTGTTGTTTTTAATGAATTTATTACTTTTTCACAAAAAGGGACCAGATATTTGTGTCTGGTTAGAAATTTGGCGATCAAGTTAGTACCTATCCAATAGGGATTTTCACAAAATATGAGATATGTAATACCAAATATTGATATTATTATTGATTCCCTCGTAATTAATTCCACGTGATTACTTATCTTATGAATTGTTTTGGTCACTCTGAATGAGCTTATGCACCACCTCAACTAATGTGTGAGGAATAAGTTACGTTGTTCAGTACTATTATGGGGTCCGATTAAGCCAGAGAAAATCCTGTATGGGTTGGCTCCATAAGAGTAAAAGAGCACGTAGAAGGTTTAAAAACCTGAGATCGATGATAGAGATCGAAACTCCTAAATTTGGGACACATGCGGATAGCCGCCCCGCGTGGCTAAAAGTAAGTCAAAAGAGCTCAAACTCTTTTTTTTAGTTCAACTGAGAAACTTGAGTCTTACAAAAGACGCCACTCTACGAGGGAAGTCCCCAGGTAGACTCTTTGCGAGTTCATCCCAAAGAAAGCGAATCCCTTCTGGTGGGGCAGATATAATGCTAATAGCCTGATGTCAGCTTCTACGGCAAAAGCTTTTAAGGAGAGAGGTATCATTGCTTGACCATCATGCCAACTCCTTGGGTTCTTTATCTCGTGAAATTTTCCATGTGAAAATAAAAACCATGCACATGGCCTTATTTTAGGAAAACCTCTTGAGGAATCCCTTCTTGTCTTAGGTTGGAGCCATACCAAATGGTGGCCTTAATTGAGTTACTTCTCATGATGATCATACATACGAGTTCCATTGTTTAATTCGATCTCATGATTTTTTTTGGTTAAAAGTTTGATTAAACAAATGAGGAAAGCCATGCATTGTCTCTAGTGCAAGAGTACCAGGGCTAATATTGATCACCCATATTTTGGTTGTAACATGTAGTTGGTATGTATCTCTTTCTCTTGTCCTTCCTCTTTCTTACTTATTCGAAGAAATGGAAATGGGAATCATGAAGGGTTGGTCCAGGGTAGCCCCCATGTTGCATGCATACTACTATCTGATTTTAATCAACATCAAGCAATTAATAGTGTTGACCATATATACACTTTTTTAGAGAGAGAGAGAGAGAGAGAGAGAGAGAGACTAACCAATTTTATCAAAAGTTAAAATTTTAAGTTAGGGAATGCAAAACATTAAACTTTTAAGTTAAGGATTGCAAAACATTATACTCCAAGGCTTGCCAAATCTCAAGCTTGCCATTTTCTAGCCAAATTGGCTCACTTTCCTACATCAGAAATGTGTGCAAGATCTATGCACGTAGGAGGCCTCTACATCAGAAATATTATGTACAAGATTTTGGAAAATTTCTGTTGGTGATAAACATAATCTAGAACCACAAAGGTCAAACCTCTCTATCTCTCTCTCTCTCTGGTTTTAACTTTTTTACTTATTTTCTGTTGCATGCCTGCTCATGAATTTAACCACCCCAACTCAACTACCTACGGCCCACAGCCCAAATTCCAAACTCATGACTTCATACCTTTCTTCACTATGTACTCTTCTAGATTTTTTTTTTAATGCAGGGTGTCTCGGGCCAGCTTACGCACACCTGAGACTAATTCCTATGACCTCTCCATAGCCTTTTCACATGTTTACGCATGGTGCAAGGTAGTTTCAAGAATTGCTGACAATAAAAATCGAACCACATACCTTAAATGATAACAAACTCTTAAATCTCAGGCCAAGACCACCAGGCCACCAGCCCGACCTTAGACTTTTGATCTCCATTATATATCTCACCTAAGAAGTGCTCTCTCCTCTTACTAACAATTCTCGGCTGTTAATTACAGATGGAGAACTCTAAGACATCCATGAGCTGCAAATCTATCTGTCCGAAAGCAAAACCAGAAGATTGCTCTGACAATGAAGAGAGTACTTGGACTTTTTATCTTGAAGACTACTTCTTGCGTGATAACAAGAAGGAGCATAATGGCTATGATCTGTCTTCTGGATATGGAAGCCCTAATTCTCTAGTTTCTGATGCTGCTTCCTCTGTGGGAAAGAAGTCTGCGGATAAAAATGGTGAAAAGAGCTTGAGTTTCAAGAAGAGGAAGAAAACTAAGTGGGCTTTGGTTGATTTTGACGGTCATGATCATGCTTTGCAGGATACTGCTAGTTCTCCTGCTAATGGTCCCAAGGTCAGATCATATATATAAATATATACTAGTATACATTTCCATTCACTACCTCTACATGTACATGTCATTTTTATTACTACTACCATGAAGGAACACCATTTTTTTTTTTTGTGGTGAAGGACGATTTTGAAGCTAGCTTTTCCTTTTTAAATGGCTCTCTCTCTCTCTCTCTCTCTCTCTCTCTCTCTCTCTCTCTCTCGTGTTGTGATTCTTGATTTTATACGTTGGACTTTGTTATGTAGTTAAAGTATCTAGTTTGATGTTACTATGGGAGATAAACCCACAAGAGAAAAACTTAGTTACGGAAGTGAATTGCTGCCGTCTAAAAGTGTTTTGGACGGTCTAAATTTTAATAAAATTTTTCCGGAGAAAAGATAATTGTAACCGGTCATAATTGAAAACAAATCTCAGTCATTAATTGCGCGAATGGACAGCTGAGATTGCCTCGCTCCGTAAATACCCCGTTCACAGAGTGGCGGTGAAAAAGTCTATCTCAACCCACAAACCCATAAACTTACGTTTAGATATAGAATTATGTTTAGCTAAGAAAAAAAGGAAGGAATTCTACTTCGTCATTTACTCTGAAGGAAAAAGTTTAGAGAGCCACATTCACTTTCAATATATGCATCCAATACACAACCTAATGATTTTCATCTTTCATTTGTGAGGTTACTATCAGACATACAGAAATTGAGAGCCGTTATCAGTGACGGACGCTTGATTCTTAATGTGGGGGAACTGAATCACATGTATTCATAAATTAACCACAAAATATCATCCTCATATAGCGATAACACAATTTTGAAAGGACATTTCTTCATAATTCTTACATACAAAATCAAAAATATAGTACAAATATTGCAATAATTGGCGGGTTTCCAGGAATCCGAGCCCCCGCTTGCACCCCTGTGTCTGCCTCCGGCCATTATGTATCCCAAATGTTAATCGATTAATATATATGGCAATGTATCACTTGGATTTTTGTGACACCCCCTAGCCAGCATGCTAGAACTGGGCTTCGGTAGAGAGACCTGAAGCAAAATGGGACAGTGGGAGTATAATAGATCATGGTCCGATCTTGTACAAGGTCTTTTAAAACCATGAGAGTGTCAAAATTCTTTGAACTTTACAATTAAGCGTGCTCATACTCCAGCGATGCATAAGGCAGGAGTGGGTTGTACAATTTCTTACTCACAATATTGTTCTCTCTAAACATGCATGGCACGCAATATAGCATGTTCTGCATGCAGGTCCTTTTCAATAAGAATAAAATAAAAACAGTCATTATATTATTTGACCATATACTATATAATATATATGTTTAAAAGCTTGTAGGTTACAAATTAAGAGTGATCATGTTTCTATTTATAGTCGTCACTATATATATATATATATATATATATATATATATATATATATATATATATATATAGAGAGAGAGAGAGAGAGAGAGAGAGAGAGAGAGAGAGAGAGAGTCCCCTTCTCCTAAGGACCACCTTAACTTAATAAAATAAGGACCTCCCTTTTCCGATCGAATTTCGATGATCCGAGCCGCTCAATGTGTTCAGAGCGTGATTTTAAGGATACACGTGAGAAATCAGCAAAAAAAAAAAGATCGGGAAGGGCTTCATCCGAGTAGTTTTTGTTTATTTTTTATCAAACGGTTCAAATTAAAACTGCTCGGATGAAGACCTTCCCGGTCTTTTTTTTTGCCGATTTCTCGCGGATACTCTTAAAATCACGTTCTGAACACATTGAGCGGCTTGGATCATCAAAATTCAAACAGAAAATGGGAGAAATGGAGAGGTCCTTATTTTACTAAAATAAGGACCACCTTATTTGAAAATGACTGTATATATATATATATATATATGGTATCCGGTGACATTTATTTTGTTTGATTTCGTTCTCAAAGAATTATCAGGCATGTTAATTAATAGACATGGTTTAATTATAATTCTGCAATAGGTTTGCTGTTTGGATCAACCTGATATGAATCGACGAGGGAACGATGATATGGAAAATGTTTCAGAGGTAAAAATAAAAATAAAAATCTTTTTTGTGGTTTATTCGGGGAAAAAATAGTTTTGGTGATTATATTGTGTGCGTGTGTTGTTCATTATCTCATTACCTAACAAAATGCTTTTTTGGATTCTGGATTGTCTAGGAGAAAGGCAATTCTATTTCTGGCGGCCAAACAAATGAGAGAAGTACTCATAGGGCTGTCCATGGGCCCGACCCGACCCGACCACCCAACCCGACCCGACCACCAACATAAAAGCAAGGTGGACGGTTATTTAATTTGATGGTAACTGAAATCTTTGCCAATAACTATGGTGGAGGCTGTCGGGCGTTTTCCAGATTCAAGTCATAATTAGTCGTGTTCCAGATTCCAAACTTCAAAGTTCCAAAACCAACCCGCGCGACCACCATGTTCGCGCGGACGGGCTCAGGTGAGAATATGAGAAATCCGAAGTTTGGTCAATCGGGTCAAAACTGACCTGAACCCGATAGGAACCGACCCGTGGACAGCCCAGAGAAGTGATTGGGTATGGTTGGAAAGCCGGATAACAATTGAAAAGAGGGCTTTGGCAACTGGCAAGTAGAGTGGTAACTTCTTCTTTTTTTATCACGTTGAGTGGTAATTTAGTGGTAGGTAGGCACCATGTACTGCTACGCATCTAACTAAGATTCAAAATTTCAATAACTTTGACTAATATGCACTACTGACTTTTGTCTACAAGAAAAGAGAAAGGGGCTTCGTTTAGTACCTGTTTCTATTTTAGCAAACTATCTTCCTCAAAGTTGATGTAGTTTAATCAGTTCGTCTCTCATGAGAGAGTCCTTATTTTAGTTAAAATGTGGACTTTTTTTCCCGATCTAATTTCAATGATCTGAGCCGCTCAATGTGTTCAGAACGTGATTTTAATAGCAATCTGCTAAAAGTCGGCAAAAAAAATGACTGGGAAAGACTTCATTCAAATAGTTACAAAAAAAAAATTTATTGAACGGTTCAAATAAAAACTGCTCAAATCAAGTCATTTCCGGTCATTTTTTTGCCGATTTCCCGCGAATACTCTTAAAAAATCACATTCTAATCACATTGAACTGCTCGGATCATCGAAATTCGATCGGAAAATGGAATAAATAGGAAGGTCTGGATTTTAACTAAAATGAGGACCCCCTCGTAGGAGACGGACCGGTAGTTTAATTATTGTAACTAATGTGTACATGCATGCATAATAATTAGCTTCTTTTTTTTGGTCATCGAACGTAATTATCATCTCTCTCTCTCTCTCTCTCTCTCTCTCTCTCTTCATGACATGTACAATCTTGTGCATAAGTCTCATGCACGTGATTCTGATTTTAACCATCTTTTTCACAGAATCATAACCCTGCATAACTAAATGGATGAGAGAGAAATGGAAAACAGACAGTACTATCTATTGTTGAGATATCATGTGTTTCCATTAATGAAGAGAGCCATGCCTTTTGAAACTCAAAGTCATGCATCTGTTGAAAAGAGAAATTACAGACTCCACTCGATCGATCCACCGAGGATCAACAAAAAAAAAAAGAAGACTCGACTCCACCCGTTTGCTATTAACTCTTTTTCAAGCTAGGAATCCAAACGGGGTTTTATCTCGATTTAAGTGATCCTCTACTAGTGGATGGTGTGATTGATAATCCCGATTAGTTGATTTATTGAGCCGAATACCAAGCTGTGTAAAAGAAATTAATGAGAAATGGGAATGCAAGGCTGCTTTCTTGGAGTTTATAAAATTAATATAAATAGCATTTTTAATTGCCAAAAGAAAACAAAGATGTCAAAGTGAGCATATTGAGACCTTAAAACAAAAACAAAAAACAAAAAACAAAATTGTCTTTTTGAGTTCTTGTTTTCATTTTGGATCGGAATTAATAAGACTCTTTCTCTGCTAATTTCTACTGTTTGTGACTCACTTTGTCTTGGGTCTTGACCCTCCAATGTCAAGTGTTTGGCAGATGTTTCTTTCATGTTTGTAGTAGGCTGCCGAGCAAAAAAAAAATGTTTGTAGTAGGCCATTTTGTAGCTATTTTGCGAATTATAACCAGTAAAATTGACAAACGTGCACGCTACATATATAGGATGACTGTGATCGTTCAAGAGGAATATTACATATACTGGACTATAGGAATTATTACGAGGTTGGCGTAAGATAACCTGAGACACCCAGCTGCATTACTAAAAAAAAAAAAAGGATCGATAACCACTTAATTAAATTGTGCTACCAAGCAAAAATAATTTGGAAGATAAATGCTTTAACCTGTCACTTAATTAAGCAGGGAATCCAGCACCCTATAATAAGACACACCACCAGCTCTTCAGTCTCCAAAAATCTAGTTGAAAAGTCGTATTTGGATCTTTTAAAAATATCCAACCAAATTCTAGATAGTTGTTGAATTAATAAAGCTAAAATCCCTAACCTACAACTGGTGACAGCCCATCAATTGGGATGGTTTCGACTCGAATCTGGCTTCTCTGCAAACTGTTGCATGGACTGACAGAGTGTTGTCCGTGTGATCCTAGCTGTCCTAAAGTGTTTTTAAACGATTCAGATTTTAACAAAACTCTTTTCAGGAAAGAGTTAACTCTTCCCTGGAATTTTTTTATTTATTTTTAAATCTGAACCGTTAAATGTAAAGATGAATGACTACGATGAAAAGGACCCGGGTACGTACCCAACCATGGAAGGTTGGATTTCAATGTTCAATAGTAGTGATAGCAATCTAGGTATATTACCAGCCATTGATATGAATCGAGAAACGAATGTCGTGACCATGAGTTTTTTTTTTATATTCAATGCAACTCAAAAAAGAGCTTTAGAAAGGCGAAATCGGTCTTATGACATCAACCCGGCATTAGTTAATCCACTATAGTACTTTACGAACCATTAATGACGAGTCACGTGACCTACACCAAATAATCTTATACTTTCGGCGATCAACAAGTAAGTATTGACAAGTACGCAACCAATCGATACTGATTGATATTGATATCACCAAGTAGGCGACATATTAGGTTCCTTTCTTGTACATGGACACAAGGAGTAGTTAAGAGGACCCTTATGTAGACTCATCACATGGTTGAGCTGTATCCTTAATTAGGTGCAAGCCAGTATTGGGCAACATATACTATATAACCAGAGAAATAAAACATCAAAAACCTAATGAAGGGCCCACTATCGTAACTAATCCTAGTATTGGGATATTCGATAGTACTACTTGTGACTTGCAGGTGCTTGCAAAAAGGATTACTATAACCCACTGCTGAAGCAAGATAGTAATAATTCACTTTTGCCAAGAGTTCTATTAGAAGAAAATTAAGGTTGTATTTGAGTAAATTAAAAAAAAAATACTCCCTCTATCTCATAATGTTTGTCCGGTTCGCAAAACGAAGACGTAAAATTAATACAACTTTTGCAAGAAAACTTCAAATTTTTTTCAACAATTTATTAGGTATCGATGAGTTCTTGTAATTTATGAAAAGAATATGAGTTTTTTATAAAAAGAAATGCATTATTTTTGAATTCTCGTTTTGCGGACCGAACAAACATTTTAGGACAGATGGAAAATACACTTTCAAAGTTTGATCAAGTCCTGTTTGGGTTTCGGGGCTGAACCCCATGCCTCATGCATGAGGGGTATAATGCGGTGCCAACTTCACTAGAACCCCGGCCACTTGGCACTTGCACCTCCTTGTGATTTTCCGGGTGAAAAAAGTCAATAGCCTCTGGTTTAGGATGAATAATTGGGAGAAAATTAATTAATCAGCATTTGCCATTTGGAAGCTTTTCCATTTAAAAAAACATGAGATTGTGTACTTCCTCGGTTCCTTTTTAAATGTCGACTATATTTTTGCGTGTCATTTTCAATTGCTTATATCTTTTGATGTATATTATATGTTTCATGTTTTTCAAATTATTAACTTATAAAAATTGAGATCTACTAAACAATGTTCATATTGCATATTTTTAATGATATATATTAAAAGATATAAGCTATTAAAAATATCACGTAAAACCCTGGTGGACACTTAAAAAATAAGATTGAGATTGCATATTTTTTATGATGTATATTGAGATAGATATAGACTATTGAAAAATAGTACGCAGAACCGTGACGGACAATAGAAAAACAACCAAGACTATATTGCGCATCCGGGGAATCGAACCCCGGTCAGTACCGTGGGAGGGTACTATGATACCACTACACTAGATGCGCTTGCTTGAGCAAAACAGCCGACAGTTAATTATAAGTATAATAACTGAAGACACCAGAACCTAGATTCTTCTTATTTTGGTGCTGCTTGCAAAATACATAAACTTTGAATGCCTAAGAAACTTACTAAATTTAATTGGTTAATGATTTCAAAACTTATTTTCTTTAAATCTTTCTGGAAAAGAACTCATTTTTCTAAAACAGATCAAAAAATGTTTTCAAAATCTTCAAACTACTTTCGGTTACAATAGAGCAAGATGTCAGGGTTGCAAATGAACAGAACCATTTGTGAACTATTCGAGTCTCGACTCGGTAAAAGCTCGCTCAAGTTCGATTCGGGTACTAAACGAACCTAACCCGAGCATCAATTTTGAGCTCGTTTAATAAATAAGCCGAACCAACCTGACGGTATTTAGTTTTAGACTGGTATGAGAGCATAAATATCTGCTATTTTTTACTCGTTAAGGCTCGTGAACGAGTTCGAGTTCGGCTCGTCAAATTTTCATCAGGTTCGAGCTCGCTAAAAAACTTAACGAACGAACCTGAACATTCTTAAGTTCGACTCAACTCGATTCGTTTGCCGCCCTTATAAGATGCGCAATTAGTTTTCTGAAAGTTTTGCCGTAATGATTCTAAAAACAGCAACCACACATGCAGTTTTAAAATTCACATTTCGACAAGGTTTTGTGAGGTCTGCAACCTCAATTTCTCCTCAAAAGAAAAACCTTCTGATATTTTAATTAACGAGTCAACACAAGGGCAAAATGGTGCCACAAAAATTTCACTCTACCATCCCAAGTTGAATAGCAGAGAGCTCTGGGATAAGGTTGTCACATGAATACATTGCCAAAAATCTGTAAGGATTGTGTTCAACTCTGACTGACAAGTAGGACGGCACGCCTGAATTTATGTCGAGTGAGTCGAGTGTGCCTTAACCGTAGCAGTTTCCAGGATTTAATGAACAAAAATACGCATATCCACGGAAATAATGAAGCCATCGACTGAAATCCTCTTAAATTGAAAAGACAAAAGTAAATCCTAGACGCCCAAATTTGCATAAATTGTAAGCAAAATGAACATAACAGCATGATTATTAATCACATTGGACTTCAAATAGTCTATTCTTTTTCGGAGAAGACGGGGAGAGATACTGCTAACTGTGAAGATCAGGGGATGGGATCTTGATGTGAAGTAATGCTCGTTATTATGCTTTTACTCTGTGGGTCCTGGCTTACAAAAAAATGAATCAAGAAACTTGGGGTACAGGTAACGGATTCTATTTTTTCTCGGGAAGCTTCTGTAATAACTCTGGGATCACCTCAAATAGATCTCCGACAAGTCCGTAATCAGCAACCTGCAATTCAAGAGTCCGCTGTAAAAGGCAAAATCATCCAACATGTCGGGATGAGCTTCTCTTTCAGAAATGTAAAGGCAAACCAAGATCATCACCAAGCATATTGCTTCATGGGAGCTGTTTGGAAACAATGCAATATAACTGCGAAATTGTTTCTAATCTCAACCTGCTTTTTGAATAGTTGGCTCATCAGCATCATTCTATCTTACTCTTGTAGTGTAAGTGTGTCATGACCCAAACCTGACGTGAAACCTCACTGAGTGGGCAGAAAGTCTGCTTGCACAGCAAAGGCTGCACAGCAGCCGTGCACAGACCAGTTTTGCGCCCGTCTCGGGTCTCGCAAAGATGATCGGAGCCGCTCATTTTGTTCAAAATACTTCGTTTATGGTCCCTGTAAAAAATCACCTCAATCCGATATCGGGAAGGGTGTTTACGAATCATCTAACTTTGCTTCAAAATTTAGGCTAGTGGGCGGCGTAAAGGACTAAATTAATCCTGCTCATACCAGCACCCAATGCATTGTACTCATATGCATAACCCACAGACAACCTTCTCATTCATCTATTTAAAGGCATTTCTCTTTTCGACCACGCATAAAATATAAACAATACAAGTTGTTTGTCATCAACTTTGCCCTTATCATCAACTTTACTCTTCTAAAAGAGGAGTCAAGGTGATGATCTAGTAATTGTTCCCCATGGAGGTTGTTTGATACTTCTACATGGCTGAGTTCAAGACTTTATCTATGGGTATGGTAATATAATAGATAGTACTCATAAGAGGCAGGAAGATCTTGTCATCACATTAGGAATACAATTATTCTTGGTAAGTTAGTTTGATCATTCTTATTGAGTTCCTGTACATATTGATGACAAGGGCAAAGTTGATGACAAACAACATATATTGTATGCGTGGTCTAAAATAAAATGCCTTTAAATGGATGAATGAGAAGGATAACTATGTCTGTGACTCTGTGGAGCATACGAGTACCATATACTGGGTGTTGCTATGAGTAGGATTAATTTAGTCCTTTATGTCTGCCCACTCAGTGAGGCTTCAGTTTGCCAGGTTTGGGTCATGACAAAGTGTAAGTGCACGGTGAACTTTTTTGTGTCTTCAAACATAATCTTGTATGAAACATGATATTTAACAGACACGGTACCATGTCTTTCTATTTCACATTTGGCTCTGGACGTGCCAGGCTATTTCATGTCTTTTCCCCCAAGATCTAATTCCAGACCACTAACAAACTTAGCCTCCTTAATAGAGACTAGTTAACTGGGTCAGTTAGCCCAATAGTTGTGCAGGCGCCGATGGAGAGAAGCTTGATACCCATGTTGTTGGGTTGGGTTTCGGGTAATATATATTCTACCAACAGGTGACCAAAAGAATTAGCAACTAGTCAGATAATCAAACAAGGAGAGCAGAAGTATAGGAATTCTATAGTTTCTATGTGAATTCTTAGCGGGAGAGATTGATAAAGAGAGATTAGTTCCAGCAGTAACCTGGAATATTGGTGCATCTGAATCTTTGTTTACCGCAACAATGACCTTAGAATCTCTCATGCCTGCCAAGTGTTGAATGGCTCCAGAAACACCAAAAGCAATATACAATTCTGGGGCAACAATCTTTCCCGTTTGACCGACCTGACAAGAAAACTGACTTTAGCAACAAGATTCACAAGGCTGATTCTATTTAAAGTAAAAGTTACCCATAAGAATTACCTAAATACAAATGACAGGCACTATCCAACTTTAGAGATCTAGTATGGTGTACTTCCAATAATGTCAGAGGACTTCCACTTAAACTTGAAAATTCAGAACTCCAGCTTATCAGTACAAGCACACACTTCTTAAAAGACATTCGTTTTGGTGAACAATCTTATTGAGCTCTCTCGTAGTTATGATATTTACCAGGATTTTTAGATTATGACCCTACAAGTTCAGCAGCAACTGCAGGTTATATAATTGGATAAAGGCATTATTTGTTTGCTTGCTTGGATGAGTGACCATTAGCATGATCCTTAGAAAAGAGACCTGGAATGAAGAGTTCAGAGCTAAAAATATCTAGAATCTTCTTTCTGGTCAATATCATAGAGTAACACTCAAGTCAAATGACTAATTGAAATTCAGTCATTCAGAAGAGAAAGAGAGAATAGTTTTTACCTGGAGTTCATTGGGGACAAATCCTGCATCCACGGCCGCTCTAGTAGCCCCAACTGTGCCAGACAGAGGAAGTAGTCAAAACAATACAATCCTACAACATCAATACAAAGAAAAATTGAAATAATGACAGCAGTGCCTATTCCTATGGCGTGAAGATGGAAGATTAAGAAACTTAAACTGCGTTAAAGCCTCCTGAATGAACTAGAATATCACTTGCGACTCACGAGTGCATATGGGGCATGCTTGTTCACCTCATAAAGAGGCAAGGTTGGAGAATAATCCTTTGGCCATAAGAGTTCAGCGCGTGGTTTGGAAACAGGGCCAGACTATTTATCCAGCTGAGGCAATTTAAAACAATGTGTGTGCGATAAAATCATGTCGGGGTAAGGGGTAGATAAATAAGTCAAAGACAAGTTGGACGGAAGGATCATTTTGGCACTTGACCAACAGTAGTAAATGCATAGACCCACCTTGTCCTGTCTCTAATCCATTCCAACACAAACACATAAGTTCCTATAAAACTAAACATGAAATGCCCTATAACCAGATAACAGTAAAAGGGTAGAAATAGTCATGGGAAAAGTTGTCCAGGTAAATTAACACGAGGCATACAATCCCCCTCAATCCGATCCACACAATGCAGTGGTGGAGGTGAAACAACAATTGAGGTTCCGATACTTGTTTACGATAACTTTCCTTGAAAAAGCTACCAGTAAAATCAAAATTAGCGAATACTAACGATTCTATGTTATAGATCAAACCTGCTGCGCCAAGCTTCTCCGCAAGCCTCTCTATCATTTTGAAATTCTCAGTGTTTTTCAACCCTCGCCCCCCAGTAACCACTACACGTGCATTTCCAAGATCTGGCCGCTCTGTATCCTGAGAGCTTTGCTTTATGTATCTAGATTTCTCCATTCCCTCTGCAAATAGAGTAGAAAATTTACGTGCTATGACATGTGGTAGGTTTTAATTGGATATGACCAACCAAATTATTCCAATCTACAAATGTCCAATATATAGTTCATGAGACCTAAAATACTTAGGCAGGATCATCGTAACATGCAAGACACCATGAGCAATCATTTTTTCTCATCTTGAGAAATTTTCCATTTGGTACATTCTAAAACACTAAAGCCATCTATGCATTAGGATGTAATAAACAGACCTTCACCAAAGGTTGAGAGGTCAACCTGGAGAATTGGAGCTGCACTAGACCTTGCATTATCTGATGGAGCCACTGGAAAAGATGTGGACCTAATTGTCAACATGCAAGGGTTGGAACCAGTATACTGAACTGTACATAGAGCATTCCCAGCATAAATTGGCCTGCCATTTGCAAGAAAACCATTAGGCTAATCCAAAGAAACTCCTCTTAGCTTTGACAGTAAAGCCAAAGCAAGTGAGATCCCAGGCCTACTCAAAAGGCGCAGGAACACTCTCCTCCATCACCCCTTGCCTGGGTCCAAACCAGATGCGACAAACTTGCTTGATGTGCTCTAAGCTGTGTTTCTTTCCATAGCAACAATGTGATTGTGGAATTCGCGTCTTTGTGCGGGTCACTTGCACAAGGTTTCTGAAGGTTAAGATTTTTGGTGTCATAAACTAACTGCAACCAACATTCTCTTTATGTTGATGTTCACTAAACTGCAATAAAAAAACCTAAGCCAAAGGCTGCAGTTGCTTCCTTTCACGCAATGACAGCCATATATGTTGCGCAATTTTCTGATGGACACCCTACCTTATAGTCCCAGACTCCCAGCTTAGAGGCAAGTAGGCAACAACGGATCTACATACATGGACTCAAGTACATGGGTCCGTTACGGGTACAAATCTTGGGGTCTGGCTCATCCAAATCTCTACTCGAAGAGTACATGGCCTTGACAGAAGTGCATATGCTTGTATAGTTTTATATAGCGCACCAGCGTTGGATTAATGGTACTTTTGGCACTTAAATGTAGTTACTAACAAAGTGTCCGACGAGGAGTATTGGACACATATCCCACCCTTGCACAAGTGCAGATGTCCAATGCGGGTACTTGATTCATTGTTAAGAGCTCATGTAACATAGTAATTGATGAACTGACCATGTATTGGTAACTGAGAACACAACAGGCCAAGGATGGAGAAAGATAGAAAGGGAGAGGTCATCCTGATCCCGGGAATGTGTGTCCATTTCACAACTTGAAGCAACATAAGAAATTACCTGACGAATTGATTAGATCCAGAGATTTCGGTGACATCCGTAACTGGAGAAACATCTAGAAGGGCAGCTGCCCGAGGAAGTATATTTTTTCCAAAAGAACCTGAAGCAGCAATTATGTGTGAGTAGCTGCCTTTCTTCTGGACCAAATGAACTAATCTGGCCCAAGGTTCTGCCAAAGGATATTTAAGTTTTTCTGAATCAGACATGAGCACCTGCAAAATAATCATCTAACACAATCAGAATTGCACAATAGTACCATGCAGCCAACAATCATCTTCCTCAAAAATATAATCCACTAATCCACATTGCAGTCCCACTTTTAATGATCCTTCTTAGCAGATAAGAAAGAATGAAAAAAAAAAGTTCATAGGTTACTGGTTGGCAGCAAAATATTGATGACAAGTTGACAACCATGACACTGCAACAGGAAATGAACCTTAGAATGAAAAGCATTCAACTCGAGGAGAAGTGGACAAGTTTTGTGAGTAATTTTCTAAAAGAAAGCATCAAGGATGGAACCACACCAAAACAACATTCGTTTTGACTTACAAATCATGCTGCCTAATTCATCTACAGACTAACAAGTCTCATTCTGCTTAATTCATGAATCATGTTAAAGCCAAGTGTAGGGAACATCAATGTAAGACTATGATAAATCCTTAACACAGCTACTTCGGCTACAAATGACTTCAAAAAATTTAGACCATAAACAGTATAAGCATTGACCAAATAATTGCACTAAGAGTGAACAACAGCACATGCCAAAAATCCCAAGGATCTGTTTTTAACAGAAACCTAACTCTCGTTTCAATGAATGTGAACTACCTGAGAAACGGAAGGGTGACATGAAGCAGCATGCTCAGCAGCCTTTTGAAGGGAAGGGCCTGATCCGGCAAGTAGTATAGAAACAGAATTGTCCTCGCTTAGATATTTTGCAGCCTCTACTGCACTCACAGATGAGGTCTTGACAGAACCACCTTCATGTTCAGCTAAAACCAATGTGCTAAGCTATTTAAGAACAACAACATTAGAAATGATACCAACATAGGAAAATGTATTCAGATGAATCATGCGAAAAGAGAATAACATGATATGTCTAATCTGGTTTGAGCATATCTCCTAGTACAAGTGGATGACTACATCCATAACAAAAAAATAAAAATAAATCACCACTTGAAATGAACCGTGGACATACATGTTGAAAGTGATTCAAATAAGCTACAGCCTACAAGAATACATAATCCGCCTATTCACCTTGAGAATAAGTGAACAATGTCCTTACTCTTATTGGTGGAGAAAGTGTGGGTCCCACCAAAAAGTAATCTCATCGATACTGAAATGTGAATTGATGCATAGACCCGACACATTTTAATCAACGCGAGTGAGGGTATTGTTCACCCCCATTTAGCGAGGGTGAACAAAATTGAACTCTCATTCACCTTCTACTTTCAACACTAAAAGGTGGAAACTGAAACTCGTGCTCCCCAAAAAATGTGCTTCAAACTCAACCCCTTTTCCTTTTTCTATTTGGTTTTCTTTTTCTTCTGTGTATGTTTTTCTCTTTGGTAGCAAAAATGGGGACAAGACCATTTCCAGTACCATTGTACCAACGATCCAGATGTGAAAAATACGTTGCTATCAAATGGACTACTGCTATACCGTTACATTTAACATCTTAATGAAAACAAAGTTCGTAATTTTATTTTGATTCAGGTGTCCGAGCCAACTTCCGCTAGACCAATCCCACCTACCACTAGCGGGGACCAATTAAAGCCGGACAAAAAGTTCCTAAAATGACATAGCTCGATCCAGAAATTTGATTTCTTTGCTTAGTTGAACTTTCTCCAACCAAAAAATAATCCATTATAGAGAGAGAAACACCAAACAATCTCAAAAACGGTTAGAACCCATTACATCCAAATCCCTAATAGAAAAACGAACAGCTATATCACCAGAAGATGTGTATGCCACCGACAAACAGATACGCGATTAAAAATCTGGTGGGAGGAAGAGCAAAAGAACATACAAGTCTGTAATTTGAGGCTGCGCGGGAAGTGATTGAACGATCTCTGAAAGCTCTGAGGATTGCACGAGTAGCCATTTCTTCGATGCTCTTCTGGGCTTGGAGATGGAGGAGATCAATTTTGGAACTCCTAGGCCATCTTCAGTATTTATCATGTTTCATCGCTTCTTTTTTATTTTGTTTCCAAGAACGTTGTACGTAGTTAAGAGACTGCTAAATCAGAGTCTTTTTCAGTGATATTTTCAGGCCCGTTTTGCTAACGACAAATAAGTAATTATCTTTTGAATTAAAAATAATATATTATAAAAAATGATCTCTTTTGTAAAGTAAAAAATAATTATTTAAAAAATAAGAAATTTAGAGGGATGGATAAATCTTTTCTTGGAATATTTTAGAACACAAAAAATACAAAAAGTCTAAGAACATGCTTTCCAGACACAATTACATTCGAAACTTCGAACGATTCTTACCGCAATTGTACTTTAAAAACTTTCATACACAATTGTGCTAGAAACTGTTCGGCGTATATTGACCAATATGCATTGAATTGACAAATTATACTCCCTCTGTCCCGATTTGTTTGTCCTCTTTTTGACTTTTTTAGAGCGTTTGACCTCTCAAAAAATTGGCTATAATTTTCAATTCGTAATATTTTTAATAAGCAATATGGATCTTGTTTGATAGGTCTCAATTAGTTTTATTATACAAAATCTTCAAAATTATAAAAAATATTATAAAATATAAGATATAAATATATTTTTGAAAGACACGTATTTCGACAATTGGACAAACAAATTGGGACGGATGGAGTATTTCAAAAGGGAGGCTTAATTATCCATCCTCAAATCTCATCCAACTTAAGTATTCATCCTCCATTTTTTGAACAGTTATGATTTCATCCCTGTTTTTTTTTATACCAAAAGTGCCCCTAATATCTATATATATACCAGAAAATGAGACCAAAACATAATCTTTCCCATCCCGTCCCACGATTTTCGTTCAATCCCTAAAATTATGGATCCCAAAAATTCGGGTGGGATTATATATAAGTAAGTATCTCTCTCTCTCTCTCTCTCTCTCTCTCTCTCTCTCTCTCTCTCTCTCTCTCTCTCCATCCAAAGTCCTCCATTTGTCCTCCATAAACAACCGCCGCCATTCACACGTCCTCCGGTGGGCGGCGATCCACTCGTCGTCCGACGTCTTCCACTTTATCGCCGCCGTTTCCCTCCTCCCTCTCGCCGATCAATCATCCTCCGTCATCATCAATAAAGCCGACAGAAATCTCCCTTCGGTACCGTTGTTGTCGACCGATTCCCTCCTCCCTTTCGCCAATCAATCATCTTCTATCGTCAATGAAGTTTAATAGAGAAGTGGGCGTTATCGTTGTCGCCGGAGCAAATCTTCAAGATGTAATTATTTGAAGTTTTTTTTTGTTTATATGGTTTGGGTATTCATGGTTTATTAACCATGAATCGGCGATTGAATAGTCATGTTTTTTTTCTCGTCTTGTTCGTTGATTTTTTTTATTTATAGCTTGTTTGGGTATTCTTACCATGATTATTAATGAAGGTTTCCATGACAATACACAGATTGAATGGTTTTTTGTTTATTTGAACCATTTACCATGAAATATTTGTTCGAATCATGGGATATTAATCGTGTCCACGTAGTAATGTCATGGTAATTTAACAATTTGAATGTCATGTTATATATATTTTTTACAGTAATTTAGCCATGTTCCATGTAATAAGATCAATGAAAAATATGACTTTCTGTTATCTGGTTAGCCAACTCGAAGAATGAAGAAAAAATGCAAATATGTGGTCAACTTATCATGTTATATTCCTAAAAATAAGTAATCAATCATAACCTCTTAACCAGAATAGGAACCGCGTTGAGGGAGTTGCCCGCAACCAACCTATTCACCAAAACGTCTCCGGAGGATATTCTTATTATCACTACGATAGTAGGAATGAATTTGAAGGCGAGTTATTCGAGGGTCATGATGATTATCAGTCGATAAAGCGACAAACAAATTTCAAGTATTACAATAAGTTGCCAAAATTTAGTGGTCTTGAATTTTTTGAAGATCGTTTGGATTGGATATTGGACATTGATGATTTTTTTGAGTATACGAAAACTCCTTTTGAACAAAGGTGGAGGTTTTTATTATTGAAGCTTACGGGCCCGGCGCTACAATGGTGGTTAAAATTACAATCGTCAAGAGATCGATTGGGCAAGCGTCGAATTCATGCATGGTCGAGAATTAAAAAACTTTTGGTGGAGAGATTTTTGCCCTGGAACTATGAGGAATTACTGAAGGAAAAATATGGGCCAAAGCAACAGAATACAACCATTATTGCCAAAGATGTTGAAGAAGTTGCAAAAGAGGTGGGAGATCGGATTGAACTTGGTGACGAAGAAGAAGCTGGCGATGAAGAAGTTGGTGGCAAAGAGGAATGTTTGAGTGCCCTTATGCTCGAACATCGGTTGGATTTAGATGGAGGTGCAACCAATGAGGTAATTGCAAGCAAGGATGAAAATATCGCAACATTGTATCAAGTACGAGAACCAAAGGAAGAGGAAAGTCATAAATCAGGACATATAATTTCTCGACATGATGATGTCTTCCCTAATATTGAGCCTTGTGAGCCACACGAAAGTATGAGTGGTCCCAATGGTGAATTTGGTACAAGATCTCTTAATGCTACATCATTCATACATGATGTACCAATTAATTTTGCGATGGATCAACATAAAGAGAAATTGGAATTTCTGCATGACGTTCAATTTATTGATTTTCTTGGGTTGGAGCAGTTTGAGTTTTTACTCAATTCTCGTATTGTGAAAATTGTCAATCAATTGAAGTGTGCAAAAAAACTATCTTGGCAAGTGTTCCTTTATTGGAAGACGAGCGAGAAGTTGAAGTATTCCAAATATTTATTTATTTGGAAAGACAGATGGCAAGTTTCTAATGAGAACTCGAGGGCGAGTTCTTTTGAAGAAAAGGAGACTGATGTAGGACAAAAATGGAGAGTTTTTGTATTTTATTTTTATTGTTTTAGAATAAGAATTTGACTAGGAATATTTTCGTTTAGGTTAGAATTATTAACTTTATTAAATAAAATCTTAATTTTTGATTTTTGCCTTTATTAGGATTCTTGGTCTACAAGAATTAAGATTTTATTATAATTAATTAGGAAATATGTTTTATTTAATGCCGCTTGTTTTGGCATGATTTATTATTTCTTTTACAGTAGGATTTCTAGGGTTAGGGTCTTATAAAAAGGGCTGTAACCTATTCAATTATTCAACTTTTAAGCTTTTTGATCAATAATATTCAGAGATTTTCTCTTTCTTTCTTGTGCGCAAGAATTGCTCGTTGCGACGAGTTGTTTATCTCGTTTGGACTAGTACGCTAACTAGTCTCTCGTGAATTCCGCTGCGTCAAGTGGTATCAGAGCAAGGCTTTGCCTGGTTCGATGTCACCAAACAAAGTTGAAGACACACCCATTGACGTTGGTCGTGGGCGTGCTGACCTAAGGAAGATGATGGAGGATACCCGAACACAAATGCAGGATCGAAGCACTCAGTTAGCCGAAATCCGTCAAGATACTCGCACTCAGTTTGCAGAGATTCGTGATTTACTGCATGGGTTGACTCTACAAATTCACCAAAGGCCAGAAAGGGTTGAGAAGGATCGCGCGTTGGGATTTGCCCATCGCCAACCTCTTAACCAGAATAGGAACCGCGTTGAGGGAGTTGCCCGCAACCAACCTATTCACCAAAACGTCTCCGGAGGATATTCTTATTATCACTACGATAGTAGGAATGAATTTGAAGGCGAGTTATTCGAGGGTCATGATGATTATCAGTCGATAAAGCGACAAACAAATTCATTTCAAATGTGTTCATAATGCTCAATAAAATTGTCTAAATATATATATTTTTAATTTCTCCTCTTATCTTTTTTTATCCAACATCTCTCCCTTCTATGTTTCCCGCTCTCACTCTATGTAAATTTACAAAATTACGTTAATCTTGCATTAGATTTTTGTGATTATTGATCCGTTTCGAAAATGGAATTGGAAGGACTTATATGTGCTAGGAGTCTGGATTCGGATTAATCCGATTATTGGATTTGAGTTTAATCTGTGTCACTGCTGGTCATTGATGTCATTTTATTTGGGAGGTTGAAGGAAGATTTTTGTCATATCCGTATCAAAATTACACATACCAATGTGCTTAATTGATGTTGTTCAAAAGCTAGATGTTTTTATAAATTTTCCCATATACATATGTTAACGGCACAATGGTAGAAAAGGAAAAATATAGCAACCATGTCAAAAAAGTACTACTCTACTAATATTTTTTGATGCGCGCAAAAATAGTTAGAATCAATCACAAGAGTTGCTATATGGTCATCTCCGACCCTTAATTAAATTAGAATGAAATTTGAGTAATTTAATGACGCACTCTCGTAATTAATTTTGTAAATCTATTTTTAAAAATGTCAATAAATTATTTAGAAAATTCTAAATTTTGATGAAAAAAACCAATTCTAGTAAAAGGGACTTTCACTCGAAGGAGTTGACTAAATATACAGAAATGCTACTCACACAGAATTTTGTGCATAAATCATGCACAGATTGTGATGTGAGGTCCACTTCGGATCTCACACAAACGATCTGACCATTTCATTAAATGTAAAATATTTTTTAAGAGTGCCCTCTAAAATTCAGCTCAATCTGTTATCTATAGATGCTCGATCCAATCATCTAACTTTTCATTATTCTAATATCTAATTGAAAATTTAGATCATTGGATCGAACACGTATAAGCATCAGATTGAGCTTATTTTCCGAGAAAACCTTTGAAAAATATTTTATATTTAATGAACAAATCGAATCGTTTATATAGAATCCGGAGTGAGCCTCACACTCCAGTCTATGCACAAAATCTATGCACAGTTGCTATATGAGTAGCATGACTGATAATATACTACGAGTACTTTGTTGAAAGATACGCTTTACAAGTTACAATCGCTTTCCTTTCCTGGTCCTGATTGGGTGGAAAAATTGGCAGGATCACAAATCCAGACCCTTAATCCAGGGCCGTCGATTATTTGGGTCCCACTAGATCAACGTTAAATGATCATTCAACGTAAGAGAACTACACCGGGACTACAGCACCCAATCTCTCCCCTCTCCTTCAGTTGTGGTTTAATTAAGAAACACTCACTCATTAATTAATAGCGACATTAAATAATGGTCTTCGCAAAACGTAAAACACAGCGCACTGAAGAACCGTCGAAGTCACAGCGAATTCGTAACACGACGATGAACTAATTCTCTCTCTAGAACAGATCTGTTACGCTCTCTAGCAGAATTTGGCTGTGTTCGTCTCTCTATCTAGCTACCATGATTTCGATGCACAAGCTCAAATCAGTGGATTTCTACAGGTGAGGGCATCTGGCTACATTGTCTAAATTTGATTATATTTGACGGAATTTACTGGTCGTAAGTGGTAATTTGTTTTCAGATCCGAGATAGATAGCCATGAGTTGATGAACGTGTTTAGTATTTTATACACTTGTTTGTTTTTCCCGTTTTGTGCGTTTCAGCTGATGTCTGGACTTGTCATCACTCGCGAATTGTTAGGTTCTGATTCTCAATGGAGTTTTCTTTTGGTTAGACTTTGTTTGAAAGGTCAGGTTGAGTAAATTGTGATAGGTGTAGAACTCGTTGGCCAAGTTTGATTGAGTGAACTAGTAGTGAGGGATTAGTATACTCGATCGCAAGCAGTGGCAGATACAGAAATTCGGTACAGGAGGGGCACTTATTTGTCATAAGTTTTGAAACTGTTCTCTCCCTGTCGAGAGCACGACATCATTTTAAGTCAAAAAAATTTAGTATGTGCTTTAGAGATGAGTTTTCTTACTAAATTTAAAAGCACTAATTACATAAGCAATGAACACACAAATTTGAAGATATCAAAAGCATTCGTTGAAATGTGTAGCAATTAAATTAGGAACCAAAGTTCTAAACTCGAAAACACAATATAGTCAATAGGTTTTGTATAAAACTGAGCAAACGATTGGCCATTTTATAGAGGAAGTTAAACACATTGGTTAAGGGGTTGCTTTCTTACCTTTGGAGACTTGTAAGAGTGATATATTTGATAGGTTTTAAATACTAATGGGGCACTAGAGCAATTCCTGTGGAGTTAAATGTAACATACTATCAATTCCTTGCCGATAAAAAAAAAAAAAAAATTACTATAGAATAGATTTGTAGGGATATAAATGAGAGAATCGAAAATCCCCTGGTCAGTGATTGATTTGGTAGCAAAGTGTTAAGAAGTAAAAGTTTATTACTTGCTAGAAGCATGCGGAAAGCATAGGTTGTAGTGCCTTATGGAATGAATTTAAAGGGAGAACTGCAGGTGGTAATTTGTAGTGACTAGAGAAATTTATGCAGAGGAAGGACAGCTTAAACCTGTGTCTCTGGTGGTTGAAGGGGCAGGCAAATGCATCAAAAGATTGGTGGTCAATGTAGATGACTTAGACTTCTTAGATGCACGTTTCTTCAGATGAGCACGTGTGCACTTTGGTTGTGCAAAAAGCTGGTGTATTTTTCTTTATCCCCGAAATGTGCCTCACCGAAAGAAGAGACTTCTTCGTCTGTGAAAGAGGAAAGAGAAATGAAGCAATGATGAAACACACCTCTGTGCCTGTATCTTGCTTCAGTTTCCCCTTCCTGTAAGAACTAAGAAGATTGTTCAACTTTTGATTTTGTTTTGACACTATAGGCAAATGCACTCAGATCCTGAATTTTTGCGCCACAAACAATAGAAATTACTGTTCACTGTTTCCTTGATTAACTTTTTCGTAGAAGGAGACAAGGTTATGATAAACCAATTGCGACCCCTTTATTGTTTTCTTTTTTCTCTTGGTTTGGTTGACTAGCAGAACAAAAGTTTCTCAAAATTTGTTTGTCATGTCGTGGTTATTGATGGTCCTTTATATTGAGGTCATTTTGTTGTGGGTTTCACTTGAATTTCATTCACAACTCTTCCTTTTTTTCTCAGGAAAATTCCCAGAGATTTGACAGAAGCATCATTATCTGGTGCCGGATTATCCATTATAGCCGCCCTTTCCATGATATTTTTGTTTGGAATGGTAGGAAGCTCATTTATATTTCGTTGATGATTTATGGATTGGATATATTAATGTGACTATTCATCATTATTTGGTTATATGTTTGATTCTAGTGGATTGCATTCTCTTTTGCCTTTTGTTGGTTTTCTGTCTTCCTTCTTGCTGTCATTAACTATCCTATTTTCATTGCAAAAATTTGCTTCATTTCCTCACTGCATTATCTATCCTTTCTCTTTTTCAGAGGCTAGAAGGGTTATGGGTAAATTGAACTGACATCCCCTATGGGATTGCAGTGAAGGCATGAATACCCCTGACATACTGCGTATTACTGTCCCCTCCTTGAGGTTTATATTCAGATTACACTTGTCCCCTACTGTTAGTTGACCGTTTAAGTCATCCATTAGAATTTGATTAGACCAGCTCTAAATTTTTGCCTTCATTTTATAAATTCTGGCCTTCTGCAAAATTCTTCTTATCTGTCTTGTCTCCATGAAGGAAAAAAATACAGACCAGTAGTTACACCATCTCTGCCATCAACACATTCTTGGCCACTGGCATCTTTGCCCCGGCCTCCGCCAGACCTTAGCAACACAACAATCCTACCATCAAACAACTCTTCACCTAACTGTAATGGGGTTCGTCCTATGTCTTTACAGGGAGAGTTATATATGTACACATTTCTACCCATATATTGGCATAACTAGTTAAACACTTTAATATGAATGAATATTAACTATACGTTATAAAACCATAACTTGAAAATTCTTAAAATTGCAGCAAGAAGTTTAACACTAGAGAATACGAATGAGCTCTAGATTTCTGCTTTAAAGGGTGCACTACAGAATATCCTGACTTGCACAATGTAAATGCCACAAGCATTGTGATGCTCAACGAGACTGTTGCTTTGGCCAGAAAGATTTGTGAGGGATAGAACGGATTGCCCTGCACCTCTTCTTTCAAAAGCAAGTGTTGCTGCCAAGCTAAGTTCCAATTGGAGGATTAGGAATCAAAGATACAACTAAGTTACTTCACAAACTTTTAGGAGGTTTGCTGATCTTAAAATTCTTGGTATGTCAAGTAACTTCCCTCCATCTAACTGGTTCAAAACTAAGGTTTCGATTCAATGCGTAATTGGACACCTACTTTTTAAAGGCGGCCGCCAAACATGCGTCTCTGAGGTGTTTTGGTCACTGCAAAGTGCACAATTCATTTGCTGCCAATAGAAATTACAAAAATTGGAAGATAATTTGGAGAAGGATTGGATGGGGTTAGTTATGCTGGTTGTGATGGTGATGAAATTGGTCTAAATTGGGGCACGGCATTGATGGACTTGGTGGCTATTGTGATGTGATGGTGGCTGCTTTGCAACATTGTATTTGGATGCAGTCCCATGTTAGAGAAGAATGTAGGTGCTAGCAGCTGTGGAGTAGAGTGGTGATGGTGGAGAAAAGAAAGAGGAGGCAGTGGAGGTGTTTCTGTTGTGGTGGACGGAGAAAGCGGGGGCCAGATTTGGTTTCTGGTGTGGAGACCCCTCTAAAATCTCATATATATGTTGTGAGAGAGGAGGAAGGGAGAATAGTTAGTCAATAGGTAGTTAGCTAATTTATTCTGCAAATAGTAAGGGTACAAATATTGACATTGGAGGTCTGAATGTGGGGGTAATCTGCATTAGTAAAAAATGGAACATAATTTATGCAATGCTTAATTGTGTTTTGCTTTTTGTGTTCTACGGAGTATAAACTCTCAGTTTTATTTTTGCAGGAACTAAGTAGTTATTTGAAAGTGAGCACAGCAACATCTGTAATTGTTGACAAAAGTTCTGATGGGGAATTTTTGCGCATTGATTTCAATATTAGGTATGGTGTAATGACCATCATTCTGTTCCTCACAAAGAATCATCCGTTTTGTGTTCTTTTTGTTATCAATTTTTTAGATACTGTGAGAAGTACTGTTAAAAACGCATACTAGTCTTATTTGTGTAAAACAATTGGACACAAATTCAGTGCTTTTACTAGAATGGAGGTCTTAATTTGTGTTGGCGGGGAACCTCTGTCACATATATCCGTATTCATTTGGTATGTTGATAAATATTTCTCCTGAAAATGTTCTATGAATTTCCTGTGAAGTATTTCTACTCAGTCTTATTTATGTTAGCTGAGATTCGTCCTGCCATGTGTACAGTATGTTGGTTTTGCATGTCATATTCAGTCAATGTCTCTGCTTTCTGTTTGAAATGTCAATCTTCTTTTAATTGTTCTGTTTATCTAAGATTCCCTTCTCTTTTTATTATGTAGCTTTCCTGCACTCTCATGTGAATTTGCATCCGTTGACGTGAGCGATGTCTTGGGAACAGTAAGTTTCACTGACTTAATTCGCTTCAATTCGTTACTTCGCGAAGTGTAAAGTTGAGCATTGAACGTAGTCAAGGGATTGATTAAACAAAAATTGATTGTCCAAACACTTGAATTGCAATGTAGCAGCAAATCGAACTGTGTGACATATTTATGGGTTTTTGGTAGCACGTGCGGTCTGTGGTATGTGGATTTGGGTACAAGTACAAGTTGTAGCTATGTGTCTATGTTGTTTCTGATAATATGCTTATTTCATTTTCCAGGGTAAATTCGAGCATTACCATAGTTAAGTGGGTGCTTATCACAAGGTGCAATAGAGCATTTCACATCTAATATGGGAACGTTGGTTAAAATTGTGTTTACAACTTCTCTTGTTTAGTTGTACACTTGCACTCTTTCTGAAGTCTCCCATGAACTAATCACATCCAAACTGAATGCCTGTGTACTTCAGAAATTCCTCTTAGGGCTTTATTATTTCTTCTGTGGGTATAAGTATAACTTAAACCCAGTGCAATATCCTAACCTTCCTTGGAACTCATCCACTCAAGTCCGACCACATTTTCCACCACCATCTTCTTCCAATTTATCTGACAGTGTATACGCATATGTTCAGGTGTCTTTTTTTATGTGCACACTTGTACGCATTTTTGGTAGTCCCCAATTTATTGTTGCTTAGATTGTGTATCATGGCCTGCGAGTTGTTTATTTGGGTACCATCCTACCTGTTAGACTGTTTTTAAATGTATTGTCCACCTCTCATCCATTCAGTTTTACTGATCGTTAACCACTTGTCAATTTTCTTTTGCTCTCTCTGTGCGATGTGAACTGTCCTGAACTTTTGTCATCTCATTTCCAGAACAGGTTAAATATAACAAAAACCCTCCGGAAATATCCAATTGATTCAAATTTAAGACCTACTGGCTCCGAGTATCTGGCAGGGGTAACTTCAAGAGATATTAAGCACGATGATGAAGTTGATGAAGAGTATTCTGAAGATTCTGTTATACTGAATGGACAGAATTTTGAAAGTGTTGCACATAGGTAGGAGGACTAAATATATTTTCTACAGCCTCGTATGACTGTGTTTTGGTGCTTTGTCAATTGTCGTGGGAGATTTTATAACAGGAGCAGATGAACATTTGTTTTCAGGCACCCAATTTTGGTTGTCAATTTTTATGCTCCTTGGTGCTATTGGAGTAACCGGCTGGTAATTTTCAATCTCCTTTGCTTTCGTATAGAATACTTTGGAGATTGGTTCTAGTTTCAGTGGGCCTGGCTGCTCATACTCGAAGGCCATTTACTGAAATCTCTGGTTGACACTGTTGCCTCATTCATACCAATTTTTAGTTTGTTCTTGGCTTTATGATTAGAAATATCCCCAAGAAATCCTCTTAAAACTTTTTTCATCCAATAAAACCTCAAACATTTTTCATGTGATTTCCCTTTTGGCTTCATATCCCCACAATACATACCGCGTGGTAGGCCTATTTGTATAAGATATCTGTCAAGCTATGATCCTCCATAGACTCCTAGGGTCTGGGTTTCTTCATTTTGGTTGAGTCTGGGAAACGAACTACCACATTGAACAGTTCCCCGGGCAATGGGGAAAAGATGCCCCATAACCTTGGGATTTTCTTGAAATGAAAGTACCGGGAGACAAGAACATAGATTGTCCTATTTGTCTGACTCCGATAAAGTTCCTTTACAGATAATACTGCTGTAGCTTTCTTATTTTGCTTCTCTCTCAAAAAATATTTGCTCTTGATTTCTCTGAGAGTGTCCAACAGGGCTTCCACTCTGGATTATTGCTCCCCGTCTGACAAAATGGCTAGTAAAGAGGCAGTGCTTCTGTCATTGTTTCTCAAGATCCATGAGCCACATTAATGCAACGATGGAAGACCAGTTTCACCTTGTCATATGATGTATTCTAGATTTGGTTTTACCTACTGGGTGGAACTATGGAATATGTTCGATTTATACCTTATCTGTTTCTCCTAAATTATGCTTGCATTTTTGCTTGGCTTTCCATATTCCGGTTTGAAAATAAGCAATGTTTGCTTATCCCAAAGAAATATATTTACTCACATCTTGAGTATTGAAAATAAACTATGTTTGCTTATCCCAAAGAAATATATTTATGCACATCTTGAGTTGTTTAAGACTTCTATGTTACAATTGTTGTCTTTATTTTGCTAATTTTAGATCTTTCCGTTGTTCTTAATTAACTATATATGGCCTCGCACATGAATTGATTGAGAAGTATGCATTGCAGCATTCCACACTTTCGTTGCTGTTTCAATCATAGCTAACACTTATTACTGTCATTTGCCTTCTCGTCTGTTTCAGAAACCTTCATGGGAGAAAGCAGCCAGGATTGTTAGAGAAAGGTCTAGTTGCATCCTGTTGTTTCTTGTCCTGATAATTGGAGAATAGCATACCACTGTATCCTTTTTGACATGCAGAAACTAAACTTATTTTGACTAGTTTCTTATTATCTGATGTCAAACTCATTTTCCAGATATGACCCAGAAATGGATGGCCGTATTGTTTTGGGGAAGGTTGACTGCACTGAACAAGCTGACTTGTGTAGAAGGTCTTTCTTGCATCAATTCTTTCCTGACCTGTATTGGATTTGGATTAGCTTGACAATGGATGTTGTGGTCTACATTGATTGCCAGATTTACTGATATTACCTTGTTACCTTTTCATCCAAGTCCAAATGTCTTTTTGATCTTTGATTTATCTATTGTCACCACTCACGCTACGTGGGTCGTATTGAGTACAAATGCAGTTTAAGTTTTTTTATCCTCTTGTTTTTAATGTTTTTATGTTTCTTCTGCTCTCTCTAACTTATTGAGCTATCATTGGTTCTCTGATATTACATTGCCATCTATATTTGTAACTTCTTTTTTGGTTCCTTCTTGGTAGCATTTTTTTGACATTATTGATTGACATCTGATTAACTTCTCATATAGGTAGTGCTGTGCTTGTGTGCTGTAGACTGATCCTTGTGGAATTTTGCTAGGACTCTAACCTGTGTTGTTTTATCACAATTTTGTTGACTTTTTTAACTTCATTGTTCTTGGTAGCTAGCGTTAGTGACACAATCTTCTTTCTTTGGAGTTTCCAAACGATAATATCCTTCGCTAACATTATATGGTTTACGATCATATCTTGCAAAGACGTATCAATTATGGTGGTAACTCTTTGAAATGGCACACCATTCGCAGATCACTCATGTTGAACTTTTTTCTTCACCGTGATGCCTTTTAAGTTCTGCTAGTGGCTCTTGTAGTCTGTGATTTCTTTGATGTTTGGGTTTTCCAGAAAATGTCTCTACTGAGAGATAAATGGTAATTTCTTAGTTCTTCCATTGACGGTGGTAAATCTTTTGAACGGCATACAACTTTGCTGCTACCCAAGTCTCGTCTGTCAATTTCATTCTTTCTATGCCTTTGTAGTTTGGTTAATTGCTTGTGATTGCTGTTTTTGCTTCCCATTACTTGCTGTTTTTGCTTCCCATTACTTGCTGTTTTTGCTTCCCATTACTTGCTATTGTTGCTTCCCATTAACAGAAACGTCATATTGGTTGTTCAGGCATCACATACAAGGGTATCCGTCTATTCGCATTTTTCGTAAAGGAAGTGATCTTAGGTAATACTCGTACGTATCTTAGATGTCTTCAGTAAACTATTTGTGATTCTTTCAATGGTTCATATGGTTATATCATAGAACTCTATTTTAGGACTTGGACTTTTTTGGATACAACTCCAAATTTTGATTATGTTCCTTATTGATGCATTATCCCTTGTTGTTCTTCTAACAGTTCAACAACGCAACCTTGTGTCCGAGTATGGTATTGAATCTATAGATACGTTGTTTTCTTGACATTCTACTCATGTCCTTTTCCCATCACTTACACAAAACCAGACTTTTCATGATTCTGTACATTTGTGGAGTATGGAACCCTGTATGGAACAATCGGTGATAAGATAGCAAGATAGGGTACAGAGTATTTTTGCATTGAAGAATATAAACTTTTAAACCTCTTTGCGTCATTATACCATCATACGTCCATGTCTTGTGGGTGCTCTAGTTTGTCCTCTTACGGGTTAATCCCATTGTCTACTCTTGCTTTGGCACTGTGGTTACATAGAAATTTCATTTCTGGAGCTTTGCAAAAATTGATAGCTCAGTCACATTCTTCTGGGGAAAATAATGCTTGACCTAAACCTTGCCTGGGTGACACGTAGTTAAATTTGTAAACGAGAACAGTATATGAATTAGATTAGGGAAACGGCAGATACAGAGTGGGAGGTGGCTGATTTCATGTTTTGTTCCAATACTTGTGCCATTACTTTCAGGAATCAGAGACTATGTCTGCCATTATTACCTGATGGCTATAAAAATAACTTAAAAGCTTCTCTGTTCTGTATTCATGTAGTTACTTCTAGGACATCACATTACTTGATGAATGAAGTCTGATTTTGAGAGTTAAGTTCTGCGGCCTAATGGACTATCTTGTTATGTCACTTGCTATAGGGAGGACCATGGGCAACATGATCATGAATCATATCATGGAGATCGAGATACAGACACTCTTGTCAAAGTAACTGAAAGTTTGAGTTGAATGGCTGTTTTCACCTGTTAGCTTGTTTATACTTGGGAAAATCTCATCCCTGCTGTGGTGAATACAACATGACTTGATCTCAAATTTCCATCCCTTTGCAGACAATGGAAAATTTGGTTGCACCTATTCCATTGGAGTCTCAGCGGCTGGCATTAGAGAATGTTCAAGATGATGCAAAAAGACCTGCACCATTAGTAGGAGGTTGTAGAATCGAAGGTTTTGTGCGTGTTAAGAAGGTAAAGTTTCACTTAGAAGTATGTCATATATTTTTGTCTAGAAACATTGTCCTTGCATATGCTTTTATGCCCATATTTATTAGCTGGGATTACACTCTTGACTGCTCCTCGTACTCTTCAGGTTCCTGGTAATCTTGTCATATCAGCTCGTTCGGGGGCCCACTCCTTTGATGCCTCTAAGATGAACATGTCGCACATCATTTCCCATCTTTCCTTTGGTAAAAAGATCACTCCTGAAGTGATGAGGGATATGCAGCGAGTAGTACCTTATCTTGGTGGAAGCCATGACAAGTTGAATGGCCGGCATTATATCACTAACACGCTTGATTCAAATGCCAATGTTACTGTAAGTTCTGTAGTTCTTATCCTCCTTACATAGCTTTGAACTGAAGTGGCAAGGTACTTACCAAAAAAGAACTTGTATATGTTGGGAGTGGTCGTTCTTCCATATTGTTCTTTGCTGCTTGGCCATTAGCATGTCTTTGTGAGGGGACAAGTTATTGGTGTTGTGACATGGAGGGGAAAGAAGATGTGTTCGGTGTGTGTGTGTGTGTGTGTGTGTGTGTGTGTGTGAGAGAGAGAGAGAGAGAGAGAGAGAGAGAGAGAGAGAGAGAGAGAGAGAGAGAGAGAGAGAGAGAGAGAGTTGTGCTTGAAGAATCTTGAGTTTGTAAATTGTGATGAATTCTTAATGTTCGATTTCTGCACTTGTCCATTGATTACTGCACTTTGACTTGTCCATTTTCCTATTTTCTTTATCTTTGTTACTGTTTCCTTTGCAGATTGAGCATTATCTTCAAATCGTGAAGACAGAGGTGATAACAAGAAGAACTCTTCATGAGGACAAAGTAGTCGAGGAGTACGAGTACACCGCTCACAGTAGTCTTGTACACAGTTTGGATATCCCTGTTGCGAAATTCCATTTTCAACTATCTCCGATGCAGGTTTGAAGTACTTCATTACAGTTTTTTTTTTTTTTTTTTTGAGAGATATTTCATTACAGTTCATATAAGAGTGGACTCTATTTTTTTCCCTTCTCCTTTTCATCTTGTAATATATTCTCTATTTATTCAGGTATTAATATTAGAAAACTCGAAGTCCTTTTCGCACTTCATCACTAATGTCTGTGCCATTATTGGTGGCGTTTTCACGGTTAGTTAATTTAACTCATTTTCCTTTTTTCCGTGTCTCTCAATTGATCGGCAATATGCTATTCTTTCTAACTGTCTTCCTGGGTGATTTCAGGTTGCTGGGATATTGGATTCAATCCTGCACAACACCATGAAATTTGTGAAGAAAGTTGAACTAGGAAAGAATTTTTGATAGAAATCTGAAATTTAGTTGATATACATGAATATGCTCCATCGCCCATGTAATTCAAAACTTTAGCTCTAACGAGATGATGGTACTGTATAGTAGATTTGTAACTGAGTACTGGTTAAATATAAGAACCGGAACAGTTTAGCCATTCCAGTTGATAATATAGAAAATAATTTCGTACGACATGCCAATATTTGTGTCTGTTCTAATGTTTTATTTGTTTTGTTTTTTCGGAATTCATTTTATGATCAGTTTAATGTGGAATTACTGATGTTTTGTCCCCAGATTCTCTGTCCCGTTCTCCACGAGGCAGATTTAGACGCGCGTTTGCTGATGTATGTGGGTCCTACATGCATCAATCGTGTCTGGACATTCTGAGTCCGTAGCTGCTTTTTTCGATCGATCCATGTGAAAAATGCGCTTGTGTTGCGTCTTATTACACAGATAATAAGAAACAAAGCAAGAAAATTTCTCGTAAATTCAATTTATTTCCTTTTGTACATTGTTCTTACATGGTAGATTAACAATTATCGAACCCGCAATCTGCAAAACCCAGCTTATTTATCAAATGTATAGCACAACGAACATCAAATACCAACAAACCTTGAAGTAATTAAACCCTGGGATCAAGGTGGCTGAAAATCATGAATAGACAAAGAACACAAAACAATCAATCAAACTCAAAAGCAAATCCTGGAGAAATTAGAGAACCAAAAGAAGAGATGAACCCAGTAAAGCCCCAATGGACCCAACGAAACTCACGACAACAGAAGTTGCACCATTTTTTTTCTTCTTTGATGGAGTCTGATCGGCTGAAGGCCCCGGCGATGGGGTAGGCTCCTCTGATCCAGCTGGCGGAGAAGCTGACGGTGGAGGAGAAGCTACTGGCGGTGGAGGAGAAGCAGCTGATGGCGGTGGAGAAGGTGCAGATTTCTTGCCGCTTCTATCTGCCAAGACAACCACCAGCAGCTTTTCATTCTTGAGGCAGTGGTCTTTGACTCCACTTATGAAGTAGATAGGCCCAGACTGGCTGAACTTGAATTCTGTGTGCCCGTCTGTGTATTTTGCAATGGGTGTTGCTGTGCTGCAATTGTTGTAGTCATCCTTGTTC
Organism: Rhododendron vialii; assembly: GCF_030253575.1. Classification (NCBI taxonomy): domain Eukaryota; kingdom Viridiplantae; phylum Streptophyta; class Magnoliopsida; order Ericales; family Ericaceae; genus Rhododendron; species Rhododendron vialii. The sequence goes on along the minus strand of NC_080562.1, from coordinate 40,710,028 downwards.
ACTAGAAGCACTACGTCTTTGTCTGGTGGGTACACAAACACTGCAATAGAACAAAAACAAGAACAAACACATTACAAGGTCTTAGGCCGGACATCGAAATGATTAGTAACTCTTGCTGCAGATTCCAATGATCATATCGCGTGTTGAATCGGGGGGGTCCTATACAATCCACACTCACATTGTATTACTGATAAGACTCGGGACTGTTCGGATTATTTACTTTTTCTACGGAGTATTACTTAAAAACAAAAGGCTGAATGTGAGAGTCGGAACGCCTTACAATGTCCCAAAAATCCATGTCTCCCTGCTCAACGCATTGTAATCCGTAAGGATCATGCTTTGAGATTGTACATACTGAAAATTTACACTACATCACGTGGTTAAGAGTGCACCGGAGACGTTAAGTAGGAATTTTTAGGACAAAAATTGCTTAGTGGCGAGAGTACTCTATTTGTCAAACGGAACAGGATAAAAGGTTTTCACTTACACAGAGTGTCTCCGATTTGAAACCGGCTTCTTTCTGCCCATTGATTCAGCGCATTTGAATCACTGGGGATTGTCCAGCCATTCGAGCCACCAACCGTGAACTCATACGCACCACCTTTTTGGACCAACAGAAAAAGACTGAAAAGCCCCAGAGCATAAAATGCCTTCAGATTACGAGCCATTTTGGAACACAAGAAAAGGATGAGCCGGAAAACTGAAAGCTCGAATGTAACTGCGGTGAGGCTAATGGGTGAACAAGAACGTTTTCATGAGGGTTTTTGTAGGCAAAACTCTTTAGAAGGTGTGAAAGTGAAGCTTTTGCTGCTTTTGGGTATATATTCTTCATCTGTGTTTTGATGTCTTGTCTTCTGGTGCAAAGCATAATGGGCACTTTTCTGTGGAGAGGGAGAGAGAGAGATAGAGAGCTAGGCTGTTCTTTGGGCTCTTTTTAAACCTTGTCAGCTACTTATTCTTGAGGTGCTATACTTTGCTTTGTTTTAACAATCTGTGGGAATATTCATATCTTGTTGTTTGGGCTACAAAATGCCACTCTAGCAGAATCCACTTTGGAAATGTTCGATCTGGTTGAAGGAACAGTTTTCATTGATGAAAAGTAACATCTGATCACAGGCTAATGTTCAAGGCCGAGTAACATATATTATGCTCAGTAACCCAGAGGGTAAGCTAAAGTAATAAGAATGACCGAGATAAGTACCTTGTAAGCATAGGTCTCAAGTTCGACTCCCACTAAGAGTAAAATCTCTTGAACCACCCTCCGAGCAAGTGAAATTTTGTGCGAAATAGTTGTGAAAGGGGACTCAGGTTTACCGTGCGACTGCGCTTCCTAACTACAATGGGGGGATTGATTCCGAATTTAGAAGAAATATGTATTCAATACTATTGGGCCCCAGTTAAGAAATGGATTGCACGAGCAGGACATTAAGTCCAAGCATTGATAATTTGATATGGTGAAGGTAACCAAGTACCCATCATTTACTATTAAATAATTGGTTATAGAAGCTAGTTTCTCACTTATCAACCTCCAACCAAGTTGTCAAATTCACCTAATAGTACTACTCAATAACTACTTCCTTCTGACTTGTGGCATTGCAACTTGCAAGTGAAGATCATGAACTCTCAACCTCTACCTTGGATATCCCTTGGCAAAGGATTCTCAATTTCAATCACCGTAAAAAAAAGAGAGGTTGAAATCATTTAGAGCCCTTTTATTTCATATATAATGAGTTTATGACTTGGTAAACAAGGGGAAATTACACCGCAACAATAACTGTAAAATTGGAATGTTGTTCACACGCACCTATTAAAGTGTGGAGTGAAAACCCTCCTATCTCCTCTCGAGTAATTATTGGTGCTGGGTTTAGTGATCTAACACCCTCCGTCACCAAATATAAATGTGATAACAACATATCTAATTTCAAACCCACATAAAGTGTAAAGAAGTAATTATTCACTGGTGTTGTGTTTAGTGTCCTAACAACCTCCGCCATCGAATATTCATTTGATACCAAGTAAATTTTTTAATCTCGGACTCATATAAATTATACTCCAAATAATATAAAGACACCACATGACGAATCGGAAACCCTGTGGTGCAGGACGCACTACAGGGTGTGTAGGGCGTATCACAGTCGTCCCGGGAATGTGTTTCAACGGCCTAGATTCAAATAAAACTTTTTTCAAAAAAGAGTTAACAATGGTCAAGATTGCTGAAAACACTCACGAACGGCCAAGATTTGCCCTACAAGGCGCATCCCCGGGTCCCCACATGACAGTGAAATAAGAGCATCCCATAATTTTTCTCCCCTGTCATGGTTTCATTACAAGTGGCACGAAGTTCCCAGGAACGAAGGCGAGTGGACACCATGTCCGTTATTCTCTTTCCGCTAAACCAATAGGAAAATTACTCAAAACTAGATTTCTCAGCATCAATTAAAACATCTACTCCAATAACACGGAGCGAGACAAGCCAACAGCAATCTAGATTCTAGAGGATCAGAAAACAACTCACCCACGTCGGAGTTTAATTAATACTGCAGTAACACTTAAACGGTCGTCGTTTGATGTCGTCCACTGGGAAGTAGGGAACGACTTCACAAACAAAATATAGCAAAGGAAAAAAATAAAATAAAACCCCTCCAAAAATAGCACATTATTTCCATCTCAGAGCCAGCAGGCCTTGACCACCTCCACCCTCCGCCGCCGGCCAACCACCCCAAATAAACACCAAAAACATCAAACAAAAGCTAAATCCAACAACCCATTTGCATTTATTGTAACTTTCTTGACGTGGGTCCGTTGGTTGAACCATTTTGGCCGAGGAAGCATCTGATCTGGGATCATTTCTTGATTCTTTATCTGAAATCTGATCTGGGTATTTTTCTTTTCCGGTTTTGGGGGGAGATTCAGCTCTCACTGGGTGCGGGTTTTCTAGGGTTTTGATTTCTTTTTGGTTTTCCCGTGAGTGATTTGCTTGGGTACTTTCGAGAATGTGGAGGGACCCTGGTACTCCAGCTGATTTTTTCTATCAGGTGCGGCCTGAATGCGCCAATGATGTTCCAAAAACCAAATTCAAAATCAAGGTTTGTTTGATTCATTAGATGCCAATTATCTTCTTAGAAATTACCCATGATCATTTGATAACGTGCTAAATGCTGAATTTCAATCGGTGTTGGTTGATAACTGGTCAAAATGCTGCTTTTGTATTTATTTATAATGCAAAAACTAGATTGCTGATTAATTTTTTGCCCTGAATCTTATGGTCCAATGTAAGTGCATTTTTGTGCTTGGAACTTATTTTTGCTACTTTTTCGACTGAGACATGGATTTTAATTCTGAATTATGGTGCTTTATATTTGGCTTGGTTGACTTTTGTTGTTGAATATGTAATCTTGAAAAGGGAAGGTTTGGAAGGATGGGGCTTTTCTCTGGAGTCGAAGCTTGTATAGTTAATAGTTGTATACTTCAGTAAATAAAGGTTCTTCGTAAACAGATCAAATGCCATAAATCTGTCAAATGTATCTAAGCAGGATTTTTTCCTCAGATTCGGTCTGAAGTTCTTTAGATTGTCCTAATGATTCTCCAGAGTTTCTTTGATGCCCACTATTGCAGCTTTTGTAAGAAAAGTCATCAATATTAAACTTGTATGACAGGGTTGAGGGGTTTTGGACAATGTTAACGAAACCTAAGTTGAGGAATAGAATTGTTAATCAAACTCTCTCGTAGCCAAATATGCGTGCTTCCTTACAACTTATATGTCCTACATGGAAGGAATAAAACATTGTTGACTGCCCAGATACTTTCCCCATCACCTCCGTACCAGGAAACCAGAGAGGAAGATGGGAGATGTGCGTCCATGTATAGGAAAGAAAGGAATGATAATTTTCATAATGCTTATAATTCACAAAGATGCCAACTCGGCTATTTCAAGAAAATTTTGGTAGTGTTCGCCTATTCGGAATAGACTTTGCACTTGAAGAATATTGCGGACAGTTAAGCAAGCAGGTGGTATCAAAGAGAATGGAACCCTTCCAACTTCCATTGTGCTTCATTGGTTCGTTGCCTAAGCTTGCTTTGTTTGTGTATCTTTCCCATCCTTCTTTTTGGAGTATAAACTCACTTCCTAACCAAAGAATTGATGTCCTTTGTATCTGACATATAAATCTTTTCTCCCTTTAAAATAAAGAACAAAATTCCAGCATTTACAAAAAAAATTAGTGTTATACTGCTTTTTTTATGTTCTTTACCCGTGAGGCAAAGGTAAGAGGAAAGGAATTTAAGTTTGCTTTTCTAGAAATTGCAAGTAAGAACATGCTTTACGAGTAATTTGGTGAGATTTGGATTAGATCATGGGAAACGAGGAGGACTACTCTTTCTCCCTCCTGGGACAGAATGATTGCCCCAAAACTTAGTAGGCAAAGACAACTTTTGAAGTTACTTGTGGAAAAAGAAAATTAGAAACTTTTGAACTAAGGAATTCCTGATCACAACTTGCAGCTCATGTCACCTGTGGACCTGTGGTAAGCTGGCTACTGATCTATGCGATTGTATAGCTTTTAGACTTTGTGGAAATGGTAGAGACAAGTTTTCAATAGGAGCTTTACAATGATTCCTGATGACACAATGTTACTATATTTGATTTAAGTATCACGGGTCACTTCTAAAAACTCATAATGATTTAATTTTCTATGGCTTAGTTTGTAATGATTTTACTGATTTTAAATATTTCATCAGGCTGGCAGAACTCTTAGTGTGCGAAAGTGGCAGGCTGCATTTACTCCAGATGGCTATCTTGATATAGGCAGGACACTTGGTCGAATACAGCGCGGGGTAAGATTTCGTCTCCATGGTTTCAACTGCTATAAAAATATTACCCTAGCATGTAAGATGCTTCACATGGTAAGATGCTTCTTGGAATTAATTGATGTACACTAATTCTTTGTCTACGTGATCTCTGATCAGTCCTCTTTTTTGTTGTTTGATTGGTGGGTAGTGTATGAATATGGTAGAATAATTTTGCTCAAAAGGGAAGAGTGGGTATTAGCCAGTAACCAAAAAGCTAACATTGCTGACTTGCAAGTTTGAGTATTTCTTCTTACAGCCTTTCTTAATCAATTAGGCTGAACTCATGCACTCATACTCCTTTTTTTAGTGTCACAGATATTCCAAGTTTTGGTGTAGATAGTCCTGTCATTTGTTCATTCACATCTTGTGTTTAAGTCTTGTGTATCATGGTCCTTGTGTACACTATGAAATGCAATCCAGTTCCCAACTAACTGTGGTTGGATGCTGCCATGATAAGAATATGAACTTTACCTGGCCATTCACTGTATAAGATTCCAAATATGCGCTAAAGGCATAAAAATAAACTATTTGTTTTTGCTTTGCAAATGAATAATGCGATATGCCACTTAGTGCTTCTTATTTTGATACATACATCTGCTTCTTATAGATGTCTTCCTTCCACCAAATATTACCATTTGTTTTGGGGATTGACGCATCATAATGTAATCGTGGCAAAATTAGGGGATCCATCCTTCAATTCGAGGTGAAGTTTGGGAGTTTCTACTTGGTTGTTATGATCCCAAGAGCACATTTGATGAACGAGAGCAAATACGGCAACGTCGAAGGTGGTTGGCTTTCCTTGCTTCGCTTTCATGCATTAATTCTTGCTAGATATTATTAGGAACGTCATTCGTCACTACACCAGGATTTTGGGTCATTTTAGGCTCTGTTAGCTTTCAAAAGAATATACTGACCCTCCAAACTTTTAATATGGGCAGAATATTAACTTCTGTCCTAGGATTTGAGATCTAGCTGGCAAGATGATATTCTGGGTTCAGGTTTCAGCCCTTGGCCTGTGGTGCCAGTATGTATGAAAGGCTCCAAGCTCCAGTTGTTGTTCCACATTTAAGATATGCATTCGTGGAGTATGATTCTTGGTCACATCCTACTTAATTTTAGCATGCCATTATAACACTAAAAAAGATTCTATTTTCTTTGTCACGTAATTACTACAGGTTCCACTATGCAAATTAATGGCGAACAAGGCTGTATTACTCGATGTAACATAGAAATGCTGAAATTACACCTAGTGCACAGAAAAACATAGCCTGTACTGCTACAAAGCCACTCTGTATCTTTGGTACAAGGAAATAAATGTGCCTTCTGTAATGTAGAATTCTAGGATGAGGGATATGTAGCCCAGAAATCGGCACTTTTATTTACTGGTTTAGGAACACACTTGATTTATGCTTCAAAGCCACCTCTTCAAGCTTTGAGATGAATGTTGAATAGCTCTAAGATCCACCAAGACGTGTTTCACTCAAGTCCCCCTTAGAAGAGACTTCCTGGAGGCCTGCAGAGAGCCTAGTATGAAGTATGTCGTGGAGAATGAGACTCCCAGCATTGTACTTCATGCATTGATTGTACGGATGATGATAAGATGAGGAACAAACCAAACCTTTGGCTTTATTTGACTTGGTGTGTGAAAAATGTTTATTCGATAAGACTGGGACTGCTTCATTTCACCATGCTGGTTAATACAAACTTATTAAGTGACATTTGCCACATAGATTAGTGTATACCCGTTGGCTCTGGTTGCGGCATCTGTTATGTGTACTTGTGTACCCAATTAGTAACCTGCATGTGTTATCTTACTTCTTGTTGTACTCCCATTTGGTGCCTTTTCTCTTCCCATGTTGGGTCAAGTGTTGATTTTGGACATGCAAGGACATTCCTTCCATTTGCGTAAGTTTTCATTTTTGCTTTTGTAGTGGTTGAAAATTTGAAATGTCTGAGACTTGTAATCTTATATAGCTCAGAGATAGTCCTTATGTCTGGAACATTTTTACATTTCCTTGTCCTGAATGTGTTCGAATTTTGACTGCTATACATCCCACACTTTGTTTCTGGGGTGTAATCAACTCATAGGTTGGAAAAAGGCTTTCGATTTTAAAAAATTTCTCTAGACACTGCCGTTGTCAGACTAGTTATGTTACTGCGCGACGTGTACCATTGTCCGTTGTCTTTCCCCAAGATTTATCCTCTAAGTTGTCTAAGCATCTTATGCCTGTAATTGTTTCTTGTTCTTCTGCACATTCAGGACACAATATGCTGTGTTAAAAGAAGAGTGCCGCCTAGTGTTCCCCCTTGTTGGAAGTGGTAGGTTCATCACAGCTCCCGTGATTACGGATAGTGGCGAACCTATTCAAGATCCTATTGTGCTTCTGGAAGCAAGTCCAGATAAAGGACTGGCTTTACTTCCTGAAGAAAATGGTAATGGCAACAAATTTAAGCCTGTAACCGCCTAATCGGCTATTCATCAGATGCTGATGTCCTGAACTTATGCAAATACAGGCACTTCCCACAATTCAGCGACAGTGAAAGAGGTGGACAAGAAAATAATCCAATGGAAGCTTACACTACATCAAATAGGTTGGTGATACATATTAATGATGAATGGAAATTGCCTAGTGATTCTTTATTTTTAAAGATTTCATTTCTGCTACTGGTCCATCTCTATGATTCATGGATTAAGAACTAAATATTTTGGTCATATACCTTGTTTTCACGGTATCTGCTGGTTCTCATGTTGTGGTCCAAAGCCTGATGGTTAAAAAAAGTTATACATAATTAACAATATTCGCCCATGCTTTGAATTCAAATGAAAAAAAAAAAAAAAAAACGAATGCCATCTCATTAATATTTTAATTCAGACCATGTGGTGAAACCCTCTGAAGTTTCCAAATTGTTGCTACTCTTTTATAGTTGGACTGATATTCATGTAGGTCTTGATGTGGCTCGCACTGACAGAACCCTAGTTTTCTACGAGAAGCAGGAAAATTTGTCAAAACTTTGGGATATTCTGGCTGTCTATGCCTGGTTTGATACAGATGTTGGCTACTGTCAAGGTGTGTAGTAAGATGATCTAAACTCTTCCCCCAAATGGCCAAATGTTTTCCCTTAAAAGCAGTAATTAACAAATTGTTGGTGCTGAGATACTCTTTTATGCATATGCTGACCAGGAATGAGCGATCTTTGCTCCCCAATGATAATTCTCCTTGACGATGAAGCAGATGCATTTTGGTGCTTTGAACGTTTAATGCGCAGACTGGTATGTTTTTATGCTACCCACATGACCTAAAATTCTCAATTTAAAGCAGTTGCTTGATTATGAAATGAGCATGTGGAGTGTGGACTTACTTTCAGAAAATGTTCTTCAGCAATATGATATTTGTTATGATGATCCCATGCATCACAAAGATGAGAATAACTTTTGTTCATCGAACTTGCCAAGAGGGAAACGGCACTATGAAACTATTAATCCGTAGACATGATAAGTGGATAACATCTTATTCAAACAGAACATAACACCACTCGTCTCACAACCTGAGAAGGGACAGACCGACATGTTGAAATTTGTCACCATCACCTTGTTCCAGTAAATTTGAGGCTGCAAATTTTCAACTTGAGCACTGTTTCTATGAATTGTTCTCAAAAACTGTTTTTGAAAAAACCCGACCAAACAGGGCCCACCGGAATACATGTAGTTTCAGGGTTTCTAACTTTCTGGAACAACAAAAGCTCTTGCCATCAAGCAAACTGAGCTCAAAGCAGAAAGAGTTTCCATGTTTCCATTAGTAACAAGTAACTGCGTAAAGACTTGACAAGATTTAGCTTCTGTTCCCATTGGCTTGCTCCCAAAGATTTAAGTTAGGCGATTAGTTTCTCTGACCTGTCACTGATGAGGTTCTACAGCAGATTAGATGTCACTCTTTGAACTATTCCAGCTCCTTTAAGATTTAGTTGCATTATGTTATCTCCTTTTGAGTTTGATCCGTATTTGTATATATCAGTTGCACTCTGCGTATCTGGCACAGATTTATCTGTTTTAGCTACCGCAATCAATGTTACCTTTTCTCGATTGTAACTAAAGTTAGTTGCTTATGGTGTGCTCGCTACTTGGAATTTTAAAGCGAGGAAATTTCAGATGCACTGAAAACTCTATTGGGGTGGAGGCACAACTTAGTAAATTGGCATCAATTACTCAAGTTATTGATCCAAAGCTTCATCAGCATTTAGGTACTACCTCTTTAACGCAGTATGCTCAATCCTTAAATGTTTGTTTCCTGTGTTTTGTTTTACAAAGTAAATTAAACGTAGTTACCTCCTCTCTAAGACTCTAAGCCAGCACCTCCATAATATGAATGTAGTTTCTTGTTTGTGAACGGAAAAATCTTGCTAATGAATAAAGTTACTTAGCAACAAAAGGGAAGGACGATTTATACAGAGCCAGCGGAGAAGACATAAAAGATAGAGATACTGAAAGAGTACATTTTAACTTAGGCTGGAAAAGATGAACTTATGTACGCTTGAGGACTTTGCTCAACATAGCAAATGCTGTTTCTTGCTTTATTTCCCTATTTAATACCTTCACTAATGAGGGAAAATAAAAGGTAAGAAACAAAGTAAGATGCGAGTTGACGCCAATCATATTTACTGACTGATACTTTCTTGGTTTGTCAGTTGTCACGATTAGATTGTGGACCAGAGAGAGAGAACAATTCTTGGTATGTGCTTATACCCTACATTTAAGCAGAGACATATAGGAAGGACATGGTAAAACCGTAGGACCTATGAGATGGGACTTGTCCAGCCCACTAAAATTTACCAACTTGTTCCTTTCCTATCATTTATGTTTCATGCGGATATTGTTAACCAAAAATAGACAGAAATCCAAGATTAAGCCAATTGTATCTTTGACGAAAAACTTTTTTGTCTACAAATGGGCAAAAATGTTTAAGTTTGTCTCATTTGGTTATTCAGACGGTATACTGCCCTCCTCTTTTCCTCTTAATTTAGCTGCTCATGCCTGGAGGAATACTAATAAAATCTACCCATTTAATAAGACAGAGTCTAGGAGAGACAATCACGTTACTGATTGACATAATTTGTCAAGGGTCTTCAACATCTTTACTTCATTTTTATTGCTACATAGGTCCACATTTGTCCTCAGTATTATTTAGATTCAAAATTAATGCATCATGAGTTTCTTTTCTTTCTTGGACATCTGTTGATGAAATTGCTGCCTATACTGCAATTGAAATATATCCTCTGGTCTTCGAGCACAGAGACACTAGGCGGAGGCGACTATTTATTTGCTTTCCGGATGCTTATGGTTTTGTTTCGTCGAGAATTCTCTTTTGGTGATTCATTGTACCTTTGGGAGGTATGATCAATCACTCTCTCTTAGATCTTTGTTATTATACAAAATGAAATTACGTGAAGCGAAATCATATTCAGGGTACATTATTTGTAGGTGTTCCTGGAGAAGAAATTTATGTTCCGATTCTCCTGGGGTTTAGACTTTTCTTGTTTCTTCGCTAAGGGAACTATGTGTTCGCTTGTGTTCTTTGTTTAATTATCTTAGAATTCACTGCTATTTAGGTCTTGCTCTGTATGAAAATATTGGTTCTGATTGGAGGTACTTGTTCAACCATTACGACAAGAGCTGTCTTAGACATCTAGAGATCGAATAATACTTTTCTCACATATCAAGTCCTTTACCTGGATATGACTAGTCTTTGATCTTGCAAGTCAAAATTTTGAAGGATTTCAGGTGCACAACCAATCCTCAAATCGAATTTTGAAAAGCAACACTAATGCAAGAGCATGGCAGAGAGATTAGGGTGTTTGTAATCTTTTTTACGTCATTTCATGAATGTCAGACATTACTCCTATTTAAGGATTTGCCTCGTAGGACATGTTGGGGTGGGACCAAGAAGTGTCATTTACCCAAATTAGGAAATTGCATTTTCACTTTACCTGAAAACAAGTACGAAATTCCATCCTCAAATCAGAAAACTTGCACCAAGTGTTTGACAAATGACATGAAAGTCCAGGATTGTTGGTGTCCACCACTTGTGAGTGTCAGTATTTGGAACAATATATGTGCTTTTTTTTCTTCATGAGATTTTCTCACGTTTCTGAACTTGTAAACAGATGATGTGGGCTCTGGAATATGACCCTGACATGTTCTCCGTGTATGAGGATCCTGATTCAGTCACTGGAAAATCTGAGGGATCTAAAGGAAAAGCCAAGTCAACACGGCAATGTGGGAAGTACGAGAGAGAAAATATGAGAAGTGGAGCGAAAGATGATGTGGCCCCACTACCCATTTCTGTTTTCCTTGTTGCCGGTGTCTTGAAAGATAGAAGCACGAAGTTACTGACCGAGGCCCGAGGCCTAGATGATGTGGTTAAGGTTAGTTCGGTGACTTATGGCATTATGTATTCAACGCAACTTGTTAGAAATGGAAGCGACTGTCTATTAGGCTACTTTACCAGTTTGATAGGCCTATACTTAACAATAATGTACAAGGAACCTGCAAAAGTCCTGACCTTCTATCATTGTCTTGGCTTCTGGGAAAGTGTTACTGGTTTTCTCCTTTTCCCATTTATTTCATAAAAGCACTTATTGGAGTTCCTTTAGCTGGCTGAAAAAGTTTCGCTCTCTACGAGTTACCCTTTCTCAAACCCCAAAAAATGTGGGCTAAAACCATCTTATTAGTAACTATATCGCAACATTGCACTCTTTTTGTTCATTTACCTGGTTGGTTATACAACAATTTTTTTTATTTATGCTGTACAAAGTACAACTTTTCATCTCTCTCTCTCTCTCTCTCTCTCTCTCTCTCTCTCTCTCTCTCTCTCCAGATATTGAACGACATAACTGGAAACCTGGATGCCAAAAAAGCTTGCACCGGGGCAATGAAACTTCACAAGAAGTATCTAAGAAAGGTAATTTATAATTCTTGCTTTGTTTTATAGTTGTACTGGATTCCTACAATTGCTGCAATTAATACTTTATAGGAAAATTGATTCTACCAACCACAAAAAATGCAGGAGAAATAGAAAATCCTCACAATTGTTCCAGCCTAAAACCAAAAAAAATTGTCGAAACATGAGGAGATTGCAAATAATATGTTAGTTGCAGTATTTTCATGTTCCAGTAATTTGCTGCAATCTGCATTCTACACCATGGCTCTCTTGTACAGCACACGCTTTTTTAATGGCTGCATCTACCTAGGAGCCCAATGCCTTTTGATTTTACATTTCGATGTCAACCAACTTATGTGCTGCTCATTCTGTTCATAGGATCCAAAATATGTGAAGAGATTTGCCCATAAGCCGTTTTACATAGACCGAACTGTGAGATAGAAAATGTTCAGTTGTATTTTTAACTTCATGTATAAAGAGTTGCACTCGCGAATGCATGTTTCTTGTTTTGGAGTAGTTTTTTCTAGTTAGTAAAAGAAGAACTTTGGATACATCATTATCCGTATCCCCCATTCATTAGCTTATCTATTGCTGAAAGGAAGCAGCCAGCCAAAGTACAACAAATCAAGTTGCGCCAATCATGAAATCTGATTACAATTTCCATTTTCTTTTGAGCCATTTTCCGTTTTCCTGTTTGTTGTTTACGATTGAAATTGGTTTTATTTTTGTTGACTCCATTGCTACAGGCGAAGAAGACGTGACGGCAAGCCTGAAGCTTCTTTTCTGAATAAAGCAATTGATGATTTGGTCTAGTCATGCTGTTCAAAAAAAAAAAAATTGGTCTAGTCAAGAAATAACATGATTATTTCGCATGGCGGGAATTGATTTTTGCAGTAGGAGATACCTTACGCTCAAAGTCTTGTAAGCCACAGCAACCAGCGAAAACACAGTGCAATGATATGTTGCTTAAGGGTTACCCTTAATATGGGGAAGGCGATAATGTAAGGCATGGGGTCAACTAAGGGCCTTCGGACAGCCTGACCCTTTCAAATTGTAAGAAAAAATTTGTGTAGATTGCATATTCTATTCTACTTATTATATTTTTGTGGAATTGCTGATATGATCCAATTGAGTTGAATAAAAAAATTGTACGTTGAAGGTGAAATACTGGAGTTAATTCAGCCTTTTATTAATCAATGAGACCAACATATAAGGCAACAGATTTAAGATATTTAAGTTTCGAAACGATGTCAAAATTAGATGTGGTTTTTTACTGTATTTGATGATCCTAAACAAAAATAAGTATGTAGTTTTCTTCCATTACTTCCTTGAATTTTGGCAAAACAATTAAAAATAAATTGAAGTTCTCTTCTTAACTCTTTCCTAATTCTCAATGAAGAGCCGTTGAGTATCAGAGCTCAATAATAAACTAACAAAAGATTTGTATTTGGGCATTTGTATGAGGCAAACAAATAATTAGTTGGGGAATGATTTCTACACTTTTTTTAACAATAAAGAAAGTAACATTTCAATAATAATAAATAAAATATTACAAGAGAAAGGAAATAGATAAAACAACCCATGAAAACACAAAATGAAGTTGGCAATGTACGAACCTGCATAAATAATTTCTACACTATCCTTTTATTAATTGACACTCTTCTTTTTGTCTTTTTATTCATGTGAATTTACTAAAAAAAGCTTACACATCTTGAGTCATTTTTTTCGTATGAAGGCCAATTTGGTACTTTCACATGAATAAAGGAGGGAAAAAAAAAAGGGAGCGTCAAGGAATAAAAATAGAGTGTCAACATTATTTAACAACTGAATCACTTATCGATAGCAACATGTTCACTCTATTGATAACTACATTAAATAATTGACTAAGCAAATATTGAATTAATTTCAACCATCTTTCATTTTGATGCAGTAACCAAAGCTTAAGGTAAGAGAAAATCAATGAGAAAATAGGGACGAGTGGGGGGGGGGCGTATATGCTATTGTTTGTAATATGGGGAGAAGAGTGAAATTTCAAAACTTTTAGAGTTTGTGATAGGGGGAGAATGGTGATTTCATTCAAAACTTAGGGCGCCGCTATTCGCAGCACTTTATTTTCTCTTATAACCCGTTAAAAATTTTCAATTATACTCGACAGTTAGTTATCGAAATTGAGATATATTTTCAGTATCCAATTACCGAAATATAATATTTTTTTCAACAGCTATTTACTGAAAATGTATGTTCGGTAGTTGTTTACCGAAAGTTGAACATATTTTCGACATGTAGTTACTGAAATATAATTTTGTTTTCAACAGCTATTTACTGAAATGTTATTTATGATTTTCAACAACCATTTACCGAAATGTAGTGGGTTATGGGAGAAAATAAAAGGCTGCGAATAGCAGCGCCCAAAACTTAAGCTTCATCGTTCTCGATCGTCTCCTTCTCAAACAAGCAGGAAGCCGGAGAAACTATAAAACGTAAAACCCCGAATCGAAAAATCCAAAACCCTACCCAGCCCCAGCCCTACCCACCCCTACAATGGAGCCGAATGCCCAACGCTTGGACCTAGGAGATAGCGGAGATCGCTTGAGCGCTCTTCCAGAAGAGCTAGCCCTGAATATAATTGGTCGCCTCCCTACAAAGAGTGTGGTTGCTGTTGTGGTGTGCGTGAAAAAGTGATACGAAGCTGGGCTGTGGAGACAGGTTGAAGATCTTGATTTCGACCAAGGGTTGGTATTTGGAGAGTACCCTATCGATCAGAACACATTTTGTGCTTTCGTGAGAGTACCCTATCGATCAGAACACGTTTTGTGCTTTCGTCGGTCGAGTGTTGAGGTTTCTTGTTGTGCCAGTTCGACGATTCTATTTGGGTGCTTATTACAATATTGCACCAGATCTGATTGCGGGATGGATGTCTGAGGAAGTGAGATTGGGTGCAGTAGAGATCGAGCTCGATTCTTTCGAAACGGTACGTCTCCCAGAATCCTTGCTGTTGTCGACGACAGTTGGGAGTTTGTTCGATGCATCGACCCGCCCACTGCATGCTCAAGGCCCAATTTGTGTGGGAGTAACGACAAAGAGTCCACCACATTACTTGGGCCCAATATACATTGAATGACCCATATCCACTTAAAAGGCTAAGCCTTGTAAGTGATGAGTCATCCAATTATATATTAAGGTCCAACTCTTTTTCTGTTTATCCGATGTGGGACTCAACGTCCACACATGTTCTAACAAATCTCCCTCTCATGTGTGAACCGAACATTAGGCCTTAACCTCTTTCTGCATCCAAGCTCCCCCTTGATTCTGATCTATAACTCTCAACCCTATCTCTTGAACTGTGCTTATTCTGCACCCACTCAATCGATTCAGAGTCATCTCAATTGAGAGCCAACGTGCCTAGTCACCGGCACCATGCTCCCCGACGAGAACTCAATGAGCCAACGTGCTCATTCACCAGCACCATGCTCCCAGACGAGTCAACTCCATCGACAATGAGCCATCTAATACAGCACTCCAACATCGAGCCACCTTGCTTCATCGAGAGTCACCTTTTTGGACTTTATACCGCTCCACGAGTGTCTTCTGTGCAAACCCATTTAATGGTGCGTTGAGAGTCTTCCCATAGATCGTCAACCATCGGCTCTGATACCATTTGTTGGGAGTTTGTCCGATGCATCGACCCGCCCACTGCGTGCTCAAGGCCCAATTTGTGTGGGAGTAACAACAAAAAGTCCACCACATTACTTAGGCCCAATATACATTGAATGACCCATATCCACTTAAAAGGCTCTTTTTAAGGTCCAACTCTTTTTTTGTTTATCCGATGTGGGACTCAACGTTCACACATGTTCTAACAACGACCGTACACACCTTGCGCCTTGAGTCCCACGTGAGTATCACTTTAGCCTTGCCAAAAAATGTGTTTACCGCACTGCACACACTCCTCATGCAAAACCATTTTGATGATATGGATTTTCTGGGTGCAAATCTATTTCGTCGTATCCCTTCGCTTCATGAGCTGTACCTGGATAAATCAGTTTCGGAGGATTCATCGGTGACGATACAGATTGAATTGCCTCAACTCGAGAGGCTAGAGTTGCGTTTGGTTAGTCACGAAGAGGGTGTTGCTGAAATGGGTGATGCTGAAATGGGTGAGTGTAAGGTTATACTCGACACGCCGTGGCTGATATACGTGTCCTTATGTAGTGATTTCGAGGTTTCCTTCGAGGTTGTTGACTCTCCGATTGTGGTCACGGCACAACTACGTTTAGGAGTTTGCGCCCGGGGGAGGCAGGTTTTTGTCGACGAGGAGTATGGAGCGGAGGAGGATCGCGATATTGAAGAGGAGGAGGGGTATGCCTGGAGTGTTTTCAACCTGTTGAGCCGCCTGAGAAATGTTCAGACCCTGTCCCTTTCCGCGCCGACACGTTGTGTGAGTTCTCTTTAATATAATATGTATAGGCTTTTCAAATTTGTTCATCGAATTCTTAAATGTGTTCCATGTTTATTTGTTAGGAAGAGAGAAACCCTAACTTTGGGGTGTATTTCACTCTATGACTTGGGCCCTCGGGTTTTCTAATCTATAGGCGTGCATAAAATGTATTTATACATATGATTCTCATGACAAAACGTTTTTGGTAGGGTCTGTTGTATGCAGTTTTGGGGTCACACGGAAAACCAAGAAACCTGTTGGTATTCGATAAGATGGTCCCAAGTAGGCATGGTCTGGTTGATCTGATCAAAGCAAGCTTAGCATTCTGGGCAAAGTTAAAATTGGGATATTGATTAGTACGCTGTTGGAGATTTGTAGAGATACTTTGTAGGACATATGCTCTTATGGAAAACCAAAGAATTTTGAAACCAAGGAATTGCATTTTCAGTTAAGACGTGAATATTCTTGTTTTTTGCTGTCCATTGAAGTCTTAGCTGATGTTAGGTATCTATTTTTGCTTCGTCATTGTTTTGGATAGGAACTAAAGGGAGGGGTTGTTTATATATATATATATATATATATATATATATATATATATATATATATATATATATATATATATATATATATATAGTCCCCTTCTCCTAAGGACCACCTTAACTTAATAAAATAAGGACCTCCCTTTACCGATCGAATTTCGATGATCTGAGCCGCTCAATGTGTTCAGAGTATGATTTTAAGGGTACACGCGAGAAATCAGCAAAAAAAAAAAGACCGAGAAGGGCTTCATCCGAGCAGTTTTTGTTTATTGTTTATCGAATACCAACAGGTTTCTTGGTTTTCCGTGTGACCCCAAAACTGCATACAACAGAGCCTACCAAAAAACGTTTGTCATGAGAATCATATGTATGAATACATTTTATGCACGCCTATAGATTAGAAAACCCGAGGGCCCAAGTCATAGAGTGAACTACACCCCAAAGTTAGGGTCTCTTTCTTCCTAACAAATAAACATGGAACACATTTAAGAATTCGATGAACAAATTTGAAAAGCCTATACATATTATATTAAAGAGAATTCACACAATGTGTCGGCGCGGAAAGGGACAGGGTTTGAACATTTCTCAGGCGGCTCAACAGGTTGAAAACACTCCAGGCATACCCCTCCTCCTCTTCAATATCGCGATCCTCTTCAATATCGCGATCCTCCTCCGCTCCATACTCCTCGTCGACAAAAACCTGCCTCCCCCGGGTGCAAACTCCTAAACGTAGTTGTGCCGTGACCACAATCGGAGAGTCGACAACCTCGAAGGAAACCTCGAAATCACTACATAAGGACACGTATATCAGCCGCGGCGCGTCGAGTATAACCTTACACTCACCCATTTCAGCAACACCCTCTCCGTGACTAACCAAACGCAACTCTAGCCTCTCGAGTTGAGGCAATTCAATCTGTATCGTCACCGATGAATCCTCAAACTGATCCATCCAGGTACAGCTCATGAAGCGAAGGGATACGACGAAATAGATTGTTATTATAAGTGCTTTAGCAAAAAGGTGGAGGCACCTTTGGCTTTCACTACCCGATCTTGTGATTGATTTGCATAATAGGTGGCCACCTAATGCCAGGGCCAATGTAACCAATTTTGTTGACAGGCTTCTTTTAACCCTTCGCCCTCATTCATCTATTCATAGGTTTCGGCTGTCCTGTGACGGAAGGATTGACTGTACTCGTTTTTATTCATGGGTTTGTGCTGCAATCAGTTGCGATGTTCGCCAGCTCGATCTTGAATTTTTTACCCGATACAATAATGACCGCCCTTTAGTACCTATGCCTGAGCTTGGTGAGTTGCCTCGGAGCCTTTTCACTTCCAAAACCGTAGTGCTTTTAAAGATTCATGGTCGGTTTATGTTTAATGTTCCTGATAATGTTCGCTTGCCAAACCTTAAGATCCTTCATCTCCATTCGCTTATATATCTGGATGATGCATCCCCTCAAAGGCTCTTCTCAGGTTGTCCTGCCCTTGAGGATTTGGAGATCATTAGACACGGTTGGGATTATGCGTGGACTTTTGATGTTTCTGTGCCTTCGCTGAAAAGGTTTACATTGAAAATCAGTAGAAATAAAATGAAAAGGTTTGCAGAGTGTGAGTGCAAGATCATGGTTAATGCTCCAAACATTGAATACCTTGAAATTTCCGATTTTGGATCAGATAGAATTTTGATTGGTGGGTTGCCCTGCCTTGTTGAAGCACATGTGAGCATCTTTATGTTATTTGGATATTGGAAGAAAAGAGAAAAGGAATATGGAAATGATGCATACGGGCTACTTAGAAGTCTCTCAAATGTTAAGCGTCTATCGTTAACTGCTTCTACTTTGAAGGTAAGCATTCTAGTGGAATTCTGCGTGTGAGATGTTTACAGCTTGTTCTTTACATTCTTTTCATTGCCATAGTCATTTAGTTAATTATTTGCTTTCACTTCTAACCAGTAACTTCAATACCCCTAATTTGCAGTCTCTCCGTTACGCTGATCATGCCCATTTGCCAACATTTTGTAACTTGGTCCATCTGGAGCTAGGTTTGGATAAAGAGAATGGCCTGCTTCCGTTGCCGTATTTGCTTGAAAGCTCTCCTAAACTAGAAGTTCTTGTCTTTAGGGAGGTAAGTTTGTAATGCTTTAAATATTACTTTAGCGTTCCACACTTTTCTGTACCTGACATATTTAAACCTAATTTTCTCCCGTTGATTAGGGAATTACCCTCCCCGGGGGATTGACTTACAATTGCAGAGTCCGAGACTATAAATACCACTGGATTCCACCACAGGAAATTCCTAATTGTTTAATTTGTTGCCTCAAGGCAATAGTAGTTCACCAATTTTGTGGCGTTGAAGAAGAGATGAACCTGTTGAAGTACTTGTTGAAAAATGCAATGGTATCGGAGAAGATGATAATTTTCTGCCATCGTGGCTATTCTGTTAACTTTGGAGAAGAATTATCAAATTATGCGAAGTGCACCAGTAATTGCAAATTCATACTTCATATTCCCAAATGCCAAGGAAAAAGGAAAAGGAAGCTGAGAATAGTACCTGGCAGCTGAGCATTTTATGCATGCTTTCTGGACACCAATTTATCTTTGTAGCTGTTGGTTATGTTTTTTGTTTTTTTTTTATGGAACTATAAATGGGATTTTTGTACATATTTCATTTGGACCCGTATTTAATGTAGTGGTTTGTTAGTGCATGATGTGGATATCTCCTCAAACGACTTATTACTTAATTTTGCTGCTTCAGAGTATAACCACCCATCTGTGGAATTCCTTCAGTTAGTGGTTTGGGTTGTAGTTTTCCATCCATTGTGCCCTTTTGATATGTCAATTAAATTGATTTCGCATAGCAGCGGCCAAATTATTCTAGCTCTCTTACCCTACCGATCCGTATTCTACTGAGGGTTTCTTTCTATGTTCTGGATACGGATGCCAGTCTTTGTTTCTGTGGCTCTTTCTTATTCTGTGTGTCTATTCTCCATTTCCACTGACACTAAATTTCTCTTCTGTTTAGTCATGATCCCCTCCCTTGATCTTCTCCTCTCTAGATGTTCCCTCCAGTTCTCAATCACCCTACTCTTCAAGGTGGAACCATTGCTTCATTATCAGGTTTTGCTGGTGAAGACCCAGGCTTAGATAATCAATCTCCCTACTTTTCAGGGTGGAGCTATGGCTTCATCATCTGATTTTGCTGGTGATAACCCAGGCATCGATAATATTTTCCTTGATCTAGAAGATTGGCTCTGGGGAGTGTGAAGACTCTTTTCTGATGTGTCTTACTGGAGAACTTGGGCTACCAAATCTCATTTTGCCATGGAGGATAACCTTTTCGTGTTTCAGTTTTAGGACATGGAGGCCTGCCTATTTATCCTCCAGAACGGCCCCCTTGGTGCTTTTATGGAAAATTGTATGCTTCTTCAAACCTCGATTCCAGGCTTTCAAGTTTCAGATGGAGTTCAACTTGTGCCCTTTCTGAGCACGAGCGCACTGTTTCCTAGCCAGAACATGAACAAGTTTAAGGTTTGGTCAACGTGTGACCAGGAAACCAATGGAAGTAAACCCTCGTTTTTCCTATAGGCACGACAATCTGTGTTGCCGATTCATAATTTATGTCCATCTCAAAACCAATTTTGAAAGCAGCAGTGCGTGCCCGAGTAGAAATCAAATCCCTAAGGAGATAAAACCAGCAGCTTTAGCACATACACCTACACCTACTAGCAGTGAGAATGCGCCATGTCGAGGCTATTCACTCTCTTGCTCGAGGCTTGAACCTTTTTCTTTTTTGTTTTTTCCGTTAAAGGTCCTTGTTCACATGCCCAACTACCATTTATTCTCAATCTTTCACGGGCACAGGACAGCACAGCAGAGCCTCAAGCCCTCTGTTAAGACTTGACAAATAACACAGACCAAAGGAGTAAACCTTACAGAGACGAAAAATGATTGCATAAACAGAACCAAAGGACCCTAGTGCTTCCATTCTCAAATCAAAGGTAAAAGGAAAAGGAAAGGAGAGAAACATTGACAAAAAACAAGGCCTAATTCCACCTGAGCTATTGAGTTTGCTCACCCCCTTGTGGATCTACCAGCACCACCACCATCTCAACCAAACTGCTAACAAGTTTTATTTTATTGGACAACCTGGAAATTTTGTGCGCTTAAGCATCCACGGTTTCAGTGCCCATCCTCCGAGGAGTCTAGGATCAGCTCAGGGTGAATGCTTCCGACGTATGTTCCATCCAGTGCGTTTGGCAGTCCCAGTGACTTCAATGCCAGGTGAGCTGCCTTCTGCCCCGATATCATCACGGCTCCAAATGTCGGTCCCTGCACCACAGTGGAAAACATACTACTATGATACTACTATTAGATATCCGATGCATTTGCTTGTTTGAGTCTTTACCCTGCACACATCTTGAAAATACATGGATCGGAAGTTTGGAACCATGGGTTCCCTTTCCGTGTACCCCAAACACGGGTCTTCCAACCTCAAACAAGGCTTTTTAGTCTATCTCAACGTACAGGAAACAACCCAAAACAATTTTGAAAAACTTGAAGGAATAGCTTAAATAGCCTTTCTTCCCTGTACTTGATTCTTACTCAAGTTCTTCATGCTTGCAAACTCAAAACTCGTCAAATATTTTTATTTGGACAAAACAAACTAAACCACACATAAAGCAGGAGTACATAGTAAAACCAACTCTATGTATAGAACTCAAAATCAAGGATTATTTACACAAGGAATTTAGGACTCTCGGGGCTCCATCAATTTCAGCAACTTCCATGCCACTAACTATCATTCCCGGCACAATCTCTGTTAAACTTAATCCCACATCCACGTGCATCCGGGCTGCACATGCATGAGGGGTCGCCCGAGTCAAATCTCCTGGTTTCCTCAATTCGTACCTCCACGTGCATCCGGGCTGCACGTGAGGAGGAGTGTTAAACTTAATCCCACATCGCTCATCTTAGCCACCCAAGCTTGGTTAATATATTCTAGAGGTTACTCCATCTATTGCCAATTGGTTTTAGGTTGGAACCCTCCAACAAATCTAACTTTCTCCTGTGTAAGCTTCACAATCTCATCCTCAACGGTGTTCATTTCAAGTGCCTTCATCCCGGGAACATTATCTATCATCCCAATACTCTTAAGCGTCTCGACTCCAGTTGTGCCAAACGGTCCGTCGTGTCCACAAGAGCTCACGACAATTGTGGTCTCCATCACATTAGGGTCCTTGCACGACTGTGTGTCATGGTTCATCTACACCAAAGCCAAGTTGGTCACAACACCGCCGACTCTCCCTCCCTTCACGATGGATCAAATTAAGTCCTGAGCTAACACAGCGTTGAAGAGCTTCACATTTGGCTGAAGAGCTTCACATTTGGCATAGCCAAGTAGCCAACAACTTGCTCATGATGGTGGATGCGACAGAGCGGCGTGCTTGATCACCATGTAGGTGTCCTGCTCGAAAACTCCACCACATGCGGATAGCTCAATGAATGCTACCTATTTCAAAGACCATGTGACGCATGATGTCTTGTGCACATTCAGGCCACAATATGCTGTGTTAAAAGAAGAGCGTGCCACCTAGTGTTCCCCCTTTTTGGAAGTGGTAGGTTCATCATAGCTCCCGTGATTATGGATAATGTGCTTCTGAAAGCAAGTCCAGATAAACAACTGGCTTCACTTCCTCAAGAAAATGGTAATGCCAACAAATTTAAGCCTGTGCCGCCTAATCGGCTATTCATCAGATGCTAATGTCCTGAACTCATGCAAATACAGGCACTTCCTACAATTCAGCAACAGTGAAAGAGGTGGACAAGAAAATAATCCAGTGGAAGCTTAACACTACATCAGCTAGGTTGGTGATACATGTTAATGATGAATGGAAATTGCCTAGTGATTTGTTATTTTGTAAGATTTCACTTCTGCTACTGGTCCATCTATGTGATTCATGCATTAAGAACTGAATATTTAGGTCATATACCTCGTTTTAAAGGTATCCGCTACTTCTCATGTTGTAGTCCAAAGTCAGATGTTAAAAAAAGTTTACACAATTAACAAAATTCGCCTATGCTTTGAATTCAAATGAAAAAACCAGAATGACATCTCATTAATAATTTAATTCAGAATTTGTGGGAATCTGCTCTGAAGTTTCCAAACTGTTGCAACTTTTTTATGTTTGGACTTTGTATTCACGATAGGTCTCGATGTGGCTCACACTGACAGAACCCTAGTTTTCTATGAGAAGCAGAAAAATTTGTCAAAACTTTGGGATATTCTGGCTGTCTATGCCTGGTTTGATGCAGATGTTGGCTACTGTTAAGGTGTGTAGTAAGATGATCTGAACTCTTCCCCCTAATGTTTTCTCTTAAAAGCAATAATTTAACAAATTGCTGGTTTGAGATACTCTTTCATGCATATGCTGACCAGGAATGAGCGATCTTTGCTCCCCAATGATAATTCTCCTAGACGATGAAGCAGATGTATTTTGGTGCTTTGAACATTTAATGCGCAGACTGGTACGTTTTTATGCTACCCACATGACCTATGATTCTTAATTTAAAGCAGTCACTTGATTATGAATGAGCATGTGGAGTGTGGACTTACTTTCAGAAAATATGCTTCAACGATGTGATATTTGTTATGATGATCCCATGCATCACAAAGATGTGAATAACTTTTGTTCATTGAACTTGCCAAGAGGGAAATGGCACTATGAAACTATTAATCCGTAGACATGATATCATGGATACCATCTTATTCAAACAGAACATCACACCACTTGTTTCACAACCTGAGAAGGGACTGACATACATGTTGAAATTTGTCACCATCACCTTGTTCCAGTAAATTTGAGGCTGCAAATGTTCAACTTGAGCACTGTTTCTATGAATTGTTCTCAAAAACTGTTTTTGAAAAAAACCAACCAAACGGGGCCTAAGTCACCAAAATACATATTGTTTCAAGGTTTCTAACTTTCTGGAACAACAAAAGCTCTTGCCATCCAGCAAAACAGGTTAAAGAGTTTCCATGTTTCCGTTAGTTCAAGTAATGGCGAAAAGACTTGAAAAGATGTAGCTTCTCTTCCCGTAGCCTTGGTCCCAAAGGTTTTAGTTGTTGTCCTAGGTTGAATGTAGTGGAAATGTTTTTTGTTTTTTTTGAAGTAGTGGAAATGTTCAAGTTTTAGGGCGATTAATTTCTCTGACCGGTCACTGAAGAGGTTCAAGAGCAGATTATATGTCAGTTTATTGTGAACTATTCCAGCTCCTTTGAGATTTAGTTACATTATGTATCTCCTTTTAAGTTTGATCTATGTTTGTATATATCAGTTGCATTCTGCCTATCTACCTCAGTTTTATCAGTCGTAGCTACTACAATCAATGTTCCCTTTTCTTGATTGTAACTAAAGGTAACTGCTTATGATGTGCCTGCTGTTTAGAATTTTAAAGTGAGGAAATTTCAGATGCACTGAAAACTCTGTTGGGGTGGAGGCACAACTTAGTAATTTGGCATCAACTGCTCAAGTTATTGCTTCATCAGCATTTAGGTACTACCTCTTTAACGCAGTATGCTCAATCCATAATATTGTTTGTTTTCTGTGTTTCATTTAATAAAGTAGAGTAAATGAAGTTGCCTCCTATCTTCAACTCTAAGCCACCACCTCCGTACTTTGTCATTTTCAGCTACCTGTCTTTCTTGTTTGGGAATGCAAAAATCTTGCTGAATGAAGTTACTCAGCAACAAAAGGGAAGGAAGATTTAGAGGGCCAGTGGAGAAGACATAAAAGATAGAAGGCTTGCTAATTCTGTTTAGCTTCAAACTTGTTGCGTCAATTCTTGATTGAGATACTGTAAGAGTACATTTTAACTTAGGCTGGAAAAGATAAACTTGTGGTAAAGTTAAGGAGTTTGCTCAAGATAGCTAGGTATGGCTGTTTGTCGCTTCATTTCGCTGTCACTAATGAGAGAAAATAAAAGAAAAGTAAGATGCGAGTTGACGCAGATCATATTTACTGACTAATGCATTCTTGGTTTGTCAGTTGTCACTACTAGATTGTGGACCATATAGAGAAAGCAATTCTTGGTATGTGCTTATACCGTACATTTAAGCAGGGACATCTAGGAAGAACATGGTTAAACCCTAGGGCCTAGGAGATGGGACTTGTCCAGCCCAACTAAATTTTTCTGATCTTATTCTTTTCGTGATCATGTATGTTTCAGGAGGATATTTGTGAACCAAATAGACAGAAATCCAAGATTCAGCCAATTGTATGTTGACGAAAAACTTTTGTCTACAAATGAGCAAAAATGTATAAGTTTGTCTCATTTGTTTATTCAGATGCACATGCTCTACTGCCCTCTTCTTTTCCTCCTGATTTAGCTCCTTATGCCCGGAGGAATACTGATAAAATCTAACCATTTAATAGGACACAATCCAGGAGTGACAATCACGTTACTGAATGACATAATTTGTTAAGGGTCAAAAATGTCTTTACTTCATTTCTATTGCTACGTTGGTCCATATCTGTCCACACTATTATTTAGATTCTATTAAAACTAATGCATCCCGAGTTCCTTTTCTTTCTTGGACACATGTTGATGAAATTGCTGGCTAAACTGGTATTGAAATATATGCTTTGGTCTTTGAACGCAGAGACACTTGGTGGAGGTGACTATTTATTTGCTTTCCAGATGCTTATCGTTTTGTTAGTTGAGGATTCACTTTTGCGGACCATTGTAGCTTTGGGAGGTATGATTCAATTACTCACTCTTAGATCTTGCTAAAATACAAGAAGAAATTACTTGAAGTGGAACCATATTCAGGGATTTTTAAGTTATTTGTAGGTATCCCGGCAGAAGAAATTAATGTTCCGATTCTCCTGGGGTTTGGAATTATGTTTTCACTTGTCTTCTTTGTTTCCTTATCTTAGAATTCACTGCTATTTAGGTCCTGCTCTGTATCAAAATATTGGTTCTGGTTGGAGGTAAAACTTGTTCTAGCGTTAGCCGTTAAGATAAGAGCTGTCTTAGACATCTACTGATCGAATAATACTTTTCTTATATATCAAGTCTTTACCTGGATATGAGTAATCTGTGATATTGCAAGTCAAAATTTTGAAGGATTTCAGGTGCACAAGCAATCCTCAAACCGAATTCCAAGGTTCTTTGCCTGCCTATAGACGTAGACACACTTCACAAACACAACAAGGGCATCCTCACACACTAAATCGTGAAAAGCAACACTAATGCAAGCATGAGCATGGCAGATTTTTTTTGTATAATTTCATGAATGTCAGACTTTACTCCTATTAAAGGATTTGCCTCGTAGGACATGTTGGGGAGGGAACAAGAAGTGTCATTTACCCAAATTTGAAAGTACATTTTCACTTTACCCGAAAACAAGTACGAAATTCCATCCTCAAACCAGAAAACGTGCACTAAGTGTTAGACAATTGACATGCAAGTCCAGGATTGTTGGTGTCCACCACTTGTCTAACAGAGTTTTAGTATTTTGATTTTGGTCTTCTTAATGAGTTTTTCTCACATTTCGGAACTTGTAAACAGATGATGTGGGCTCTGGAATACGACCCTGACATGTTCTCCATGCATGAGGATCCTGATTCAGTCACTGGAAAGTCGGAGGGATCTAGAGGAAAAGCCAAGTCAACACGGCAATGTGGGAAGTACAAGAGAGAGAAGTATGAGAAGTGGAGCGAAAGATGATGTGGCCCCACTACCCATTTCTGTGCTCCTTGTTGCCAGTGTCCTGAAAGCATGAAGTTACTGACAGAGGCCTGAGGCCTAGATGATGTAGTTAAGGTTAGTTCGGTGACTTCATGGCATTATGTATTCTATCTCTGCAACTTGTTGAAAAAATGGAAGCGACTGTCCATTGGGCTACTTTATCAGTTTGATAGACTGATAGACATATACTAACAATAATGTGCAAGGAACCTGCATAAGTCCTGACCTTATATCATTGTCTTGGCTTCTGGGGAAGTGTTACTGGTCTTCTCCTTTGCCCATTTATTTCATAAAAGCACTTATTGGAGTTCCTTTATCTGGTTGAAAAAGTTTCGCTCTCTACGAGCTACCCTTTCACAAACCCCAAAAATGCGGGCTAAACCTATCTTATTAGTCTCTATATGCCAACATTGCACTCTTTTTGTTCATTTACCTAGCCGGTTATACAACAATTTTTTTTATTTATGCTGTACAGAGTAGAACTTTTCATCTCTCTCTCTCTCTCTCTCTCTCTCTCTCTCTCTCTCTCTCCAGATATTGAACGACATAACTGGAAACCTGGATGCCAAAAAAGCATGCACCGGGGCAATGAAACTTCACAAGAAGTATCTAAGAAAGGTAATTTATACTTCTTGCTTTGTTTTACAGTTGTACTGGATTCCTACAATTGCTGCAATTAATGCTTTATAGGAAAATCGATTCTACCAACCACAAAAAATGCAGGAGAAATAGAAAATCCTCACAATTGTTCCAGCCTAAAACCAAAAAAATTGTCGAAACACGAGGAGATTGCAAATAATATGTTAGTTGCAGTATTTTCATGTTCCAGTAATTTGCTGCAATCTGCATTCTACACCATGGCTCTCTTGTACAGCACACGCTTTTTTAATGGCTGCATCTACCTAGGAGCCCAATGCCTTTTGATTTTACATTTCGATGTCAACCAACTTATGTGCTGCTCATTCTATTCATAGGATCCAAAACGTGTGAAGAGATGCCCATAAGCCGTTTTGCATAGACCGAACTGTGAGATAGAAAATGTTACAGTTTTTTTTTTTAACTTCGTGTATGACAAGTTGCACTCGCGAATGCATGTTTCTTGTTTTGGAGTAGTTTTTTCTAGTTAGTAAAAGAACTTTGGATACATCATTATCCGTATCCCCCATTTATTAGCTTAGCTATTGCAGAAAGGAAGCAGCCAGCCAAAGTAACTACAACAAATCAAGTTGCGCCAATCATGAATTCTGATTACAATTTCCATTTTCTTTTGAGCCATTTTCCGTTTTCCTGTTTGTTGTTTACAATTGAAAATGTTTTAACTTTGTCGACTCCATTGCTACAGGCAAAGAAGACGTGACGGCAAGCCTGAAGCTTCTTTTCTGAATAAAGCAATTGATGATTTGGTCTAGTCAAGCCGTTCAAAAAAAAAAAAAAACTTGGTCTGGTCAAGAAATAACATGATTATTTCGCATGGCGGGAATTGATTTTTGCAGTATGAGATACCTTACACTGAAAGTCTTGTATTCCACAGCAAAAACATGGGAATGATATGTTGCATAAGGGTTACCCTTAATATGGGGACGGCGATAATGTAAGGCACGGGGTCAAGTTCAACCAAGGGCCTTCGGACAGCCTGACCCTTCCAAATTGTAAGAAAACATTGTGTAGATTGCATATTCTATTTATCATATTTTTGTGGAATTGCGGGTATCATAGTTGAATAAAAAAATGGCATGTTGAAGGTGAAATATTGGAGTTAATTCAGCCTTTTATTTATCAACGAGGCCAACATACAAGGAAACAGATTTAAAATATTTAAGTAAGTTTCGAAATGAAGTCAAAATTAGATGTGGTTTTCTTACTGTGTTTTTTTTTTATCGGCAAAAGATGAAATTTTATTAAAAACGGAGAAGGGGAAAGGGGATCCAACAAAAAGTTGAAAAATACACCTTAAGGGTAAAGCCCAAAACATCAAAAGGTCTACATGGGTCCAACAACAATTAAACAATACAACACAACCCAAATCCAAATAAAACAGATAAAGTCCAAAGCACCCAAACGTCCAACCAAGGACCGGCCCACCCATACCAACACCCAAAACCCTAAACGCTATAGACTCCACCGCCACACAAATCATTGGAAAACCAATCTCGCCGTTAAGCCAAGCCGGCCCCTTTCAGATGTAGAGACCGACGGCGGAAACCGGCCTACGACAATGAAGAACACAACATTCAAGGCAAGGGAGCACACCACCACCAAACAACTTGCCCCAAACAAACCCCAGCAACTCCGACGAAACCAAACAACAGTAACAAGCTAGAAGGATGAAACGCCAGCCCCGCGCCCGGAGGAAACTCGGAATGGCCTCCAACCGGACTTCGGCACACAAAACGACCTGAGCAAACCACCATGGGGCCACAACCACCTCACCACCACCAGACTGAATACCACCACAGATCAACACCGCATCTTTACCAATCGTTTGAATAACACCTGCAAAACAGAGATTAGAAAAATAAACCTAAACCTAAACGAGACACCACCGCCCTCCGCCTACACACACCATATCCAAACCAACAGCCACCAAACCAGGCCACCAAACAAACAATTGAGGCACCCACGCCGCTAGGCATTCCGGCAGAACCAAGGGACCACCAGTGGAGGCGAAACGCCACACCCTCCCACGCCGGGGAGGGCGGAACCCCAATGAGAATGGAGGAGAGGAAAAGAGGCACGATCTGGAAGAGGAGAGGATAGGAGAGAGAGACATAGAGGGGGAAGAGAGGAAATCGGGCCTGGGGGGAGGAGGGAAGGAGGGCACCTCCCCCTGGTAGGTGGCGGCGGCCAAGGAAAAAGTATGAGAAGAAGGGTTTCAAAATCGCCTGGATAGGAGAGAGAGAGAGAGAGGAGATGCTACCACGATAACTATTTTCCCATGTTTTCTTACTGTGTTTGATGATCCTAAACAAAAATAAGTAGTTTTCTTCCATAACCGCCTTGAATTTATGTTTTTACTCAATGTAGTGCTGTTGAGCATCAGAGATGATAATCTATACTATATACTATAAGAATGTAGTTACTAAAAATAAAACGAAGCCCCCCCTTTAACTCTCTCTCTCTTACATGAATTTTATGTAATACTCGATGAAGAGCCGTTGAGTATCAGAGCTCAATAATAAACAAACAAAAGAATTGTATTTGGGCATATGTATGAGACAAACAGAGAATAAATCGGGGAATGAATTTCACAATCTCCTTTTATTCATTTGCACTACTCTTTTTGTCTTTTTATCAATGTGCATTTACTAAACTATGCTTGCCTCTTGAGTAACTTTTTTCAACATGAAGGGTAATTTGGTACGTTCGTGTGAATAAAAGACAAATAAGGGAATATCAATAGATAAAAAAATGAGTATTAAAATCATTTTCCTTGAGTCACTTTTTTCAACATAAAAGGTAATTTGGTACATTCGTGTGAATAAAAGACAAATAAGGGAATATCAATGGATAAAAAATGAGTGTTAAAATCATTTCTCTAGATGTTGGAGGATAGCAACATGAAGGGCAATTTGGTACGTTCGTGTGAATAAAAGATAAAAAAGAAAATATTAAATGATAAAAATGAGTGTTAAAATCATTTCCCTAGATGTTGGAGGATAGCAACATGTTAGAACAGCTAAACGACTTATCAATAGTGACATTCACTTTATTGATAACTAAATCAAATAATTGACTAAGCAAATATTCAATTAATTTCAACCATCTTTCATTTGATGTAGTAACCAAAGCTTAATGTAAGAGTAAAAATCAATGAGAAAATAAGAGAAGGGGAAAAAAATAAGGCCAGAGCAAGGACAATGTGATGATTGATTGAGATGGTAGATACGTGAAACCAGTTTATAATTTAAGGACGAGTTTCTATAATTTAGAGAGAAGGTGCAAAAATCTCAAAGGGGTATATTCTATTTTTAGAAATATTATGTATATAATTGAAGGGATGAAGATGTGATAAGGGGAGTATAGAACAATTTCAAATATTAGACTTCATCATTCTAAACAAAAGCGGCAGGAGCTGTAAACATAAAATCCTAAATCTGAAAATCCAAAACCAAACCCACCTAAAGCCCATACAATGGAGCCAAATGCCAATCGCATGGCCCTAGGAGATCGCTTGAGCGCTCTCCCAGAATAGCTAGCCCTGAATATCATAGGTCACCTCTCTACGAAGAGCGTTGTTGTGGTTGTCTTGTGCGTTAAGAAGTGGTACGATGCTCGGCTATGGACTCAGGTTCAAGATCTTGATTTCAACCAGAATTTGGTGTTTCGAGAGAACCATACCGATCAAAATATCTTTCGAGGATTCAAGATGTTCGCTTATTACGACATTGAGCCAGATTTAATCGCCGAATGGATATCAAAGGCGGTGAGACTGGATTCGGTAGAAATTCACCTTGATTCTTTAGAAAAGTATGTCTTCCCGACTCTTTGTTATCGTCGACAACTAAACACAAGCTACGACTTTACTCTACTCTCATGTGAGTATTCCTTTAACTTTGGCCGAAAATATGTTTACCAGACTTCACACCCTTTGGATGTAAAACCATTTTAATGATCTTGATTTTCTCGGTGCAAACCTGTTTTGTAATCTTCCTACGCTTCATGGGTTGTACTTCAATGGAACCGAACCTGTTTTGTAATCTTCCTACGCTTCATGGGTTGTACTTCAATGGAACCGTTTCGGAGGAGGCTTCGGTGAGGATTCAGATTATATTGCCTCGGCTCGAGAGGCTGAAGTTGAGTTTTGTGAGTGATCCCGATGCAGAAATGAGTGGGTATGAGGTGATAGTTAACGCGCCGCAAAGGATATATTTGTCGTTATACAATGATTTCGAGGTTCACTTTCAAGATGTTGACTATCCAATTGTGGTCATGACACGATTCCATTTAGGAGTGTGCGCCTAGGGGAGTCGTGTCATGACCACAATGGGTGAGTCAACAACTTAAAAGCGAACCTCGAAACCGCTGTATAACGACAAATACATCACCAGCGGCGCGTCAACAATCACCTCACAACCATCCATTTCTGCATCGGGGTCTCCGTCACTCATGAAAACCAAACTCAACTCCAGCCTCTCGAGCCGAAGCAAAATAATCTAAATTCTCACTCGAAGCCTCATCCGAAACGGCTCCATTGAAGTAGAACTCATGGAATGTAGGAAGATTATGAAACAGTTTGCACAAAGAAAATCAAGATCATTAAAATGGTTTTAACATCCAAAGGGTGTGAAGCATGGTAAACATATTTTCGGCCAAAGCCAAGGGAATACTCGTGTGAGTCAAGTCGTAGCGTGTGTACAGTTGTCGACAATAGCAAAGAGTCAGGGAGACGTAGTGTTCTAAAGAATCAAGGTGAATTTCTACCACACCCAATCTCACCGCCTCTGATATCCATCCGGTGATTAAATTTGGCTCAATGTCGTAATAAGCGAACATCTTGAATCCTCGAATGGGCACAACAAAGCTTATCATCCGATCAACGAAGTCGCAAAAGGTATTTTGATTGATATGGTTCTCTCGAAATACCAAATCCTGATTGAAATCAAAATCTTGAACCCAAGTCCATAGTCGAGCATCGTACCACTTCTTAACACACAACAACCGCAACCACGCTCTTCATAGAGAGGCAACCTATGATAATCAGGGCTAGCTATTCTAGAAGAGTACTCAAGCGATCTCCCAGTGCCATACGTTTGGCATCCAGCTCCATTATAGGGTTTTAGGTGGGTAAAGCTAGGGCTTTAGGTTGGTAGGGTTTTGGATTTTCAAATTTAGAGTTTTACGTTTATAACTTCTACTGCTTGTTTGAGAACGATGAAGTCTAATTTTTGAAATTACACTATTATCCCCCTATCACATGTGCAACTTCACCCCTTCAATGATATACGAAATGTTTCTAACAATAGCATATACCCCCTGAGATTTTTGCACCTCCTCTCTCTAAATTACAAAAACTTGTCCCTAAATTACAAACTAACCTCATGTATCCACCATCTCAATCAATCATCCCATTGCCCTTGGTCTGGCCCTATTTTTTTCTTCCCCTATCTTCTCATTGATTTTTACCCTAACTAATCCCCTCCATAAATAATACCCCAAAACTCATCCCGCATCCCTAAGACTAGACATACACGAGCAAAGGAGTAAGCAGCAGAGACATGAAACTTGCATAGACAGAACAAACAGATCTAAGTGCTTCCATTCTCATGTCCAAGTTCAAGAGAAAAGGAAAGGAGAGAAACATTCTCAAAAACATGGCCTAATTCCACCTGAGCTATTGAGTTCAGCACCACCACCATCTCAACAAAACTACTAAAACGTTTTATTTATTGGACAACCTGGAAATTTTGTACGCTTACGCATCCACGGTTTCAGTGCCATCTACCGAGGCTAGGATCAGCTCAGGGTGAATGCTTCCGACGTATGTTCCATCCAGTGCGTTTGGCAGTCCCAATGACTTCAATGCCAGGTGAGCTGCCTTCTGCCCCGATATCATCATTGCTCCAAATGTCGGTCCCTGCGTCACAATATAAACGTACTACTATTAGACATCAGATGCATTTGCTTGTTTAAATCTTTACCCTGCACTCATCTTGGAAAAACATGGACTGGAAGTATGAAACCATGGAGTTCCTCTCAGCATGGTCCTTATCATCGCCCAAACACTTCTCTTACATCACAAAAACAATGTTTTTCGTCTATCCAAACTAGAGGAAACAGCCCAAAATCCTTATAAAAAAGAAAAAGAAAAAGCAATGGCTTAGCAACGAAATTGCTTCTTTCTTGACATTTGTCTTCTGTTGGTAAAATAACCTTTCTTTCCTGTACTTAATTAGCATTACTCTAGTTCTACGTACTCGCAAACTCAAAACCAATTAAGTATCTTTAGTTTGACAGAACAGAACAAAGATCAGGAAGGATTTAGTAAACCAACTCTATAGCATTCGAAACCAAGGAATATTTTTGCAAAGAATTTACCATTCTCGGGGCTCCGTCAATCTCAGCAACTTCCATGCCAGTAACGATCATTCCGGGCACAATCTCCCTAGTGAGCCTCACAATCGCATCCTCAGCGGTATTCATATCGAGAGCCTTCATCCCAGGAACACTATCTATCATCCCAATACTCTTAAGCCTCTTGACTCCAGTTGCACCAAAAGGCCCATCGTGTCCGCAAGAGCTCACGACAATCTTGGCTTCCATCACATTGGGGTCCATGCACGACTGTGTGTCGTGGTTCATTGACACCAAAGCCCAGTTGGTCACAACACCACCGACTCTCCCTGCCTTCACAATCAAGTCCTCAGCCGCCACGGCATTGAAGAGCTTCACATTTGGCCTGGCCAATAACTTGCTCATGATGGTGGATGTGAATAGAGCGGCATGCTTGATCACCACGTAGGTGTCCTGCTCATCGTACTCAATCTCAAGCTCATCAAGGAAGCGGTGGGCCGGCTTACGTACAACCATGGCCGAGAAGAGTTGTCCACCGAGCCATGCACCTCCTCCCGGGCTTACTGATTGCTCAATAATTGCCACCTATTTCAAGGAATAATGGCCATTTAGGAAAGAAATCGAGAAGGAACTAACAAAACACGTTACATGTCTTAGGGAAAAAATGTCACAAAAATTAGAACAGGCCACGAGTTCGGTAGGTGTGTTGGTGATTGCATTACCAAGCAAACCCAAGTCCTCTATTCTCTGTTCTTTATAAATTTACGGACTGCATATCTTCTTAAAACATGTCATGTTACCAAAATTCCTGTATGAACAAGCATAATTCTATATAACAAGGCTGAGATCACTGGCTCACCCAAAACCAACCCAAATTTCTCCAGATTGGATTAATCACTGTAAAGCTACCCCCCAAAAAAAGAGAGCTGCTCGCAATGAATAAAGTTGAGTTTTTAGAAACGAAGTCAACTTTTGGGGGATACTTAAAAGAAGTTGTTTTGATTATCTTAGGCGACTTTGACTAAAATAGATGAAATACAAATAAATTAGTTTTTTGGTGTGACCAAAAAAAAGAAAAAATTGGCGTTTTTAAGACACAGCCAAACAAAGCCTATGTCTGGTTGTAAAGGGGACAATTGAGAAATTCATTTTTGAGCAGTGATAAAAACACGTACAATTCTGGACACGTAGAACCAATGTTCTAAAAATCGCTTGATGCTAGTCGGGCAGAAAAGGGGCGCCTAGCGCCGACTAGTCGGCTGTCTAATCTAGGTGCCCGACCACCGCCTAGCGCCTACGCGGGGACTAATCGGCCTAGGTGGCCGCCTTTTAGAACAAAGCGTAGAACCATTCGATACATGTGGCTCCAAATTCATCGAACGACTAGATATACACTCTAGAATTCTAGAATTGCGTTCCTAGACTTTTAGTTCGTTCAGAACAAACAAAGCTCCGTATAGGCTGGCCCCACAAGATTTGATTAAGCAATTCATAGACATTTATAACAACTAAAAACAAAAAATCGCACGAAAATCCTCCAAACGAATACCCCACATGTCAAACCTAACCAAAAATAAAACTGCATGTACATCAAATTTCAAATCGCGCGTTGATACTATAAAATAGCTTCCAAAATCCAAAAGTGCAGCGCTTTCTAAATTCTGATAAGAAAAAATCACCTGGACATCTGGGTTCTTGCTGAGCTCGTAAGCGCAGGAAAGTCCAGCAGATCCAGCGCCGACGACGACGACGTCGGTGTCGGCGTAGGTGATCATATCCATCATGTACCTGCGGGTCATTTCTCGCGACACGATCGACTCCTTAATCGGATCGAACTTGAACGACTTGAGATCGTACGGCGGGGGTGAGGCGGCGGCTGACATGGTGATGGAGAGGTTGTTGTTGTTGTGTGCCTTGGTGGGTCGGACCAGGCCATGGAAGGAGGAGGATTGGGGCTCGAGGAAAGAGGTCTTGGGTTTGGTGGAGAGAGAGGAAAAGAGGGTTGTGGTCATGGTCGCCATTGATGGTGGTGATGAATTGTAAAAAAAAACTTTTTTTCCGATGATGGGGTTGAGGAGTGAGAGAGGATTCTCGTGAGAGAGAGAGTGAGGGTTAGGAGTGATATATAGTGGAAGGGAGGAGAAGGGTAGATTAGATCATTCAGTGTTCCTGCGCCACCGGCACGCAGTGTTCCAAGCCTTTTACTCTGTGATAAGGGTCTGGATCCCCTCGCCCAATGATTTGGACTAAACGAGACGGTTCAGATCAGGATTCTCCATTGGTACAATTAGTGATTCGGATTTTGTTATCAATTTTTATCGGTAAGAGTTTAGAAATACATCCAAATCATTGATTGCAGCAAATGAACGGTACGAATCTAGACTATCTCCTTCACTCCAGAATGTAGACCGGAGAGGATCCACTTCCTTGTAGAGAAAAAAAAAAAAGTTTAGGAACACATCTGTATGGGAGTTCTCGTGCATTGAACAAGTCTAGATGCACTTGTGTACACAATTGCGTTTTAATATTGTATATTCCTAACAATTGATCTTTTTTCATCATTTGTGGAGTTAGACATGACCTTGTTCGTTTGGGAAGTTTGATGGAGATTTTTGAGAGTAGAGATCAAAATATGGAAAAAATTTATTAGAGGCCGTGCCAGCGGTTTGAGTCCTCCAAACGAACAAGTTCACATATTTTCGTCTCTGAGTCTGTACGGATATGAGGTGGAAATGGATTTGGAGCATTATGTGATGGAGTTTTGAAGCACTGAATAGTTTTTCAGAGGAGAGGGGAAAATATCAGGAGGTGGTTTGGGTGAGTACACGTGTGGTGGAGATGGTCCGGATGGATAGGATTTGAAGGGTCCAGAGAGGGTTTGGGTACTTGCAACTTGGTCACACATGGCCCATGGGCTGATTTTACCTCTTGTCGAAAAGATCTCGGAAGGGAGAAATTTTTCGGTGCGGGGTATATTCCACGTGATACCCACTTAGCACCTCCGAGCCGTCCAATACAGTTTTGGACGGTTCGGATTAAAATCCTCTCTCTCCTCTCACCCCAATACTTTCCCTCGATCTTATTTTTCTCTCTCCAAATTCGAACCGTTCAAAAATGCAATGGACAGCTCGGATGTGCCGAGCGGGCACCACATGATACTCACCTGGCACTGAAAA
The DNA here is from genome assembly GCF_030253575.1 of Rhododendron vialii. NCBI lineage: Eukaryota > Viridiplantae > Streptophyta > Magnoliopsida > Ericales > Ericaceae > Rhododendron > Rhododendron vialii. The sequence continues at coordinate 40,673,332 of NC_080562.1, read as the reverse complement.
ATTTCCCAAAGGTAGGAAAATAATTTTTGCAGCATACTTTTTTTTGAAAAATGATTTTGGCCCTCCATTTTTTTATAATAGCACTCTAAAATTCATCTTTTAGTATCTCTTGCTATATATAAATTTTACACTGAAAGTGAAAGACAAGTTTTGGAGTGTTATCATAAAAAAGTAGAGTGCTAAATTTTTTTATTTTTTTGTAAATATAGTTCTAATATTGCTAGTCAATACTTAAAAATTGTGAACAGTACAAGCATTTTTAAAACACATTAAGATATATAAATTTTAGAACATAATTATAAAATAGTCAAGTGCAAGAATCAATTTTCAACTTGAACTATGTAAATATCAAATTTGCTGATTTTATTTGAGAGGTGAGACGACTATTGATACTTTGTAATATCAACTTTATACGTAGTTTTTGGTTCTAATAAAATTAGGTTTCGGAAAAGACTATTAGGTTGAAGGTGAGAGCATCTCACGTTGTGCTACAATGAGATTGAATGACATTATATTGTTAAACGTTCATATCAAACTTGAACTATATACTACTCGTTTCGAACAATAATAGTATTTCAGATCAACTTAGCTGATGATAACCTTAAGATCGTTTATCTTCGCCGATGTCATAATTTAGCAAAATTTGCAAATATGCGTTTCCAAGCGTAAGGTAGCTAGTTTTATTTTTTATTGATATTGACAATGTGAAAGAACTTCTATTGTTTCAATGCTCAATACATCGGATATCGATTTCTCTTCTTCATAAGAAGAAAACCGATCGAGATATCTATAAGTAACCAAAATTGTTTAATCCCGGTTGGTCATTCATCGTCTCTCTCAATGTGGAGAAATTTTTCAGTGCCGGGTGGGCACGGAACACGTAGTGCCGAGCACGTATCTACGCCGTCCAAATGTGGCTTGAGGGAGTATTTTGATAATTTTACACTAAAAAATTACCCAAACAGATCTGGGCCATCCAAAATACGTTTGGACGGCCGAGATCGTGCTCGACACCACGTGGTCCGTGCCGACCCGGGACTGAAAAACTTCTCCTCAAATCTCAATATGGGTTGTGCGAAATTCATTTTGAATTCAATTTATCAATTACTTCTAGTAAGCTTTTTGACAAGATAACAAGGCCCATAAATTAATGGTTGTGACGAGGACAATCAATGAGGCCGTTTTATCATTAAGACCCATCAACAATCTCACTCTCCACACTGGTAGTGGAGAAGTTTTTCAGTGTTGGGTGGGTATATTTCACCTGGTGTCCGCTCATATATCCAAGCCGTCTAAAAGTGTTTTGGACAGTTCGGATTTTAAAAAAACTTTTACAGGAAAGAGTTTAACTTTTCAGGAAAATATATATTTTTATAATCCGGATCGTCCAAAATATTTTTGGACGGCCTGAATGCGCCGAGCGGGCACCACGTGGTACCCACCCGGCACTGAAAAAATTCTCACCTGGTAGTGAGGCGGACTATGATTTTATTGTTGGGTGTCAAACTGTAATTCTTCTAAACTCTAGGGCAAAGACATGTATCAATCATTGAATCCAACTTTTGTACTCCATAAGAATAGTAGCAATACTATTCTGGATGGTTTGTTTTTATAAAGAGAGAAAATTTTAACTGGGCCTTCCGTAAATAAAGTTTACGGAGGTCAAAGTCAAAGATAGAGAGCTTGGAAATCATGAATTGAGCAACTTTCTCTCTTACGGCAGGTCTCTCTTGGATCGTCTCAAATAATTGGAAGTACATCATGTCTTCCGTGAAGCCAACCGTTGTGCTGATTCTTTAGGTAGCCTAGCTTGTTTTTTTTTGCTCGGCAAAGGTAGCTTAGCTTGTTCTGGCAATCATTTAGTAGTTCTTCAAACTTCTCCTAACGGCCCAGAGTAGATGTTATTTTTAGGGGTGAGCATGAATTGGATTGGTCTGATTTTATAGTAATCCAATAACCAAACCACTACTTACGGATTATGAATTTAGAGAACCAAACCAATCCATAAAATTCATAAAACCAAACCAATCCAAACCATTCAAAGGCGGTTTGGTTTCGGTTTGAAACCATGGTTTGCTTAAAATTGAGATATCATTACTATAAACTATTTTAGTACTTAAAATTGCATAGATAACTTAAACTAAAAGTTATATTGAAATTAATTTATTAAAATCATCAAAACTCACTAACATCAACCAACTAAATAAGAATAGAATACATTAGAAAATAAGTTACCGAAAAAAAAAGTAGGAAATTACTTTACTAAGCCCAAACCATGTATGTTTAGCGTAATGAAATTGTAGGATTAGGAAGTTTAGGAAATTAATATTGGAAGTGAAAGAAAAGAATAGGGCGGTGGAATAGAATATTAGATAAAGAATTTAAGTTTATTAAGTATATCTAAACAAACTATATATATATATATATTACACGGTTCGGATCGGTTTGGAACCAAAACCATTAACGTAAATCCATAAACCAAACCATTTAACACGGTTTCTATTTTTTTTAAACCGAGACCTAACCACATCATTAAAAAACCAAACCAAACTGTTCGGTTTGGATTGGTTTGGACTGGATTCACGGTTTCATGGTTATTTTGCTCACCCCTAGTTATTTTAGAGGCATCTTCTTTCTTCCACAATGTTGTAGCCATGTAATATACATTTTTTGACCAATTTTTTTTTAGAGCAGATGTTGGATGATGCTAGGGGAGTTAAAATACACAGTACGAAGGGTGAGGCTGGCCTATCGAATTGAAAATTGATTTTCGTGCTCCACTTTTTACTAATGACGTTCTAATTTTTACTATTACTTGTAACTTCATGAACAAAGTGGAGTGCCATTAGTAAAAAGTTTAGTGCTAGGCTTGGTCTTAATGGCTTAAGGCTTGGGCTGCCTTTGTTTTTCTCCTCATCGCAGTTGACTACTAGAGTTTTCTCTTTTTTTTAAAACACGTTAGAAATGCATTAATAATATGCATTAATAATACCGCATTCCCCACATTCCCTACCTCTCAAAGACAATGCCAAGACTTCATTCAATAAAATTACTTGGTATATATACTATTGAATAGAGAATTCCATGTGCCCAGAAATCAATAAGGAGAGTTGTAGACCATCTCCTCAGGACGACAAAACTACTACGAGGCCCTGATACATTAACTAAAATATGTACTTATTTTTCAAATAAATATTTATTTTTTGAATTAAAGGTAATGTGTTGTGAAAGAACAACATTTCTTGTAAAACGAAAAATAAATTATTTAAAAATAAGAACTTTAAAAGAATGATGTTTGAGGCACGATAGTCGATATGCACACACTCCTAAGAATTTTCCTGCAACAGATAATGATATATACTACTTGGATTACCATTCATTGAGTGCAATCATATACTTTATGCGCACCAAGAGAGAGAGAAACAGAGATCTCATCTAGTTGATACCAATATATAGTCTTCAGCCACATTCACATCTTGCACCAAAATTAGCTTCTTCTTTTTGCACCAGATCACTTGCAGCGAAATGCTTCGTATAGCTGATTCCGTGCAAATTTCAAACCGCAGCATCACAAAAAAAAAAAAAAAAAAAAAATTCATCGGTAATTTCGGTTCAGGTGATTTAACCCCTTCTTTCTGTATAATGACTTGAACCTACCATGCCCATAGCCACACCCAAAAAACAGATTGGCCAAACCTCTTTTTCTTCCCTTCCCATCGGTAGAACCATGACCAAAATCGCCTTTAATTTATATACACACCCACAAACCATTATGTACACACACAATTCCCTACTATTATGTTGGTTTCTTTGAGCACTTCATTCGCTCGTAGAATACCGCGAATTCCAGTATTTCTTAATTTCTTCAGCTGTTCTTCCGGGGATCCTCCCAGCAATTAGAGACCATCTGAATGCACCACGCGCGAAATTAATTCTTTTTCTTACACAGAAATGTGAAAGGTTTTGAAAAAACACAAAGACGTAACAGAGTAAAACAAGGAGTCTAACCTCTCCCCAACAAGATTAAACATCCTGATGATAAGCGTTTCCTCGTCTTCGGAGAATTGAAGCTCTGAGTCTTGACTATCCTCTGCATAAGAGGAAACAGATAAGCGGTTTGCAATGAACAGGGAAAAGAAGAATAATTGAAGTGATGCTGGCCTGTACAATTTAATGAAGAAGCACGGGTAAATTCGAAGGCGGGCCAATGCTTTCTGAGGCCTTGTGCTAAACCTCCGGAGAGCTAGTGTGACCACAATAGTTACGACCCCCACGTACTTTAAGGTACTCATTCGGTGAGAAATCGAACCCCAAACCTTGAGGTTGAGGAGTATTCTCAAAGCCCGGACATCCGGCCGAACCACTGGGGCAACCCTGGGTGTGTGATACACTCAGTTTTTAATGCCTCCTAGTTTAACTCTAGACAGCTATAGTGATTTTTGAATGATGATGAATTTTGAGGAGTAATTTAAGAGACTTATGAGTTTGTATAGACGATAAGGTAATAGTAACCAATACAATTCTAAAAAAGGAAATAAAGTAGTTGACAAAAAAAAACAAGAAACAAAAACCCATTTGGATGCTTGAGAGAGGAATCAATTTTGGAGCACAGTCGATCTCTCTGTCAACTACAGTAGTTGACAAAAATAGGTTTTCTCTAATGTCAGGTTCGAAAGTCGAAACGTGCTATCAACTCTTTGGCCAGTCCATACGGCGAAGTCTGTATAAGCCCATCCGGACACCTGGTTATAAAAAAAAATGGGTTTTTCCTTTTCACCTTTTCTCAACCGCCAAACAGGGGAAGAGTGAAGAACTGTAACTAACTGAAGAAGACATAATTGATTTGGGGACACCAAACCCATGTAGTAATTTTTTCCAAAGGGCAGGTAATAGTTAGTCCATACCTCCAGAGTCCACAGATGTATCTTTCGAGGAGCGATCCAAGTCAGCCATTTTTTCTTTAGGAACAGAGAAGAAACAGAGTGCCGTGTTACTCTGTTTTCTTGGGTTATGGTAATCTGTTTGGTGAAACTCGGAGAGGAGACGTGTTGAAAATGGTGGGACTTGGATGTCTTAATAGGGGAGGAGAGAGAAAGAAGAGAGAGAATCAGAGGTAAAAAGAGAATTTCCACCCAAAAAAGAGTATCTTCTGTAGAAGAATGGAAGGTGGGAAAGGCCAAGGAGAATGGTAGTTGACAAAATGGGGCTGTGGAATGGTTGGTATGGTAGAGCGTCAATGAGGACTAATCACAGCCATCCAGGTGTGTTAAAATAAATTATCTTTGGGTATGCAGCCACTGAGATAATACATACTCCACCTAGCATAATTCAGAATGCTTGAGCTTTTGGTAGGACGGATAAACCAAAGAGGCTCTCAAATTTGAGCTCGTTAAAAGCTCATTTGAGATCATTTTATCTGTTACCTAGACAAATCACCCTTCTGTATTTTATTGTTATGCTCGTTAAGCTTTCAAACCAAATTTGGCAAACTATATAACATAAAAACTACTCGAGTCGAGATCGACTAGTGATGAACTCCAAGATTGTGCAAGCTTGTTAAGATTTCCAACAAAACATGATTCACTGCTTGGCTCGTTGACGAGCCCTAGCCTTTGTTTGCCGGATCCACTGCCTTGGCAGTATTCCCACTGCTCATATTTGCTGCTTCTTTGCAAACCTTTCGCAGAGCTGCAAAATCAATCAACTCAAAGTGCTTCGATTCCTGTTAGGCTAAGACCGAAAAATAGTGCCAACCCAGGTGCTTACTTCAGACAGCAGTACCCGAGAGTTGCAATCGAATCCCATTCCTATGTGAATGCATAGAATAGAACAGCAACGACTACCACATCCCAAGATTATTTGCAGCTCAATTATTCCCACAGAAATACAAGACAAGTAGAACAGCGACGATTACCGCACCCCACTATTATTTGCAGTTCAATTATGCCCACAGAAATACAAGACAAGTATAAGAGCAACACCATACCAAAAACAATCTTTTAAGTTCTCGAATTACCAAGCACTCTTACAACCATTCTGTGTGCCGTGTTCATTTAACTTACTTTTTCCTCGAGTATTTCACTCTACAAAGAACGTCTTTACCTCAAGTATTCCACTCTACAAGAACCTCTTTTCTCCAAGTACTTCGGAGTTCCCAGGTACTAATGAATGCTTTTCTGCTTTTCATACTATGTCAATAGTTGATCAAGGCAGAATCAAGTACCAAACAAGCAAGTCCAATTTTAGGGGGGAGTACTGAACATGATGGGAGTTTTGTGTGTGTGTGAGAGAGAGAGAGAGAGAGAGAGAGAGAGAGAGTAACAAACACAAATCCCATTCTGCTTTACGGTAATCGTAATCTTGCATAAATAAAATCAAGAAGCATCCCATGGCACATTACTGATATGCTGAAAATATTAAGGACACAACAAACACAACTTAGTACCACACAAGCACGGAGATATACTATAATAGTTTGGTCTCCAAATTAACTTGAGATTCTTGCACTGACATAAGAGGCTAGTATAACTGCAGGGGTAATGGCGTGAAGCAGCTCAAAAACCATGAATTTTGATGTTATCTTTCTTCACTATGCCAGCCTGTTAACCATGAAGAATGGGGAGTTCAAGTTAAAACACTCTGCAGAAAAAGTACACAGTAAAGTAACGCACGATACTATGGACTTGCAAGATATTACCTGAACAAGGAAGGTAGAGACATTCTTTCGCTGATCACCTTGAAGCTGGATAACCTTAAGAAAATCAACAATATCAATGTAAGAGGACCACTGAGCCAAAAATACTGAGCCGGGTTATTCAAATATTGAAACAAACCTGGCCTAGTTCTGGGTCCTGGACTACAGTGCCATTGCAGCAAAACTCCTTCTTGAGGTCCTTGAGTATCTTATTATAGCTGAATTCTTTCTTCAACCCCTGGACAGTTGTCAAGCTTTTCCTACCATTCCGCTGTTGTACACGAATGTGCACGTACTCCTTTGACACAGCACCGGAATCCTCAGCATTTGCCTCAGCAAACGGATCTGGACAACCAGATGGCAGCAAAATTTCTTATATTGCAGGCTGAAAATACGATAAGTCTATCGTCTGCTTCAAGTACATGCACAGACTTTTATTCAACTAGTATCCCACTTTGTTAGGGGACAAAGAACTACTTCGATTTTAAAAAACTGAACTCACACTAAAGATTATAGAAGCGTGAAGATATAATCAACACCAGCTGTGAATGAAGGTTACATACCAAAAGTAGTAGGAATCTGGATGTCGAGCTCAGACATGAAACTTGGCTTGTATATTTGAACAGATGCAAACCCAAAAATTTCAAGAGCTGAAGTCCAATACTCAGACCTGGATGAGAGTGAAAGCCAAATTAGCATATGAAACAAAGAATGCTATTCAAATTCATCCACAAAGAGCAACAGTCAAACAATTTAGGCATTAAAGCCTTGTAGTTGTAGACCTTCTTACTCCCCCGTGATTAACATACAACATGAATAACAAATACTCGTACACATGTGTGAGTCATGACTAGCATGCCAATTCCGATCAAAGTTCTAAACATTCAAAAGCCTTTTCTGCAAAGAGGTTCCATGTTTCTCGAATTCTAACAGCTATGCAGAAGTCTTACAGTCTTACCCATTCTCAATTCCACAAGGACCACAACCATTAAGGACTGACCACCACAGCCTCATGTCACCACAGTGGTCACTGCCGCCACTCCAGTGCCAACAGTGTATGTACATGTTCAAAGGATAACTCAACCCCAAAATTTGTATGTTTCCCAATTTCCACTTCACTTGGGTACGAATATCATTCGGCTGTTAAATTGTTAATCTATTTGACCCGTTTAAGATTACCACAGAAGATTTGTCTTAAGAACAAATGCTTATACAAGAAAGTAGTTGGGGCCCCAATTGCCCAACAGCCACGGCTCATACCTTGTGAAAGCTTAGTCGCTCCTCTAAGCGTTTTCTCGGTGTTTATGACTTGAGCTACCTTGTCTATGATTACATGGTATCACATGTTTCCCAAACACAACCTCCTTCTCCTCTTGCTTTGTTTTTCTAGTAATGATCCAACTTCTAAGACCATCTCCAACCCTTATCCTTTTTTAAACTCCGAGTTAAACCCCCTAGATATCACTCCAACCCTTGACTCAAACCCATTTCATATTGAGTTTCCTCAAATTTTTAACCAAGTCAAGGGAGACCCATATCCTTACTCAAAATTTTTAAGGCCGTTTTCGCCCTCTCAAATTTACAACTATGCCATTAATGAAGCTTTTCCTCAAATTTATGCTTCGATTTGAATTTTCTCATCGGACTGCTTCATACCAAATGAAGCTCTTACCCAAACTTAGGGTAAAAAATTGAGTAAGGGCTGGAGAAGACACTTAAGCCAAAAACCACTGTTGGTTGTCGTATACTGATGGGAAAGCTGGAAAGCAATTGCTTTCAATTCTTTGAACTTCCATTTTCAATTTGAACGGCCCTAGAGGCTAGAGATAGCGCGAAAAAAAAAAGGCACTATAATATAATCTTCGTGTTCGCTAAATCTAACGTTATTTCAAGCACCGCAACACATCATGGACCGATTCCCATAAATTTCATGTTCACAGCTCAGTTTAGCAAAAATTGAGGATCTTTACAAGAAAACTAGATAAACAGAAAACGAATAACGCAACCCAAAAGAGCAAACTTTGCAAGCTGCAGTGACATATTTCTCTACCATAAAGCACTGAATCAGAAACGGAAAACAAATAAAAAAAAAAAAAAACTTAAAGAGGGTAAACTATCATCCAAGATCAAATCTTTTCATGTTCAATTGGTTTTATCAGCTACCAAACAAGCAAAACCCATCAAAAATCAAACAGATCTAAGCAGAATTGCGAAGGGTATTCAAGGCATCAGGAGGAGGCTGTTGATGGAGATCGAGATCGAAAGAGAGTACCTGATCCGACGGTGAGGGTTTCGACCGGTAGGAGGAGAAACCCCAACTACGGATAAGCCTGAGCAGAGAGAGAGAGAGATGTTTGCAGTCAAAGGAGGAAGGAGAGAGAAACGAGAAACACGAGTTCAGTTAATAACGACGCACGGGATGGATGCTTCACGAACCGGTTGTCGGGAGACAGTGGGCTGGGCTCATGTGGGATACGGGGCCTATGGGCTGAACAAAAGCCCAAATACGCGTCTTGGATATTGCCTTTGGCCCATTGAGTGAGAAATGTACACAAACGCTAGCAAATACGTTTCGTGAAACTATAAAATAGTTCGGGAACCACTTTACAATTACACATATTCATGTGGGGTCTATTACTAAATGTAAGGGTCCCACAGAAATGTGTGATTGTAAAATAATCCGGAGTATCACGTGGGCGGTACTCCTGGACTATTGAATAATTACTATTGTAGTAAGTTTCAACGCAACGGTTTTTTGTAATGCCATCTCACATGACGTGGGCACAATATGTGTTTGTCCCACTCCATAACGGAGAGACGTTCCAAAATAATTGTCGCATCGAAAATTTTCTCCAAAAGCTTGGCTTTTCGTGAATGCGAAATGTGAAGTTTTATGGTTCGGTCATGTTTTGAAAATTTGTTTGCCAAGGGCATATCTAATTGTCTCTTTAACCTACTTTTTAGTGTCAAGTTTTTACTAGCACAAATTAGTTTATACGTGTTTTCTTTCAAATGTCATTCATTTGACTCTTTAAATGGGCGTTTTTATGTTACTCACTTTTTTAGTGTTTTTAACTAAAAGTGCTTTTTTCGATAGTGAAAGGGTTGTAGAGATAGAGAGAAGAAAGAGATAAGCTAGAGGGTGACGAAAACGCAAAAAAACATGCGTGCGGGTGGAAAAGTTTTTAGGTGCAGATAGGGTATAGTCCACGACGTATCTGAGCGCACATCCGAATCGTCCAAACGTGTATTGAATTGTTAGGATTTGAGAGAGAGAGAAAGAGGAGAGAGAGTGGTCAGCTAGGGGAAGAGAGAGTGTTCAGATCCGTTTGGATGGTACGGATCGATGTGCGCTGAATACGGCCACGTGGTACCCAATTTGCACCTGAAAACTTCCAGGGTACTATAAAAATATCTTAGAATGTCAAAAGTACGATTTTTTCATTCTCTATCTAATCACACACAATTTTCGGTTCCACTTTTAACACTTTTTGTCATTTAACGTAGTCTTAACAAGCATATTCGAAAAAAAATCAAATGGAGATGCTCCAAACAAAGACGAGTAAAGATTTGAACATTTAAATTTATAGAAATTTCTCAACTGACTACCAATTTTTTTGGGTAATAGAGAGTGGTTCCCGGGCCAAGCTTGTGTACACTACAGGACTAATCTCTCCCGCTCCCACCAGCCCTTGCTAACCCTAAGGGTCTTTATTGTCTTAGGATTTCGTTGGCCTCACATCTCCTTCTTTGGAACCCTGGATGAATTAGATACAAAAATCATCTTAATTATCAAATGCATATATATCTGCAACATATATAGAAAACAGTTGTTTAGGTAATCTGTTTCTTGGCTTCTACCAAACAGTTCCATTTCTTTAAACACAAAAACAAATTTGATAAAAGCAACAAAGCAAATGCATTCATCAAGTACTCCAAAATCTTCACTGTATTATTATGGCAGCATTTGCATGTCAATCCATGTGGAAGCACCTGTCCAGCTACCTCAACTTCCCCCAAAGCCCCTGAACTTACCTTTCCTCCACGTACTAACCATGCAAGCCCCAAAACACCACTATAAATTCAACCCCCTGGCCACCACCACATCTCACCACACCACAGCTAAATATTCAGAAACCCCACCAATTTCAAAGCATGGCCAAGTTCACAATCCTAGCAGCTGCCCTTGTAGCCTTCCTAGCCATTGCCGAGGCCACCCGGACCACCATCACCACCACCGTGGTGGAGGAGGACAACCCCGGGCAACAGCAGCGCTGCCGCGAGCAGATCCAGAGGCAGCAAAACCTCCGCGACTGCCAGATGTTCCTGCAGCAGCAAGCGAGAGGAGGAGGAGGAGGGTCCGACGTCGCGATGATCACCGCCGACGTCCCGAACCCTCGCCAGCAGCAGCAGCTCCGCCGGTGCTGCCAGCAGATGGAGAACCTCAACGAGCAGTGCCGGTGCGAGGGCGTGAGGGAGGCCGTGAGGCAGCAGAGGGAGCAGGGGGAGATGCAGGGGGAGGAGATGAGGGAGATGATGCAAGAGGCCGAGAACCTGCCCTCCAGGTGCAACCTCAGCCCGCGGCGATGCCAAATCCGAGCCTCCTTGTACTAAATGATACTATATCATGAGGCCACAAAATCTACTACTGGGTAGACTTTGCTCTATGTGCATGATAATAAAGCTCACATCTCTTCCTAGTCTTTTTAGCTGGAGATCATAGGAGGGGTAAAAGGTGACTATTGTAATAAGCACATTATCGTGTGTGTATTTTGTGTTTTCAACTTCGAGGCCTTGTACTAAGAATGAGTGTTCGTTATATGTAGAAAATATGATATCCTTTTCAGAAAGTATTCCCCTTTTTACCCGATGTTCGAATTTCGTTCAAATAACATTTCCAGGAGAAGCACCACTGATCTCTCTTCTGATCACCTGTACAAGAAAAGCTTTAAATATTTTACATATATATATAGAACAAACAGAAATTCAACTTGTCGGTGAAATTACCGTAGATTATATGTTTAATAAATTCAGAACAATACCAGAATAGCTGAGGCACGGGCGAGAAATCTCGTTTTCTTTAAGGAGATATAGCCTCTGAGGTGGGTGAAATCCAAACAACCAATGCAGCAGACAATAACTATTCTCTCCTAGGATACATCAGCCCAACACTCAAGTTGTATGGCTCTCACACACTCTGTACCAATGGTGTGAGCCCAAAGCTCCACCAAATAAAAACACGTTTCTTTGCCCGAAATAGTGAAAATAGTTTTTCCTTTTGTTTTTTTACTACTTCACTTATTTTCCTTAGAAACACATGAAGAAGACCTCTATATAGTCCATAGGTAGAATCTCAATTAACTACGTACATGTATAATTTAACACATTAATTAATAAGACTTCAGTTAAAAAATGAACTTAACGTTAATGACATTAGATTAATTAATATACTTCATTTAATATGAAAATGTAACAACACAACTTCTTGCATATAGCGCAATGCTAGGTACTCCGAAAAATATACCCATCCTGAACAGGAGAACAGGTATTTCTAACCGCTAATAAAAGTCTATTAACGGTTATAAACCCCTCTAAAAAGTCTATTTGGGATAATTTCGCTAATAAAAGTCTATTAACGATTATAAATTCTGCTAAAAAGTCTATTCGGGATAATTTCGGGGTATATGTTTTGGGCTTTGTTGCATAAAAGTGAGAACCAACAGAACACGGCCAATAGAAAGAAATAAGACCAATTTCAGAAAGAAAAAAAAAACTCAAAGAAAAATGAGAGTCCATTTTACCCATGTTGAATAGGCCTGAGTGTGGATCACCCCCTCATGCACAGGGGTAAGATGGACTTCTCCAGCTCGGCTACACCAAGGAAATTTAGGTCCCAGTGGGATTTGAAGAAAATTTGGGAGAAAGTACTGAGAACAATACATTTTCAAAAAATTTGAGACCCCCACATCATGCAAAGACATGAAAATTGCACATCCGTACCAGGCAAAAAAAACCAGGAAAAAATAAAATAGTACAAGATCATTATTAATATTCCCACAAAAAAATGGTCCCTTGACGACGATTCCGTTTTCTGACTAGATCGTCGTAAGGTCCATGAAGACACCAAATCCGATGTCTTCAAGGCCTCTTAAAACCTTGAGGACAAAGCTGCTGAACCCGATTTGACGTCATTGCTACCTACCCATGTACAACAATGAAACAAACATAGTTCATAGTTCTACCTGTGATATATTCAGCTCCAATCGTGCGAACTTGGTTCATGTTGAAAACGATTCAACCTCAATTTGAACAAACTCTCGAGATGGTATTTTTTTTTTTTAAAAAAAAAAAACCATCTAGAGCTGGAAAAAACGTTTACCCGTTACACGACAGGTCCACAAAACCTGATATTTCCGATTAGTTTTAAACATAGTACCAATTATGAAACATGACCGATATATCAACACGATTGGGAATGTCTCCAACATCGTCATTCATTTCGTAATGCACTCCAGAAAACTTGATTCTACTCAGAACCTCCCATCTGAAAAAATAAATAAATTCAGTACCCATATCTTCTTTCAGAGCAAATGGTCACATACCCACTCAGGAAACGTCAAATGCCTAACCATCTTGTCAATATTTGGCTTCGATCTCCCAATAGATGTCTTCGGCTGAGAAGCTTAAACCACAAATGAAAAGATTGTAAGTTGTTCCAATTACAAAATATAATAAAATATACACATATCTGAGTAGGTAAACCCAAAACCTATTATCCCAAATAAAACCAACAAGGCCACAAGATAATTAACAAACAATATACAAATCAATTAGCACGCGATATTAGCACACAATATGCTTTTTGAGGGTTTTGCTTTTGGAGAGGTGTTTCTATTTTGGGGTTTTTTTTTGGTGTCATGGCTGGCTTCTTGCCGTCAGTGAAGTGGTGTTTTTTCCCTTTGGGTCCTGGCGGCATGTGATCGTCAATGTGTTGGGGTGCCTCCTATGTGGGTTCCTCGCGTTTTGTTGTGATGTCTCGTGCTTTGGATTCCTTTAATCTTTGTAACTTGTTTCCAAAGATCAATAAAATCCATTTTTACCGTTCAAAAAAAAAAAAATGGTGTCTGGATGTTCTGTTTTTGGCTCTAGCCAACATTTCCATGTCCAACAAGTAATTTCACTTCTACAAAAGAAACATCTTTTTGTGCAAAAAAAGATACTGCCAAAAGATATTGCCAGCAACTAAAAAATGGATTCACCAAAATTCCAAAAGCACTAAATAACGAAACAACAACAATTATTGGCAGCATTTGCATGCAAATCTACTTGGAAAGCACCAGTGCTCCCAGCCTCAGATCCCTCCAAAATACACCCAACTGCCTGTGACTTTGGATTCTCCACGTCCCAACCATGCAAATCCTAAAAACCCCTATAAATACAGACCACCCCCAGCCCTGTTTACCACCACAACTCCCACTTTTATCACCAACATCAAAGAGTTACAATGGCCAAGCTCACAATCCTAGCAGCAGCTGCCCTTCTAGGCCTCTTGGCCCTTGCCCAGGCAACCAGGACCACCATCACCACCACGGTGGTGGAGGAGGACAACCCCGGGAAACAGCAGCGCTGCCGCGAGCAGGTCCAGAGGCAGCAAAACCTCCGCGACTGCCAGAGGTACTTGCAGCAGCAGGCGAGAGGAGGAGGAGGAGGGTACGACGTCATGATGATCACCGACCCAAACCCTCACCAGCAGCAGCAGCTCCGCCAGTGCTGCAAGCAGCTGGAGAACCTCAACGAGCAGTGCCGGTGCGAGGGCATGAGGGAGGCCGTGAGGCAGCAGAGGGAGCAGGGGGAGATGCAGGGCGAGGAGATGAGGGAGATGATGCAGCAGGCTGAGAACCTGCCTTCCAGGTGCAACCTCAGCCCCCGACGATGCCAAATCCGAGCCTCCATGTTCTAAATGATGAGGCCACAATCTACTGGGTAGACTTTAGCTATGTGCATGATAATAAAACTTATCCTTCTAGCCAAGCTTTTTAGCTGGAGATAGGGGTAAGGTGACTATTGTAATAACCACACTATCGTGTGTTTCAACTTCGGAGGCCTTGTACTAAGGAGTCTTTTGTGATCCATATTATGATATCTGTTTTCAGTTGTTTTCTTCCTTTTTCTTAGCTGTGTTTCTAAGTTCTTTTGTTGTGGGAGTAACAAGTTAGCAGCAGTCAAAACAGTTAACATGCCAGCAACCACAACTACGAAGAAGCTTCAAGTTTTGGATGCAACAAAGAGAAATTGACTTCTTTTCATAAATCCGAAAACCAGCATTTTACAACAGCCAGTGGACAGAAAAATGAGACCATTATCAGAAGATTCAGAACAAAAGCAAAAAAAAAAAAAGGAGAGCTACAGAAACACGACTATGGAATAAGAAAAGGCTGATGTAGACTTTACAGATTCGGTTGGACAGAGGAAATCTACTAGGTTCTAGTGGAATTGGAAGGAAACTGTGAAGATTGATAAGATTACAAGAATCAGTTAAAGAGACCGAAACTTAACTAATACTAAGTCATTAAAAAAAAGACTCATTTGGAAGCAGTTCAACTGAGAGTGACCGTTATGTAACCAAAGTCAAACTTTTTTCGGGTGGTCGATAGCTAGAATATAATATTTTCCATCCATACTGCGAATTACATGAGAAGAAAACTACAAAGTTCACAACAATTAACGAAGCCCAACAAATTATCCCATAGTGAGAGAGAGAAGTGAATGCCTTGGAAGCACTTATAAAGAGAGAAATAATCAATCTCATGACAAGGAAGACCTGTGCTACCAGAAAGTGCACAATATCGACGAATCCAGGCTAATTGAAAAGTTAACCAAGAAAAGCTTCAACAATAGATGTGAGTAGCTTTTTGAGCTTGCTCAAATTTAGAATAACACTACAATACTCCCTCAGCTCATCATTAGCTTGATTAAAACTTGTTTTGACATCAGTTGAAAGTGACAAACAAGTTAAATATGAAAGAGTACAATGTCTTAAAATGTAGAAATAAAGAACTTCATTTATCGTTAAGGAGGACGATTTCTTTGCTAACATTAGAGAATTATATAAAGATTTATAAAATTAAAACAAGAAAAAGAGAAACATTGGACAACGTAACTCAAACAAAAAAAAAAACGAGAAATAACACAATCCATTAACCGCTTCCAAAACACTTAAAAACAGAACAAGTGAACAACTTAACAACACCCTTTATTGGCAGCATTTGCATGCCAATAATGTACGTGGAAGCACTAATCCTCCAGCCTCACCTCCCTCCAAAACCCACCCAACTGCCTAGACTTCAGATTCTCCACGTCCCAACCATGCAAAACCCAAAACCTCCTATAAATACAGACCACTCCCACCCCTCTCTACCCACCACAGCTCCAACCTATAACAAACACATCGAAAGAATCACACAATGGCCAAGCTCACAATCCTAGCAGCTGCCCTTATAGCCCTCTTAGCCCTTGCCCAGGCAACCCCGACCACCATCACCACCACCGTGGAAGAGGAGGAGAACCCTGGGCAACAGCAGCGCTGCCGTGAGCAGATCCAGAGGCAGCAAAACCTCCACCACTGCCAGATGCACTTACAACAACAGGCAAGAGGGTACGACATGGCAATGAACCCGCAGCAGCAACAGCACCTCCGCCAGTGCTGCCAGCAGCTGGAGAACCTGAACGAGCAGTGCCGGTGCGAGGGCCTGAGGGAGGCTGTGAGGCAGCAGAGGGAGCAGGGCGAGATGCAGGGTGAGGAGATGAGAGAGATGATGCAAGAGGCTGAAGACCTGCCTTCCAGGTGCAACCTCAGCCCTAGAAGATGCCAAATCCGGGCCTCCTGGTTCTAAATGAGGCCGCGTGCTATGTTGGCGGACTAGATGTAGCTATGTGCATGATAATAAAGCTCACCGTTCTAGCTAGCTTTTTAGCCAGAGGGAAGGGTAAGGCGACAGTAGTACTAAGCACATTATCGTGTGTGTTTAAGTGTGTCTTGGGTTTTTCCAAATTCGAGGCCTTGTACTAAGGAGAGTGTTTATGATCTAATATTATGATATCAGTTTTTCAGTTTCCTCCTTTTCTTAGTTGTTTTAGATGCCGGCAATGACAAATAAGAAGCAACATACTTCAAACCCAGACAGAGAAAGCTTCAAATTTCACATACAAGAAAGATAGATTGAAATGAATTCTTTGCATAGATTTGGAAACCCATAATACACCCAATAATAAAAAGAAAAAACAAGACCATTTTCACACACACAAAAAAGAGAGGCGGAAATAAGACTAGAGGATAAATATAGACTCCAATTGATTCATAAAAGAAAATGGAGAATGTACTGAGGCAATTTTGGTTCCAGTGGAATTGAAAGAAATACTGAGACTGATACATCTGCTAAAAATTAAAGATTTGCAAGACATCACAAATGCACATATCATCTTACCCCAAAAGATGCACGTATAACCTTTTCCAGCGTCTTTACCCCAAGTGTTTCCTTCAGGTAATTTCAACCACAACTGCGGTAACACAAAAGGCAAAAACTAAGATTATGAAAAACCGAACGAAATGGGAAACACGCTACAATGATGTCAGAAAAGAGAATCAAAGACATTCGTGTTCGGCAGAACACTAGCGCAAAGGTGGGAAAAGGACAACAAAAACATGATCATTATGCTTGATAAAGGACGATAAAAGAAAAGTTGCTAGAAGCATCCAAGATTTGGAAACAAAAGTGCCCATTCCGTTATTTCCCAAGTTACCGCAAATCTGTGGTAAATCAATGAGATCACAGAGAATTACGAAGAGGGAGGAAGGAGTACCTGATCCGATCGCAGGGTTTTCATGGGAGAAAGCTCACTATCATAGAAGAAAGAGATTGTTACTTCTTTCCCAAACCATGCACATAGGATATGAACCTTATGCCATCAAGAGAGGTAGTTTTAGTAACAGAATAACATCTGAAAGGCCGAAATAACAATTCAACTCCTCTCTGTAATCTGAATGAAGTTCTCCTATCATGCAAGAACATGAAAAAAAAATGAAAAGTGCAGATATTGGAACACGAGAAAGGTAAGAAAAGAATAAGATCCAAAGGAAACCAGAAAAGTGGGAACACTTTAGTAGCTGAATTCAGAAGACATTGAAATTATTCTTATTGTCTTCATTACTTAATTACCCAAAAAAAATGGTAATGTTACTGGTACACTCTTAAAGTCTTAAACAAATGACAGGAAATATAACTGTTGAAACTCTACTTATAGTTAGGTCATAAAAACTCAGGCTCGTTTGAGATTGGTTTATTTTGGGAACAAGTCAGCCTCAATCTGAATGACTTTCCAAACGATTTGAGGGAGACAAAAACACATTGGTCCACTTCATAAAAAAATCACCAAATCAAACAATCTTGAAAAAAAAACTCTGCTTTTTAGGCATTTCAAATAAGGTATACATGTCAACAGGATCACAAACATGAGATTGTCGTCTCCAAAAAGTCTTTATTTTCTTTAATAAAACCCACGGTCTGTTTCTTAGCTCCAGCATCAGCAGAAACTTCCATTTCCACCAAATAATGGGTGTTTTGCAAGAGAAACATTGTGCCAGCAACAAAAAAATGGATTCACCAATTCCAAAAGCACTTAAATAATAAAACACCCATTGTTGGCAGCATTTGCATGTCAATCCACATGGAAGCGCCAATCCTCCATCCTCACCTCCTTCCAAAACCAAACCAACTGCCTAGACTTCCGATTCTCCACGTCCCTGCCATGCAAAACCCAAAACCTCCTATAAATACAGACCACCCCCACCCCTTTCTTCCCACCACAGCTTCCACCATACCACCCACATCAAAAGAATCACAATGGCCAAGCTCACAATCCTAGCAACTGCCCTTATAGCCCTCTTAGCCCTTGCCCATGCAACCCAGACCACCATCACCACCACCGTGGTGGAGGAGGAGAACCCCGGGCAACAGCAGCGCTGCCGCGAACAGATCCAGAGGCAGCAAAACCTCCACGACTGCCAAAGTTACTTACAACAACAGGCGAGAGAGTATGAGGTGGCAATGATCACCAACCAAAACCCACAGCAGCAGCAGCTCCGCCAGTGCTGCCAGCAACTGGAGAACCTAGACGATCAGTGCCGGTGTGAGGGCATTAGGGAGACTGTGAGGCAGCAGAGGGAGCAGGGCGAGATGCAGGGGGAGGAGATGAGAGAGATGATGCAACAGGCTGAAAACCTTCCTTCCAGGTGCAACCTTAGCCCTCGACGCTGCCAAATCCGGGCCTCTTTGTTCTAAATGTAGCCCCTGTCTTAGCCATAAGCATGATAATAAAGCCCAATTTCTCTAGCTGGTTTTTCAGTTAGACAAAAGAGTGGCTATAGTAACAAGCACATGATCCTGGGAGTTTATTGGTATGGTTTTTATTTATGTGTTCTCAACTTTGAGGCCTTGTACTAAGAAGAGTCTTCATGATCTAGTATGAAATTTGCGTCATTATCTTCTTTCCTTCTTTTAATTTGGAATTTTCGGTTTCTTGCGTAGCTATAAAGTTTGTAGCAGCTTATACGTCATCAAAACGCAAGCAACATGTCATGCTTCTCACCCTTATAGCAAAAGCTTCAATTCCACTTACGACAAAGAGAAATTCTCTTAAGTGCATAAACTTGAAAACGAACAAAATACATGTAGACAGAGCTATTGCTTTGTAGAGACTCCACTTGATTTGTGAAATAACCAAAAAGTTAAACCTCGGCTCGAGTGAAACTTGAAGGAAATTCGGGAGAAAATATAGACAACAATGCATTGGCAAAATTAGTTATGCCTTGGCAAAAAAAAATTGGGACTTTCATGCCACGCAAGGACATGAAAATTGAACATATCACCTTTTCATGCCAAACCGTTTCGTTCAATTTTTTTTCCAGGAAATTTCTTACTCTGGAGTTAAACAATAAAAGGGTTTCCAGGAAATTTCTTACTCTGGAGTTAAACAATTGAAGGGCCAAAAACCCTCCAGAAATCCAATGGAAGCCAAAATAATGGGATCCACTTGACAGTAGCTCAAGTGAGAAAAAGAAGAAAGAACAAAACATTCACACGAAGGCATGAATAGCACAAAACGTAAAAACAGCATTACAAACGCATACCCATTACGCTTAACAAATGACATGTAACGCTTAATAAACAAAATGTTTCACTACACTTTTAAGTGTGTCCATCTAAGATCAATTTTCTTCTCAATTTCATTACTGTTACCAGCTACCAAACAAACTAATCTGCAAAAAATCAAAGAGATCAAGGGACACAAGGTCATGAAGAATCGACAAGTATTAGGAATCAAGAACCATGAGAAGGGAGGGAGGGAGAGCATACTCATGTGGGAGCTGGACTGGACATGCTTGTACCATCAAGAGACATTCAAGAGAGAGATGATGTTTCGTTAAGACCAAAATCACAATTCAACTGTTCTCTGTTAAGATCCTTTAACCTCAATGAACTTCTTGCCTTCATGACCAAATAAAATGTCCAACCAACTCATTATACTGGTTAATGTAAAATACGAAATTCGGAATACAGAAAGCGATTCTAACCAATAGAGTACTTTCTGTTTACTTGTGAGATGAAAATTATAGTTTTAAATTCTTGGAAAATGAAATAATTTATTCTACTTATTCTCTCATTGTGTACTTGGCCTCTCCTTTAATAACATTTAATGTCTAAGTTGAAAGTAATATCACTCTTACCTTTTTGTATGTAAAGAACAATACGAGCTCCGCTAATATTTAGCTAACTAAAAGCACGTTTGAGACCGGTTCATTTTGAAACAAACCGTACTCAAGTAGGCGCATTCCTAATTGAACTTGCAACAAAACAACACCTTCTATTGGCAGCGTTTGCATGTCGACCAACGTGGAAACAACAATCCTCCCACCTCAACTCCCTCCAAAACCCACCCAACTACCTAGAGTTGCTATTCTCCACGTCCGAGCCATGCAAACCCACAAACCTCCTATATATACTGACCACCGCCACGCCTCATTACCTCCACAACTCCAACTTCTCACATTCATCACAGAACCACAATGGCCAAGCTCACAATCCTAGTAGCTGCCCTTGTAGCCCTCTTAGCTCTAGCCCATGCCACTAGTACCACCATAACAAACACTGAGGTAGAGGATAACCCCAGGCAACAGCAGCGCTGCCGCCAGCAGATCCAGAGGCAGCAAAACCTCCGCGACTGCCAGAGGTACTTACAACAACAGGGAAAAGAGTACAATGATGCGATGTCAAATGACCAGAACCCGCAGCAGCAGCAGCAACAGCAACTCCGCCAGTGCTGCCAGCAACTGAAAAACCTTGACGAGCAGTGCCGGTGCGAGGGCTTGAAGGAGGCCGTGAGGCGGCAGAAGGAGCAAGGCAAGATGCAGGGTGAGGAGATGAGAAAGATGATGCAGCAGGCTGAAAACCTGCCTTCCAGGTGCAACCTCAGCCCCCAACAATGCCAAATTTCTAAATGATGCTTCTATGGGCCCTAAAATCTGCCACCAACAATGCTATGTCTGTGATAATAAGGCTCACCCTTCTAGCTAGTTTTTAGCCAGAGAAATGGGTAAGGCGACTATATAATAAGCACATTATCGTGTGTACCTTGTGTTTTCAACTCTGAGGCCTTGCACCAACTAGTAGAGTCGTACCAAAATTATGATCTAGTATAGTTATGTTCCCCAGTTTTTCATTAAATTTTTTTTCTTCAAGCCTGTGTTCTTAAAGCTATCCAAACGTAGAAAATCTAAACAGAAAAGATAAGGCACTACAACTTGAAAAATGTAACATTGCCTGAAGCACCACACTAATGACGGCATTTTTTTTGGAGACAATAAGCACATCATGCACCAAAAATGCATCCCCAGAAATTACATGCACATCTTAGAATCGAAAAACTAAAATTGAACGTTTACAATAAAAACTAGGATCCACATAAAAAAGAATTACATACCCCAAAAAGGGAACTCCATAAGCTACAGTGGTAGTGGTAGAGTATTTCATGTCATAAAGTGAGAATCAGATAGGAAAACTGCAAACCATCCCATCCAACAAAGATCAACCCTCTTCCAAGTTCCATACATTTTATCCACTACATAACAAGCAAATACCTCAAAAATCAAACAGATCTAAGCAAGACAAGATCATGGAGAAGAGTAAATGGTTTGGGGATCGTCTCTGGAGAGAGGGAGAAAAGAAAATACCTGACCAGACGGCAGGGGTTTCAACCCAGGAGTCAGTGGGAGAAGAAACCCCAGCTATGGATTGTAAAGATTTGAACCCTCACCGAAACACATAGTTGCAGTTGAGCTTAAGCAATAACTTGAGCATTGGCTAGGTGAAGCAGCCCCATTTACAGATGGTAAAGGAAATCAAGCCTTAGTTGCAGTTCAACTTAAGCAAGAACCTGAGCATTGGATAAAACATATTACATCCACTGAAAGCAAATGTACTCTTTAACTTATGGGCTTAAAAATGAACTGAAAGGAGATCCCTGAACAGCTGAAGCCGGAATGGCGCTTAGATGCAGAAAATGTCGACACGCATACAAAAATGCCCACACCAAAAGCAATCCGTACGGCCCAAAAATCTGAAAGAAGCATCACAAACTATGCTCCAAAACTGAGGAGACAACTAGCAAAATATAAACACATAATGCCCCGAAACCCCACAAATTACATGCACATCATAGTTTCCAAAATCACAAGGATCTCTACCAGAAATTTAAGAACACAGATAATGAACTAAATAAAAGAAAGAGGAAACTTCATAAGCTACATACATAGTACATTCCGATAACATAAAGCCATGATCAGACTAGGATTAGAGAACACCTAGAAACGATGTAAACCACCCGACCAAGAACAATTCTACTGGATGTAACCATTATTTATCTGCCTCACAACAAGCTCCCCCCCAAAAACGAAACAGATCTAAACAATACAAGACCATGAATAATTCGGATTAAAAAAAGACCATGAATAATCGCAAAGCATCCAGGGACCATCAGGGGAGAGGGAGAGAGAGATTACCTGATAAGATGGTAACAGGGATCAAGTATCAGCAGAAGGGGGAGAGATTATGATAAGATGGTAAAGTGCTCCCAACAGCTCCTGGAAGAAATCATAAGTACGGGTGGCAAGGTTGAAGCTCATTTGTTCCGCTTGAGCTTAAGCAAGAACAGGGCCATCGGATAAAACATAAAACAAGCACCGCCTACCGGTGGTTGTTGGTTATTGTCAATTGAGGGGAACCCTTAGAGTCATCGGGGTTGAAAGTTGGATTATCTGCACTGAAACTGGGAGTTCAAACCAAGTCTGCCCTAGGGACTTTGATATATTAGGCGCACCCTCTTCACTTGGTTGTTCAATTTCATCAGGAAGACTCTTAGCCCTTAGGTGACCCCTCGTCGCTTGGTTGGTCACTTCCATAAGGAAGACCGTTGCTTGTTTTGCCTCCTTAGTCGCTTTGACCTGGCACATCAACCAAACCAGTCATCCCGCCTCGAACGTGACCTGGCCCTT
Organism: Rhododendron vialii; assembly: GCF_030253575.1. Classification (NCBI taxonomy): domain Eukaryota; kingdom Viridiplantae; phylum Streptophyta; class Magnoliopsida; order Ericales; family Ericaceae; genus Rhododendron; species Rhododendron vialii. The sequence continues at coordinate 40,650,032 of NC_080562.1, read as the reverse complement.
GTTAGTCCGACTCCTAGCTTTTTGCCACCATTCTTGCATCTCCACAAGTGTGTTGGTGGTCGCCAATTGAAATTTTCTACACCAGGAAACAAAATGAACTCTAGGCAAGTTATATAGTGAATAGAAGTCAATAAAACTAGAATTCGAAGATTGTACACTCCATGCATGAGCTTAATGACAACTGTTGTGAAACAAGGCCCCTGACACAAAGTTTTGGAGCTTCAAGACCTTGCCTACAAATTTTCAATGCCAAGAAGACTGCAAAAGTTAGCCTAGAATGAAGAGTTGAGGTCGTATATCTCCTCTGAATTATATGCTTGTGGGGTGGACCGAAGGATGAGCCTCTCTGTTACTTTTTGATGGTCTGTTTATTGGCTCTACAAAACAACTTTATATCCCTTCCAAACACTTCAAATTCTGCAAGAGAAACAGCTCTTCAAAAAGCCACTGCTAGCAACAAAACAATAACTTCAACAATCCAAAGCACAATCACAGAGAACATTGTCACTAAAGACGTGAAACAGATTTGGAAAGATAAGACCAACTCATATAGAAAAATGTTGTTCCCCAGTAATATAATTCACTCCAACTCGTATAGAAGTGGTTATTTCTGTCTGTTATTCCAAGAATTCATTTTGGTAAAACTTATAAGCTCTTGTGCACGAGGAAAAGGTACATATCCAGCCAAATGGAGTTTGAAGTAACAGGAAACACAAAGCATATGAGAAGCACAAAGCATATGATCATGACTTAACATTCGCAACAAAGCTTGCATCTAATCACCTACATGCAGCTCTTTAGTTTATTGACTTCAAACACACTTGCATGAATGAAAACATAGGTAAAGAACATTAAATATGGTTTCAACATTACTCAAGTGAAAATTTACTCAAGTGCGTTAACATGAGGAAAATCAGATCACCAGCCCCAAAAAAGTTTCTAATCACAGGAATGCTGTTACTTAACCAACCAAATGCACCAGAATCTGATAACATTTGCCGAAAGTTCTAGAGGTGTAAATGAAGTTCTGGTGAAACCTGGAAATTAGGAATGGATGTGTAAATTTTAAAGCTTACCATGATGTGAGAGAGCTCAAATAAAACCATACAAGTTCCTTTAGCAACTCAGCTAGTCTGTTTCCAAAACCTTCAAACCTCTACGAAATTATACAAATTGGAGGAGTAAATATGCTTCTATTCTCCACATATATGATAGCCATGGCCAATACTTGTTCTAATACTCGTATTTCAGTAGCTGTCTAAACTACTCCATCTACTGTGCGAGGGAGAATGGGGGAAAGGCCATAAGGGTCAAAATTTCTTTAGGTCCTATTGAACTGATCACAAGACCACACCCTGCTATTGAATTGATCCCTTCGTTAAGTACTTAAAATATAACATTCACAGACTTGTGATATACTTCAATGCATAAAATTAAACAACTGTAAGAGAAGTTCAAGGATAGAATTTTCACATAAAACCTAAACTACGTTTATTATGGAATTGAACATTGACCACACATGCCAGAGTCTGCTTCAGATCACACACATAAACTTTCAACGGAAAAACCAAAAGATAGTTTTCAAAAGCCACAGAACAATGGCTCAAACCCACCAAACCAAAGAACACATCCATCCAATCACGCAGAAACTAAAAGATTTAACAGTTCTAAAAAGCCACTACACATGGCCCAGACCAACAAAAACCACCACCACACAGACTTCGAACCAACCACTAGAACCACAAAGACCACATCACCAATTGCTCAGAAACCACCTCGGAGGCGCAGGACAAGATGCAGAGTGGACTCCTTCTGGATATTGTAGTCAGCAAGAGTCCTCCCGTCCTCCAGCTGCTTCCCTGCGAAGATCAACCTCTGCTGATCTGGTGGAATACCCTCCTTATCCTGGATCTTGGCCTTGACATTATCAATTGTATCAGAACTCTCCACTTCCAAGGTGATAGTCTTGCCCGTCAAGGTCTTCACAAAAATCTGCATCCCACCGCGAAGACGAAGCACCAAGTGAAGGGTCGACTCCTTCTGAATGTTGTAATCAGCTAGGGTCCTTCCATCCTCCAATTGCTTCCCAGCAAAGATCAACCTCTGCTGGTCCGGTGGGATACCCTCCTTGTCCTGAATTTTTGCCTTGACATTATCAATTGTGTCAGAACTCTCCACCTCCAAGGTAATGGTCTTTCCAGTCAAGGTTTTAACAAAGATTTGCATCCCACCCCTTAAACGGAGAACCAAGTGAAGGGTTGATTCCTTTTGGATATTGTAATCAGCTAAGGTCCTTCCATCCTCCAACTGTTTCCCTGCAAAGATAAGCCTCTGCTGGTCTGGGGGAATTCCCTCCTTGTCTTGAATCTTCGCCTTCACATTGTCAATGGTATCCGAACTCTCCACCTCCAGGGTTATGGTCTTCCCTGTCAACGTCTTAACGAATATTTGCATCCCACCCCTAAGACGGAGAACCAAGTGGAGGGTGGATTCCTTTTGGATGTTGTAATCAGCAAGGGTGCGACCATCCTCGAGTTGCTTTCCAGCAAAGATAAGCCTCTGCTGGTCCGGGGGAATTCCTTCCTTGTCTTGGATCTTTGCCTTAACATTATCAATCGTATCAGAGCTTTCCACCTCAAGAGTGATGGTCTTGCCGGTCAAGGTCTTTACGAAGATTTGCATGCCGCCTCTGAGACGGAGGACCAAATGGAGGGTGGATTCCTTTTGGATGTTGTAATCCGCAAGGGTGCGGCCGTCCTCGAGTTGTTTTCCGGCAAAGATGAGCCGTTGCTGGTCTGGGGGAATGCCCTCCTTGTCCTGGATTTTGGCTTTGACGTTGTCAATGGTATCGGAGCTTTCCACCTCGAGGGTGATGGTCTTGCCGGTTAGGGTTTTCACGAAGATTTGCATCTGTAGGGATCAATGACCAACCAAAATAAGAAACTATCCAAGTCCACAGAGAACAGATAAATCACTAATTTTTAAATCTCAAAATCCAAATCACTTTCAACAGGTGTGCTAGATTTGTGATATAGTGAAAAACAAGAGAGCTTGATTTTCTTAAGAAATCAAGAGCTAAGCAAATTAACATGCGCACGGATCGTGAAAAAGCAAAGTAATCAACAGATCAGGGCAATATCTAACATCATCAAAGCAGATCAGGACTACATATATCTAGCAAATTTCAAAAGAGGACCTAGAAAGCACTAAGGTAAAAGCAAATAAGAAACCTCAAAATCATAAACCATCATAATTAACAGGAAATCCAAAATTACATTTGACAGGTGTGCTAGATTTGCAACCAAAAAAAAAACTCAATATACTTAAAACAGATATGGATTATTAAGGGGAAAAAAAAACTCAACGGATGAAAAGAATTAGATATCTACGCATAGATCGTAGAAGAACAAAATTATCAAAACAGATCATGACGATATGGTCGATATCTAACATCAAAACAGATCAGAACAATATCTATCGATCTACAAAAACAGTACCTAAAAAGAAATTACGAACAATCGCGCACAACTTCGATAGATCTGGCCATCTATCAATTGAATAACTGAATCGCGAAAATTAAACAAGTGGCACAAAATTAAGCGATCTGAGGGCCTAATCCAGCGATCGAGGAAAATATTATCTACACAAGGATCGTGGAGAGGGAGAAAGGACGAAAACGGATCTCAAGGATATTTCACAAATCAACAAAACGGGATTTTCGAAAAAAAAACAACAAACTATTTACCGATAGAACCGTGTTTATATCGATCAATCAATCGAAGCATCATTAAGCGCCACAGAAATTGAAAACGAAAGGACAGAATAAAGGAGAGAAGAAACCCTAGTACCTTGAGAGAGAGAAAGGGCTTCGATCGAAACAGGATATATCTGAGAGAAGGTACGAGAGAGAGAACAATGGGATGAAGGGTTCGGGCTGGGAACGATTCTATTTAAAGGCTGAGAGTGCCTGTCCTTTGACGAAAGTGCCCCCGGAGAATATACGAATTGTCAGGCGCTACGTTTAGTAAATGACGTGTAATGCGCCCACCCAACACGCAACGGCAGCGCTACCTTTCTTCGTCGATTTTTAATTAGGCGGTGGAGATATTTTAACCTATGGCTACGGTACGTGCATGTCTCAACTCTTTCTTCATACACTTTTTTCTTCATACATTAACCAATGGCTACGATAGGTGGATGTCTCAACTTCTTTTCATCGCACATTTGCGTAGGGTCTAGCGCATTTGTGGTAAGAAACTATTTTAATGAGGAGTCCACCGCACAAATTTGCGTTGAAGAGGTTGTGCCCAACAACATTGAATAATCACTCGTCTGGAAATTATCACAGAATTACAGCACCTGCTTTACTTTTTGGCCCCGTTCGATAACAGTGATAGATGGATGAGATTCGTAATGAGATAGAATTAGGATTGAGATTGGTAATGAGAAGTGAATGATAATGAGTATGTTTGTTTGGAATGAGATTAGATGATGACATTATTAATATCATGTTTGAGTATGTTTGTTTGGAATGAGATTAGATGATGACATTATTAAGAGTACTGCTATGGGTACCGACGGTACCCATAGGGAAAATGCACCGACGGCCACCGGACGGCCGTCTCCGGTCACCGGACGGCCGATCCGAGCCGTCCAAAAATTTTAAAAAATAAAACCGAGGGGCCCTACGCGAGAATCAATGGCATCCGAGGTGTGTAGAGTACTTGATCCGAGTACCCCTTTTTCGTGTATATACACGTATATACAAATATATACGAAAAATGGGTGCTCGGATCAAGTACCCTACACACCTCGGATGCCATTGATTCTCACGTAGGGCCCCTCGGTTTTATTTTTTAAAATTTTTGGACGGCTCGGATCGGCCGTCCGATGACCGGAGACGGCCGTCCGGTGGCCGTCGGTGCATTTTCCCTATGGGTACCGTCGGTACCAATAGGATTTCTGCATTATTAATATCATGTTTGTTTGAGATGTGATTAGATGATGGAATTGAATTGATAGAAGGAATTAATAATGAGAAGGGGTTGAGATTGGACTACAAATATCAAGTCCCAATGGTTGTTAATACCCCTATGGGCCGGATTGTTTATCCCATGAGATTATCAATCCGGACCAATTTTGAAAATCAAACAAAGTATTATTAATACCATCATCTTAGCAATCAAATCTCCTCCTCCAATCCGTTTATCAAACTGGGGAATAGACCTTTTTAATTTTTTTATAATCAGATTTTGTTTGTTTGGGAAAAAAAAAAATGAAGAATTCATTCTCAAAACTAAATAACAGTAAAATCTACCTCCTATAATTATTGTAGAGGGAGTTGTATCTCCCACGCCTGAAAATCCCCAAAAGGAGTTTATTAAAGTACCCCCAATGATTTCAAGAAATCACTCCCCTAGAAATTACTAAAAAGGATGATATGGTCAAAAAATTAGTACTTGGAATCTATTCTCTCAGATTTTACCCTTAAACACTATTCCAATGCAAAATTTATTTTGCACATGCTATCCAAACACTTATATTGTTATCATAATTGAAATTTTCAATTTGTAATTTAAATTTACAAATTTAAAATTTCATTAAATTTTAAGGAAAATAGCTCTCTAACTCACCAAATGAATTTCATAGTGTCTATTCTTTCGATCAGCTGGCTAGTAGTATTTCAAAAGCGTGGGAGGTACCTTCTGCAGTCTTTTTTTTTCCAAAATGTTAGGAGGTTTCATTGATAGGAGAACAATATATGCATCAAGAAGAGCAAGATCCCTATAACACAACAAGCGAATCAAGCCACAAGGGAGAGACCAGTAAGAAAACACCCCACTCCCACACACAAACCTTCCGGGCACAACATTCGCAGCAGAAAAATCGTACAACCAAACCAATGGAAACCCCCGAAGGAGAGGAAACAGCCACATCAGGGGTAAGAAACCAAAAAAACAAACGTAGTTGAGAAAAACAAACCAAAACTTACCAAAACAGATCTACACTCCTAAATCTGATTACCGAGTTCGCAGATCACCACAACAACTCCACCCCACTATCAAAAGCAACACCAACAGCTAAACTAGTAAATAGGGATGGAAAACATTAAATAATTCCGGATTATGCCATTTGTTGTAGCAGTTGACCTTACGGAATCAACACGAACTCACCAACAATACATGGAAAATATTTTTTGAACCCCATCTCTTTTTTTATAGAACCTTCACAATTTGACTTTTAATGCTAATAATCAAGCTTAGTTACCCAAAAGTGCTAAAACTGCTTATTTTTCTTTGTATTTTGGAAAAAAAATAAAAAAGAGAGTCCTTTTAGCATTTTTCGGAAGCTTCATACTATCATCAAAGACTCAAGCTATGCAGGATGTCTCGTGCCTGTTGGATTGACTTGAATACTTAATTTCTTCCTAATATCAGTAGAGAAACACCATTTCATAACCCTTTAGACATATTTAGTTTTTCTTCCAAAAGCAAATCGATCCCTACTTTTTTACATGGCAGGCAGCAGTTGCAATGTTGCAACAAGCTAGCCATTGCTTGAATTGCACACATCAGACCGAAGGTTTGTCATAAAATGTTGGCTACCAAATCTCTAGGGCCACTTGAAGTTTGCCAAAGTCGTTAATTTTAGAATCTCGAGATTAATTAAGATGCGCACAAATTAATTGGCTCAGACACCCGGTTATAAAAAAGTTGGCTACCAACTCTTATACAAAGTTTAGACGGATGGTATTTGATATATTGATTACTACAAAAAGGGCAGGAATGGAAGTGGAGGGCAATGGGGACTGAGGAGGACGAAGAGCATAGAATGGATTCCATAATTGATAGTATTATTAAATACCATTCATCAACTTTTTCGAGCCAACAAATTAGATAGATATTCATCATTTCAATTAAGTGCAAAAAATATACAGAAATTCTTGACCCCAAAATCACTGCATTTACAGGATAATAAAGAAAAAGGACCTTCACCAATGAAAGCAATCACGCAATTTACTAAGTTTCCGTTTAACGAAAAAAAAAATCAGGCAATTTACCAAATGGTTCAGATTACGTAACGCACATGACCCAGCAAACAAGCGGGTTCTAAAGGCCAGAGTTTGACCTTCCGCTGTCACTGATGTTGGCAATATAATGAGAATTTTTTGGGTGCCGGTCGTACTCCGTCAGCAATTCTAGCTAGCCATCCAAATATGTTTTGGATGGTTCGAATTTTTGAAAGGGAAAAAGAGCGGTGAAGTGATGAGAGAGAGAGAAAATAAATCTAGACCGTCCAAAACAGGTTTAGACGGTTGTGATCGCCGATCGGTACCGCCACGTGATACCCGCTCGGCACCCAAAAATTTCTCCATTATACTAGTACTCCCACTAGTAGTATTAAACTACCAATCCAATAATTCTTCCCTCTAAGTGCAATCATAGTGCAAAAGGAATATATGACCAAACATATGATTATTTTAGCCTTGTGCAAAAAACAAAGACTTTACAAAGCTATCCCTAATCTAACTTCAAATGGCTCCTACTAATAATAATCTTCTTCTTCTTCTTCTTCTTCTTCTTCTTCTTCTTCTTCACTAAGTTGCTCCCGAATTCAAAAAACAGAAAAACCACTTTCAATTTTCAACATGTCGGACTCCGGCGACTGCGGACGTTGCAAGTGTTGCAGCGTCATAATAACCTTAGGCCTAACTGCTCTCTCCTTGTGGCTCATCCTCCGTGCCTCCAACCCAATCTGCTCCATCCAAGACTTTTACGTCCCTGTCCTCAACAAAACCCTCAACTCCACCACCGCCACCACCTCCATCTACTTCGACATCGAGCTAGACAACCCGAACAGGGACGAAGAAATTTACTACAACACCCTCGACCTCACCTTCTACTACAAGTACTCTAACCAAACGTACTCCCCCGTAGCCAACCAGACGTTTGTTGGATTCTACCAAGGCTTTAAAAAAAAGGCTCGCCGGAGGGGGACGGTGAAGGCCACTGGGGTGCCGTGGGGGGAGGTTTTCGGGGCGGTTTCCAACGGGTCGATGCCGGTTTTCAGGGTGGGTTTGGTTACTTCGTTCAGGTTCAAGGTTTTGTCTCGGAAGACTAAGGAGCATAAGTTGGCGGTGGGGGCTGACGTGGCGGTCAATGATTCGGGGGAGAAGGATAACCAGAAGGGCGTTAGACTCAAGTCCGGTGCACCGGAGATGATCCGGCGCGGTCCAACGCGGCCTTTGGTTATTGATAGTGTTATTTTGTTCAATTTGTTGTTTATTAGTACTTGACTTTGTCATTCGTCTCTATTTTATTGTCATTTTAATACTTTGGTGGTGGAATACGAAATGGGGATTAAAATGCTTCCTAGTTATAAGGTATAGTTATAAGGTTTTAAATTCATAATCTCAAAGGGGTTAGGTTGCGTGCTGATTAAGGCTTTGGAATTTAGGAATATTATTCTTATTCATAGGTTTTAGTTTCGAAATCTCTCCAGTGATATCAATTTTAATGGGCTAGTTCACATAGGGCATCTTTGTTTCGGTTTATGACTGCCTCTGTTGGTGAAAAATGAGATTAGTCACGCAAAGATAAATCATGTGCGTGTAAATTGACCCAGACATTCGGAGTCGTTTAAAAGAAAAAGATTTTGACTTCATCCAGAAGTGTTGTAGTAATAATCTTGATGAAGCTGAATGGGGGTGGAGTTGGGGGGCCAAAGTCATCTCAATTCATGAAAGAAGCCAAAGCAAATCCAAGGACAGATTAACACAAATTTACCTGAAAAGGTTAATTTTCTATAGCAGAAATGGTCATCTGTGGACTGCCAATTGTCCATTGCAATGCCAAGTTGTGATTTCCTTTTGTTACTTAATTTGTGATTGATCGTGATCTCAGTTAGTCATGTTTAGCTTCTGGAAAATTGAATAATAGGACACTATATTAATTTCCGAAGTACCCGAAAAAAAAAAAAAGGTCAATATATTGGCCAATCCCAGACGGAGACTCTTTTAGTAATTGCCAAATTGGCCAAGAAATTGTCACATTGGTTTTCTTGGCATCTAATTGTTGGTGCTCCAAGATTATTGAATAACTTTTCGATAAACTAACCCAGTTGTATAGTAATTGAGGTAAAATGTTGGTGTTTGCTAACCAGAGGCCCAAGATTTTGTCTTTAATTATTTTTCAATTTGTATCATCAGGGAATGTAAAATAGGAATAATCCACAAAATGAAAGGTGATAGAAAACGAAAATTCAAAATCAGTTTTTTTTTTGGTCAAAATGGTAAAAGTTTCATTGCCAATCATACAAAATAACAGAATCCATAAAATAAATAAAAAAACAGTTTTCTCAAACTAAAGTAAAGGATTTGACGTAACCCAGCATATCGGAATTTAACAAGAAGGCCAAAAAAAGGGCAAATTTCACTCAGACCCCCTGAGGTATTTGACAATGACAGAAAATACCCCTCAGTTTTAAAAAATAACAGAAATCTCCCCTATTTCACAGTTTGGGTTTCATTCCGTTAGTTCCGTTAGTGAAATGTACGGAAAACGTACGGAAAATGAAATTTTCAATTTTATTTAGTTCTACAGCTATCTTAGGGCTCTTATTGAACGTCCTAGAGCAAAAAATTAATTATGACCCTTTTGGATAAAATGATCAGAAAAATAAGATTTTCGCACCGATTCAAACGAATTAATAATTGGAGCACTTAAGTATCTTCTCTTCATTTGGTTTTATGGCTCTCTCAGGGCTCTCATTGAAAGCCTTGGGGCCAAAAATTAACTATGATCATTTAGGATAAAATGATAAAAAAATAAAAATCTTTGCACCGATTCAAACGAATTAAAAATTGAAGCACTTAAGTATCTCCTCTTCGTTTAGTTCTACGGCTATCTTAAGGCTCTCATTGAAAATCTTAGAACTAAAAATTAATTATTGCACTTTAGGATAAAATAATCAGAAAAATAAGATTTTCGCACCGATTCAAATGGATTGAAAATTAGAGCACTTTAAGTATTTGCTCTTCATTGAAAGCCCTAAAATCAAATAAAGAACAAAATTTTAAATGCTCCAAATTTTAGTTCGTTTGAATCGGTACGAAGATTTTATTTTTTAATTATTTTATCCTAAATGGTCGTAATTAATTTTTAGCTCTAGGACTTTCAATGAGAGCCCTAAGATAGCTGTAGAACTAAATAAAATTGAAGATTTCATTTTCTGTACATTTTCCGTCCACTTTACTAACGGAACTAACGGAATGAAACCCAAACTGTGAAATATGGGAGGTTTCTGTCATTTTTGAAAATTGAGGGGTACTTTCTGTCATTGTCAGATACCTCAGGGGGTCTGAGTGAAATTTGCCCCAAAAAAAATCTAGAACTGCCACGTCCCCATTTACTAAATTCATCGTCAAATCCAACGGTGATTTGCTCGAACGGGTCCCCCAATTTGGAGACAGACGGTTGGATGTCATCCTACAGAGGTAAAAAAGTACTGTACTCGTTTCGTCCCACATCGACCAGCTAGTTAGAGAGAAGCGTTTATAAGGCTTCGAGAAGAAAGAGAAGAATGTCCCTCTGATAAAATTGGAACAATACATAGAAAATTAATATGGCTCCTGTGCAAGGATGACACGCACAAATCGAAAAATAGTCTAAATTTTTCTGGACCTTTTTGCCCCTGTTCCCCGACCCTGGATTACCATACTATCCCCGAATTCCTCTTCTTTCCCAAATAACCCTTATCCGCCGATGCACCTTATTCCTCTCCCTCCTTCCTCGTCCCGACTCTGCTCAAGTTTCAAAATCTAGGGTTTTAACGAGGTTTGTTCTCTTCTCTGGATTACCATACTTCAGGATGGTGTTTGCTTCTATGGTTTAATTGGGTATTGAGTTCATTTTTTCTACTTTCTTGTTCCCTTGCATGTTGCAAGAAAGATCAATCTGTTGCCATGGTCACCCAAATGACCTTAGTAGTAAAAATAGGAAACCAAATGTTAATAAAACCTTGAGAAAACATAAAACCTTCACAGTTTGCAGTATAATTTGAAAGAGCCATCTGCTGATTACATGTGCTGGGGATATATCAGATCAACATTGAAGCCAGATGTTAGTGTACAAGTTACTAGGTTACTACCACCCTGGGTGGTGGTAGCCAAGATGGCAACGGGGGAGTAAGTGAGTAACACATTGGGTTTGGCTCTCATGCAGTCACGGATTTGAGGTGTTCCGACGACCCCGCGCTTCCGTTTGAATTGCATGATCCGTCTATTGCCTTCTTCAGCCTCGGGTGGGGCAGTGCGCACCTCTGATTTTAGGTCTTCTTCTGGACCCCTCACCGCTGGTATGTAGTTCCTATGGTCACGTCTAGAGAAGGGTTGCTATGCCCAGTCACCCCTCCTCCATCCTTTGGCTTAGCAAAAAAGGCTACTAGAATACTGGGAAAATGAAGAAGCTGCGAATAATCTCTGTCAAAAGCCAAAACGTACCTGGGTATTTCTCAGTTCTCGCCAATCTTCCAAATGACTAACCTTAGAATCAAACTTTTAGGACCACTATTATGGTTCAACTCATGTGTTATGACCAAACAAAAGATTGGCTAGTCATCTAGAGTATATTCTACATAGGTGTATTGATGAGCAAATTTTTTTTTTTTACGCTACAAGTGAGCATCTTAAACTATTGAGGAACTGACCCGTCGGAGCAGGCTATGACCTTTACTAGTCAAAGAAATAGATGGGGTGGAAAGGATTTGGAATGTTCTTCTTGTTCCTATCATAAAACCAGTTTCGGCCACTTCACGGTTAGTAACCGGAGTGAAATACTGGAAGATTTTGCTGGATCATATCCTTTCCGGGGTTACTAGTGCTGTGGTTGGGACAGAAAAGTAGTGATTGTAACGTCGAACAAGTGACTGATGCACAGGGCCGGTTCTGGACATAGGCTCATTAGGCGACCGCCTAGGGCCAAATAATTGGGCCCCCAAATCTTAAAATATATTAAATATTAGGTATGTGAAATATTTTACAATCAAGGTAACATAACCCGGTAGTAAGCAGTGTTTGTCTAGAATAGGAGTTTGTGTTTAGAGTGCCGAACTCCTGACATATAGTTCTAAAGGTTTGTTTAACTACATTGCCACCGAACTACAAGCTACACTACTTTCTTCTATCGAAACAAATAATTAATATACTACGTAAAAAGTAAAAGGCCCCATTTTTAAAACCCTGCCTAAAAAGAAGGCTGTTTTTCAGCACTCAGGCCCTTCGAAGGCCTAAACTATCTTTTGTTTATTGTTTTTGTTATTAGGAATTAACATTTTCCTTTTCTGTTTTGTAAATATGCAATTTTCATTCCTTATAAATATTATGAGTTCAGTTAATGGAATTTCTTTTTGCATAACTACTTTATTATCTCAACTGATAATGAGGGTTTCGAAACATCTAATGTTTATTCAGAAATAATAAATATCAAGAAAAGGGTATTATTTCAATCCCCTTTTATAAACTAAAAGCTCACACTGATAAATTGTAGACTTTGGACTGCTTTCTGGGTTCACCTTTGAATACAAGGTTCTCTCGAGAAAGTCCTTGGGATCTTATCCATTGTCAAACTCCAGCATACGAAAAGCTAGACCATGTTCGAAGTGATTGACAGATACTGATAGCAGAAAGAAAACAAAAACCTTCATCCTTTAGCGTTATTATTTGAATGAGTCATTTGCTCACATGTGGCTAAGGATATACCAGATCAACATTGAAGCCAAATGTTGGTGGACACGTTACTAGAGTTACTTGGAAAACGAAGAAGCTGCGAATAATCATTGTCAAAACCCACACCTGGACCGCGGGTTTCTCAGTTCCACCAATCTACCAAATGACAACCTTAGAATCGAATTTTAGGACCACTAGTTTGGTTCAACTCCTAGTATTAGGATCAAATTGAAGGATTGGCTTATCATCTACATCTACAGGTGTGCATCTATTATTATAAGGTAAGCAGTTTTTTTTTTCCCGGTTCATGCTACAATTGAGAATCTTAGACTATTGTGGAACCGAGTCACCCAACCCTTTGAAGCGCTATCACCTTTACTACTCACAGAAAACGATGGGTGGGCTGGATTTGGAATGCTTTCCTTGGTCCAATGCCTAAAACTAGTGTCGACCCTCTACAGGGTGAGTGACCTGAAGGAATTGAAGTTGTAATAAACTAGGCTTACTGGAAGGTGCTGCTCGATCACCTCCTTTTAGGGATAGCTAATGCTTGTTGGGACAGAAAGTGTTGTTTCCAGTGGTCCGGTGAGTGGATAATGCACAACATACTGTTTGAGGTAGATGACGATTCATGTCAGCCGTGCTCAAATATTTTCTAGTAACTTTCAACTGCTTTCTGGGTTTGCCTTTGAATAAGGGGTTCTTCCCAGCGGAATAACCCATGTTGTGTGCTACATTATCAGAGATCTTTTTGAACCATATCCTTCTCCAGTATACAAAATATAGAATGTCAAGTAAGTATATTCTTGAGTCTAGTCCAATAGTTGAATCTTAACCAATAACCACTGAAAATCATGACACAAGTTTGGTATGTTCCACAAAGCATAACATGCCCGGTCAACAACTCTGCTGCATTTCAATTTTCTTTGTGAAGGCGAAAGACGATTTTGAACAGAAGTCAAGGCATCATTAACTATGAAAGTCTGTGGACCTATTATTGAAACTGACAGTTGTTGAACGTCAACTTTTGAACTAGTCTTTCTTTAGTCTTTTGGCAGAAAATCTAGAACGCAGACATTGCGAACGCAGACATTGCGGCCCAGAACTCCTCTCCCACTTGCAGTATGTAGCATTCCTCCTGGTTGTTCGGGATGGTAAACAAGCCGAACTATTTGAGTCCGACTTGTGTTTGACTCGTAAAAAACTTGTTTGAGATCAACACAAATTATGAATAGGCCAAGGTCGAAAATGTTTTTAAGCTCGTCAAGTTTTCAAGTTTATCTTGAACAACCAAGTACTCGGCTGCTTATCCAAAAAAAAAACAAAAAAAACCGAGTACTCAGCTTGATATAACTTACACAGTACAACAAAGACAAAGTAGCTCAAGGCTGACTTGGATCGGCTTGATAAGATGTTGTCTAAGGTCGGCTTGAGTTTATAGAGAAATAAAGTTTGAAGACATTTTTTTGGCTTGTTGAGTTCTCGAGCCGAGCTTAAATAACTCGGTACCCGAATTGATGTCCCAGCTTACGTAGGAGTATGAAATTGAAGGTCATACACTACGGAATTAAAAGTCCAACTTGACAGCTTCATTGGTTTCATTAGTGCCTCCTGCCTGCAAGTCAGGGCATCTAGCATCCTTATTCAATGTGTAGAAGACGTGTGGTCAATGCATTCACATTTCATAAGTTGTCGAGACTTTGCTTGGCACCGACAGATATAATTATATTGACAAACAAAACAACCTTAAACTAGAGCCACCCGCGTAAATTCATGTGCCGGTGGATTGCAAGGAAACCACCATGGATCCAAGACTATACCGCTCAGCAAAAACAGGCAACACTTTACTCCTCATACAACTTCTGGATGAGAATCCTGGCCTAGTTCTAAATTTGACGCCTCACGAAAACACCCCACTTCATATTGCAGTGCGGTTTGGAAACAAAAATGTTGTTTCGGAGATTTATAACCGACGGCAGTTCCTCCTCACCCGGCCAAACTTGGACGGAGACACGCCTCTGCATGTGGCAGCCAGAGCCGGCCACTTTGACACAGTTTGTTTTATTGTTGAAGAGATCTTGTCTTCATCTTGTAGAGACATCGAAAATAGGTTAAACCATGGAATGGAGATGCTGAGGTTGAGAAACAAAGGGAACAATACAGTTATGCATGAGGCCGTGAGGAACCATCATCTTAGAGTGGCAGAGTTTTTGATAAAGCTCGATCCGAGCCTGGCATGTTTGGTTAACAAAGTGGGAGAGTCTCCGTTGTATCTAGCTGCTAGAGATGGAATGCTGGAAATTGTGAACAGGATACTGATGGAAGCTCCCTCCTCAGCACACGGTGGCTCTGACGGCCAAACAGCTCTACATGCTGCCATTGTCGAGGGGCACTTCAGTAAGTTTGTGCTTCACCAATCTCTCTGCCTACATATTTTAATATGGATTCTGCATTTGTTAATGGCAAGAGTATCCCAAAAGATTTTGACCTACTAATGGTTAACTATCTTTTGGCCTACTAATGGTTAACTTCATGCCATTTTCTAGTACTATGCTGGTCGATCATGTTTCACCCTTTTGTTCAATAAC
This sequence comes from Rhododendron vialii, assembly GCF_030253575.1. Lineage (NCBI taxonomy): Eukaryota > Viridiplantae > Streptophyta > Magnoliopsida > Ericales > Ericaceae > Rhododendron > Rhododendron vialii. The sequence continues at coordinate 40,634,720 of NC_080562.1, read as the reverse complement.
TTCCTTAGCCTTGCACTAGATGTTAGAGCAAACTAATTTTCACCTTATGATGGACAAATGGCTAATTTTCATCTCCCCTGGCCCTTCCAAACAACTCTACAGTTGCCTACAGGTGAATTTTCGTAAATTTGTATCTCGCCCATCATTTTCTATATATTTCTGCTATGTTGACACATTAAAATTTAGTCTGCATTTCCTAGTTGCAAGAGTATCCCAACAGGAATTCTACTACAATAGATTACATGCCATATTTCGGTTCTATGTTGGCTTCGACAAATTTTACCCCCAGGATCCATGGTTTCCTTACCCCAGCACTGGAATATCCAAGTAACCTAATTTTCACCTTGTACCTGCTTGTGTTAGTAATCAAGCTTCATTTTGTTTGTTACTTAGAAGTCATGGATGCCCTTGTAAGAGCAAAACCACAGCTAATTAAAGAAGCCGATCATCATGGCAGAACCCCACTCTACTATGCGGCGTCCTCAGGAGACCCCAGAATGGTTCAAAGACTGCTTCAATTTGATACTGCCACTGTCTACAAGTCAAATAAAGAAGGCCAGTCACCACTTCACGTCGCAGCCTCCAAAGGCTACACCAAAGTACTCAAAGTCATCATTTGTCATTGTCCCGATTCAGGGGAATTGTTGGACTCAAGAGGCCGGAACATTCTTCACATTGCTGTCTTGAGTGGAGAAATTAACATTGTTAGGTATATTTTGGGAACATCGGAGCTAGAGGGGCTTGTAGACCAATCGGATAATGAGGGAAACACACCACTGCATTTGGCAACAATGGAAAGAAAAACCCAGATGGTACGGTACCTAATGTGGGACAGGAGAGCGGATCCAAGAGCCAAGAACAATGTGGGCCAACGAGCGACAGATGACTGTGAGTCATTCAAAAAGATTTCCCTAAGCAAAAGCGAGGAAACAGAAGCTGCTAGCAAAATGCAAACTTACAAGCAAATGGGCCACACCCTCCTAATGGTCGCGACACTAATTGCAACAGTTACATTCACTGCTGCTTTCACTATGCCCGGAGGATTCAACAACAACCCGGGACCCAACCAAGGGGAGGCTCTTCTGCAATCAAGCGAAAGCCTTAGGTGGTTCATCATTTCCGATTCTGTCGCAATGAGCTCCTCCATGGTTGCGGCTTGCATTATTTTCTGGGGATCTGTTATTGCCAAGGAAACCTATCTTTACTACTTTGTTAGCGCCACTTTGCTCACATATATTGCGCTCCATTCAACTGCTGTTGCGTTCACTACTGGTGTTACCGCTGTCATGCCAAATCAGCCGTACATCAGAATCATGTCCCATGCAGTAGGGATGTTTTTCCATGTCAATACCTGTTTGTTTTTCTTCCAGTTGGCAAAGATCTTTTCATGTTCTGAAGTTTATCAGTTCTTGGTTTATCGCTTGTGTAAGCTCAAAACCAAATTCATCGTGAGATGACCATCTATTTCAGCAATTTTTACTCATTTGACTCGGCATGTATTGAAAAACCGGATGCAACTTGGATAATGCAAGTTATTGTCTATTGAGTATTGAATTTGAGGTTCAGTTCAATTTTCATGAAAGGAAACAAAAAGGATGAACACCATTTTCCTTCATACTATACTTGTGTGTTTGTTTGTCACTAGAAACTGTAACCCTCTTTCTTTCTTTTTTTGAACGGCGAAAAATAAATTTTATTAACCTTTAAATTATTACAAAGATTAATAGGGTAAGGATAGCGACAACATAGTGTCCGATCCGAGACCCTACCCCTTGCTACTACTTTCGAAACAAATGTATTCTCAAAACTTGCTGTCTGCTTTATGTAGAGGATTAGCATCATTGGAAAGATAGAAAATTTCAGAGTACTATTTTGTTTTCTGTAATTAGAGTTCCTTTTCATTTTTTTCATCTTGAACTTTTCTTTGTTTCGAAAGAGAGCCAAAGATTGGCTAGATAAAATTGAATTTAATGGATTTTTTTTCGGGGTCAGAAATATATGTTCGTATCTTGATGAGTGGAGTTCGGAAAATATATCTTTTTAATCAAATGTTTAAAAAAATCATGAAACCGAAATAAGTATAAAAAAGAACTATAGGATCGGTTAGTATGGAAAACGTCTATAGGATCGGTCCCTGCAGGGAATAAAAGGTTCATAAAATTTCTATACTAGTATGTGTTAAAAAAACTCTCGAAATTTTTAAGTTATCAATAATTTTTTAGCTATACGTACAATATTAAATGGCGTTTACATATACACAATCTCGTCTCCTTCTCGTAAGTAGCTAGTAACAATATATATATTACAAGTTATACTGTTTTATTACAAATGTAAAAATACATGTGATTCGGACCCTGATTGAATCAGCCTCCGCTGCTCACGGCCGAGTGCCCAATTTTTTGACACTCATATTTTCCAAGCCTTCCAACGTAGCCCATATGTCCTTTGGTGAGCCCAAATAGAGATAAATACACCGTCGGATCCAATGGCGGCTGGCTCGAATGGGACCCACAATTTAGAGATAGACGGTGGGATGTCATCCTAAACACAGAGGTAGAGAAACTAGAATTGAGTGATGCGACTGTCAGTGCTGTAGTCGTTTCGTCCCATATCGACCAGCTAGTTAGAGAGAGAAGCGTTTATAAGGCAGCGCGAGGCAAGAAAAGAATGTCCCTTCGGGGACATCCGATAAAATTGGAACGATACAGAGAAGATTAGCATGGCCCCTGCGCAAGGATGACACGCACAAATCGAGAAATGGTCCAAATTTTTTTGGACCTTTTTGCCCCCTATTCTCTCATACATGGTTTGGACTACCATACTGCCCCCGGATTTCTCTTAATTATTACTTTCATTTTTTTTTCTATCTCTCTTCACTTATCACAAAAAATTCATGTACCAAAACATACATGGTTTGGATTACCGTATTGCCCCCGGATTTCTCTTTCTTTCCCTGGATAACTCTTGACGCAGATGCACCCTATTTCTCTCCCTCCTTCCTTGTCCAGACTCTGCTCAAGTCTTAAAATCTAGGGTTTAAGCGAGGCTCGTTCTTTGTCCTCTAATAGCAAAATTCAATTTTGCTCCGGAAAATGATTCCACATTGTGCGCTTAATGTGTAACACTGTAACTATGAGAATATATATCTAATTTATTTATTTATTTTAATTAGCCTCACGGTGGCAATCTCGGAAACTTATTTGGGCAAGTGTAACAAAATGGTTTTTGTTAGGTGATCATTGAACTTAATTTAACCTATCGGGGACTATAATCCGAAAAAGCTGCTGTGATGAAACTAGGATGGAGACTTCATTCTAAATGAAGACTCTTGATCTCAATTAGTCACGTTTAGCCTCTGGAAAATTAATTAATAGTAGGTCAATATATTGCCCATCTCAGACGGAGACTCTAGTAATTGTCAAATTGGTTTTCTTGGCATCTAATTGTCTATGCACCAAGACCATTGAACAACTTTTTGACAAATTAACCCAGTCGTATAATAATTGAAGCAAAATCTTGGTGCTCGGTAGCCGAAGGCCCAAGAATCGGCTTTGTTTGGTTTACATTTTAAAAAGTTATTTTTGAGAGTTGGAGTGGTAATGAGTGGAGAGAGATAGAGAGAAAAATTTATTAAAAACTGTGCCAAGAGTTGAAAGTAACTCTCAGAATGTTGAACCAAACGGAGTGGTCTTTCATTTTTTAATTTGTATCAGCAATAGGTGTAAAATGGGAATAATCCTAAAAAATGAAGGGAGATAGAAAATGGAAATTCGAAATCAGTTGGGTTTTGTGTGTGTGTGTGTTAGAGTTTTTACACGGCTTCAAAGTTTCTTTCTTTCCTTTTTTGTCAAAATGGTAGTAGTTTCATTGTCAATCATACGAAATACAGTAGCATAATCCATAAATTAAAAAAGAAAAGAAAAGAAGAGTTTTTTCAAACTAAAGTAAAGGATGCCTTTAAAAAACGCTAAAGTAAAAGATTGGAGATATAATTATTTTACAACAAAAAACACTTACACAAACTCACTAGTATGGTTTCTATGATCACGCCAAGGGAAGGGTTGTTACGCCTAGTCGCCCTCTCCTCCACCCTTTGGCTTAACAAAAAAGGCTACTAGAATTACTTGGAAAATGAGGAAGCCGCGAATAATTCATGTCAAAACCCAAAAGCCGAACCTGCGTATTTCTCAGTTCCTGCCAATCTTCCAAATGACTAACCGTAGAATCAAACTTTTAGGACCACTAGTATGGTTCAACTCATGTGTTATGACCAAACAAAAGATTGGCTAGTCATCTACATTCTACATAGGTATATTGATGAGCAAATTTTTTTTTTACGCTACAAGTGAGCATCTATTTTAATATCTATTCTAATATATAAAGAGAGAGCACCACTTTGGTATCTCCCTTCTTTGAAACCCTGTTATGCCTTTTGTTTTCCACAATTACCCTGAAAAGAATCCCAATATTATACATGATAAAGAGTGAGAGAAATTAACTGTTAGGATTAAATTGCCATTTTAACAAAAGTAACTACCCAAAGCAGTTACCAAAATCCACTCCCACTAACCCTCTCTTTTCTCACTTCACTCTTCATCTTCCACTATATTTTGCAGATCAAATTTTCGCTTTTCCTGAAAGTACATCATTTGAAAAACCTCCATTTCGAGATCCCAGTTTCCAAACAGCTATTGGTAGTTGTCAATTGCATACCCTATCAACTGCAATTGGTAAGTTCCAAATGTCCTCTCATTTAATGTAATCCTTTACCGTATTAACTTATTTTTCCGGTTTACTCTTTCCCGTGGACACATATTTGTATTTGGTTTGCCATTTGTGTTCTCTCTGTCACTTATAGTTTTTGGATTTAGAATTTATTACTTAGCTGTAGCGTTTTAGGGTGATGGTTTGGAATCATACTTAATTAGTATTTAGTTTATAAAGAGAGAGACGATCCTAATTAATTGGGATTTAAAACTCTGTATAATTTAGAATAGATAAACCGACTGATTTGGCATACAAACCACAGGTTGTACAGGTACTTTAGATTTCTACTTTATCTGATTTCATTGCTTTCATTTTACTACATTAAGAATTGACTCTGTAATGCAGTGTTTGATTTCCTAAAATAAAATGATAATGTCTAATTCCTCTCTGTTTATTTCCATCTTTTTTTCCCCTTCTTTATGGGTAATTGAAGTATAGAAGTGTGGGATGAAAAAAAATACAGAACTGATAATGTCTAATTTCTCTGTTTATTTCCTCCTCCTATTTTTCCCTTCTTTGCACAATCGATGCTAAGGGTGTGACCGGGTATCTTCATAATTTTAGTTCAAAGGAAAATGATGAATATTTAACTTCCACTTTGAAAATCAATGTCACGCCCTCGATTTTCAACATAATTAAGTAATACATTTCAATAAAAGAGAAACCTCGCATATCATATACGTTACCCAAATGAGTTTCCCACCTGTTTAACTTACAAACAAGTCCTTAAGTTTAGATAATTACAACTTTAGTCAAAAGAAAATTCAGTAATAATTAGTTACAAAACCACCTTTAACAAAATGAGATCTTCACAAAGATGACGAAATAACCAGTGATGTCAGCTTCCAAAAGTCTTTTACTGTCAAGCACATAATGCATGCAATCTATTGCCCGGCATCAGAACCTGAAAAGAAAGATTTGGTTGAGCTACACTAGCCCAGTAGAAAATTCTAAACTCAAGCTATATGCAATTTGAATGAACCATGCACCGAGAATGAATGAGTACTGACAGATACGCCTATACCACAAATGACTACCAACAAGCTGCGAATTATCGCCTAAGAGTCCTAGACTTCACATCAATGTCACTAGCCGTTTACTTCTTTAACTAGTTACATTATTAAACTCACGTCATCTCACACTTGTCTATAATCAAATCAAAACATCTTATTATTCTCCGTATGATAGTACAATCTTTCTCGTGTCCACATTGATCTTCATTAAATCCCTTAATTGCAAAACCTTTCTTTTCCTTTAATCCGGTATTTCCCATCAAATAATCACTAGGGTCACCTCGGGTCTAGTTCCCTCGAGCGCAGGGTCACCCCGAGTCTTTTCCCTCAATAACAATAATCAGGTGGGGTCACCTTGGGTCTAGTTCCCTCGAGCGCAGGGTCACCCCAAGTCTTTTCCTCCAATAATATGAATCAGTTGGGTCACCTCGGGTCTAGTTCCCTCGAGCGCAGGGTCACCCCGAGTCTTTTCCCTCAATAACGACCACTTGGGTCACCTTTCACACTTTTCACAATCGACATCATTTCATAATCAATTTCATCATCCCTTTAACGGTTATACCACTGAATTTTAATTAATCATTACGTGACTCCACAAATATACATGTTCATGCCTTTTCATTAATTTAGCCATTCACATTTGACATAGCATACTAAGCCCGTACATATAATCCTACCATACTTTATCCGTTAGTTTCTACACTTGAGCCTCATAGAGAGAGTGTCAAAAGGATTAAAAGGCTTGACGAGTCGAGAGGACACGAGTTATTTCCTCATTTCAAACAATTCTTTCTCACATCAATTTTCACTTCAAGCATTCCAAACAATCTACCAATCTACCACGTTGACTACATCTCAAACCGTTCCTAACTGTCATCCATATCAAGACTCGGACTAATTAATTATTACACGCCTATTCCTTTAAGTACACCATAACCTCACGCGTCCTCACCGTACCTCTAAGTACATTTCCCGTACCTTCACACGCCACATATTAACCCATGACTAGACTTTACGATGCCTGATCATCTAGTTTCTATACTTGGAGTCCGTAAAAGCATGTACTAAACGAATCTAAGAAATTTACGAATCGAGAGAGGGAACGGATTGCAACACTACTCATCGAATCCCTAGACATGTTCACTCTAGTCCATTGGATGCCACTCTAAGTGAGAAATGAGTAATACTCATCAAAACACTTGGAAGAATACACAAACAAGCTCATTAGAGTCGATGAGAGGCTTTGACATGCAAGTTGAAAGATATAGGAAAGCAGCTGAAAGATACTGCAGCAGCTCAAATAAGCAGGTGAAAGCAGGTGAAACTTCTAGTCTCCTACCGGTAGGCAAGCAAGTCCTACCGGTAGAACTTGAAAACAGAAAGGCTAACATTCCGATAAAACCTAGACCTACCGGTAGGTGAACAAGTCCTACCGGTAGAAACTCCAATTCACGCAACCTACCGGTAGGCAAGCAAGTCCTACCGGTAGAACTTGGAAACAGAAAGGTCAACATTCAAATTCGAGCGTGACCTACCGGTAGGCAGGAAATTCCTACCGGTAGAAGTTCGATACATTGAGCAGCTTTTGAGCTGCTGCTGTACGTTTGAGCTGGTTGACAAAATTTCTCAATCGTTCTACCGGTAGGGTAAAAGCTCCTACCGGTAGGAGGAGTTACTTACAGACGATTTCAACAGATTTCGACAGAAAATTTTAAGTTTCGATCCAATCTCAACGACAACCAATACCAGCTCGAATAAGGCATAAAAACACTCAAATAGCATATAAAGTGAGGTAGAATTCCCTACCTCGAAGTCGGAGCACGAAACCCAAGAAGTTACAAGCCCTAGCTTTCCGAAAACCTTGTTCCAACCGGAATACAACTTCTCCGAGCTCGAACCGGAGCGATACGGACCACAATACACGAGTAGAAGATGGAATGGAGGTTATTTGTTGTGGGTTTTGAATTTAGAGGTGAGTTTTTGGGTGAGGGAGTGAGAGAGGTAGAGAGAGCCGAGAGAGAGAACGGGAGAGAGAATGGGATGGGGTTTTGGGAATTATTTTCCCCTGGCACACACACACTTATACACACATGCACCTTATCACACTAACACCCACATATTTTAAACTCTTGCACATTGACCCACAATTAAAATAAACTCAATCAATTTCACATTTTATTTTATTATTATTTTTTTTTTTTTTATAAAATGTTCAAATAATATCCGAAAAAATACGGGTCCTTACACCCTACCCTCCTTAAAGAAATTTCGTCCTCGAAATTTGCTAAAACTAATCTAGCCATGCCAAATAACATATCAACACACTCGAACCGTAGCACTATCCATCACGCAACAATTCAATAATCATCGAAGTCCACGTCTAGATTCATATCAAGCAAACCACAACAAACACGCGTATATCTTTCGAACTTCGTACCCCCATTTCCACGTAACCATGCACTAACAACATCAGCTTACCTTTCAACAATGGACTACGCGAGTCTAAGGTACGCATCGGTTTCTTTTCATAGGACACTTGAGCTTCTAATTCAATTTCGGACCTCTCTAACACATGCAATGGATTTATTTCATACCTCCTCAATCTCCGTATACATAATGCATCATATATTTTGAAAAAGTCAGGCGGTAACGTCAAACGGTACACAGTTTCTAAACTTTTCTTTATTATACAAATCCTATACACAATTATCTATCTCACCATGGAGATCTTACCTCCTAAGTATAATCAGATAATCCATTTGACTTCCCGAGACTTCCATCTAGAATGGGCGGTGATCAAGCGCCTCTTCCAAGTGGATTTCACCGGTTGTCGCCTGGGTATCCCAAAACACGCACATAGTGTCCGACACTTAGACTATCCTTCTTACGGTGAACGCTTCCTTTCTGCCAGAACGAGACAAGCCCCAACGCAACTATGCTTTACGAAATTCATGATTTCCCTTCTTCAAATAACATTGGGTGACGTCGACGGTCAACACAATCCTTTGGTCAGCCCTCCGCAGTTAGCAATCTTTGACGATCTTTACCTTTCTCTTTTCGGTCATTCTCCCTCGAGCTTCCAACTATCGTTGGCGAATCGAATTAATTGTTTTAGCGGGTCCATAACACAAGCCAATCCTTCTAAAGGCCGCACCAAATTTTCACTCTAGGTTGGGTCATTCTATATTACGAGAAGGATTCGATTCGTCATCTCAAATGAAACGAATAAGCTACAAAACTCAAGCAGCATTAATCAAGAATTTGAAGAACAGCAATAGGGCATCTGAAATTTAGAGAGCACTTGGAATCTTTACGGCGGTTCGGCAACAAACTCGAAGTACCTATTTATGCCAACTCACGAAATTTGAAGTGACAGGTCATAACTCTCTTATTGCTTTACAAGTCAGAGGAGTCAACGGATAACATTTTTCAAACGAAAGATTTCGATATTATGAATAAGTTCCAGGTAATGAGACTGATCTCGCGCAAACCAATTGATCCAAAATAGGAAATTTTCCATACTAGAAATGAGTAGAACTTTCAACAATTTGAGACTAAGCATCACAAGATGAATCATGTGCCTCCAGAATCGAGGAACCACGACAGAGTAAAATACCATTGAAAGTAATTTCCACAATTGAATTTGTATTGAACGGTGTCAATGAATAGACATCAATAGATATGTCACCACAAGATTTGACTCCAACAATGGAAATTCGAACCAACCAAATAGGCAAGGGCAAACAAATAGATACAAAGAGGATATGAGTTCAAATCATATGACTTCTTAGTCATGGGACCACAATGAATGATGGCCCAAGCAGGCAATGATGGGTACAAGGTCTAAATTTTGATAGTGTTAACGAATTTGTATTTCATACGGTACATAGCTAAAGGTTGGGTTCAACAGATTGATGTTGCAAATTAAATACTCATATGGAATAACGGTTATAAGCAAACGACGAAAATGATAATCGCATCAAGGAAATCTAAACTGACCAATGAAAACTTATCTCAAGCAGGATGATGTCAAATAAGACCTCGAATAGGGAACGAGAAACACTTGTCAAATTTGATAGCAACAGTGTCATAAGATACTTCGCTATAAGAATTTAAATATGCCCAAGAAAAGTTAGGAAGGGATCGCATGACAATTGACTCAAATACTGAGAATTATAACGGGTCATCCACCCACTGGATTTCATGGAAGAATAAATTACGATACAATTCTGGCAATATTCAGCTCGGCCAATGAAAGATGGTAATAAAAGAAACAACTCTTCTAAACTCACATTTGAGATGTCACCAATCATCATGGATACAAACAATCCCTGTCCAAATCAGACCAAATCTCGATATAAGCAATTTAAAGAGGTCAAAGACAACACTTCAATACGGAATGATTAACCTCTAATCTCGGCAAATATGATCTATCGATATTTCTCAACACGCGTGGACTAAGATTTCTTATTTTCTATTCCAAACATGGACAAGAATAGGATTCTCAATGAGTGAAATGCTTCCAAATCAAAAGTATTGTAGAGAATGAGTAGCACAACTAGGAATAAATGATACCTCAAACAAGTGACGCTTCTAAGAGCTAGAGAATAAGGGGGGGTGGTAGTTTAGCGGCGGAACTGCATCTGTTGCTGTTTCGACGTATGTGTTTCCTGCTGCATCGAGCTCGACTCACCATGTACTCCCAATCCCCGAGGACAATTCCTTGCCATGTGGCCACGTTCACCGCAAGTATAACAAGATCCCCCACGCCGTGGACATTGAGAACGAATATGGCCAAACTGACGACATCGATAACACATAGTCTGACACTTGAGAAGAGCTCTTGGAGTCCCGATATAAAGAGGTGGCTTAAAGCCCTGCTGGTCCTGAGTAAAGTGATTTAATACTCTAGGTTTCTGCCTTCCTGAACTCTCAACACTCTTAGAAGATGATTTTGTGCTAACGACTCGATGCCTAATTTCTCCCACATTCACACCACCTTGCGCACCTTCCAGTGTCTCGACACCTTTTCCGCACTCAGCAATCTCAGGAAACATCGCTTCATCCCTGGTACATTGACTCACTTCATTCTCCCCGTTTGCACTACAGCCCTGGTGCTCACGATCCCCAGTCTCACCACACCTATCTCCACGTCTCGAAGACATCCTACTATGGAAGCATAAGAAATGAAATCATCAACATTAGCCACCTAATTATGTGCTACAGGTCTCCAACCTTTCCAACCGAAGTCAACAACTTTGTGCCACTCTATGTGATATATATATGCAATGTCACATCGACATACTGACTCTTCATGCAAGCACACATGTGATTTTTGTAAAAAGATGCATCGATTTTTTTGAACCCATGAGACCAAAAGTCTCCCCACGGTCTCGAGGTGTTCTAAACTTATGCTCTGATACCAAGTTGTCACGCCCTCGATTTTCAACATAATTAAGTAATACATTTCAATAAAAGAGAAACCTCGCATATCATATACGTTACCCAAATGAGTTTCCCACCTGTTTAACTTACAAACAAGTCCTTAAGTTTAGATAATTACAACTTTAGTCAAAAGAAAATTCAGTAATAATTAGTTACAAAACCACCTTTAACAAAATGAGATCTTCACAAAGATGACGAAATAACCAGTGATGTCAGCTTCCAAAAGTCTTTTACTGTCAAGCACATAATGCATGCAATCTATTGCCCGGCATCAGAACCTGAAAAGAAAGATTTGGTTGAGCTACACTAGCCCAGTAGAAAATTCTAAACTCAAGCTATATGCAATTTGAATGAACCATGCACCGAGAATGAATGAGTACTGACAGATACGCCTATACCACAAATGACTACCAACAAGCTGCGAATTATCGCCTAAGAGTCCTAGACTTCACATCAATGTCACTAGCCGTTTACTTCTTTAACTAGTTACATTATTAAACTCACGTCATCTCACACTTGTCTATAATCAAATCAAAACATCTTATTATTCTCCGTATGATAGTACAATCTTTCTCGTGTCCACATTGATCTTCATTAAATCCCTTAATTGCAAAACCTTTCTTTTCCTTTAATCCGGTATTTCCCATCAAATAATCACTAGGGTCACCTCGGGTCTAGTTCCCTCGAGCGCAGGGTCACCCCGAGTCTTTTCCCTCAATAACAATAATCAGGTGGGGTCACCTTGGGTCTAGTTCCCTCGAGCGCAGGGTCACCCCAAGTCTTTTCCTCCAATAATATGAATCAGTTGGGTCACCTCGGGTCTAGTTCCCTCGAGCGCAGGGTCACCCCGAGTCTTTTCCCTCAATAACGACCACTTGGGTCACCTTTCACACTTTTCACAATCGACATCATTTCATAATCAATTTCATCATCCCTTTAACGGTTATACCACTGAATTTTAATTAATCATTACGTGACTCCACAAATATACATGTTCATGCCTTTTCATTAATTTAGCCATTCACATTTGACATAGCATACTAAGCCCGTACATATAATCCTACCATACTTTATCCGTTAGTTTCTACACTTGAGCCTCATAGAGAGAGTGTCAAAAGGATTAAAAGGCTTGACGAGTCGAGAGGACACGAGTTATTTCCTCATTTCAAACAATTCTTTCTCACATCAATTTTCACTTCAAGCATTCCAAACAATCTACCAATCTACCACGTTGACTACATCTCAAACCGTTCCTAACTGTCATCCATATCAAGACTCGGACTAATTAATTATTACACGCCTATTCCTTTAAGTACACCATAACCTCACGCGTCCTCACCGTACCTCTAAGTACATTTCCCGTACCTTCACACGCCACATATTAACCCATGACTAGACTTTACGATGCCTGATCATCTAGTTTCTATACTTGGAGTCCGTAAAAGCATGTACTAAACGAATCTAAGAAATTTACGAATCGAGAGAGGGAACGGATTGCAACACTACTCATCGAATCCCTAGACATGTTCACTCTAGTCCATTGGATGCCACTCTAAGTGAGAAATGAGTAATACTCATCAAAACACTTGGAAGAATACACAAACAAGCTCATTAGAGTCGATGAGAGGCTTTGACATGCAAGTTGAAAGATATAGGAAAGCAGCTGAAAGATACTGCAGCAGCTCAAATAAGCAGGTGAAAGCAGGTGAAACTTCTAGTCTCCTACCGGTAGGCAAGCAAGTCCTACCGGTAGAACTTGAAAACAGAAAGGCTAACATTCCGATAAAACCTAGACCTACCGGTAGGTGAACAAGTCCTACCGGTAGAAACTCCAATTCACGCAACCTACCGGTAGGCAAGCAAGTCCTACCGGTAGAACTTGGAAACAGAAAGGTCAACATTCAAATTCGAGCGTGACCTACCGGTAGGCAGGAAATTCCTACCGGTAGAAGTTCGATACATTGAGCAGCTTTTGAGCTGCTGCTGTACGTTTGAGCTGGTTGACAAAATTTCTCAATCGTTCTACCGGTAGGGTAAAAGCTCCTACCGGTAGGAGGAGTTACTTACAGACGATTTCAACAGATTTCGACAGAAAATTTTAAGTTTCGATCCAATCTCAACGACAACCAATACCAGCTCGAATAAGGCATAAAAACACTCAAATAGCATATAAAGTGAGGTAGAATTCCCTACCTCGAAGTCGGAGCACGAAACCCAAGAAGTTACAAGCCCTAGCTTTCCGAAAACCTTGTTCCAACCGGAATACAACTTCTCCGAGCTCGAACCGGAGCGATACGGACCACAATACACGAGTAGAAGATGGAATGGAGGTTATTTGTTGTGGGTTTTGAATTTAGAGGTGAGTTTTTGGGTGAGGGAGTGAGAGAGGTAGAGAGAGCCGAGAGAGAGAACGGGAGAGAGAATGGGATGGGGTTTTGGGAATTATTTTCCCCTGGCACACACACACTTATACACACATGCACCTTATCACACTAACACCCACATATTTTAAACTCTTGCACATTGACCCACAATTAAAATAAACTCAATCAATTTCACATTTTATTTTATTATTATTTTTTTTTTTTTTATAAAATGTTCAAATAATATCCGAAAAAATACGGGTCCTTACAATCAAAGTCTGTAATTGTAGTTTTAACACTTTTAATGCTTCCAAGGGACACCACAATGGTGGAGGAAACAATTCCAAGTTCCAACACGAGGCAGACCAGAATCCTCAAATACAAGGGACACCACAATGGAGGAGGAAACACGAGATTATAAGGGACAACACTATGGAGGAGGAAACACAAGATAGGTCAGAGCAAATATCTACAGAATGGCTACAACGTGTAAAAGAACAAAATTGTGACAGCCAACGACGCCGTCGACAATGTCTCAATCCTCAACAAGTTGTGCAAGAAAGACAGACATCTACGCAAAGTTTTACTACTGATCAAGTATCACAGAGAATGTCAACTAATCGTACAAAACAACCCACTCCACCTACTCATGATCAACACAGATTGAGATGGCATGACAGAGCTAGAGAAAGACGAGTTGCTTTAAGCAATGAGCAATGTTAACAACAATTTGGCACGACGACGATCAAACTACAACTAACGACACCACCCAGGTTTGTAAATAAAACTAGAGGCCGGGGCACACACGAAGCGTGTGCAAGTTGAATTTTAATAATTTTTTTTGAAAATTTGATCAACCAATAAACGGGAAGGTATTGTGCATATTTTGACAAAATTCAACTTGCACACACATCGCGTGTGCCCCGGCCTCTAATCTTAAACTATTGAGTGGAGAGGTCCTAGATGTTATTAAGTGATCACTCATTCCACTCCCAAGTAATGTGGGATGCATTTCCTTAACATCCCCCTTCACGTGCAGCCACGTTTGTGGTCTGTCACGTGTGGGCACTTTTTGGGTCTGTCATGTGTGGGCACTTTTTGGATCCTATCATCGTGCAGCCTTTTCGCTGGTCTGTCATTGCGGGGTGTGGATTGTGAATTTTTAAAATGTGGGGTGGAATGGGCCCCGCTCTGATACCATGTGGAAACTTTATGTCCATCTCAAAGCCAATTGGCAAAGAATGGAGTGGTCCCAAATGTTATTAAGTGATCACTCATTCCACTTCCAAGCAACGTGAGATTCATTTCCTTAACAGAACTGACCCGTGAGAGCAGACTATGACCTTTACTAGTCAAAGAAATAGATGGGGTGGAAAGGATTTGGAATGCTCTTCTTGGTCCTATCATAAAACCAGTTTCGGCAACTGCACCGTTAGTAACCGGAGTGAAGTCTTAATAAGATAGTCGTACTGGAATATTTTGCTGGATCATATCCTTTCTGGGATTACTAGTGCTGTGGTTGGGATTGGAAAGTAGTGATTGTAACGTCGAACAAGTGACTGATGCATTACGTTTTAACCTAGATATTCATCCATGGTTTGTAATTGTTAAGAAAATGAATCCCATATTGCTTGGGAGTGGAATGGGTGATCACTTAATAACATCTTGGATCTCTCCACTCATTGCCAATTGGCTTTGAGATGGATATAAAGTTTCCACATGATATCAGAGCAGGGCCTATCCACCCCATATTTTATAAAATTTACAATTCACACCCCGCGATAACAGACCAACGAAAAGGTTGCACGATGATAGGACCAAAAAAGTGGCCACACGTGATAGACCTCAAACGCGGCTGCACGCGAGGGGGGATGTTAAGGAAATGAATCCCACATTGCTTGAAAGTGAAATGAGTGATCACTTAATAACATCTGGGATCTCTCCATTCATTGCCAATTGACTTTGAGATGTATATAAAGTTTCCACAGTAATGTCTTATAGTCTATTGACTTTGGACTGCTTTATGGGTTCACCTTTGAATACAAGGTTCTCTCGAGAAAGTCCTTGGGATCTGATCCATTGTCAAACTCCAGCATACGAAAAGCTAGACCATGTTCGAAGTGATTGACAGATACTGATCGCGGAAAGAAAACAAAAACCTTCATCCTTAGCGCTATTATTTGAATCAGTCATTTGCTCACATGTGGCTAAGGATATACCAGATCAACATTGAAGCCAAACGTAATAATCCATGTCAAAACCCACACCTGGAACTCGGTTACTCAGTTCCAACAATCTACCAAATGACAACCTTAGAATCGAATTTTAGGACCACTGGTTTGGTTCAACTCCTAGTATTACGATCAAATTGAAGGATTGGCTTATCATCTACATCTACAGGTGTGCATCTATGATTTTAAGGTAAGCAGTTTTTTTTTTTTCCCGGTTCATGCTACAATTGAGCATCTTACACTATTGTGGAACCGAGTCACCCGACCCTTTGAAGCTCTATGACCTTTACTACTCACAGAAAACGATGGGTGGGCTGGATTCGGAATGCTTTCCTTGGTCCTATGCCTAAAACTGGTGTCGACCCTCTACAGGGTGAGTGACCTGAAGCAAGTTGTAATAAACTAGGCTTACTCGAAGGTGCTGCTCGATCACCTCGTTTTAGGGATGGCTAATGCTTGTTGGGACAGAAAGTGTTGTTTCCAGTGGTCTGGTGAGTGGATAATGCACAACAACATACTGTTTGAGGTAGATGAAGATTCCTGTCGGCCGCGCTCAAATATTTTCTATTACCTTTCGACTGCTTTCTGGGTTTGCCTTTGAATAAGGAGTTCTTAATTCCCTGCGGGATAACCCATGTTGTGTGCTACATTATCAGAGATCCTTTTGAACCCCGATACATCATATCCTTCTCCAGTATACAAAATATAGTATGTCACGTAAGTATATTCTTGAGTCCAGTCCAATAGTTGAATCTTAACCTCAAAATCATGGCAGGTGTTTGGTATGTTTCACGTTGTATAACATGCCCGGTCAACAACTCTGCTGCATTTCAATGTTCTTTGTGAAGGCGAAAGACAATTATGAACAGAAGTCAAGGCATCATTAACTATGAAAAGTCTGTGGTCCTATTGTTGAAACTGACAGTTATTGAACGTTAACTTTTGAACTAGTCTTTCTTTAGTCTTTTGGCAGAAAATCTAGGACGCGACATTGCGGCCCAGAACTCCTCTCCCACTTGCAGTATGTAGCATTCTTCCTGGTTATGAGGGATGGTAAACAAGCCGAACTATTTGAGTCCGACTTGTGTTTGACTCGTAAAAAACTTGTTTGAGATCGACGCAAATTATGAATAGGCCAAGGTCGAAAATGTTTTTAAGCTTGTTAAAATTCAAGTTTATCTTGAACAACCGAGTACTCAGCTTGATATAACACACACAGTACAAAAAAAGACAAGTAGCTCAAAGCTGACTTGGATCGGCTCGTTAAGAGGTCGTCTAAGGTTGGCTCGAGTTTATAGAGAAATAAAGTTTGAAGACATTTTTTAGCTTGTTGAGTTCTCGAGATGAGCTTAAATAACTCGGTACCAAAATTGATGTCCCAGCTTACGTAGGAGTATAAAAAAGACAGGCACTCAAGCTTGACTTGGATCGATAAAAAGTCGTTTGAGCTTGCGTGAATTTATAAAGAAATAGAGTTTGAAGACACTTTTGAGCTTGTTGAGAAAGAAGGTGGAATGACAAGGTCATAAACCTATGAAATTGAAGGTCATACACTACGGAATTAAAAGTCCAACTTGACAGCTTCATTGGTTTCATTAGTGCCTCCTGCGTGTAAGTCAGGGCATCTAGCAATCCTTATTCAACGTATCTCCGGTGCTTGATTTCCTGGGTATCTTTCTGTGTTTGATGATAGGAGTCGTTATGATATTTTATGATCAGTATGATTTGGAGCTAATTACCCAGAAAAATGAAATGATCTGAAGCTACTGGCTACTGCAATCAGAAAAGTGCTTGGTATTCGAAATCTTGGCCAGTCTTTGACCAAATATAGAGTGGGAATATTCTGAAGTACCAAAAAAAAAAAAAATATATATATATATATATATAGAGTGGGGAATGGGCAGTCGGAAAATGAACCAGAAGCGCATGTTGCTCGATCAGTTTCAGCTAATCTACCAAATGAACCTTATCATAAAATTTTAGGTCCACTAGTTTGGTTGACCTCAGAGTATTACGACCAGAACGACGGATTAATGGCTAATGATCTACATCCAGAGGTGTGTACTTGTGATCATACGGTAAGCAGTTTTTTTTTTTTTCCCTTTCATGCTACTATTGAGCGTCTTAGACCATTGTGGACCCAAACTTTTGAAGGAAGCTATGACCTTTGCTGGTCAAAGAAAAAGATGGGGCGGGCAGGATTCGGAATGCTCTTAATATGTATGCCTAAAACTGGGGTTGTACTTTGCCTCACATTCTTCCTGGTTTTTTGAGATGGTAAACAAACCAAATTAAATTATTCAAGTCCAACTTGTTTTTTACTCAAAAAAATCTTGTTTGATATCAACGCAAATTACTATAACAGTCCAAGCTCAAACGCGTTTTTTGAAATTTTTGCTTTTCCAACTTGACAGGCTCATTGGTGCACATATAGTAGCCACACAAATGCACAATTTAGTGCCTCCTTCGTCTAAGTCAAGCCATCTAGCGTCGTATTCACTATGTTGAAAATTAGAAGTCAATGCATTCACATTTTCTCTTCCAAACAGGAAAAAAAATGCACATAAATTCTGGTGGGAGTCACCCACATAAATTCGTACGCTGGTGGCTTGGTTGGAAACCACAATGGATCCAAGACTATACCACTCAGCAAAAACAGGCAACACTTTACTCCTCATACAACTTCTCGATGAGAATCCTGGCCTAGTTCTAAATTTGACGCCTCATGAGAACACCCCACTTCATATTGCTGCACGGTTTGGAAACAAAAATGTTGTTGCCGAGATTTATAACCGACAGAAGTCCCTCCTCACTTGGCCAAACTTGGACGGAGACACGCCTCTACATGTTGCTGCCAGAGCTGGTCACTTTACAACAGTTTTTTTTATAGTTGAAGAGATCTTATCTTCATCTTTTAGAGACATCGAAAATAGGCCAACTATGGGGATTGAGATGTTGAGATTGTTAAACAAAGCGAAAAACACAGCTTTGCATGAGGCCGTGAGAAACCGTCATCTTAGAGTGGTGGAGTTTTTGATAAAGGTTTATCCGGAACTGGCAGGTTTGGTCAACAACGTGGGCGAGTCCCCATTGTATTTTGCTGCTAGAGAGGGAATGCTGGAAATTGTGAACTGGATACTTACAGCAGCTCCCTCCTCGGCTTGTGGTGGCTCTGATGGTCAAACAGCTCTACATGCTGCCGTTGTAGAGGGGCACTTTGGTAATTTGCTCCTACCCATATTTTTTTCTGTGTTTTTGTTACGTCAACATGCTTTCGTTTGATTTTTACATTTGTTAACGAATAACGACAACAGTATCCCAAAAGACTTTGAAGTACAATCAAATGGTCAACTACATGGCATTTTGTGGTGCTATGGTGGTTGGTCATGTTTCCACCATTTTGATCAATGATGTCCTTAGCCTTGCCGAAACTACAGCAAACCAATTTTCACCTTATTATGTCAAATAGCTATTTTTGCACTATTGCTCTTCCCTTCCAAACAGCTCCACATGCTGCCTTAGTACAGGTGCATTTTGGTAATTTTGTATCTCGCCCTTCATTTTTTGTTCTGTTATGTAAACACAATATACCTTAGTCTGTGCATTTCCTAGTTGCAAGAGTACCCTAACAGGAAATCTAGTACAGTAGATGCAATATTTGGGTGCTCTGTTGGTTTGAACACATTTTACTCCTGCGATCCATGGTTTCCTTGTCCTAGAAGTGGAAGATCAAGTAAGCTGATTTCCTCCTTTTATCTACTTGTGTTAGTGATCAAGCATCACTTTATTTGTTTTTTTAGATGTCATCGAATCCCTTGTAAGAGCAAAACCACAACTAGTCAAAGAAACCGATCATCACGGCAGAACCCCTCTCTACTCTGCAGCGTCCTCAGGAGACCACAGGACAGTTCAAAGATTGCTTCAACTTGATACTGCCACAGTATACACGTCAGACAAAGAGGGCCAATCACCACTTCACATCGCAGCCTCCAAAGGCCACAGCAACATAATCAAAGTCATCGTTCACCATTGTCCCGATTCAGGGGAATTGTTGGACTTGAGAGGCCGGAACATTCTTCACGCTGCTGTCCTGAGTGGAAAACTCAACGTCGTAAGGTATGTTTTGGAAACAAAAGAGCTAGAGGGACTTATAGACCAATCGGATAACGAGGGAAACACGCCACTGCATTTGGCAACAATGGAAAGAAAAACTCTGATAGTGCGGTACTTAATGTGGGACAAGAGAGCGGATCCAAGAGCCATTAACAATATGGGCCGAACAGCCGTTGACCACGGAAACTCATTTGGGAAGATATTCTCAAGCGAGAGTGAGGAACTAGAAGCTGCTAGCAAAATGCAAACTTACAAGCAAATGGGCCACACCCTCCTAATGGTCGCGACGCTAATTGCAACAGTCACATTCGCTGCTGCTTTCACTATGCCCGGAGGATTCAACAACGACGTGGGACCCAACCAAGGACTGGCTCTTTTGCAATCAAGTGGAACCCTTGAGTGGTTCATCATTTCCGATTCTATTGCAATGAGCACCTCCATGATTGCGGCTTGCGTTATTTTCTGGGGATCTGTTATTGCTAAGGAAACCTACCTTTACTACTTTGTTACCGCCACTTTGCTCATGCATATCGCGCTCCAATCAAGTGTTGTCGCGTTCACGGCAGGAGTTACCGCTGTCATGGCAAATCAGCCGTATATTAGTACCATGTGCTACGCAGTAGGGTCGTTTTTCCATGTCAGTAACTGTCTGTTTGTCTTCTACTTTGCAAGTATCTTTTCGCAGTGTGAATTATATCAGTTCTTGGTTTATCGCATGTGTAAGCTGAAGTCCAAATTTATTAATAGATGACTTTGTGTTTCGGCTACTTCCTTATTGATTTCAGTTCAGCCAACTCAAAAGATTCGTAACGCGACCTCAGTGTCTTTTGCAACGGAGGTTCAGTTCAATTGGCATGAAGGAAACAAAAAAGGATGAAAACCATGAAGGAAACAAAAATCTTCCTTCAAATATTTGTTGGTTTTGCTGTCACTAGAAAGTGTGCATCCTCCATAAAACTTCCATTGCTTCTAGTCCTATCGAGGATCGCATCCTTTGAGAGCTTAAGAGCAATGTCTTGGCTTATTCCTTTTCATTTTTCCTTCTTGTGCTTCACTGTTGACTGTTGTTTAAAAGATGAAAATTGTACTGCAGATCATATTTATACACAAAGATTCATGCAAGGGTCTTCTTATAGTCGCGAGCTTTAGTCCTAGCCTGATGCGCGTGAGCAAACAATCTTCCGAAAACATCTCAAATTACTTAAAATCCTCTGAGAGCGAGAATTAGGGATTTGCTTATTTCTAAAGTCTCCGATTCGAACTTACCAGGTGCTGTAACCTATTATGAGGCCCATCCATGCGAAGTACTTCCACTAGTGGATGATGAGATTGCTCCTCTAGATAGTAATCGAGTTGAATGCTTTGACATATCAAATAAAAGAGTAAGAGCAGAAGTTCCTACGAGGAGATTGTGGGATTAAATTTTATCCGCCATATGTGGAAACCATGGTGTTTCCGCTACCGTTTGTGGGCCCCACCGTTTGTTATAATCTGGATTATTTATCTTGCAGAGTCCGCCAAATATTATATCCCTAACAAAAAATCAGCTTCCGCCAAATATTTTGTCCCTAACAAAAAATTAGCTTGATTAAAAATCGAAAAGTATATAAAAAATTGAGTTTGTTTAATAAAATATACAGTCAAGTCATTTTTAAATTCAACTGTCCAGTTATTCTAACATTTAACTATCCCCGCCGCCAATTTTATAAATAAAAAATTTAACGTTTGACATATTGATTAATGATCAATGTCCGACCAAACTCATTTTTTCCCCATGGATATACTATATTGTGGAATTTACCGGATAAACTATTCACATTACTACAATAAATGTACGGTGAGACCCGCGAATGTGAACACATAATTATGTGACCAGAGTTGTCCAGCCATGCGCCCGTTAAACCTTTTTTCTTTTTTGATCATATGCGCCCGTTAAACGTCACCTGTTCAAAATAGCTGACTTTAAGGAAAAGAAAGAGAAAAGGATGGCTCCCAAACGGAGGGAAACCTAAATCGCCACAGGCGCCCATACTCCCACCAAAATTCTCTCTCTCTCTCTCTCTCTCTCTCTCTCTCTCTCTCTCTCAAACACACACACACACACACACACACACACACCAAATGCCCCCGTCCAAAGCAGCCAAGAACCTGAGCTCCCTCCTCCGCTCCGCCATCAAAACCACCGCCTCAAAGCCCGACGACGCAACCCTAAAACACTTCGTCGGCTCCCTCGACACCTCCTCCTCTTCTCCCACCACTTCCACCCCTCACAAACGCTCCACCAAATCTCGTTCCAAGGCCTCTGTCTCCAAAGCCTTCAGCGATTTGGCAATCGATAGCTTTAAGATTTACGAGCCGTTGTATCCTGGTAACACGCCGTCTTGCTCTCCTGCTAGCTTTCACTCTCTCCGCCCCATTTTTGTTTGCTCCGTTCGAAAAGTCGCGTCATTTTAACCTCAAAAAAGTGCTTTCGTGAATAATTTACCAAGGTTTTTGCAAATGTCGCAAGAATTTCAGAGAATGGGAAGTAATTTATTTTTGTAGGTTAAAAATGACGTGGTCTCCCGTAGGAAGCAAACAAAATAGTAGTAGAATACTTGAGGTTAGGACTGTTAACGAAACAAGCGATCAGCTCGTGGCTTGGCTCGTTTAGTAATCAAGCCGAGCTCGAGCCCAAGTTTTAGGCTCGTTTACTAAACGAGCCGAGCCCGACACTCAAAAGCTTAGCTCGGCCCGTTTAAGGAGACTCGTTAAGTAAATTAGCTAGGCTCGGCCATCTTGCTCTTCCGTAGTCGCTTCATTTTAACCTCCTTGAAAAAGTTCTTTGTAAAATGTTAACCTTTGTCTCCCGTGGGAAGCAAACAAAATGGTATTAGCCCCTTTCGATGGAGGGGTTTCATGAGAAAAGAAAGGAAATGGTTATGGCTTCTTGTGAAATCTCTCATTTGGATTGAACATTTTGGTGAGAAATGGAGAGAAAGGTACAAAAAAGAAATGTTTTGATTGACCATTCCCCTTTCTCATCCAATCTCACCAAAAATGATGAGATTTGGTGAGAAAGGGCTCCCCTTTCTTTTATCTCCCTTTCTCAGCATCCAAATGAGCTGTTAAAGTCGTGTTTTTACTCCCCTGTCCCATTTTTTTAGCCTCAGGAAAAAGGCACTCTTAGAAAAGTCGAGTCATTTTAACTTCGAAAAGTGCTTTTGTAAAAAAAATGACCTTTTGTCTCTCATTGGAAGCAAACAAAATAGTAGAGTACTTGAAGTTGTGCTTTTACTCCCTCCGTCCCATTTTGTTTGCTTGGTACGAGAGGTCGTGCCATTCTTTTAGCTTCAGAAAAAAGGTGCTTTTAGAACTTTTTCACAGTTCAAAAGCATAAAAATGAAAAAAACATAGAAAGCAGTTTACTTTTGGAGGTAAAAAAAAGTACAGTGTCCTGTAGAAAGCAAACAAAATGAGAAGGAAGGAGTACTTATTTGGTTCCCAAGAAATTTGAGTAACATGAAAGTAGAAGAAAGTTTTTACTTTGTCACCAGAGTGACACAGATTGAGAGATTTTTGGAGTTAATTTATGGTTTTGTATATATGTGTGTGATTTGGATGTTTGTTTGCAGGCCGTAGGACGGGGATGGGGTATTTATCAAAGGATATTTCTTCCATATAGTGTGGTATGTATTTGGTTATTATTTTGTTGGGGCGAGAAAACACTGTAGTGAAGCATCTTTAGCTCAACTTGAATTAAAGAACATTTTTAGATCATTTACTTTTCTGATTAGTCGTTAGCTCTTTATATGTTTAGTTTTGGGACGATAGAAAGAGTGTTTTGATTTACAGTTTGGCGGTGAAGTGAATCTTTCTACATCCATTCCAGTTCATGTTTTGATTTCCGGGGGACTGCATATTACTACACCTTATACTCTTGCATTCCATTTGTATATTCTCCTGGAAAATTTGCAGAAACTTGTGCGTGAATTTTAACATGTGACCTACTCTTTCCATACATGTTACTCTTGGCTTTATTGGACAACCAAACAAATTTTCGTAGTTTGATTTGCGATGTTTGCCTCTGCTACTATACACTCCTCTTCTTGAATATACGATAGTGTCTTGCACTAAATGGGTATTGATGTTCTTCTCTTGTGTTTCCTAACATTGTTAACGTGCATTGATTTCATTTACAGGTGCTTCAACTTTGGATGCGGGTTCATCTGATTCTATAGAGGAAAATGATGAATATGTAGGAAGTGTTTTAGATACGCCATGGTTCTCAACCTTGTCACACAGTAACATTTCGCTCCGCCGTAAAGAAGTATCGCGTGACAGGAAACAAAAGTGGATTTTTAAGAGCACCCAAACGCATCGTTTCGACAGGCTAGTTAAAATGTGTGGACAAAAGTTGGGGACAGATGCTACTATTCAGGTGTTTGGTAAGCTGGGACGGGAAACAGGTGTCAAAGAATTTAATGCATTAATAGGACTTTGCATAGTGAAGGCCAGGGAAACTCGATCTGAAGATGTTTGGCTACAAGAGATTTCCAAGGTGTATAAACTTTTGATGTTAATGAGAGAACGAGGTTTTAAGTTAGAGGAAGAAAGCTATGGTCCATTTCTGATGCTTTTAATCGACATGGAGATGGTAGAAGAATTCCAATTTTTTTGTGGAGCTATTCGTGACGGCAATTCGAACTCGTTATCAAGATTTGCTTACTATGAAATGCTGCTATGGATTAGGGTTAATAATGAAGTTAAAATACAAGAGCTTTGTGATTTTATTGCTACTAATGATGAGGGGGACAAAACCAACTTTAAAGGTTTGTAACTTACTTATGGTTTATACAAATGTTTAGCTTTTTCTACTACATATTATGGTATTTTTTCCTGCTATAAGGTATTGAAATTCGACATCCCGACCTGGCATTGGTGGGAAAGGTATTATGCATGTACAAACTTAGTGGTATGGAAACAAGTACACAACAAAATTATTTGCCTCGAACTAGATTAAGGTTAAGGACCTATTATCTCTTAGTTGCGTCATGATAATTCTGTTACTTTTTCTATTCGTTTATGTTTGTTTTGTTTATTTAGAAGTTAATTGGTTCTTAGTTTTCATTTGGTTTTGAACATCGCCAAGCATGGATATTGACATAAGGTGTAGAGGCTTGCACCATAAAGACACTTAACGCTATAAACCATGAAAATAGTGGGCACATGGTGGCAACTAACAAAATGTACATAGATTAGTATAATAGTCCTCTTATTAGCAAAAATAATTGGGCACACATCGGTTCTACATAATGTGAAATATTATATATTTAGGGAAATAGTGGGAATGGAAAGTTGTACTCTCCTTGGTGATCAGAGTGAGCACGGGAAGCTTATTGTTGTCCTTTCACAAGTATTTTATTTACTTTGTGTTTGTGTTTGTCGGTGAGTGAGACCCACGCTGCAAACGTGCATTAATGACATTTCTTCTCCGTAACCCACTTGTCATAGGTTCAAAACATGGAATGTGGGTTTATATATGTACATGTATATGTATGTATGATCCTCCCCAACCCTGCAACGTCAGGAGCCTGGTCCGGACTGCCTCTCTTAGGATTTTAAAACTTAATTGAAGTTCACATCGAAACGAGATGGTGATATCTCCTTGATATAATTGCACATAATCATTAGCTTTTTAGGTGTTAATATTGGGCCCTTTCTCGTATGGGAGTCTTTAAAGTTGCTGTCTTGTATGGCTTTGAAGGGGAGATGTATAGAAAGTGGAAACCATTATGTAATATGTAGTGCCTATTATTTGGTCAGGGTAATGAATTATGGAGTGTTATGCTTCATATTATCTGTTAAAGCATCCAACTCCAAACCAATTGGCAAAGAGTGGAGAGGCTGCCCAGGCTCATATACTAGTTTTGGAGGAGATAATTAACCGATGTGGGACAAATCCCAACCCTCCCCTGCACGTGCGACCCCCGATTCGCACGTGGAGAGGTTAACAAAGGATCCGGAACACACGGATCACAATGAAACGAAGTGCAACTATGGCACAAACAAAGGGGAAAAGCCTCCGAAAACCTAGGTCTGATACCATGTTAAAGCATCCAACTCCAAACCAATTGGCAAAGAGTGGAGAGGCTGCCCAGGCTCATGTACTAGTTTTGGAGGAGATAATTAACCGATGTGGGACAAATCCCAACATTATCTGCTATTGCCTGGTCAATATGTTTTCGGTTAACTCTTTCAAGATTCACATTTTAACTCTACAAAACGTGCTTTGAAACATGAAAAATGTAACACAAACAATGTATGTTGTGCGTCCATGGATCAACTATTTTTAAGTAATAAACAAATCAAACTTCAAACAGTCTTTTTGGCCCACTGAAGGTCTTGAAGTTATTCTTTTGAATTCAGCATGACGGTTGCCCATTTGTTTGGTCTATGTTCAAATCTTATTTGATGTGACTGATGTTGCAGAACATTATTTGTTGGCCTTGTGCGAGAGTGATCGGAAGAAAGAGGTTTTGCTACTACTGGGAATTGTTGACATAACAAAGTTTTCCTCTTTGGATAATCTGACAAATATCTTTGGATCTTTGGGGAGGCTTTCATTGGAGTCCTGCGCAGAGAAATTCATAAGGGCATTAAAAGGCTCTGGTATGCCCATGATCCTTTGTTTTGATGATGTCAAATTGTGATGAGGCGTCAAGGTCTTGTTTGCACTTTGGTGCTGGTGAAACTTGGAAACCACTTGGTTCAACTTTATCTTCTTGAAAAAATGTAAAGAGATTTTCTCGCTAATAGCTGTATGCCTTATTCATCATGAAGTTCGAGTACTGTTTCATGCCTATCATCAATCACTTTTTTATTTTGAGAATATGCCTTGTGTCACATGGACTCGAGCATGGTCCTCAGTTGGAGATATGGGTCAAGCATGGGATTCATCTTATTCATTTGTCCATAGACAACAGGAAGGCTAGATTTGAAATTTCTTAAGAACTTTAAATTTTTAAGCGTAAAACGATGTTTTGGACCTAATAGATTGTTCTTTATGTTTAAATCCGGGAAGTAGTAAGCTTGGCTATCTTTCTATACATATCAGACTCATGTCATAGTCTTACCAAGTGGATGAACTGACCTGCAAGTTGCAAAATTAGGAGATTCTATGTAACATAGGCACACACTGCTGCTGCAATCACTTCAGGTCCCAAACACTTTTGCCTGTATTTCAGAATTAAAACAAAACCCTGGGTTTTCATTTTTCTCTGCAGCTTGATATTTCCTTTTGATATGGATATCTTGACAAATGCAGATACTGGGGCAGAAAATATCTCAAACTTCATTTATAGCTATGCAACTAGTGTGCCAAACTTAGCGGTGAGGAACTTCTCATGAATACTACTGGTAATTTCCTCGAGGCCACAATTTTTTTGTGGCTCTTCTGCACTACTAGCAATCTGCTCTTTTAATTCAAACTTTATGACCTACTGCATGAACCCCTGGCAAACAGTACTACTTAAGTGATCAGTCTTAGTTCTTTCTGAGGTGTTTTAAGTGTCATGCTCATCACCGATTGCCACTTCAAGTGATGCTATAATGTTTTTATTTGGACACCGGTGATGAGCAGTTGTGAGCTATTCATGTCTAGACTCTAGATATGGAAGAGTATTTTCTATCTCTCTCCAACAAGATTTCCTATATTCTATTAAAACAGCAAATTAGGACGGAATAAGTAGGGATCCTTTGGCTATTTTCTATTTCTCTTGAGGATTATGGACTACCCATAGAGACTTGCCCAAAAGCCTCTAGAAGCCTAGCTCTCATATCATGTTATAGCATCTACCTCAAATTCAACATGCATTGAGTGGAGAGCTAATATACTAGTTTTGGAGATGATAATCATCGGATGTCGGAGAAGCTCTTGTTAGTTGTGTTAACCGGTTTCCATGGGTTGTGTTGTGGCTCAGCTAAGCAGAAAATGGAGCTCAAACTTGCTTTGTAAGATAAATGTGTTAAGTTACCAACTCTCCCAAAAGCTTAAGCTGTTAGGAAATGGGCTCAACGATGCATATCAAGCTTATCTAACACCCTCCCTCACATGCAACCCCGTCTTGCACGTGGAGATGCAAATTTTCATAAATAGAAGGAAACAGAATACGAAGAGGAGAAGCATAATGCAACCGGGAAACAAATACAGACAGAGAAACTTGAATCCAAGACCTCTTGCAACCTGAGCTTTGATACCATGTTAAGTTACTGACTCTCCCAAAAGCTTAAGCTGTTAGGAAATGGGCCCAACAATGTACATCAAGGTTATCTAACAAAATGATTAGCTCATTATCATGCCATATTCTAGCTATTCATGAACAACTTAGTTCATTTCGCCCATTGCATGATTTGTTATCTGAAGAATGGACACTTGTAGCTTTTTGAATAGTAAGCCTTATTTGAGTTGTCTTGTGGGTCATATCATTTCTAGGAGAGTTTATTCATTAAATATTGTATCAATCTTCAAGGGAGTCGATCCTCCATGTATCGTGAACTTGTTTAGTATCTGCTGCAGGTGTGTCTAACTGTTAGTCCTTCCTAAATATGTTTGTGAGGTTATTGTGATTTTTATCCGAATGTTAGTTATGTGTACCGGGACACTTCTTGAACGTTCTTTTTGATTTTGACATTCTAATACTTGTAGCTATATGGTGTACGTAATATGGGGATACGTTATATCAAATACTAGTTGAGAAAATATGCAAAATTTCTATTGCCCATCAGGTGGAAGGTTAGACATGTTTCTTTTATAGCATATATGAGTTTTTTTCCCCTTTCAATAGTCATAGAATTAAGGATCCAAGCTTCTAAATTGGGTACATTTGTTTGATGGCCATTCCACACACTTGTCCAAGTGTCCGATGTCCGGTACGGGTATTTACATACATTGTGAAGAGTCCATGTGACGAGGTTGATTTTCTAGCATTTTGATCATCGAGTCTTCTATTTTTCTTGTTTTTTAAAGTTGTTCTTCTCCTGAATGCGCACCTATCGTCCATTGAAGGTTGATGATGTCATTTCAAAATTTAAGCATCTGCATTTGGAATTAGAGGTGGTGCCTTCTTCTGCAGCATACGAGAAGCTCATTGGGCATTGTTGCAATTCGCTGAAGGTATAAACTGATCTACTTGGCATTGTGACTCCTATAAGTTTTTGAGTTTTCTTCTGTATGTTGGTTTGAGATGACATATGTTGAATCATTTTAATGTAGGCACATGTAGCTCTTGATATAGTTGATCAGATGTTTGAAGCAGGTTTGACCTTATCGATAGAGACATTTCATTCAATATTATGTGCATGTGAGGAAAGTTGTGACTACAATTTGGTATGTCAGCTTCTCTCTTGCTTCTCTCTTATTAACCTGTGCTATCTTCTTTAACGTATCCATTAAAGGATATTTGTATGAATGCTTATGTGGATATTCTAGAAGATAGTCTTATTAGCGCGGTTTAACCGCCTGAGTTTGTGTATGAAATTTGGGCTTTTGCTCAATTGGAAGAGACAGTGAATGCATGGCTACTGTCTTACTTTTCCTAGTGATACTAAGTTACAGAGGTAAATCAAGGATAAGCATGCTGCTGATAACAAAAATGCAGGTTCCAGTCTGATGGGTGACACATTGTTTGATTAGAAGCCGATGTAAAGTGTCTACGTAACTGCTCCTCTGGCACCCTGACATAATGAGATTGCCATCAGGTAGTCTGGCAACTTGGCAAATCAAGTATGGGATAGTTAGGCATCATACATTGACTGATATTGGAGTGTGTTCATTTTGCCACATAGGATCTTTTGATGATACTAGGCATCGGATGATATAAGGTCTAAAACCTAAAGTAGTAATTAACACAGATGCCTTGAACTTATATGCGTGGTCTTCTTTTGAAAATATTTAGTTCTCTAGCTGTTGCCATATTTTTCACTTGACTTTGTATGGCTGCTTAGTTCGCTAGTGAGTTTAACTTATTCAGACCAGGATTTTACTTTGGGGTTGGGGTGGGGGGGAGTTTCGACTTTTGACCAGAATGCGTATATATGCCGCCATATACTTGTTTGTCTGCGTATAAAAGATACTGTGATTAATAATTTGAGGAGGCAGTGTATGGTAGTATTTATCTGGGGATTCCAGCAATTAAATGCGAAAGTTTTTGGGGCCATATCAGTTGTAGACTTGTAGTTGAAAGTATTCTTACGTTCTGTCTTATGATTCTAAGGTTCATCGTATCTACTCAATGATTTGTCATAACAACTTGAAGCCAAACAATGAGACCTTCAGGGCTATGATAAATTTGAGGGTAAAAATGAAAGATGTAAGTTTTCTTTGTTGTTGCATTTTGGTTTACTCTTCATATGCTGATAAATTGTTTGATTACCTAGTGGAGCGTGTAACCTTTATATTCCTTCACTGCAGTTTGAAGGTGCATACAACATGATCAAAGATCTGGAGAATATGAACTTGATGCCTACAGCAGGCATGTACAATGCGATAATGGCAGGATATTTCCGGGAGGTGACTTCCTCAGTTTCTTCCTCTGTTGAGTCTTTCTATTTTTATTGACAGTTAGTAAACTCCTCATTAGTATTGTTTCACAGATTACTTTTCCTCGAGTTATACGGTTTTGTGCTGCAGTCTAGAAGTCAATAGTGTCGGCTTCAATATTTCTTGTTCCGGGCTGTTGCTTGTGATGCGTGCTTTGGTTTATTTAACTTTTTTGACATTGCTGTTTTGACATTCACCTCAGTGCATATCTTGTTTTTCCTGCTACGCGTTCCCAGTTTTACAGGTCAGGGATGCACATGTCCTGTTCATTAACTTGTATGTGTGTCTTCTTTATTTACTTGGTGGCTTTCATCGGGAATTAGAAAAGAAGAGTAAACGACATTACGTTCAACCTTTTTGATTCTTTGCGAATTTCATGCATAACCGCTTGAGTGTGCTCTCTCCCGCTTTGTATCTGTGTGTGTGTAATCAGTCACTATCAGCTGCTTCATGCTAGCATGTAGAGCTGCTTCTTGACTACTCAACATTGTTTAATTGATCTCTTTACAGGCTTTTGTCGTTTTGGTTGATACAGCTTTTGTCAGTATTCGTTAGAAATGGCTTGAATATAGGTCCTAGAAAACATTATGCTTGCAGTATTCTAGAGGTTTAGATGAATGTTTTGTTCAATTCGTCCCAGAATATAGATCTCAACTACAGAGTGTTTTGTTTGATTCTTTCACATTGGATCTTTCACGGAGTGGGTATGGGCAATTAGGTTACGATCTTATCTTTGCCTGAAATTTGAAGTGGATGATAATGTTGACATTACAAACTGCTGAAGAGATTTGTGAGAAAAAGAAGCAAATGCTGAATTCAGATTTAAATGAGAACCAGTTGGGATTGGACCAGTTTGCCATCTTCAAACTATGGTGGGCCAAGATTCCACCAGAAGAAATTTTTTACAACCTATTTCTTCCTAAACAAAGATGACCGGACAGCCTTGTCATGATCTAGGTGTAACCATGTCAGAAGTATCGGCCAATTTCATGAACCGGGTTGAACTCTCTGTGTCATTGAAACCAATGTGTCTGCCTGACCAGTGTTGGTTTTCTTCCTTTTTACATCGAGTTGTATATTCAAATTTCCTTGCATATGCGAACACATAATGCCATACTGTTGTATTCATGTGTTGGTGGTTTAGATGAGATTGTGTGACACATTTTTTACAGTTTTCTAGAGGCATTGTAAATTGTAATTATGGCTACTTATGATTGTCAAGATTCAGACACGGTTTTTGCTTTATGCACTGGATTGTCAAGTTAGCATCAAAAGGTGTTTAAGCTCTAAAGTGTGATTTCCTGCTTACAATGCAGTGTGGATTTTCTGCTTGACCTGCTTCATCTCAATATTTCTCTACAGAAAAACATGCATGCTGGTTTGAGGGTTCTTAAGCAAATGGAGGATGCAGATGTAAAACGTGATTCTCAGACTTTCACCTATCTTATAGGGAACTGTGTCCATGAGGAGGATATTGTTAAGGTAGTTTAAACTCCGTTTTGGCAATCTCACCTGTCCTGCACTTAGATTATGATCTTTGGTTCAGTTATATAAGCTATGGTAGAAGTTTGCCCACCTTCTTGTCTAAAAGTTGATTATAAGTTTTCCCCCTTTCAGAATGAGGCTATTGGTTTTAATTTGTTGATTTTAGTTAACATTTCATGTCTAGCAGCTGACTGAATCTGTGACCTATGGAATTCATCTTTCGTTCATCTCATTCACGTTTACCATGGCCTACTGCTCATACATCTCTTGAACACTAAATTAGCCAATTAGTCCATTTAATGATCCATGCACATCAAAATGGCTTACAGCTAACTTTGGTAGAATATAGTGCTTGTAATATTTTAGAACTTACATAACTGTAGAACTGCCTCTCTAATATTCTACATGGGCTTCATAGAGGTTAGTTTCTAATAACCACTGCAAGTCACGTTGGGGTGCCTGTTTGATCTTTGAATTACGTGAGTAGGCAATCTCATGTATTCTTGTCAGATGGCAGAAGATTGTTTGTGATTTCAACCAGTTTATAGTGTCATGTTTCTTTACAAAAGAGGGAGTAAAAAGAAATGGAAGAAGAAAAGTATTTCTAATGCCATTGAGGAGGCTGATTTAGTGATCTTCTTGTAGTATTATGAAGAACTGAAGTGTTCTGGGGTTCAAATTACAAAGCATATCTTCATGGCACTTATAAACGCATATGCTGCTTGCGGTCAGTTTGAGAAGGCGAAGAAGGTATAATTATGACTTTCATAGCTTCTGGATCACCCCTTAATTCATTTTCTATTGTAACCTTGGAAATATCTTATTGTCTGTGTTGATCTGGTCATCACTCAGAGTTATGCATGGTCATCTCTTATTAGTATCTCTACTGATTTTGCATATTTTTCTCACAAAACTCATGAACTGTCATTCTGGTACTATCCAATTATGTCTTTGTTGAAGTTACATTCTTGCGACCGTGGCTTACAAAAATTTTCAATCTAATACCGTTCAGTAATTTCAGGGTCTTCATTGCTCCCCTGGTCTACTTAATAAAATTTAGTTTCCTATGAGAGCATAAAATTTTCCCCATGAAAATCCAATAATAATTCAGTTAATAAATAGTACTTAACAAGTAAACGGTAAAAATGATATGGACCTTTCAGCACTTTTCTGTCAGAATGTGGTGCATCAGTGTCCTCGTTGGTTTTTCTTTTCACCTATCTAATCTGAGGTAATTGGTTGGTTTTCCACCCTCTTTCCAATTGTTGTATAGAGAGTATGCAATCAATTGGTTATTTTTCTGCACCTTCCAATTTTGGTCAACTAAGTGGTATTTCCCATTGTATTGTCTTTGGAAACTTGTGCTGTTAGAGCATCCGCAATGGTACTAATCAAAATCAATAATCAAAATGTGTCACGTCAGCATGTGATTATCCATTTAGTTCATTATCAAACTTAACAATCTCTACCACCACATTGGTTATTTTTGTATCCCTAACCAAAAAAAAATCCCACAATACACAACGCACAATTGTCCAATCGCAAACGAGTTTTAATCACGCACCCAACCACACCAAATTATTCGTCTCGATGAGACGATTCTAATATGAGGTGTTTTTGAGTTATTGAGTTTTGAGTTTAATTGTTGAGTTTGGTTATTGAGTTTTGGTTATTGGTAAAAGTTATTAAGTTTGGTTATGGAATTGGTGGAATTTGGTTATTTACTAAAAGACTTGTAACTTTGGTTATTACAATGTGAGGTGTTTTTTTAGCATTATTGTTAAATTTGCTTATTCACATCCATTTGCTTATTACAATGCGGATGCTCTTAGTCACCTAGGGCCTTGTGATATATTAATGTGAAGTTATGTACGAAGATCTCATAGTTCTAACACATGGTTATAGGTAGTCTTGGACAAAGGAGTACCCGTAAAGAGCTTAAGTGAAATTAAAAGTGTACTTGCCTCAGCTCTTGCATCACACGGGCAGATTTCAGAGGCCCTTGATGTTTGTGAAGAAATCAAAGAAGCTGAATGCAATCTTGAGCCCAAAGCCATCATATGTCTCATGGTAAGATTCATAATGTATCCCTTGTGTGCTCTACCTTATCAAGACTCATAATTCATAGTTACCCTTCAGGATCACCTTCAAACTGAAGGGCAGTTGAGTAGATTGATTCAACTACTTGAGGAATTAAAGGATTCAGATTTGTGGATTGATGGCTGCTGCAAAGTCATTTTGTATTGTGTACAATTCAAGCATTTAAGGTAATGTGCCACCCAGTTATTTATTGATAGAGCTCTTGTGGTATCCACTTAATTAAATGTCTTGATTTCTTTGGTTTAGTTCTGCTGTTGATTTGCTGAAGCAACTAGTGGACAAGTTCTGCGATGATGAAGTCGCTACAGAAGTTATTTTTGATGAGGTTTAGTTGTTTACTTTTGTAATCATGATAGAAAGTACTCCTGCCTCCTCCGTCTCGTATTCTTGATAGCAGTCATACCCTTTAATATTGTCAACCGATTATATATTTTTCGGAAAAATCTTGAGATTTTCTTGACCAATTAAAGGGATCTTGATTAGTTTATCTTCTAAACAATTGTGCATATATTTATAGAGAAATACAATGATTTTTCGAGATGCCTGAAATGGTGAACAAAGATTAAGAATATGGGACAGAGGTAATACTTCGTATTGGGAATCTTCAAGGACCTGAAATGTTCATTTTGATACAAAGAATAACTTCGTAAGTACTTTACCGATATTCAGAGATCATAGGGTGCAGTCTTGTAATAATTCTTTAGTTTCAATGGTGACCATGAAGCAGGTATTTTCAAAAATTGCCGAGTCGGAGCGTGCAGATATGCAGTTTGGCCTGAATTTGCTTCAAGCCATTAAGGAACAGCTTGATGTTCGCCCTTCACGAAAAAGTCTTGATTTTCTTCTTGGTGCTTGTGCTAGTGCCAAAGACCTGCAGAGTTCTAACCTAATTTGGAAAGAGTATCAGATAGCTGGGCTTCCTTATAATGTTTTAAGTTACTTAAGGCAAGTAATTCCTTAATATTTCTTTTTTGGGAACAATTCTTTTATTAAGGAACCAAAACCAAAAGAATCAAGGGGATGGCTTTGAAAATCTGTTACAGAAAAACCAAAAATTCACTCCAGAACACTGTATACCTAAACTAGGGACGGAAAGCTATAACATAACAACACAGAAACAGGGATACAACCCCAAAACTAAGCATCACTAGGCTGAGGAATGCTGGAAAACATACATAGGGATACACCAGTCCTTTATGTCTTGTTATTGATCAGTATGCCATACAACGCACATCTCATGATTATAAAGTGGAAGCATTTGACTGTCACTCCCACGGGTTTTGTTTTTGAGAATACTGTCACTACTATGTTGGTGCCATAAAATGTTGTTTGGGTATTTTTAACTGCTGTAATAAATTGGAATCGACGTACCACTTGTGTATTGTTAGCTCAATTGAATGATAAGAAGAAAAATCTCACTCATTTAGCAGGTTGGTGGTCGTACTGGAATGCTTTCCCATTTATGCAAACTTCGAGTGAATCGATTGTTGTGAATTTCAGCATATAGAGCATATAAATTTGGGGGCATTCCAAATCTTAAACAAGTTACATTTTTTGCTTTCCTTAAATGGTTTTTTCTTCTTATTAATTGATGTGCAGGATGTATCAAGCCCTCTTGGCTTCAGGGGCTCACGCATCTGCAACGAAAATTCTAAACAAAATGCCGAAAGATGATCCTCATGTTCAGTGTGTCATCAAAGCATGCAAAGCAACTTACATCGAGCCGGCCTCTGGTATGGGGAATAAGAAGAAGAAGACGAAGAAGAAGAAGAAAAAGGAAATGGCGAGGGAATAAAATGCATGTGGATTCACAATGAGAAGTAGGAAATGAAAATTAGGAGGTGAGAAGAATGTGCAGTCGGCATTGCAGTGTTGCTTAAGCCTTGTATCCAAATAGCGGATTATTTTAATTTAATATTAATATTCAGAAAAGTTCGGACTTGCTTTGCTCCCCTTTCTCTTTTTTTGTCAAAATAAGAACCTCATTTTAGAAAACATGAACTTTACAAGTGGTTACAACTAGTTTTAGCAGAGCAGATAGTCTAACCCTCAGCTAGATTTAGGGGGCGCAACTAAAGTCATTCCTTTGAAAAAAAAAGAAAAACTGAAGTCGTGTATGGGCTGCTTTTCGACGCCGTGGTTTTGTTCACTTGGGTTTCCATAACCATTCCTCTCTTTCAGTACGGTTTTCAGTAAGTTTTATCCCACGCACTTCCCTCCCTTTCTCTCTCTCTCTCCCTTATTACCCTAAAATCTCCCTCAAAATCTTTACCAAACGACTGGATGTCTTAAATTGTATGCTTTTAGTTTGTTCTTTCTCCATGTATAGACATGAAGATCTCCCGCCACCGGTGGTTATTCTTATCTTGTGGTGAATGATCCTGTGAAAATCGTGGGATGTTATCACTTTGACCTCATGTACTGAGCTAAATTCACTTTGACCCCTTCAACTTCAAAAACCAACACATTCGCCTCTTCAACTTCAATCTAAATTGTAAACGTGGGTGGCGTTTTCATGACTAATCAGAAAAAATAAAACTACCCATTCGAGCCCATCAAATTTAATAGCATGGCCCTTTACTTTTGCAGTTTTTCTCAACTCTCGGTTTTGGGGGAAATTAAACAAATTCCACTAATGTTTAGCTTCATAATCACATCATTCCACAAACTACACTACCAACCGCTTTATGTTATTGTGTATAAATCACTACTTTGAGCAGCATAATCGCACATATACGTATATAAGATGAAAATTCTTTTCCATACTGATTTAGACATTTCTTTTCCTTGGAAGGGCAAAAAACTTAGGCGGCATATTAATTATCAACCATTGGTATCAAAGTCAGGTTCTGGAAGTGAAATTCTAGAACGAAGCTCTGACACCAATTTAGAAAACCAATAAACAACCTAAGTCAGTATTAGAGACCTTACTTTTTTCTATTTATAATAATTAGGAAGTTTGTAGTTAGGCGATGTGGGAGAGTAAGGGTCTGGCCTTACCTATAGGGCGTGTTTGATTGCAGATTTCGTTTTGAGGGGATTCGTAATGACGTGGGATTAGGATTGGGATTGAGAATGAGGTGAGATTATTAATGAGAAGATGAATTATTTATTCATGTTTGTTTTGCACGGGATTAGGATTGGGATTCGGATTGAGAATGGGAAGGGATTGTAAATAACATGTTTGTTTTGGTTAGGATTAGGATTGGGATTGGGATTGAAGTGTGTTTTTAAACATGTATTGCTCAATCCCATGGGGATGGGATTACTAGTAACACCTCCCCCATGGTATTGCTAATACCCCCATTTTGAGGGATTAACAATCCCATGGGACAACTAGTCCCCCCTCCAAAAACCTAACCAAACAAGGAATTAATAGCCCCATGGGATTATTAATCCAATCCTCCCCTCCCAAACCTCCTATCAAACACGCCCATAAAGAAGTGAATCCTTTGGCGTTTGTATTTCATGCTTGGAATTGGACCCTCCAACCCAAATTATGGAAGTACCAAGTGGGTAATGCAGAGAAGCAAATTTAAGCCAATCAAATTTAATAGTAGCATTGTCCTTTTGCAGTTTTTCTCAACTCTCGGTTTTGAGGGAAATTAAACAAACTCCACTAATGTTTAGCTTCATAATCGCGTCATTCGACAAACTACACCACCAACCGCTTCAAAGTTGTTGTATAAATCACTACTTTGAGCAGCATAATCACACATACATAAAAAAAAAAAAAAAAGTATATGTATTATGCATATAGGATGAAAATTCTTTTCCCCATACTGATTTTCTTTTTTCTTTTTCTAGGAGATTATGATTAAGAAGACATCAGAAGGGCAAAAAAATTAGGCAGTTAATTCCCAACAATTGGTATCAGAGCAAGGTTCTTGAAATGTAACGTAAATCTAGAACAAAGCTCTGGTACCAATTTAGAAAACCAATAAACAACCTAAATCATTATTAGAGATCTTACTTATTTCTATTTATAATTACCAGGAAGTTCGTAGTTAGACGATGTGGGAGAGCGGGGGTCTTGGAATTGAACCCTCCAATCCAAACTTATGGAAGTACCAACTGGGTAGTGCAGAAAAGTAAGTTACACCTGCCAATTTCTAGTCGAGCAAAGGAATTCTCTTTGGCAAGCTTCTGTTCTTGTTTCCTCTGCTTTTATGGAAATTGTTCAAGGCATCTTTGTTGGCTTATTAACTTTTAGGCTAATAATCCGACTGGCGAATGCAGAACCCCTGTGAAAAATGATCACATCGAAAGATTTTCGAATTCCACAACAAAAGATACGTAGATGGACTAGAGGATTAATAAACAGGGCCTTCCCACCTGAAGTACATTTATTTGATCTCTTTTTACACCATGAAATATCAAAACACCTACTCCATTCCAATTTTGCTGAAGAAAACTTGATGGATTTTGTTTCACCCAAGAACTTGATTTTTCACCCCCAAAAACAGAGTATTTTTTTCACTCTTTGTTGCCTCAAAACACAACAAACAGTCAAAAAGAATTAGCAACTAGAATAGCTTGCCTACACCTAGCCTTGGCCTGTTCAAGCCTCTCTTTGATTGTCTCCTCTTTCACAGCCGCTCTAACCATAGTCAAATCCATCTCCATCAACTTCAAAACTCTGGACAACTCTGTTACCATTCTGTCATCAACTTTCCCTTCCTCTCTCAACACCTCTGCCTCCTCTCTCACCCTCTCGGCCACGATCTCTCCGACTTTCGCCAGCAGCGTTGTCGATCCATATTCTCTATCCATGAGTCCCACCAACTTCTCCAAAAAGTCCATAATCACGTACCCTTTTGGCTTTTCCACCTGAATCGGCTTAGTTCTCTTCCACCCTATCTCGTAATTCGGCGGCTCGGGCTTTACAAGACCCACTCTTGATTTTCTGTCTCTTATTATTGCAGACTTTCTCCTCTTTTCAATGGGGAACTTTTCTGCGCTGTTGGTGGTTTCAGAGTCTGGGGGTGGGAAATCATCAGGTTCAGGGGATGTGTTTGAAGTGCATTTTATGGTGAAGTGTTTATGTTTTGGGCAAGGGTGAAGCAGAGGGAGGGTAAGTGCAGGAGAGAGGAATTTAGCAAAAGTGGAAGCCATGGCAGTTTGAGGGGAGCGGATAAGGTGGTTTGTCCCTATTGTTGATAGTTCTTTACCAGTTTTGATAATAAGAGAGCAAGATAAATGGAAAAATATCTTCTTCTGTGTTTGGCAAGAGGTCTTAATTACACTGGAGCCCCTCTCCTTGTTAAAATTTAAATTGTGTCTGGATCACGAACTAGTGTTTATCGCAAGAAAGAGGAAAAAAAAAAGGTTAGTTCTAAGCCAAAAAGATAAGAAAATAATTTCATGATACGGTATAAATCCATATCCTTATGGAGGAATAAGAAAGAATCAAATCGTCCACAAGCAAAATATACGAAGATAATGAAATCAATAAGTTCTATTTCTTTTCTTGTTTTCACAAGATGTCTGTAAATCCCTCCATGAATTCATGATCCAAACATAACCTTGCATTTGCTCGGCGCATAACCAGTGCATTACAACAACATATTCTGAAATAAAGATTAGGATTGTCATTTGTCACGAGGAAACTTCGGGGCTAAAGCACAAAACGTATTCATATCTGATAAATACAGGTACATTACAAAACTGGCATCCAAGATCTCCAGTTGGATCAATGGTTTGATTCCCTTCTATATGACTAATTGGTACATACACACATCATGTATTTGTATGCCTATCTATATACAAAAAGAATGCACAAACTCTTCGATTGGGATACTTTTATCCTAACTTGTACACAAACGAATCACAAGAAAAAGGCCAATCATATGTGAGTCCGTAATCCTGTCAATAAACTCTGCATGCTTTCAAGTTTCTGAGTAAGTTGTTCAATTTCAGCAAGGTGCTGTATGGAAGATTCTGAATTGCATAATCCAGCAGTTAGGGCCGCACACTTTGACTGAGAATCCGCTACCAATTCCTCAAGTGAAACCACTGTCGACTCCATAGTTGAAGAGTACGCGCTTTCACCGGTGGTATTTGAAGGTGGAGTGAACCCATTACTGCCAACACAACTGCCCCTACTAAGCTTCTCTGGGACAAAAATCTTGTCAAACCCTTCACTTCCTGCAAACAAGTCATGAATTGCATGAAAATCGTAGACAACGATGTAAGGTCCTATGACTCATATGCTCATATAAGCAACAGACCAGAACCACCTACCTACCCTTGGTATTCAGTGTTTTTTAGAACATGCAAAACGGAAGTACATTAATTACAAGGTTATTGCAAATAGAGATCAGAAATCTTCATCTACATTCAGAAATAGATACATTACTGTTTTTCAGAATTCGATCTTACATGGCAACACTTTTATGAGACAATAAACAAGTGCCTATTTAAACAAAATAGAACAATGAGACAGATCCTCTTCCGGAAAGATCCACCCCATTGTTTCACTAGGATTTACTCGATAGCTAAGAACTATAGAGCGTGATTAACAGATGAAGACAATGTTTAATCTCCCACAAATGTCTTCAACCACTAAAAAATGTTTGAACAACTATTTAAGCATTAAGTTAGGTATAGTCATCCCTTATACCTCCCCAATTCTTATGATCCTGTAGGACCTGTACCAATCCTGAACCCTTGCTATTGACTAGTGTTGGTAAAAATATCACACTCAGTCTATCTGGTATTTCAGGATGTCAACGATAGTACGAATTTAAAATACCCTTAACTTATGTCAAAGAAGAGCATACCTAGGTTGCTTAGTTGATTGATGGCTGCCTCTCCAATCGATCCCTCCAGCTTTAGAACCCTCAGTACACCAGCAGCTATGCGACCCATTGAATCAACTTCAGACTTGCACAGAAAAGCAAGGTGCTGCAGCTCATCCTTTGTCACAACCGCCTCAATCTACCAAATAAGACTTATCACCACGTGTAATCATAAAAGAACAGTAAAATAGTTACAACTTTTATTTTATTTACCGGCTGATTAACAGAGAATTTGAAGTTTTCCACAATCCACTTCACCATCTCCAAATTGACATCGTCTTGAGATATTACTATGCTAGATTCCAAATTTATCCCACCAGATGAGTCAACAGCCTCTTTGGGCCCTTCTAGAGGTAATCCATCCTGAAGGATACGCTTTTGTGCCTGGGGCTTTAAGATCTGCAAACCTTCCACACCAACCTGCACAAATTTTTTCCACTTGTTGTCATGCAGAAAATGGGAAGTAATACGACTATTAGCAAACGCTCATCAGATACCACCAATTACAAGGAATACAACAATTAAGTTGGATTTAATTGACACCACAAACTGCACAACGAAATTTAATAATAGGACTATAAGCTACGAAACAAACCAATATGGTACCCAGAGACCCAACCAAATACCCACACTCTTAAAGCAGGCAAGTTCACACAAAGGAAACCAATATTATACTTCTGGAGAATAAACCACAGCATGTGAAGTTTCTAACTCTAAATTTATCCCACCAGATAAGTCAGCTGCTGATGTGAAAAATTGGTATTACCTCCATAGAGGTATTGTCTGATCATAACATTCAACTCCAAGGAATCTGAAAAGGAACCTGTTTCCAAATAACGTTAGGCTCAATAACTTGCGCTTCGCT
Organism: Rhododendron vialii; assembly: GCF_030253575.1. Classification (NCBI taxonomy): domain Eukaryota; kingdom Viridiplantae; phylum Streptophyta; class Magnoliopsida; order Ericales; family Ericaceae; genus Rhododendron; species Rhododendron vialii. Next base: position 40,592,959 of record NC_080562.1, on the reverse strand, counting down.
TTGAGACAACTACACGTCTAAGTTGGTATGAAAACAGCTTCCCTGTTATTATAAAGTTACCCAACCATCTGAGAACAAACTTCAATAAACACAGTATCCTAAGATTGGAGCTTTAGTATACTAAAATGTCCACAGGCCATCTCATTAAGACAATTCAAACAAAATCTTGGAGAAAAATTTAGGTTTTATAAGAAGGGAAGTAAGTAATCTACGACCAATATACGATAAATGAGATCACATTCAATGCTCTATCACTTCCTCTTGACAACAATTAAACCAGAATGTTGGAAAGCTTGCTCACCGTTACCAATTCAACAGGGTAGTTGTGTAGTCGATGAGATTTTTCTTTTACAGTCACCACATGCTTTGGGCTACTTTTTGCTTTCATTTGCAAATTTTCAAAAGTTGTATGCCAGCACCTCTCTTCTCTGCCAAGACCTTCATCATTTTGTAGCCACTGCCCTTCTGTATTGTTTTGTGCCCCTTCAAGCGCAAATAACCAATCTTTCAATTCTATGGTTAAGTCCACATCATCAGGCGTACCCAAGTGCAACAAAACATTGTCATTCCCGTCTCCTGAAGTTCCATCTGATACAAAAAGGAAAATTGGGGGCAAGGGAGGCCATCACCGTAAAGATTCCAGGAAAACAGCAAGACAATTCAAAAATACTTTTGTTTTCTGAAAGAAACTTACTGTTCATATTCTCTTGGAGATCATCTGGAATCAGAGGTGATGCTTTGAAAAGTTTCGATAAAGGCCCAGCAGATAAGTTTTCTAAACCTTTAGAGAGCCCTTCCCCAGGACCACCGTCTGGTCCAAGTATTCCAAATCTATGCAAGAGGGCTTCAGCATAATTCATTCCTCCCCCAAGTCTAACACCAGCAATACAAGCTGACAGACTCAAACTATGACACTCCATATCCCGTGTGCTGTATGGAATCACATGCACCATCCTTATGTCCAGAAATGGAACCAACGAAGTGTTACCATGTGATCGAAGTTTCAGTCTCTTTTGCACCCAAAAGACAGTTCTCAGTTGAGGGTGTCCATTCCCAACCATCACATGACCATTTTCAAAAGTAGTTAAAGGAACACCATTCTCATGTGATAAATTCCCCTCAGTATCTGCACAATCCACCTCAACACTCTCCCAACATAAACTTGATGAAATAGCTATTGCACCACCAAGGGTTCTATGAGTAACTTTAACGAATAGATTTTCTCCAAGAAACTGAACCAGCGGCATTCCATGAATATCTGCTAGGGAAGATTCCAGAAATCTTAGCCGGAGGAGCTTCACTGCCAAGCTGACTGCAGTATCACTAGGAACCTTTTCAATTATTCTTCCACCTAAACCTTCATTTCTAGTTCTTTTCATTTGGTTACTTTTTCGAATTATGGCCAACTTTTCACCGACACTACCAAAATAGGCATACAGATCCAGGACAAAAAATAACTGCTCAACCGATGTATTTGAGAAAAACTGTTCACAAGCAACACCGACTCTGACAAGACCTCCCGGAGGAGGAACAATAATTAATGGACTGCCATCTGCAGTAGCCATGGCCACCTCAACACGGGCATCTTTCAGCTCGACACATTTCCACAATCCTGAAGACGAGTTAAGAGAACTCTGAAGTCCAGTTGCGTCATCACATGTTTCTAAGGACAAACTAAGGAGAGAGGCTCCAGTACACCATTTCTTCTGACTAGCATCAACCGGTTGATCTTCCCAGAGACAAAAGCAAGCAGGATCCTTCTCCAGGTTCAGTAGATTGAGAGATAAGGAAGGTGACTCTGAGAAAAACAAATTCTCAATATGGAGCCTTGCTCCAGCAAAACAGCTACGAAAATTAGGTTTTCTGCTGGCCACAGAATAGATAGGGTTTTCCATGTCCATGGGAACAGTGATATCCAGGCCTTTGAGATTGAATTTGATGGAGTTAACTGAGAAATCTGGTAAAACAGCACCAGGATTGACCATAATTCCATCTACTAATAAGGAAACAATCTTCAGACAGGATTCCTCTTGAAGGTGAATCTGAACATAGACACAAAAATAATGTTCAAAACAAATGCTATTAGAAGAAGTGAATGTTAAGAGGCCTGTCGCTGAAATAACAGTTGCATACCATAAGAGGCTGACAATCCACAACCGTTTTTGAAGCAAAAGATGGTGGGGCTGGGGAGGGCTGGACCTGAATCTCGTGAAGGCATATTAGAGGCACACCAACATTTAATTGCCACGGCTGGTCCCCCAGGGGATATATTGGAGGACAAAAGCTCTTACCTGTTTAAACAACAGAAGAAAGACAAACTTTACTGACAGAATCAAGTTCTACAAGATGATATCCAATAGTTGGATGTAACTTCTTCCGAGACGAATCGTGTATCCAAATATACCAAACTCTGGAGTATGCAGAAAATTTTCTGCAGCAGCCTGCATTGATGGTTGCACTAACGTGGATGGAGGGTGTGAAAAGGTATCCCTGCATTTTAAGCGATCACATAAAGATTAAGCATCAGTTTTATACTGGCTTGACCATAATGGACAAATACAACCAACAACATGAAGTGCAAAAGATAATCCTTTTTGTCATATAATCCTATGTGTTATCGCTCGCTCACAATACACAATGTTGCATCCCAGAAGCCACCCATATAAAACAGAAAAATTTCGAACTCATTTGTCAAATGGTAAAATCCATTATGAAGAATTAATGGATTTGGAATTGGTGAAATACAGAAATTTTGACCTCTTAACATTAACAAAAACATACCAGGTCCCATTCATGCAAACCATTCAGACAGAAACCAAGGAATCTAATCAACTATAAATGACCTAGAATGACCTCATAAGAAGTAGAACAAAAAACAATTGACATAAAAATAAAAATAAAAACTATTTACTAGCTAGAAACATGTACAACAGTGAAATACATTGACATATACCTTAAAAAAAGTCCGCCTATCCTCACCTGCGTCAAGCATCTGCCATTCTCTCCATCAGAAACACTTGCCTGCAAAAAGTATACACAACATGTGACCGAAAACTAATTATAAAAAGAAGACAAAAACGGCACGACGTGAGGGCTATGGGAATTTATAGAAGCGCAAAGTGACTCTGTGTAAATCTAGTTCAGGTGTTATGAGAAGATACCCTAGAAAAGAAGAGCGACTGCATCAAAAGTTCAAGCCGGAACTCTGCAGGTAAAATCAATTAACTGTTAGCAAACGCTTTCAAGAAACCAACTAAATTGACTGCAAAAATATATCTTCAGAGAAAGAAAGGAAGGAACAACTAGATATTTCAAGGGCAAAGAAACACTAACCAGAATCATTGATGCAAAAGAAAATATGGTCCACAGTAAAAGAGACCAGGGAACGTCCTGCTGCTTCTGTAGCACGCTGAAGGGTTCACACACACATGCACACACGCAGAGAGACAGAGAGAGCCTGAGAACTCGGTTACTATCTGTCTATGTCTAGCTAACTATATAATGTTTTTAGTAGCAAATGTGATCCAAAGTATAACGATAATGGCAACTCAATACCTGTTGAGCATTTGGAGTCAAATCTCCTCTATTTATACAAACATATAATCCCGTGAAGAAGCGTAGAAGAGCACGCAATCCTGCTCATACAATGTTGTCTTAATACCTTGCTATTCATAACCAAACCACCGGATAATGTAACAGTGCAACATAAAACATATAACTTGCCTGGTTCACTTAAAGCTGGGCAAACAACTTCTGTGATATGCAACTGAACCTCAAGCCCCAATGGACTGTTTAGTTCTGTCCTCTGTACTGTAATCTGAACATAATCACAAATATATAGTAAATGCTCCTAGCATAAGACCAGTCTCTAGCAAAAAACGAAGTTCAATAAGAATCAACTTCAAGCATCAAATTTGCATTACATAAGCCTGTCCAGATATTCCTTCAACAAATCGCTCCCCACCAAAAAACACTCGCTTTGCCCCATCATCGTCTTTCTTGTTGGATCCGTCTTGAGCAGACGCAAAATGAGCATCAGAAAACATGTCAGGATGAGGCAGAAGGTCGATGGATAAGGATTCCCATTCAAGTTTCTGGTTAAAACACAAATGAGAAAAGGCATTACTTACATTGAATCAAGACTGTCACGAGCACAACAGCACTAGTAAAGCCTAGACATTATAGACTAGCAATAGCTTAAACAACTAATGGTAAAAAGCCTCAAAGACAGGAAATTCAGGAAAGCGTGCATCCCTATGCTTTAAATTGTTGAGAGAAAACGTAATAAAGCAGTTAGAACTAGTAAACCACATCCCAGACATGACTTGGTATTTTCTCTAGTCTTGCAGCCTATACTTCTTCTAAACTAAGAAGAGTCCTACAGAGCTGAAAATTGGAAAAGAAAATAGACATTGATGCCGGCATAATTACCTTGAACACATAAATGAACTTTCTATTATTGGAAAAGTCCCTTGCTTCCTTCAAATTGACAGCCTGTTACAGTAGATTTTGTGACTAAGCAACTGCTTGGTGAGCAGGTAGAGATAATTGTACTGCACTGTTGGAAAATTACCTGCCAACTTTCGTTAGTTGTGAAGAGCAGAACATTACGGATAGTAAGAGATGCCATAGGCAATGCCCTGATTGGTCACAAAGTGAAAAAATCACACATACGTACAAACATACCCAGCTAGTATAAAGGCAGAATCCCCATAGGGGTAAGGAACAGAGTTTCCACACTGCGATAATTAGCCCCTACCCTCTGGAAAGCGCACATTCATGAGGGTAGTCCTTCAGCCTCAACTGAACAAAACAATGCCAGTTATTGGGCCTTAGGCTATTGGATCTTAGTGTAGATTTTAAAGAGCACGAAAGTGCTGTTGTATGCAATATCTGTAATTTCGATAGTAAAGTATGAGGACCATAATTATGTGAACTGTAGAAAGTTCCTCATAGCACAGTGTCCGCATAAGAGATAATGTTTTCTAAAGTTAAGCATTTCTATCCAATACAAAATTTGGCAGTAAGCCCAAAGAATTTTGTGATGTTAACCAAGCCAATATTTGGAGACACTATCAACTGCTATTTTGTGTCACGGTAGACAAATAGGTAGACGACTGGTGACTGGGTACCAAAATATCAACGAACTGAGGGCCTTGAGCAAGGAGACTCACCAAGTTGCTCCTCCTTTATGTCGAGCTCCCCCATGAGTTTCAATTAGAATATTGACAGTATGCACTTCTACTGTCATTCCATCGGCAATCTGACCAAAAAAGGTCAAACAGACAGCGCAGTTCATAAATCATGAAGGGCAGCAGGAAGCAGGAACCATCACTCAAAGGAAAAACGATTCTCAATATATGTCATGTCTTTGTTATAATAATAGTGAGAAACCCCAAGCTAATCCAAGTTCTAAGTACCAGAAGATGGTAAAAAGCATGGAATCACAAAGAGACAACCTTAAGGTCATTCTACTAATTATCGTTTTTTCTTTTCTTTTTCTTGCAGATTAAAAATAATAACAACATAAACAGAACCGAGGGGGTTAAAAATAGTTTAGTAAGCCACACATATGGAATGAACACAAGTAACTAAAGGATAGTATTAGTACCCTTTGATAAGCCTTGCACCACCAATACCTCTCTCTCTCTCTCAGATACAAATACACTCACACACTCGAAAAGAAAACAAAAATATGAGAATAAAGGTGGTGTTCCAAGGTTTTCCATAATGGCAAAAGAAATAAAGTAGGAGGTTCCACATTATTCCAGTAGTTAGGGGCACTGGTACTAATCAGCATATGAACGTTGGCTCTTATATTGGCTAGAGACTACAACACGGTGACTTAAAGATCTTGATACATTCCTTGCTCAAATAATGTGCCAAGCATATTGAGGTATCAGCATTCAGTGCACAGTGCACAGGTAAGATGTTAAATCTCATTTGGAGAAGTTAAATGAGAAATATGAAGGAGGCTTTGGTGGGGAGGAAGTTTATGCGAGGACAAAGAATGAGTTTTATCGGAGAATACAAAAGTTCGAAGTGGTCAAAGGTTTGAAAAGGATGAAACCGGGTAAGGCCTTAGGACCAGATGGTATCCCTATTGAAGTGTGGAAAAGCCTAGGTGACTTGGTTGACGAAGTTGTTTAACAAGATTATTATGACTAGGAAGATGCCCGACAAATGGAGAAGGAGCACCCTAGTACCAATCTATAAGAATAAAGGGGATATTCAAAGCTGCAACAACTATAGAGGTATTAAATTGATGAGTCATACGATGAAGTTATGGGAAAGAGTTATTGAGCATCGCTTGAGGATGGTGACTACGGTGTCTGAGAAACAGTTTGGGTTCATGCCTGGAAGATCAACCATAGAAGCTATCTACCTATGAAGGAGATTGGTAGAAAAACACAGAGCAAAGAAGAAGGATCTCCATATGGTTTTCATAGACTTAGAAAAGGCTTATGATAGGGTGCCTAGAGACATCATATGGTGGATTCTGGAGAGAAAAGGAGTGACCAAAGGGTATATTGAGGTGATTAGAGACATGTATGAATGTGCGGTCACTACCATTAGATCACCAGTAAGGGAAATGAGTGAATTTCCAATCACTGTAGGATTGCATCAAGGGTCAGCCTTGAGCCTGTACCTCTTTGCCTTAGTTATGGATGAATTGACTAAACAATTTCAAGATGATATCCCATGGTGTATGATATTTGCAGATGACATTGTCCTCGTAGAAGAAATCGCTAGAGGTGTTAATACGAAACTAGAAATTTGGAGGGAAGCATTATAGTCAAAGGGTTTTCGGATAAGTAGGAGTAAAACTGAGTATATGGTGTAGAACTTTAGTGGTACCAATAGTGCACATGAAGAAAGAGTGATGATTCAAGACTAGGAGATACCAAAGAGTGATCATTTTAGGTATTTAGGCTCAATTATTAGTAGAGATAGAGAGATTGCCGATAATGTGACCCATAGGATCCAAGTGGGGTGGCTCAGGTGGAGGAGCACTACTGGTGTACTATGTGACAAGAGGGTACCCACAAAATTAAAGGGAAAATTATATGGAACTGCCATAAGATCAGCGATGCTTTACGGGACAGAATGTGGGCCTATTAAAAAACAACAGGTGAGCAAGATGAGTGTAGCGGAAATGAGAATGTTGAGGAGGATGTGTGATAAAACTAGACGAGACATGATTAGAAATGAAACGGTTCGTGAGATGGTAGGTATAACACCCATAGAGGAGAAGTTAAGGGAAAATAGGCTAAGGTGGTTTGGGCATGTCTACCGTAGACCAGTAGATGCAGTAGTTAAAAGAGCGGATAAGATAGCTTAGGTAGCAATGCTACGGGGAGGGGTAGACCTAAATTGATATTAGATGTTGTTTTGCGCAAAGATATGAGTATAATGGGATTGTGTGAACAAGTGGCCCTTGACAGAGCTCCAATGGAGGAAAATGATTCACGTAGCCGACCCCAAGTGATTGGGATATAAGGCTCGGTTTGGTTTGGACAAGATGAAGCATACATGGTGCCTGTTTAGATAATTTCATTCAACATGAATTTACACGGCGCTATCAAAAGTAATGAACTAAATTAAGGTTGGCTTCCATCTCTGATAACTCCAAAGAGTGACAGAAGTAACTTTTTGGCAGCTCACAGGTTCTTAAATATTAACGAAGTGCAGGTATAAACTCTATCCATGGAAAGCAACTATGAAGGCAATTTCTTATGGATGTTTTGCCCCTGCTAAGAATCCAAAGATGGTGAATGAAAGGTATACCGGAAAAAACTCCATCCATTTCTGAATTCCATGACAAAAGAACACATCAAAATAAATCACATTCCCAAGATTAGTTATTGCAAGATTTAACACGCTTAATCACTCAACTCAATAAGCATTTGGCATAAGTAATTGGAGTGGGCTATATGGACTTATTTACTCAAAATAAATCAATCTAAGTCATAAACCATACTTAAATTTAAGGTAATTATGTCCTTAAATGCTACATAACCCGCCCGAGTGGCAAGTAGTGAAAGTCAACAGCACATGACAGAGGCTAACCTTGTCAGCAAATCCATAACCACTTCCCTTTCCAGAGTTGGGTGATGACTGTGCACTACAAGCAAAATAGGATACAAAATGCATTAGACCTCACTAATAATAAAACCTTACCTTACCCTCAAACCTAACATTAAGCCGAAGAAGAATGGCATTACCTACTTGAGCTGCTACTTACATCCAAATCATCAGTCTCCTCCAGAACCAAATCAAGCTTATCAATTCGCACGACAATCGGCTCTATTTGTACGTTACTGACCGAGGGGAGCTTCAAAATTTACATCAATCATACTCATTAGCTAACATCCACCGCAAAATAGTGAGAGAAAAGATGGGAGTGGATAGCCAAAAAGTAATCAAGGCTCTGTTAGGTTGTAGAAGAACATAGATTCTAAAACAATAGAAAAAAAAACCCTATTTTTCCTAGTTCTTAGTTTCTGGATTTCTAAACAAAAACCATTACTTAAAATTGGACAAAAAAGTAGGCCCAGTTTGGCTGATGTTTAATTGTTTACAAAATCGGAATGGCGTAACACTTACCAAAATTGCTTTTTAAAAACCAATCAATGAATTCATATGTTTTCCCGTTTTTCAATTTTATCAAAAAAAAGATTCTGAGGATAGGACAAACATCATTGTCAAACAAGTTTTGAGATAATTGTTCTGCTAAACTGACTCTGAAAACAACAACAAAACAGGGACTATTCAGCTTAGGACAGAGGATTGAAGATTTCACTTTCTTTTCCTTGTATAGGTTTTTCACCAACCAATCAGAGTATAAGACTGTTACAGTAAATAGCCAAAGAAAACTTTAACAGAATGAACAAGAACGAACATCTCTAATGGTAAGCCATTTCTCAAGCCAAAGCCATCATTTGACATGAGATCCCCAAAAATAAGCTCCAATGGTAGGCCATTTCTTAAGCCAGATTTGGCACAGAAAATGGCAAAGCCACTTAGAGCAAGTCCACCTGTGTGCCAAACCCCATGCCGAAGCTGAAATTTGGCATCAAGAATGGCAAAACCATCCCCACTCTGATCCGAAACTTGCACATCATCCAAGCCTTTCAATTGCATCAAAGAATGGAATGAGTTTGATTCAATGGTGTGCATTTGAAATTGTGCCAAAATGGCACCATACCGGTGCAACGACCTCACTTCTTTTTGGCTATTCTACATTCTAGCAAGCCAAAAAAAATGACTTCAGCAATGCCATTTTAGCACCAACCGACGGACTTGCTCTTAAGTTTGCATCAGCATTGGTGTGGCGCAACCTTTTTGGCTCAAATCTCTATGAAAGCGATTCAAGCAATCCAACAGCCGTCATGAATTAAGGCAAAAACAATGACTCTGAGACCACCGGAGCAACTTTGCCAAAATTTTGACAAAACACTTCTACAACAAGTAAAAAAATAGTCGAGGTGCGTGTAAGCTGGTCCGGACACTTGAGTTATAACAAAAAGGAAGTTTCGGCTCCGAAAAAAAAAAAGACTCAAATCATTAGAGATGCTGTAAGACGGGATTAAGAAGTTACCAACCATAATCTCTAACTTCCCGACCTTCGCCGTCGTGACGTTCAACGCCGGCGGCAATCCGATACTAGCGTGCAAAGCGTCGCCGTTTATATCTACCAAATTTCAATGAATCAGATACAATCTAAGCCCTAGATTTAGACAAGCTAGAAATGCAATCGGAGCGAATTATACCTAAATTGGAGAGCTGTACGGTTCGGCCCTGCAACTTGAACTGATCTCTGGAGAAAGACTTGAGCCAGTACTTGAGCGTGTACTCTAACGCTCGAGCCAAAATCGACTCCATCCCCGATGAACTTGTAGAGAATAATCAGGACAGAGTCCTCGGAGTGGTCAAGAATGTTCTAGATCTGGGGTCACGGGAAGAGGAGGTGGTGCCGGGAAGACAGAGCGCGAGTGGAGGTGATATGCGGAGGAGACGGCGGTGGAGGTGTCGCCGGAACACCGTAAACCGCCGTATCTTAGGCGCGAAGGCGGTGGCGCGGTTTTTGTCTTCTTTTGTTTTTGAAGCGACGACGCAGAGGGATGGGGGCGGGGTGGGTTTACACTTTACACGAGGGAAAACAGGTTGGTGTTTTTAAAGGCTAAATTGCGCTTTTATCCCCTCGATAGTTCCATTTTTGCTTAATACGTCATTGATGTATCAATTAAACTTATTTTGAGTCTTGCAAATTGATATCTACTTTAAGTCTAATTTTACGTACCCGCCTATTTACTGGACGAGAGTCACTGCCTCTGTTTGGCTTATACTTTTTACACAATTTTGAACTTAAAGCTGCGGTTGGTTTACATTTTGAGGAGGAAAAATCTAATATTATTTACTTGCCAATCACTCATTTTATAACGTAGACTTGCAATTCTGCTACACCTATTAATCAACACATAAGCAAATCTCACAACTTTTCTTCTATTACTAAGGAATGATGTCAACTCCAGCAACAAATCACTCGCCTACTCAGCGTCATTCAGTAAATAGACTACCAAACCAAAATAAGACTAAGTGCATATCAACAAGAAAAGTCTAAGGACTGAATAGATTTAATTCATCGATTAGGGATAAGTTCGAAACAAAATGAATAATTGAGGGAGTAAAAGTAAAATTTAGCCGCCTCAATCAAAGTATGCGGGGCCCAGTTCATTAATGCTTTCGGTGGAGGCCCAATCATTGATCGGTGATTGAAGTATTAAATTAGGGAAATGGAGAATAAGATAGTGGGGCCTGGGAATGAATGGACGGTGATCGATGAGGTTGGAGAAAACTACGGGGATGGGAAGGTGGAGAGGATCGCAGCCGTTGATTGGATCGCGGCCTTGGGATGAGAAGTCCAGGAGGTTTCCGTCTGTCAGAGGAGGATTTGTCGGAGTCTTTGGTTAACGGTACTCTCTCCGTCCCAAAAAAAAATGACAATTTTTAAATTCGTGTCATTTTTCATCGCTTATATCTTTCAATCTATAATGTTTTTCATGAGTTTGAAAACTTTATATAACAGAACTAATGGAAAACTATCAAACAAGATCCATATTGCATATATTTTGAGATTCATATTGAAAGATATAAGGAGTTGAAATTGACACGGATATTAAAAATTGACATTCAATTTGGAACGGAAGGAGTATATGCTTTGGGGAAACTTTATAGGAGAAAATCTTCTTTACTTGTTTACAACACCAAATTGTGACCGTTCAAAAGTATTTTGAACAGTTAAAATATTAATAAAAAATTCAAGAAAGAGTTAATTGTGAACAATTATAATTGAAAACAAATCTGAGCCATTGATTGCGTGAATAAACAGCTGAAATTACCCCGCTACGTGAACATGGAGCCTTCATGAAAACGACTATCTCAACTTCATAGTACTCCTTTGGTTGGTTTGTTTTTTTCCCGGTTTTAGATCGGCTTACTCGCATCTCAATTAATCATTTTTCTGGTGGTTCAAAGATAGGTAATCTATGTTGGGAATTAGAGAATTCGCAATAAACTATTTTCTTACAACTTGACTCCAAAATTAGAATCCTAATCAATTGTGATGAAAATAAATCTGTCAACCTATCAGACTAATTCTTGCAGCTTATTATTATACTCCTCCTTTGTTTATTTTATTTTATTTTATTTTTTTGATCCGCTTTGTTTAATTTTGTTGATAAAGAAGTTTGGAGTGACAAGGACGAATTCTCTTTTGACCAATTGGAAACCTTTCACCCGATGACTTTCAATGATGTACTATATTTTAAAATTAAATTTGTTGAGATCATCAAATATCAACGAAAACGATTGCGAAATATGTATATCATTGTCACACTGAAGAATTCATTTATGTTTGATAAATATGTAGCGATATTCATTTCTATAGTAACATTGTTTTGACATCAATTGTAATAAAGGACCATAAACATCAATTGATGTGAACAATTTTTTGAAACTACGTCACAGTTGTGATTTTTCAATATTATGGTGATAAAAAAATCAAATTTTACAATTGCTTTTGATATAAAATGAACTCATCGCCAAGGTAAAATATTAGTAAAATCACTCAAACTCAACCACTGAATCCCACAACCCCCAGCCAATGGGCTCTAGCACCGTTTGGCATTTCCCGGTCCTCTGCTAGGGTTCGAGCTCCACTGTGGACGTTTGAGATTCAAGATTATGGATAGCCTCTGAAATTTTTTGTGAACTAACATATTAACACTCCGCTAATATTGACAAAAAAATTCCCACAACCCCCAAGAAAGTACTCGCTCATACTCCTCACATAGTAACACTTGCACATACCGAGCGTGTGTACGTACAACCCTAGTGATTAATTATCTCAACAAGCTCTATAAATAAATGATTCAATCAATAAAATAAATTAAAAAGGTTTTTACAAATGGGCCAAAATGGTGGGTTCAGGAGACAGGAAGTATAGAGAGATTGCTCCCATAAAGTATTATTTTATTGTAAAAGAAATTTAGGGGAATATTCCAGCTCACTAACGTTTTTCTCCATTCTTTTCTCTCTTTCTGACGTTGGATTATATTTCTTTTCCAATCCTTTTTCGGCTTGCTTTCTGCAAGATTATTATTATTATTTTTTTTTATGGATTTCAGTTGCTTAATTGCTAGTTAAAGAATATTAATAAAACGCATAAGCAAATAATAAGGGGGAAAATATGGTACAACAATACGAAAAAATTGGAAATTTCGATTAATATATAACTGTTGGTTTGGCTTCTTGGTTAATTTTTTTGTTGAATGATGGACCCCAATCCCTTTTCATTGGGAATCATCCTCTCCGGTACATGTTTTGGACGGGAGGAAACAGTCATCATCGAATTTAATCTTTCAGATTTTCTCATACACTTTGACCGGTATACACAGTCTTACTGGTCCTGACGAGGAGCCGAATCCCTTTTCATTTATTTTATCTAAACATTTGATAATTGCTCATCGATGTAAAAGTGACAAATGTAATGGCCACAGAAGAACGGCTTAGGGCGACGCCACCAGCACATGGGCAGTTAGAGCATCCATATTGTAATAAGCAAATTGGTATGAATAAGCAAACTTAACAACAATGCTAAAAAAACACCTCACATTGTAATAAGCAAAGTTACAAGTCTTTTAGCAAATAATCAAATTCCATCCATTCCATAACCAAACTTAACAACTTTTACCAATAACCAAAACTCAATAACCAAACCCAATAACCAAACCCAATAACCAAACTCAAAACTAAAAAACACCCCACATTAGAATCGTCTCATCGAGACAAATAATTTGATGTGGTCGGGTGCGTTATTAAAACTCGTTTTCAATTTGACATAGGTGCATTGCGTATTGTGGAGGTTTTTTTTTATAGGGATGCAAAAATAACCAATGTGGAGGTAAAGTTTGTTAAGTTTGATTATGAACTAAATGGATAATCAAATGCTGACGTGACACATTTTAGTTATTAATTTTGATTATTCTCATTGCGGATGCTCTTAGGAACTACATTTCGACCAGCTGCTGAGCAAAGCAAATCAAATGACAGAGTCTTTGGCTTTCAACATTTCTTTATCTTTATCATCGGTAGCGTTAGTGAATTAGTAAGTTAAATTACTTTAAGGGGCCGGCGCTACTCATAGCTCGAAACGAAAAACTTCTCAACATTTGACTGTCAATATATCCGTAACATTAGAGTTGAGATACGCATAACTTGACTTGGACAACTCAGTAATATGGCTTTATATTTATTCTGGATGTTTTCCGAAGTCTGCTGAAAAAGGCTTACTTCAAGGGGATCTAAAAGGAAAGAGATCCGAATGTTGTTTTTGTTACTTCACGTTTTCATTTTTAAAGTGCCCTTTACGTAATTCAACAATAATCACAATTTGGGCCAGGCCGTGCTGGGCCAAGATTAGCCCATTTCAACGTCTTGTATGTATTTCTTCTGGACTCGGTCCGCGATTCTCAGTCCACAGCCTACGTGGGACCGTTAAGAAACCGGGCTGGGATGGGCTTCCTGCCATGTCAAATAGCCCAGGAGTTTAAGAGAGGTCAAAAGATTGAAAATCTTTTGGTGGCCTGGTACCGCCACGTAGTGCGCGCCCGGGGTATCTTTTTCACCACACGTTGATGTAAAGTCCAAGACAACATGTGCATGTCCCACTGCTAGTGGTACTGAGTAATCTCTTCGACAGATTGGTTAGATTGAAACTCTCAAATCCCTGCAAGGAGTTCCGTTGATCAATTTCTCGTTCTTTCTGTTTCGTCTCGACTCATGATGATGTCCAGAAATGAACATATACTTCAATAAGGAGACACCTTTTAAGCTTTACGGAATAGAAAGACGAACCCCGTGAGCCTAATTTTTAGCTAGCTAGGCCGAAGCGGATAATACTTTCAAGTAAGTGCTTGTTTGCGAGTCTTTGGATTTCTTTTAGCAAAGCTTGAAAACCTTTGTTCGTTTTGGATTTTGAATGAGATTTTGAAGAAGGTTTGAGTGGAGAGAGATAGATAAAAAAAAATTATATTAGGAACCGTGCGTAGGGGTTTTAAAACCCCCAAACAAACAAATTCTTAATTATAGTCATTTTGGGGAGTTCATACTTTTAGTAGCAGTTATGTTAGAAGATTGGGTTTGTTTGCTCTTTCTAACTTAGAGCATCTCCGAGGGAGATAGTAAAACCAAAACTAATCTATATTTGAAAAGACATGTCAGCAAAATCTAGTCAAGGGAAGTAGCAAATTTGTTACACCATTTTGGTGTAGCTCTCTTTCTCTCTCTCTCTCTCTCTCTCTTCAAGTATGCAGAGTGAGAAATGACTCTTCAAACTTGCATGTCGTTAAATTTTTTATTTTTTATTAGTGAACTAATCAACTTTTTTTGACAAAGTGGTTCCTTAAAATATAAAAAAGTAATAAAGAAACTTAAAGTTTTAACTATATTTGGTATAAGATCATACTGCCTCCCTTTGATATGCTCTTTGACTAAGTGGGTATGGACAGGCTCATGACAACCCCAGACTCTAATGGAGTATAATTTTACATTTTTATATGTATATTCTGGTATTTACTTATAAAATCTAGTAGTGTTTTGAGTTATTGATATCTTGATAATTTGAGGCCTTGTTCTCTTTAGTTTTTTGGGCATTTTGTCCATAGTTTTTGGGCATTTTATAATTTTCAAATATATTTGAGTAAAAGTAAAATTTCTTAATTTTCTTATTCCTCTTATCAAGATAAATCAATGATTCATAAAAGTTTAGCGCAAAACATTTTAATAAGAACAATAAGCAAAAAAAAAAAAACTTAAATTTTTTTTAATAAGAATAAAACGTCAAAACTCAAAAAAAAAAAAAAAAAACTCAAAAAGCTAAGGAGAGCAAGAGGATTTACTAGTAATTTTTTAAAATCATGATCTATTGATTGTTTTGTACGTATGTAATCTTCACTTTGCGAAACTTTTGTGCGTTCCCACCTGTCACCACCATGGACCAGGGTCAACAGAGAGAGAGAGGTCCTTTTCCATTTTAGAAACGCTGTTTGCGTCAAAGCCCAAAGCCCCCTCTCCCAGCCTCCCATATTCTTCATCACCCTTCGTATTCTTTAAACTTCCTCATTCTGGAGTCAAAGCCAAGCAAACACCAAACCAACGCCCTCTCACCGGCACCTCTCTCTCTCTCTCTCTCTCTGTACCTATAATGTGTGCCTGAGAATCAAACACAAGTCGATGATCCCCTGGCTTTTTCTCAGTCCCAAGTCTCTTTCGCTGATCAAACCCACCCCCCCTTTTCTCATATCTAGCTCCACCACAAAAACAAACACATGTAATATAAATCTACTAAACAAATCTTCATACACATACAATGATACAACTAATTAACCTAAACACTAAGCAAGTTTAGGTAATGGATAGCTACTCCAAACAACTTCCCAGTTTCCAACCCCCCAACTTCCCCCCTTTTACTGCTCCTCTCTCTCTCTCCCTCCTACATTCCACTTGCAATGCTCCTCCTTTGAGTAGTGATTAATCGCAAATACTATATACTCTCTCTCTCTCATTGTCTCTCTCCCTCTCGTTGGAATGCAGCTTCACATATCGCCGAGCCTGCGGCACGTGACTGTATTGCCGTCGAAAGGGTTGAGGGAGTTTATCAAAGTAAAGGTCGGATCCAGAAGGTTTTCGTACCGCATGGTTTTCTACTCGCTCTTGTTCTTCACGTTTCTTCTCCGGTTCGTGTTCGTGTTGACCGCCGTGGATAGCATTGATGGACAATCCAAGTGCTCCAATATAGGTACGTACGTACGTACCCTCTCTCAAAATTGGAAAATTAGACAAACCATATACATGGTAGGATCCATTGAAGCTCGTTGAGTTTTAAGGCTACCGTTTGAAGTCAATTAATGTTAGATATATGTTAGATGTATAGTAATCAAGTGCGTAGACATTGCTTTATTTAGAGCCCCCTAGTGGGACGGTATGATACGATTGGTCATTCAAGATTACTCGAGGTGTGTGCGCGTAAACTGACTCTGACAGTACTTGAATTAGGAAAAAAAAATCTCTATCTCCATCTATACTTGTCTATCCCATAAAGTTGTAATCATGCATTTTGTAATAGTTGAGTGGAATACAACGCTATTTATTTCTTTTGAGTTTTGAGGCTAGCTAATAGAACTGAACTAGAAAGCTTTCGTAATGGGGTGTTCGCGATAACTGGAGAAACAAATTCTGAAGTAGAGTTTTTATATTCTATTTTAGATTATAAATTTTATACTCTCGCACAAACGAACGAAATTATTTAGTAGGAGTAGATTTATTTTTAAAATTATGATGGAGCACTCTTCAAATTAAAAAGAAAATTACTCAAAATCTAAAATTTGGACCAAAAAAACACCTCAAAACCTCGCTTATGTGAAACTTTATTTTAGATCTTTTTCGGGATTTCTAGATTTTTATAATCAATTAATAAATGTTTTTGATAAACACAAACAACTGTTTTAAGTTGAAATCTCATGATTATTCCTCGCAATGCATATTTCTACAGTAAAATATAATGTGTACATTTCTAATGCCAGGTCCATTTATATATTTATGTCAAAGAAATTAGCTACTCGAACTCGAGCATGACTCAAGACCTCAATTAAAATTTATCTGATATCCACTCGATTGCTAGCAAATCAAACTTTGAACTTTATTTTTTTTTAAACTAGGGAAATTTTAAAATCAACTTGTACTAGTACAGCTCACCTCACTACGGTGCCAACAATAAAAGAAATACATTGGCTATTGACCAGAAAACTTGTTGGCCTGCATTATTGTGGGAGTCTATATATATATATATATATATATGTGTGTGTGTGTGTGTGTGTGTGTGTGTGTTTTATTCTGTCAACGTTGTACCATCACAAAGGATGATAATCTATAAGCAAGCAGGTTTGGACATTCGGTTATTCAAAAGTAATACTGTCGGTGCCCCTTCACCTAATAATTTAAGCGCGCTTTTGGGTTAGATTTAAAATTTCTACAACCACTGCAGCGTGAAAAATAATATATGCATAACATAAGATAGTCTTGGCGAGGTTTGAATTCACTAGAGCCCGTTGGCAAAATAAATTTTATGACAAGTTTAAAGTGGTTGAAGGTGGTAGAGGGTAACCAATTGAAGCTAGCTCTGCTGGTCAGGACTCTTGCATCTTATTAGGAGGTCAGGAGTTCGAGTCTCCCCACTTGTGTGTGGGTATTCTTCCCTTATAGGACTTTTCTTTTCTTTCTTTGTCTCTACCCTATAATGAATTTATTTCTTGTATTGGTTGAGTTGTTGGACTTGTATTGGTTGAGTTGTTGGATTTGGTTGTCTCGTAGACTCTCACAATAGATATAGTGTTCCGGGTTTGTACTCTGCACGATGTAAAATGATATCTTCTATTGATTGGAAAAAAAAGAAAAGAGAAGAAGGGTGGTAGAGGGCAGAATTGGAAAATTGATATGTCATATTTGGTCTCCAGCCCAAATCAATCAATCAATCAAATGGGAAGTTTAGAGACATTGCACACAACCCCCTTGATTTGCTACAAATAACCTAACAAGCCAAATCGTTGTTATTGAAAGTTTGAAACTTGAAAGAAGTTATCGTCAATCTTTTTCAAATATGAATCTATCTCATTCATTCAGAAGTGAAGAACTTGCATCAATGTCTCAATCTCAAATCAAACATCCACACTCCATGTTTTTCAAAAATATCTATTTTTCTAAGCCAAATTTATCGTCCAAAAAGAGAAGAAAAAAAGAAGAAGTCAGAGCGTTGTGCAAAGAAATACCATAGAGAACACACGACAGATGTACTATAAATTTTTTTTTGTTTCAAACAGATTAATAAAAATAGAATCTATTCCCAAAGATATCATAATATTATCGAGTATGTGTCATCTTGTACAAAAGAGAAATGTATGGTACATCTTGCGTGTACAGTGGGCCATAGAATATGTTCCGCAATTTGTTAGTGTATGTTACGTAAATTTTTGGTTAGTTACGAAAATGGTATGGTAAAAATGGTTTTGGAGGATGGCACGCTGATTTTTGGTGTATGGTAACATATTTTTGCAAATTAGTTATTCATTTTTTTTTGGTGACCAAAACTTTTGGGGTTGGTGTACCTTAGCCTTCTCCACCTATGAAAACACTTTTATTACTTTACATGACTATTTGAAATACCTTTTATAAATATATTCCAATGTCATCTACAATTTTTCTTTATGATCATGGCTTCTGAGATAACTTCAAATTTGATGTAATGATATTAGGCTGCTTGGGGAAAAGACTAGGACCAAGGATCTTGGGAAGAAGGCTTGAACCAACTGTAATCATCTTACCTAGTACAACTTACGTTGTCATGTTTAGCATATTAATGTAACAACAAAAAATAGAGTACTCCTATTAATTTTCTTTGTTCTTTTGAAAAGGTTCCTCAAGTAATCTACCAAGTTTTAGAAGAACCCGCAAATGAGGATGAAATACAAGGCGACGCCGAAATTCCGCAGACATTAGAAGATTTCGTCGCTGAAATGAGAGATACTAGACCGGACGCCAGGACATTTGCTTCCAGGCTCAAAGCCATGGTACTACTCCTCTCTCTCTCTCTCTCTCTCTCTCTCTCTCTCTCTCGATGTTGATCAACCTCGGCTCATGTCTGAATCGTTAAAAACTCGTTCAAAATATGTTCACTAGTATGTAATCAAACCAAACTTGAATACATTTTGTTTTGGTTCTTGAGATCAGCTCCAACGTGGATTCATAAGCTTATCTGCGCTGAAAAACAAACGAAACTAAGATATGTTCGAGCCTGTTTCATGATCGGTCAACTAAAGCTCGTTTGTTCTGTATTCTCTCAGGTCACCTTCCTTGAACAGAGGACTAGAACAGCCAAAATCCAAGAGTACCTCTACCGGCATGTAGCCTCCAGCAGCATACCGAAACAGCTCCACTGTCTAGCTCTAAAACTAGCCAATGAGCACTCAACCAATGCCAACGCCCGGTTCCAGCTCCCTGCACCTGAACTGGTCCCTTCCCTCGTCGACAACTCCTTCTTCCACTTTGTCCTCGCTTCAGACAACATCTTGGCTTCCTCAGTTGTCGCTTCATCTCTCGTTCGCAACTCCTTGCACCCTAATAAGGTTGTGCTTCACATAATCACGGATAGAAAGACTCTTTCCCCAATGCAAGCTTGGTTCTCTTTACACCCTTTGACACCGGCCATAATTGAGGTTAAAGGGCTGCATCATTTTGATTGGTTTACTAAGGGGAAGGTCCCGGTGTTGGAGGCCATGGAAAAGGACGAGAAAGTTCGGTCACAGTTCAGAGGTGGGTCTTCAGCAATCGTTGCGAATAACACTGAGAAGCCCAAGGTCATTGCTGCCAAGCTGCAAGCGCTTAGTCCCAAGTACAATTCGTTGATGAACCACATTCGAATTCATCTACCTCAGGTAAATCTTGAGGGAATTGATACGCTTACAAGATTTTTCTGAGGAGCTTGCTTTAGCCAGAATGATGCGACAGTAGTATTTGTGAAATTTAAGCTACCCTCGATGGTCTTTTGCTTTAAGCAATAAAATAATCAGATAATTACCACATCATGGCCAATATAAACTTTGCACAGAATATATCTAATTGTGGATCACTACCCACATCTTAAATGTATCACTTATCTTTGCAGTTGTTTCCTAGTCTAAACAAGGTGGTGTTCCTGGACGATGATATCATAATTCAAACTGATCTGTCACCTCTATGGGACATTGACATGGATGGAAAGGTAAATGGAGCAGTAGAAACATGCAGGGGAGATGACAAGTACGTAATGTCAAAGCGGCTCAAGAGCTATTTGAACTTTTCCCATCCCTTGATTTCAAAGAATTTCAACCCCAATGAGTGTGCTTGGGCCTATGGCATGAACATCTTCGATCTCGAGGCTTGGAGGAAGACAAACATAAGCCGCACATACCATTATTGGCTTGAAGAGGTAAGAAAATAACCTAAGAAAAATCTTTTCTCCGATATTGCAGTACAAAAGTACTAATCTCTTCTTTCTAAATGCAGAACTTGAAATCAGACCTAAGTTTGTGGCAGCTGGGGACTTTACCTCCTGGTTTAATAGCATTCCACGGGCATGTCCATATAATTGATCCTTTTTGGCACATGTTGGGACTAGGGTACCAAGACAATACAAGCATCGCAGATGCTAAAAGTGCCGGTGTTGTCCATTTCAATGGAAGAGCAAAACCATGGCTGGATATAGCGTTCCCACAACTTCGACCCCTATGGTCCAAGTATGTGAACTACTCTGATAAGTTCATCAAAGGGTGTCATATCAGGGCATCTTAATATGGATTTTGAGAGGAAATTGTTACCCGTAATGCTGATGAAGAATGCACTTTCATATGAACAACCGAAAGCAGGAGAGAGTTCTTCACAAATCCAGGAGGGGAGATGATGAGAGCACCAGGCTTCGCGGTTTATGAACTCAACTGTGTTCTTTGCTTTATATTTCTTTTATTTTTTGAGAAGAGAGTGTAGTTTTTCAACCTTTTGGTTATCCACGCAGGTAATGTATAATGGTACTGTAAATAAACTCATAAGATGCAAGATGGGAGACACCCTCATTTTTGTTTCCTCCATGAGAACTACTTTAGACCAGAGTTAAGGTGCAAGAAGTATATATTTTTTCGCAATTTTGCAATAATTTTACCATCTTTGATTCCTGGCCTGTAATCCACCACCGGTACTTGATATAGTGAGGTTTCAATGCAAAACCAATGAGCATGGCATGCCTATGAATAAACCGGCAGAAAGAAAACTACCATGAAAATAAAACAGATACATACATGGTGAAACACTTGTAGAGAGTTCTCCACCTTATTTCTATGGATTGATCTCAGAAATTTGGTCTATATTGGCTTCAAGTCTTCAACATTATCCACGTTTGACGAACAAAAATATGCGTGGGAATTCTGCTGCTGTCTATTCTACTTCAGAGTCATTATTCCATTATTAAGGTATTTGATTATGTTACTATAAAATACTGGGAGAGTTCTATCAAGACATGCTATGACTTGCAGCATCAAGAAATCTTTGGATGATCTTAGACTAACATTTTCTCTAATTCCACTAATAAAGTTGCACCAATAGAAGATAAACCTATGCATCTCTATCAATGTTCTAAAAATTGCTAGGTGCTAGTCGGGCAAAAAAGGGGTGCCTAGGCGGGGACTAACACTGATCTATATGAAATTGAATGCCCGCTCTTAGAGATTTAAGCAGAAAGGTCAATGCAAGCAGAACAACCAGAAGTTACTGCACTCCTATTATTTTTCAGGCAACTTATGACATATTAGTTCAACATTCTACAGAATTCTCTCTCCCAAATCTTAATTACAAAGAATACAACACCAAGTACCAAGAACATGAACAAATAGTGTAAATGTGTTGTGATTGAGCAATATGATCATGCCAAGAAGAATCATCGCACCTTATGTTTTCATGACGGTACAACACAGAACACAGAGACCTCAGACATCAATTCTACATATCAAAAGCAAGAAAGAAACAGAAGTATAATTTGATTGATAGAAATTTTATTGCCAAGCAAGCAACTCAATGCTATGTGGCGTTTATCAACAGTCAAGCGCAACTGCATTCATTCCGGCATTCCACGAAAGAGTTTCTCAAGAGCTGATTGCACAAACAAAAGCAGTAAATTTCCAAATGGTCTATTGAACTTACTTTTTACCTGTTACGTTCGACACCAAATCCTTGAAAAACTTTACAGACTTCGTAATAGGCGAGTTAATAGCCATCACATTGTACAGGACATTCTCAACTTCCCCAATCGATGGCCGAGCTTTGAACTTCGAAACCGCTTTCATTTCTCCTCCTTCTTCTTCAACAAAGATAAACCATTTCTCACCACTCGAAACAATATCTGCATCACACTTGAAGACCACACCTTTCCTATTACTCAGAACCCCTGTGACACCCAACCCCACAAATGAATAAACCACCTCAAATGAGCCCACAAACCCACTCAACCCACCAAAACTACTCTCCTCCTCAAACCCCCATCCGGGGTTGAAAATCACTACTGGTTTTGGGTACAAACTGTCGGTTACCCTTTTCATAACTGCCAATTGTGAAGCCTCTGGAGCAAAGAAAACAGCCACCTCAGCAGACTTAAGGACCCTGGTATCCCCATTAGAAGCAAATGATGAAATATCCAAGTGTTTGACGAATTCCGATGAGCTAGACTTAAAGGCTTTTATAGCAGCCTCGGTTAAGGTGGGATTTGGCCATATGATGAGAATCTTGACAGGAGGTCCTTTTCTTCTGATGGGTATCTCTCCAAAGACTTGGAGTGCCAGTTTGGACAGTGAAGAAGGTGAATCATCAACAACAGGAATTTCGACCTGGAACCTGGGCTGGCTCAGCTTCTTGAGTACTTTTACAGCTAGGAAAGTGCTGTTGAGAGTCTTTTCCAAGGCAGCTGAGAGGCAGGTTCTGGCTTGGAGGATGGCTTCATCTTTGGTGGTGGGTGGAGTGGTGGGGGAGGAAAGAGAAGATTGGATGGAGAGAGAAAGTGGTTTTGTTCTGTGAAGGGGTATTCTTGAGGGGAAGAAAGAGAGGTGGGCATGGGGAAGATGGTGGTTTTGTGTTGGGAATTGAAGAGAAAGGGAGGGAGTTCTGGTTAGTTGTAATTGGAATGAATGATCTGAAGTGTGGATGGTCTGTAACAAGTTGATTTTGAGAAGAATAGAAGCCATTTGAGCAGAACTGAGATCAAGAAGAAAGGTGCTGTAGCGTACTGGTTTGAGAACATAAGTTGAAGAGGCTTATAGATAAGGAGTGAGTGATATCATTGGCACATCTTTCTATCTTGGATTCTGTTTTCTAGGCTGGGACAAAATCTGAAGAGTTGTCGACTGTGTATGTCAGTATCCTCTCCTGAATTTACCAATCATAAAGTTTGCCTCAATCAGAGGGAAACAAAATTCACTTCCCGTTGGTGAGAGAGTTAAAAAAAGTTGATCACCTCCGGTAAAACTGATTTTATGCATAAATAGTCTGTTTAGGAGGTGAATGAAGATCTGCATGTGACGCAAAACGAGACTTATGCCTGTAACGCTCGAACACTTGTCGAGAAAAAAACCCCGAGATTCATCGCAATCCTAATTCATGATCCGATTGTTAATTTAGTAGGTCCCAACATGCTCAGCGTCTATGCAAAAAATCAAGCTAATCGAAGATCGATAAAAACTTGTTGAATGATTTTTTTCACAAGCGAAATACTTTGACATGCTACTTCACTTGTGACAAATATGAATCATTCAACTTTATACCGATTTCCAATGTACTTAATTTTTTGTAAGGACGTTAAACACATCAAGACTTACAATATAAATTATTGGGATCGTCAAATGAACCCACAATCGGTTTCATTTTGTGTCACATGAGGGACAATCACATGAGTAATCATTACATGAGTATGTGGGACCCATAAAGTGATGTTTGCCACCACAATATGCAGCTTTTCCATTCCTGGCAATTGAAACCCCATTTGACTGCAGTGAAAGAGCAATGCTACTAATACCGCATTTTGACACCAAATTTTATACTCCATATACACAAGTGTGATGGGTTCTAAAAAAACATTTATGGCTAAACCACCACATTTGTGTCTATGAAATATAAAATGCGGTGCGAGTAGCATTGCTTTTTCCCTGCCAAAATTGGACTGCCGAAGACAAAATACAACAGAATGAGCAGCTGAATTCACAAGGCTTCCAATTACAAATTGCATGTTGTGCAAGTTCCAAAATACTCCTACCAGAAGTATTACATCAACCACCAAATCCAGTTAACACACGTCAACAAAAGACTAATACAGACAACAGCACTTCACAAGTTAAATGGGCACTTTAAGGCCTTACAAAACAAGACCATTTCAGGCCAGGGCTCCAACTAAGCTACAGGCGGGCGGAGCACGTGATCCTGTGAGGTATCCACGGCAGCAGGCGGCATGAACTGCCACATGGCAACCCCTGGGTAGCTCACAACCGGCATGAAATTTTTGCCGCCTTGAGCAGCAAACGCAGCTGGGATTCCCGGATGTGGAGGCAGGAACCCAGGTTGGGTAGGCATTGTCTTCAGTTGTTGCTCCAACTTATCTTTCTCAGCCTTCAACCTCTGTTTCTCGTCACGAAGCTCATTCTTCTCGGCCTATCGAAGTAAAAAACGGCTGTTTAATACGACAGGCCTAGATTTCACGAGTTCCCTCGTAAATGAAAGGAAAGAAGAAGAAAGAGGAATAGCAGTAAGAATCGTTGTTTTTGGATGATGTATAATTCACCTTCAACTCTTTAATCTTCTCCTGGAGATTCGAATTGGAATCCTTCAACTTTTGAGCTTCACCCCTTAACTGTGTAACCATTCGAACAGCATCAACTAAGATAGCGGACTTGTCTGTTTTGGGAGGCCTTCCAGGCTCGAGAATAGATCCCAATTCGATAAACCTAGGAAAACGGAACTGGTTATGAAAGAGAGGGGGAAAGAGAGTAACTGGAATAAAATCTTGACAAGCTCACTTGTCATTTAGCCTATCCCTCCGCAGCTTCTCCCTACAAGCTTTGGAACTTGATGTACCACATGATTCAGGTCTTGTCCTGTAACAAAAATATATAGATAAGGGGTGCGACAAGCTCGGAGGAGGGATTAAGATTCCATTGGCAAGAAATCGATAAAAGGATCGAAGGACATAAAGCTAGAACCATACCAAATATGTTGGTATGCTTCATTGTTCTACCTAATTGCAAGTCGGTACAATTCATATCAAACATCTCAACTTGTGAAGATAACATGCTCTAGATTGTGAGGAGACTCTAAGATGCTCTCGACCTATTATATGAAAGTCCTAGATTCAGCAAGAGCGTGGCAATCACATCAACGGATCATGATTAATTTTAAGGCTTAAAGCTAATATAAAACCAAAAAGTCCAGAAACATTGGATACAGCTGCGGACACAATTTTGTTTTAAAGTTGTGTTACTAGCATTGCAAGTTGCACATAAGAAAACCCATAGGAAAATGAAGGGCACCCACGACATCAACTTTGTGTCACTAAGGCTTCATTTGATTGATAGAATATGGAAGGAAAAGGAAAATAAGTACGTGCAATAAATTGCCGCAGGAGAATGGGATCCCAACATTTTCCTTGAAGGAAACATTTCCACTCAAATCTTCCCCCCATGCATAAAGCAAAAGATGGACTAATAGTGCAACAAACATTCTTGCAAGCTAAACTGTAATGAAAAAATAATTTTATTAAATATGCTTTATATTCTTCTTTCCTTGAATTCACCTTTGCAGAAATTAGTTTCCGGTATGATATTCCTAAACTTGAACAAAGCCTAACAACAGATGGAATTCTTTCAATAAAATGCAGGGACCCTTCTACCAGAATGCAGCCAGTTCCTAGCACAGACCCTTGATAACATAAACAAGAGTTGCACTGTCACTGTCCAAGATGGTAACACTTGACAGGGAGATAAGAAAGCATGAATACCAAGTGTGCTAGCCAAAGAATGACAATCTCAACCAAAAAATTGTGAAACCGGCAGAAAATATACTCAACAGAACAAGTGTCGAAACTTTTAAATGTGTGTGTAGGCACGAACTTTCAGAAAGTTTTCAGATTATTAGCTCCTACCATGCACTTAACTACAAGGTATCAACAGAGGAGAATATAATGTTTACCTCTTCTTCGAGCCAGTTTCCTTGAGACTGTCTGATTCACCAAATGAGTCGATTTCCACACTGGACACATATCAGATACCACAAGAGAACAAAGTTACTAAACAAATTGAATAAGAACAATCAAAAAGTATCTGGATTACATTATACAAAATCTCAACATGGCCACTTAAATGTGCTAAACCCTAGCCACTTAAGCCAAGCTTCATAATCTGCAACAACAGGTGCATAATTCTGCTCGCGATCACCTGACTAAATTAAATATGAGTTCAGTGAATTTTAAAGTTGAATCCCATCTTCCAGATCAAGATAATTCTCTAAAAACTCCAAAACTATCTCGGGTATTTCCATTCCAGAAGTTTTACCAGTGGATCAAATCCAGAATTTTCCCGAAAGCGCGGTAAGTTTTACATCAAACACAGCTACTAAACAAGCCAAAATATTTACAGCTAAATCAGACTGAGGCTAGCCTGGAAGTACGATGACCGGTCCCTAGACACCAATATAAAGTCACAAAATCAATTACTTTTACTTATCTCTGAAGTTTCCATGCGCTACAGAGTTTACCAGACTATCTAAGACTAAGACTAAGAATCCTTACTATGCACCCCTGCAGCTTCCTCTTAATACCGGGACAAAAATTGCTTGATGGAAAGGAATATGGTTTAACAACAATGAATGAACACACATATGTTACTTCTGTCAATAAAAAGAATACTAGTTGCTGATCCCTTAACCTTTATCTGATCCTTTCCAAGAAACTAAACAAGTGGAAAGAAATTTTGCAGTGCCCAATATAAACGTTCCGTAAGTACCAACCCCATATCGTAAGGATGAGTTTCCCAAAATAAGCCGCGGGTAAACCCTATTGACATTAGCCACGTTGTTTCCGAAAAAAAAGCCTCTTTAGACCCAAAAATTGATGTATATGAGGTGAATGACCTATCTTGAAATCCATATCTTTTGGGGCTGAAGGGGCTAAAAGTTTTTAGCCCGTTCGGGAAACTCACTCTAAGTGTAAAAGTCATTTACTTCCCTCATGGAAGTGGGTGACCACTCATCAGAATGTAAGTACGACAAATAGCAAACAAGACTAGCATGAATAGATATCAGAAGGTGATAAAATTTGCCAGCCAGAGGAAAGGAACAAGAATTTAACCATGAGATTACCATTGGAAAGAGAACCGGACCTATAAAACTGGACTGGTGACTGAAATAGCAAAAACTACCAAATAGCATCAAAATTTCCCCTTTTCAGAGAAGCAAAACAACTCACCCAAAGCTACAACAGAATCAGAAAATAAAACACTCTTTGGCACCAAAATCGAGAGGAATTCAGAAAAACAAACAAGAACAAACAAAATGAGCAAATGGGCATCACTAAAAACCAAAACTTTAGACAATTTATCGAACAAAGATGAGAAAAATGACCGGTACCAACAAAAAGGAAGTCCTGTAATCACCGAAAAGGCAATAAGATACGAAACCCACAAGGCTTTTCATTTGATCTAATTTCAGCTAAGAGCAATTGACAACACAAGATATCAAAAAATGACCCTACCCGACGTTGGAGGAACCATCCAAGGGCTGAATAAAAACACCAAATTGGCAAATGGGTATCAATAAAAACCTAAACTTTAGATAAATTTTCAACCAACCAAGAAACAGTACCAACAAAAAATAATTTCTACAATCACTAAAAACTGAAAAAGGTACGAAACCCACAAGGCTTTTCTTTTTCTTGTTCGACGATTGTTCGACGATAAAGTGTCCGGCCCAGCTTACGCGCACCTCAACTAATCCCCTCCACGGTCAGACCATCCACGCCGGAATTAGGTATTCCCAATAAATTCCTTTCTTGCGGCTTGACCCAATAATTGAACCCTGATCAATTGTGTGGGAGCAAACCTACCAACTAACCCCCGGGGCTAACAAGGCTTTTCATTTGATCTATGTTCAGTAAAGACCGATTGAAACCCACTAGGCTTTTTTTTATTCATTTGATCTAATTTCAGTTAAGGCCAATTGACAACACAAGATATCAACAACAACAAAATATCCATACCCCACGTTAGAGGAACCATCCAAGGGTTGAACGGGCCAGCTAAACCCAGAAGCCGGTACAGCTATATCCTCCATCAATCCGTAATCGAATAGCCAATTGGTGTTCTCCGGAGAAACCATTTCCGGCTAACCGCCGGGGAATTTGAAGAATTTTCCGGCGAGGTTGTGGCGATGGAGAGGAATTGACAGAAGGGTTTGGCTCTTTGGTTCAGGAGAGGAAAAGGGTGTCTGACGAATGGGGAATTGGGAACTTGGGAAGGTATTTGGCTTGGCGTGTGTTGAGATTCTCAAGACAGCATCACGATGACCACGTTTTGACGTGTTATTGGGCTTGTCCCCCATAGTCCACTCGACGGTCTGCAGCCTTGAGTGTGAGTGGGAGTGGGCTTGGGCTCTATATAGTTGCACATTCAAGTTCAAACTCTCTCTCACACTCGTAATTATTCAGCACTCCTGAGTTTCACATGTCGTTGCCTACGTGATACTTTCAATTATTTGGCTATGCGGTGGAGACACTATTTTTTCCTTTTGTTGAGTGGTAGAGAGATAAGAAAAGACCCACATTGTGCAAAGGAAGGCAATTTTTTTATTTGTAGGGAGTATCACAAGGCAATGCCACATGATACTTCGCGAGTACCGAATAATTGGTCCTCGCACTCTCCGTTTCACGTTTTCTTGAGTAATTGTTCACCCAAAAAACAATTCTTGAGTAGTTGTTTAGTGGTTTGTGAAAACCAGCCCAACTCGAGTGGAGCCAAATAATCCAGCTTGAGCTCGATTTATTTATTATTGAGTTCTTCGGACTCGGTTCGTTTACTAAACGAACTTTAAACGTGAGCTCAACTCGTTTACAAACGAACCAAGTGGTGCCTCAAACAGTTTGCAGCCCTAGTCCTAGGACACTAAGGGACTGTTCAGCTAAATAAGCCACTTGGCTTATTTTTTTGTCCTTATTCAAAAAAAATTCGCATTTATTAGTTTTTCGTCAATTTTTTGGGGATTATTGCTTTGTCATGACGAGAAAAATCTAAAAAGTTAAAAATCACGAGCAAAACCTTTTTTTAATAAAGACAAAAATAAGTCAATAAGTCAATTTTTTCGTCTTTATTCAAAAAAAAAAATTAGATTTCGATCGTAATTTTTTACTTTTTAGATTCTTCTTGTCACGAAAAAGCAATAATCTCCAAAAAAAATTGACCAAAAACTAACAAATGCAAAAAAAAAAATTGAATAATGACAAAAAAATAAGCCAAGTGGCTTATTTAACCGAATGGAGCCTAAGCATGGTTTCATTTCATCCTAAGGTCTATGTTTTCACAGATTTCTTAATAACTCATGTTTCTCACATACACCATTTAACAAAAAAAACTTAACTATCAACGATAGTCAGTACAATATAGAGGAAACGTAGCCTGAATCATCCCAAACTCATATGCGGTTCATGCAGGAGGGTTTTGCTGTGTGGTTTAGGAGAATAAAAAGGTATCTGTCACTCAGAATAACGAATGGGGGAAAATGTATTCGGCGAGTGTTGAGATGTTTGACTTGCTACTAGGCCTGCAGCCTACTCCACTCGATATTCTATAGCCTTAGTGAAAGTGGGCTTGGGCTCTATAGTTGGGAAGAAGCCCTATGATCCAGTTTGGTCTATTTTGGGCCTTTATGGGTTCAGAGACTGCAAAATGATCGAAATCGTTTATCTTTGAAAGCTCATCGAGTAGATCATTCACATGAAAAGTTAGTTTGATCGACCATCAATAGCTTCATAAACGGAATATATTTGCGCAATGAAAAACAGACGAAGTAAATATCGAAATATGAGGCAGCCATCATGTTGTGTTGCATTCAAATTGTACCATTTCATTTTTTGTGTCAAACCCTATTAATTACCATTATTAATTTAACAAAACTGCTGCAACGATGCCCAAATCAAACACCCATTTACACACCCACTCACACAAGTATGTGGGCTCTATTTATGTGAGTGGTGTATGATTTGGGTGTGGTTGTAGACTTACTGTTAATTTAAACGTGAATTTATGTTCTATAGTGGAGCCGAAGCTCCCTTCTGATCACCCTATGGTCTGATCCGCTCTAATATGTGTCTTTTGGCTTTCTCCTTAGCCCGCAATAGTTATTCAAATGAATTACTTGTATTCTGTAAGGCTCGTCAAGTAGACTCCTCTATGCTTGATTGAACATCGATAGCTCCATAGATGAAATACATTTGGGCAAAGAAAATTAAGAAAACAAAATCTTTCTGATGTTGAATTACCGGGACATTGTGTCATGTCTTGTTGGAGTCCCATCATTTTTTGTTTTGTCTCATTTTAAGTTCATGTCAGAACCTGTCATATATGTTGTTACTAACCCGATTTGCTTTAAAATCGTGTCGTATTTGAGGTAACACAGTTAAGAATCTTAGTTCAAAGAATTTTAAAACATGTAAGGAAAATATTCAAGTATTAAATAACTCATGAACAACCTGTTTCATCCAATTTTTCCAGTTGAATTTTCGTATAGTTAAGTCGTATTAACATGTGTGTCCGAAAATGCCCACTCCTAATTACTACCTCCGTCTCATAAAATTTGTTTGGTCCGTATAACAAAGATTTAAAAATAACACATTTTTTTTAAGAAAAAATTCAAACTTTTCTCATGCATTAAAAGAACTCAGTGATATTATCTAGTCATATTCTGTTAAAAAAATTATTTTTTTTAAAACAAATATTATTTTTAAGTTTTTGTTATGCAGATCGGACACAAATTTTATGGGACGGAGGGATTAATTAGTTACCCTCATCATGGGTTCCAAGAAAAGGGCATGTGATTTAACGTTATTTGGATAGACTCTTTCCCAATAACTTTTGAGCAATCATATTTTTAATGTCCTTGGACAGGCCAATTGGTTAAAGCCAAATTAAAATAGTGAGTCCTTAAAAGCTTGGTCAGGATCCCAATTCCACTCTCCTCATTTTCTGTAGTTTACTAAAATTTTGAGTCATATGATTGGACAGAGAAATTTTAGGGTGCCGAGTGGGTATCACGTGGCGGTATTCGTCGGCAATTTCAACAATTCAAACGTGTCTTAAACGGCTCAGATTTATTTCATCTCTCCCCTCACTCCACCTCTCTCTCTCCTCTTTTACTATCTATAAAATCCGAACCGCCCAAAACACATTTGAATAACTGAAATTGCCGACGGAATACCATGTGTGTGGTACTGCTCGGCACCCAAAAACTTCTCGATTGGACAATCTTTAGAGATTCTTCTTCTACCCAATCTATTATTATTTTTACCATCCTTGTCGCGCTACCTTTGCATAGAATAGTGTATTTGTTGTTATCATCTGCTAGCTTCAAACTCTCAACTCACTACTATTTCACCCAATATGATTGCTCAGTTTTTTGTTCCCGTTTTCGTAGTCCGTACACAACTCATTTCATTGCAGTTGTTCAAACAAAGAAAAAGCTCGCCCGAACACTTGAGCTATCAAAAACAAATCCTTCAAGTAAAGAAAGTAATCTCAAAAAACAACCATTTCAATATGCAACCATGTCAATCAGACTAAACAACATTTACATAACAAAATGTTTGAGGTTTCATCAGAAAACCACAGAATAAATATTACAACTCCTTTAATTTTGACCCATTTAGACAATGAAAGCACACTGCCAATCCTGATACACTTCATCAACTTATTATTAACTTATGAAATTGCCAAAGTGATGAATCACCCCACCATTGGAATCGACTCATGGAATATGAAGGAAGGAATTAATTAAAAGGGATTATTAATGGAGAAAACCAGCAACCCTCTTCCTTATCTCATCTGGGTTTGCACCCACAAGCTTATCCACCTGAGCTCCTTCCTTCATCAACACAAAGGTGGGCATGGCCTTTATCTCCATCTTTGAGGACACCTCCTATTTATTTCAACCAGTCAAAGCACACAAAAAAATATAGCACTGACTTGATTTTGTTTACATAACCAATTGCAGCTGGTATTATGTTCTCGTAAATTGGAAAACATCGGGCCCGCAAAATTATTATTGGATGTGAGGACAACTAATAAATTGAAGGAAAAAACAATCGAAGTTTAAGATATTTTTAACCATTGGCTCAGTGGTTAATGTCTGAGACTTAGAAGTTTTCTATCAAGTTTGAAACTTAGAGGTTCGATAGTAAGTTTGAAACTTATATAGAGGCTTTTTCTCTCGTAGATCTCGAGTTTGAATCTTTCTAACTGTTATCAACTGTAATGGGCCAGTCCATACAAGCCTTTTCCCCGACTTTTATTGGCTGCACTACTAGACAGTGGTATTGGACCCCAGTGATAAGTCGACATGCGCATAGCTAGGTGGAACATGATTTTAAAAAAAAAACAGTCTAGGATACCATTTTGGACTAGGTGAAATGTACCCAAAAACCTGTGTCCCTTCCATGTTTATTCTTAACTGTTTATGATTAGATTAGTAGATTACCTTAACTTCATCGACATCCACCACTAGAAACAGAATATCTTGGTGAGTTACGGCCAGGTTTTCAAAAAAAGGCTTCATGGCAACAGAAGGCATGCACCAGGAAGCTGTAAAATGCACTATAACCTGCAATTTACAGGGGAAAAAAAAAAAAAAAAACCTTATCAAGATTGATACCGGGGAGGGAATTAGTTGGGATGCGCGAAAGCTGGCACGACCGTCGAACCAAAAGAAAAGCTAGTAATACAACAGTTTAATACCAATAATAATAGCATAAGAGGAAAGTACTAACAGGGGCGCCTTCGTTTTTAGCTTGAGTTGTGAAGGAATTCCATGATTCTTCAGAGTTTATTTTGATGACTCTGGTTTTCACAAGCTGCTCATCCCCTGCCATTTTTTCTTCTTCTTTTCCTTCCCCCCCTCTCTGTACCAGAAGATGGTGATATTTATAGATAGGTTTTGGCCAGAGAATTTTAATGTATTTTTGGGAAATATATAGTAGTAATAATACTTGCAATTGCTCTCATACTCGTTTAGTATTAATTAATTTAATTTTTATAGAATTTGAATGGAGATGGGATTGAATTGATTGAGGTAGGGCCCACTTTGATAGCCACTTCTTCACACCTATCCAGAATACATTTCCTGAGGTTTATCCAATTCTATGGGCTTCAAATGATAATCATGCATTATTTTTAATACACATCTGCTAAGAAATATCTGTATAGGAATCATGGGGTCCTCTCTTGAAAAATCTCTCTGTTTTGTGGCCCTGTATCACAAAATTCTACTATTTGTTTATTTTTGAAAAAATATAATCCGGAGTCAATGAAAAAGCCTTGCAATTTGATGGCAATTGTTCCTATCTTGCAGGCTTAGACAAACCCATTTCAACAAGTAATTACTGACCCATATGTTGGCTATTTTATTTATGGTTAGACTCGAGGTTCCACATGTTCGCCTTTTGGAATAGGCTCAATATTTTTTGATAAAGGTGAGTTCCCGGTACTGGGTATGTTAGACCATTGGAATCGCTCTGAGGTGATCGATCATGATTTTCAAACTGCTAAAGATAACGTGGTGATTCTAGACCCAGACCAAATAATTTTCCTTTCTCCGTAGACAATTAAATCTCCTCACGTAACCACCCACAAATCACAATCATCTAAATTTGTCTCATGCCTCCAATTCCCTAGCATTTTTGAATGTACCATTTGAGGAGGGGAGAGGGAATAAGCTGAAGTCTCTCATTTCCAGCGGCACACAGGTCAATGAGACATCAGACATGAGATATGGTGGGTGGAGCTAGCACACAGAGTTCTGCAACTGTTACCAAGTTGGCCAGAGCCTAACCGAGATCAAATAATATCCTCATCAAGATCGATGCTGGATTCAAATAATTCAAGGGAAAATGACGGTCCATGACGTATTTTGATAATTAATACCGTCAAAGACATGCTGAGAATATTTGTTAACGCTGAAAATATCCTTAACGGGTATTAATTATCAAAACACGTCCTTCGCCGTCATTTTCCCATAATTAATTCAACTGTAGGAAAAGAGCCAAAACTGGGCAGAGAGACTCAAGTTGGTGCTAACATGTTTTTCTTGAAAAGAGCCAAAACTGAGTACTACTTTTCTTGAAAAGAAGCAATGACGGTACCGGTACGTAAGAACTATGCATTGGCTAACTTTGTGCTAACAATCACAGTGTATAACATCTGTAGGTGGCTTTCTAGTCTACCACTTGACCTAGTTATGACATCTAAAAGGGAACTACACCAAGTATTCTCACACTACATCCAAATTAGTCCTTGTTTCCAGACACAATCATGTTTTGTCAAGAGACTAATAGCTATTATTCCCAAGAATTCATCATACTTTAAAGCACTTGATTGAGTTGAAATCACATTTTCTTAGCTCCTTGGGCAACCAAAGGCCCGAGGGCCGATTTCTGATCCATCCCAATGGTGATCCTCTTTGATTTAACAGAAAGAAGCAACAAGGCATTACAGTGGTACAGCGACCGATAGAAGCAACACGTATCAAATTCACCATCGGATCGTTGTGAATACAAATTTTTTGTTTCAATGGGCAACCTAAATCACTAATACAAGCCCAATATTCTCATCTCTATACAAATTACAAACGAAGAAATGTATGTTAGAATTGCTTTCACATTTAGGTGATAATTAAGCCACGCAGATTCAGAAAATACGAAAAAGATTTTATCAAATAAAATCGGAAAACACTACATCAATATCAGCCAAAGCTCAAGCGAGAATCTAAGGACCGCACAGTGTTGGTTTGACGCCGAGGAATCCCAATCTCACAAGCATTAACCCTTGCTGCAAACCTGAGTGAGCAAAGTGACTCCCCCACTGAGGGAGGATCGGGAGAAACATTGACAACCATCAAAGTCTTTGAATCCCCACCTAGGCAAGGCTGCTTAACCATTGACCCATTAGAACAGATCAAATAAACAAGAAATCCACAACGATAGAAAAAGAGATATAAATAGAAATCTTTTGCAGGAGCTCTAAACTACGTCTGACATGTTTCTTGTTTATATTTTGCAGCATGGACTAATAGTCTTATCCACCTACATATTTTGGCCACACTGCCACAGAACAACTCAGTGTACATGATTGAAATGAAGAAATCCTCGAAGATGCAACAATTCCTTCTTTGTGTTGGCCTTATCTATGTTAGATGGTAATCACGCATGTTTCCTACTGTCCCTACTACAAACATGGGTCAAAAGGCAGAATCATGATCATAACGTTAAAAAACAAAATGAAGCATTTCATGGTAGACGCTGGAATAATAGCAGATCATGTATAGTATTCGTAACTGGCCTTGGAAAGAACACCTAAATGACGAGGATTATAATGTTATCTTCTGCATACTTCTCTTACGAGTCTCAACACGTTCAAGACTAGCTCTAAGGACTTCTACTGAAAATGCAACCACTATATTGGCCCCTAAGGATAGCAAATTGAAACTTGAAGTGAAAACTTAACATAACATAATTGCATTGCTATATTTTGAAGCAATTTACCTGGAGAAGATATGTGAGCTTTGAGTTCCTAAATGGGACGTGGTCCTCCTTCTTTGCCAAGGCAAATATGACGTCGCTTAGAGATGATAAACTCTTATTAATGGCCTGCATGGCAATGAAAAGTAACTTAGGCAATTTCCACATTGGACAACAGATTACAGGATTGGCTAGAAATCTGCTTACAAGGGTTTGCTCTATTACCTGAGTTTCCTTCAGCCGGTCTCCCGTTGCCCCACTCCTTGAGAGACGCTCACTACCAGCAAGGTCGATAAGATTCAAAACACCTTGTACTTGTTGTTCAGTGCTCTACAAAATAAAAGAACAGCATTAATCATCGATTGGCATGTCTGTGGTGCGTTCAAGTGCAGGCCCACATGTATCGTGAGAGAGAGAGAGAGAGAGAGAGAGAGGGGCAAGTCTTATGAGTGTTAATACCTCATTATAACCTGATATCCGCAGAGTGAAGACGAAATGACTTCGTGAAGATTGCTCATTCATCTGGGTCTTGCCTACAGACCTAAATAAGAACAAATACAGGTTTTGGACATATAAATAGAGGTACATGGACCATTTGGACCCAAAAAATCAGGAACAAAAAACTAAAACAGAATGGTATGTACAACTCTACTTCTCATCATAAACACAATCAAAATAGTTTGAGATACTTCCAATTCAAGGTTCTGAATACCGTACCAGCTAGAGTACCGGTTTTCTTACAAGTACGGTACGTACCAGTACTAGTACTAGTGAGATACCGGGTACCGTTTCGGATTGATCGCTATTAGTGTTATTTTCCAACAATCCAACCTAAAAGAATTTATAGTATAATATACACTTTTTAAAACAAAAATAAAATAAAAAATATTCCGGTATTTGCCCAGTACCGTCCGGTATTGTCCGGTACTTGAAGAAAAAAATAAATTTAAAAGTAGTCCGGTATTGGCCAGTACTGACCGGTATTTCTGGTACCATCCGGTATTTGGCCGGTACCGACCGGTATTTGAGCCGGGACGGGATTAGAGATGTAAGGTACCGGCTATAGACAACACCCCGGTCCGTACCGTCCGGTACGGTACAGGATTCATAACCTTGCTTCCACTTAGATTCAAAAGAAATAAAGCAATAAAGAAAGGATCATTTACTTATGAATACCTGCTTTGTGCAGCCCGATCTAAAAGATAAGAAACCTCTCTACTACTACGAACATCCACAATGGTTAGATCAGAGACAACAGTGTTGCCATTTGCATCATGTTTAATTGTGTACTGTTTTCCATTCTCTGTTCGCGACACATCAGGGCATGATCGATTTACTGACAACAAATCACGTATAGTTTCATTGTATATCTCCAACATTGACACCTACAAACATTGTTAGAGCCAACATGCAGAAACCATCATCACAAGCACAACAGCAATCAAAGAGGGAAAATTAGAAGGCAAACTTATCACACACCTGCATATCGTATTTCCATCCTTGCTGCTGAAGAGATTGCTTGGTCTGAAATATCTGTTCTAATGAGCGGGGTATCAGCCCTTTCTGATCTGGGCTTCCAGGCCTGCCCATCATAGTATATGTTTTACCGGAGCCAGTTTGGCCGTAAGCAAAGATGCATACCTGCAAGGGAACAACCATTATCATTCTCTATGAGCTCGAAGGAATTACAGGTTATACATGGTGATCCCATGATGAATGCAAGATATTTAAAGTAACTTTGAGCTCCACACTAGTCAGCCACAGATTGCAGGAACTATGAAAGAACGACTTACATTATAGGACCAAATGAGATTAACAGTAATAGCTCCAGTATCAAAAAAATGTGAAAACGCTTAGAGTGAAAAGGGAAACTCAATGAATACCGAAAAAGAAAAGAAGGAAGGTGCCATTCCGCTTTCTTTTTAAACCTTCCTTTTTAAAAAGAAGGTAATTTCAAACTCAAATATAATGAAAATTAAAAATAATTTTTTAATTTTTTTACACCATTTAAAAGATCTCAATGAGATCTATCAAACAAGATCCATATTGGTACGAAAATTATTTGCATAAACACATGATTTTTGAGCTTGAAATTACCTTCCTTATTCTAAAAGTTCCTTTTCTTACAGACCAGAACGGGGCCGAAAACTCAAGAAAGTTGAGAAGACAATGGCTGACAATTCCTTGCCATTCAACTTTCAAGTATTGAGATGGAAAATATAAAAAAATTAAAAACAATAATTAATTGATTATGGTACATTGATATCCAAATACGGCCTAGAATGTGTCACCAGTTGAATTAGGAAATATATCTACAACTTGAATAATCTAGCCTCCTCATACAAACCCTATGAAGCATGGGTACTCAAGAAAACATGTTGCCTCAGGCACTGGTACACTGCATGATGCATCTGCATGCGTACTGGGTACATGAAACATGTATACAATTCCTAAAAGTTCCATATCCCTGTTGTAACCAGTTTGTTCCAAATACTTAGCCCACCCGCTTTCATACCCATGAAGTTAGCATAATGAGAATGATTTCGTGTTCAGTATTCTTTTAGATTTAAGCTTTTGGTTTGCAAGTTCTTTTACGTGATGGCATTAAACTCCAATTTATACCTTGCTCGCGGTGGTAAATTCTTGAATGTAGGTAAGAACAATAATCAACTCAGCCATTTCACTAAATTTTGCATTTGGTGTTGTAATTGTTGCATACAATATACAATGCATTAATACATCTTTAAGAGACATAATTTACCCCTATCGCCTATCCTACTCATAGGATTGTTGCATGGCAGCATGAAATACCCATACTACACATGTACGTGTGCCTCATAAATCACAATACAAAACATACTCCAATCTAGAAAAACATTGGTTAGAGCTCCTGAAAATTTTATGTTGATACAATAATTGGAGTAAACTAGGCAATAAGTCACCTTATAACCATCAAGAGCACTCTGTACAAGCTGTGAGATTTCCACAAAAACCTCCTCTTGTGAGGCGTCAGGCATGAACACTTTATCGAATGTGAAAGAATGTTTTTGTACTGAAGAAAAGAGAAACACAGAGTGAGATCGTTGTATGCATAAAGCAAAGCGTAAAACGAAAAGGCTCTGAAATAAAAGAATACCATTTTGTATCAAGTCAATGCCCCGTCCAAGCATTTCAAGTGATGTGGGATAAGAAATAACTTTTGGTTCCGTACCAACACCATCTTCGGGCAACAAAGGTCGTACTCTACAGAAAACGCGGATGTTACCTTTCAGTTCCTGCAGCAGAAAAGAGTTTAGCTGATGAAAATGTTTGCTTACCACCAGTAAATATGTTGCAGAAAAAATCCTTACCAATACTGTATTATGTAACTTTTTCCTTAGATTCTCTCCTTCAATAATTTTCACTTCTGATTCTGCAAGACGGCTTTGTAATTCTTGAATAAGTTCTCTTTGCTCTTCATATCCTGTTCTTGTCTCCAATGCAGATAAATCAGACATCTGAGACACAAGATCAAAGTCATTCGGAGATGTAGCTGGCATAGGATATCAACGCAAACATGTTCCTTGTACTAGTAATTCATCTTTCAGAAACACAAGATTCCAAATGATGATACCTCCAATTTCTTCTCTGCAATTGCAAGTTGACTTTGTAATGTTCGTATCTGTGCGGTTTGAGACAAACACATTGCCTGTTGAACGAAAACTCATTGTGGAAGTTAATTTATGAAAGGCACAATCTGTGTTTGAGAAAAAAAAATAAAGCAGCAGAAAAACAAACCTCCAACTCATTTGACCTCGATGTTAGGCACTCCACTTCAGCTAAGGATTTTCCACTACGTTCTTTATATTTGGAAACTTCAGCTGTTAAGGCCTGTACTTGTAACAATTGGCAGTCACGATCTTCTCTCACTTGCTGCAGATCACCCCTAAGGCACCCCACTTCTTTTGCAAGAGTTTCTTTCTGTTTCACAGCCTCATCTTGAGAAACCTAAACATAGTACAGTAAGGAACAAAAAATGAGAGGACGTCTGCATATTATAACAATACACAATCTGATCCCAGCATGGCAATAGAGATAATCAAGTTGACTGGAGAATCAGCTATACAATTACACATTGTCCAAGAAAGACACAAATGTCCCTAGCAGACTCAACACATAGTTACATGTTCCTAGCGACGATAGATACCAGAATGCCTAGATCTGGACAAAAGAAAGTTACATCTAACCAGTAGACCTAGGTGGGTAATCAAAAACTGTTAGACCATGGAGCTACTAAGCCACTTATTGAATGGGATAATGCATAATATATATAACCCCATTTTCTTATTCTTCTATGATTCTTCCGACTGATTGCAGCCGGCGAACTTTGAGACAGACAAAAAGTAACAAATCAAGCACGTGGTTGTTCACATACAACACATCAAATGCTATACCGAGATATCATAATACAAAATGTTTATATTGCAAATGAAATGAACTCTACATGAACCTACTCGAGATGACGTAAGCTGATCCTGCAAGGAATTATAATGACCCCTTAAGGTACTGAGATTCTCAACTACTGCAGCTTTCTCTTTCTCAACACGCTTAAGGGTTTCATTGGTTGTAGCAAGCTCTGACTGGAGTTTACTGTTGTATTGTTGCAAACTTGTGTTGTACTCTTGCAATCGTTTGTACATATCATTAAGTGAAGAAATCTGCAAATCGAACAAACCCACATGAGGAAAAGATGAAGTGATTTCTGGACAATGAACAGAGATAAATGATCTTTTACTGAAATTGAAATCACATCTCTCTATTCACCTTCTGATTGGCATTTGAGTTCTCTCGTTGAGAAATGCGAAGCTCTTCCGAAAGAGAAGCTTGCGACCTCTCTGCAGCAACTTTAGCCTCTTTCTCAATTGCCAGAGATTCCATTGCAGCCTAATTGTTGAATTCACAATGTAAATTCTTCTCAGCAAACAACTAAGGAAGTGGAAATAACAATTCTACCGGTCTTACCAACTTATGAGATTCTGCCAATGTAAATCTCCCTTGCAAAGATGCATAATTTGCCCTCAGCTCCACAATAATTGAATTCAATTCCTCTTCCTTTGCCTTCATTAGCATCTCTAAATCACAAGCAAATTAACTGACATTAACAACCAGTTTAAATTTTTCATGAACTCAGGTAAATCAAAATAAACCAATCATTACCCATATCGGTGCATTTCTTCTCCACCGTTTCTAACAAATCCTTTAGCTTCTCTTGCTCCAAAAGATAGTTCCCTTCAAGCTCTTGAAACCATTTTATACAGAGCCTAAGCCTTTTAATATAATCCATCATTTGGTCACATTTTTCCTATAGAATATAACAAAGGCTTGCTTTACTAAACACGAAGAAACAAAAAACAACCCCTCATTGTTCTATCACTGAAATTAACTTGAAGCTCAAAACCCACTAACGCATATCAAATACTTAAGTGAAAAAACTTCATGGTTCAATCAATGGAAAACATGATTCTATCATTAAAATTTACTTGAATCTCAAAACCCTAATCTACGCAATTACCTTGAGATTGAATTTGTTCTTTGTTTTCATCTTCTCATTCAGTAATGCCTCAACATCTTCCCTTGTAAGCTCAATACTACCACATTCAGAACCCGCACTGCTACCCGGGCCGGGCCCACCGGCCATAGGCAGATCTTGGCCTCCATTGACAACGGAAAAGGCCTGCCTGGTTCTAATGCCGTTTGCCGGCCCCACCATCTTGGAAATTCCGATCTTTCGCCGCTTATCTACCGAAACCTCATCAACTAAACACTTACTCTACAAACCCACAACAAATTCCACAAAGTGATTCAAAACCCACAAATCATTATTCCAAAAAACTGCACTTGCTCTACAAACCCACAACAAATTTCGCGAAAAGGATTCAAAAACCCCAATTCTTTAGTCCAAAAATACTACAAACCTACAACAAATTTGACAAAATGATACAAAACCCACAAATCTTTAGTCCAAAAAACTACACTTGCTATACAAACCCACAACAAATTTCGGGAAAATATTCGAAACCCACTAATATTTATTCAAAGAAGACAGAACTGCTGTACAAATGCACAACGAATTTCACAAAAAGATTCAAAACCCACAAATATTAAGTCCAAAAGAACAGATCAAAAGAAATAATGAAGTCAGGAATGGGTAAAAAATAAGCTTACATTTGAAGGGCTAGGGGGAGCAGGAGCGCAGGGGACTGGAGGCTTGTTCTGGTTCTTGGTAGACATTTGAAGTGTGTGATAGAGAGAGGGTTTTAGAGAGAGAGAGCAGCAGAGAGTGAGTTTGTGGGGAGGGTTGGGTTTGATTCTGGTGGGGCCGTGGATTGCAATCAAAGCTATCGACGCATCAGAGCCGTTGCTTTGATTTGCAGGGAACTCATGATCTTTAAAAAAAAATCAATTGTTAAACCCTAAAATAATGGAAAACAAA
Organism: Rhododendron vialii; assembly: GCF_030253575.1. NCBI lineage: Eukaryota > Viridiplantae > Streptophyta > Magnoliopsida > Ericales > Ericaceae > Rhododendron > Rhododendron vialii. Next base: position 40,550,543 of record NC_080562.1, on the reverse strand, counting down.
GAAATACTCCTACCAGTGACATATTGACATCAGAAGTTAAAGAAAAGAAATCTCTCTCTCTCTCTCTCTCTCTCTCTCTCTCTGTGTGAAGCTTTCCACCAGTTTTCTCTCTCTCTAAACCTAATTGGACGTTTTGGTGATATAGAATTGACTCAGTGAGTTGGAGGAAGAGAGGAGAGCGTTGGGGCTTTTGAATATTTTTGAACTGGAATCAGGCGGTAGTGTGGGCCGTGGGGGACAGATTCGTTAGAAATCTTTAATGACCAGTATGCCCCCATCATTTGGTGATATTGCCGACTGTGGTTTTCCATTTATAATTCTTTTCTTCCTTGGAAGATGACTTTCTCGCACGACAAGATGAATTTTGAAAATTCGTTTTTAAGAAAATAGAGTGCAAAAAATATTTTCTTGTTTCTTCTTTAGTATTTATGAAAACGATATTTTCATGTTTCTAGAAGAAAAAAAGAAAAGAAAAATCTATGAACAATAAATTGAAGAAAGCATCTGAAACGTCATTTCACTTCAGCTTTCATACATATTAATACTTTTTATTTATTTGACTCGTTTAGCTTACGTATATGAAGTTATTAAGTAGTATATTTTTATGTGTGACTTGACGTTATTTTCGAAATTATATCTAAAATGTAAAAATGTATATTCTAACGAATTCTAAAGGAAAATGCTGCCAAACCAAGCTGTTGTGTCGATGAGGCTAAGGAATGGCTCTTAGGAGTAAAAACTCAAGACCTTAAGTTTGGATTCTGAGTTTCACTGAACCCTCTCATAGAGGATGTCAATATTTTTACTTACATAGAAAGCAACACATATATTAATTCAATAAAACTAGGATGACATTTCCTATGCTTTTTATTCAAGTTAATTATGAAATTTCCAATAAAAAATAAACCGACATAGAAGATACAAAATAAGAAATAATGGGAAATAACAAGCGATTTTTAGGATACAATTTTTTCACACAGTAGTTAATGAGTCGGACTACGTATATTGGTTGAATTATAAAAGTTTGAGGGCACAATTGAAAGCAATAGAAAGTGACATTAAAAATGCATAAAGCTCAACGACCAAACTCAAAATAATAGTTTAGCCTTGTCTTGAAATTCGAACGAACCATAGAATATGGTGCACATTTTATGAGGTAACTACTAATTAAATCCAATCAGTCAATTATTTTTGGATCACTTTTGTAAGACCACATCATGCATGTGATTATTTTTTCAAGAAAACCAAGAACAGAATACAATATGCTAGGAGTTAAAGGGATCCGGGCAGCCTGCCAAGCATCGTGCCAAACGTTACGCCCGTGAAGAATGATTTTTGTGGGTAAGTCCTATATATGAAGATTATTCAAATCGCAAGTTAATCTTAAATTTTTTTTTATGACTTTTTGAAGAAAAAAAAATTTAGCACAATCCAATACTATTGATATCGAATTGAGCTAATTTTTTTCAAGAACCCATAAAAAAACATCTTAAGAATAATTTGAGATTTAAATTATCTTTGTAGGACCCATAATGGGCCCACAAAAATCAACAATAAATAACAAGTGTTCTGCCAACCAAACAAGTACTGCTTGCATGGTCAAAACGATGGTATTTTTGCCCGCTTGACAGAGAATGCTTGGCAAGGTTCCCGGATCCGAGTTAAAGGGGTTAGGGTGAGCCAAACTCCATTACGAACCAAGTCAATTATCGGTCACCACCTGGTTTTATCATAGACAGTTAGGTACCTTCTTTAGATAGGAGAATTGTTAGGTACCTAAGAAAACAGATAAATGTATTTCATGTTGATGAAACTCAAAGCAAAATGCCATATAAGTAGTTGCAATCTATCTCTTACTTAATGATTGCTCTAGGCTCTAGCAATGTTTTCTCCCTTTCAGACCTCAGGGTGTCCGGCTAAGTTTGTGCGCATCATGGGTGATCTTTAGGACCAATTCCACCATCCACTAGCTATGTCATTTAACTCCGAACAAAAGTCTCTTATAAACTGATCTCATAAGAGTAATAGTAAGTCGAAAGTTTCGGACCTACAACCTCGCAATGAAGCAAACTTCTAAGTTGCGAGTCTTAACCAGCACAGGACCTGGGGTTTGCTCCAGCAAACTTTAGGTGCATTTAGTTCGATTGCAAAATCTCTAGGTACTAAATGCAATTATTTCAAACCAAATGACTCATCAAAGTTCCCAAGTTCTTTCCAAATGTTTAAAAGCAAAACAAATGTTTTCTCACTTGCGTCTAATGGCCGTCAAGAATTTTTTTTTTCAGAGCCTAAATTCTCCTATAACTTTTCCACCCTCTTTGGATATGATACCAAACATAAAAGATGCCCGTCTCACATGGGTACTAGTGTTAGCAGTTGGAATTTCCATTTCGTTTCTTGGTGCTTTGATGTGGTCTTTTTCCCTACTCTCCCTTTGGGAGTCTTCTTCTTTAGCCCCTCTCTCTCTCTCTCTCTCTCTCTCTCTCTCTCTCTCTCTCTCATTTTTTATGCCAAACGTGTAGCACTAACACTTCTCAGCTCTCACTGAAAAGATAATCGAGTAGTACTAACATGCTTTTTTTTCTTTTCTTTTTTTAACAACTAGGTATGTTTGGATCAACTTGCGCACCTCAACTGATTCAGAAGCCCTTAAATTAATGACCGGACAAATCCTCGAGCGACTAACGTTCCGTCAAAATTCGAACATGCAACGTCATGAAGAATAAACATTACTATTAGTTTTTCATGCCCACTTGGACAATTGGGTTCTCTCCGTACCTAGTTTAGCTAGAACAAAGACTGAACTTCTTCCAAAGCTGTTGATGTTAATTGCTTGCCATTTTTAGGTAACTAGTTACAGTACTTTTTTTTTTTTTCATTGTCGTATACAATTTTTGGAAGATTAGCGGAAAATTAATTAGTTTGTTAACAATCAAAAAGTGTTTGATTTCTCTCTATAGATTCGAACCCTAGATCTTCCCGCCCCTTGCAAGGCAAGAGGTACAACCAGATGTGCTAAGCTAAGAGCTCCATCTATAACTTAGGAATTAGGATATTGTGGATCTCGATAGCAATTAATAAAGTATCTTATATACAAATTGTGAATTTTGTTAATTTCTATAAATGATTTTCACACTCTTCTTTTATTCTTCTGCACTTTTTTTTTTGGCCATGTTCACATAGCGTTAGGAAATTACTCTTCATATTTGAAAACTAAATTAAGAAGGATAGTTTGATATTCCATGTGTACAAGGACGTCAATATAAAAGTAGTGCATGGGATAAAAGTAAAGTGTCAAAATTATTTTCATTTGCTTTTCTTATCAAAAGATTGAATACTGATTATATAGATATATATACATCGCAACATAAATTCACAGATGATCGTTTGTGTCTGATCATCATAGATCCTAACCCAGTTAATATCTTTAATTAAGTTGAGGCACACGTGATGTCGTGTGATGTTGAAATATGCATCTCAACATAAAACCACACAAGATCATGCATGCGTATCTCATCACAGGTCTTCGTCCATTTAAGATCGATCTTTAATTAAATTTAGGTACACGTGATATCGTGTGATGCGTGCCTCATCATAGATTCGGGCCGGCCGTTTAAGATTTTTAGCAATAGCCTCACTTCATATTTGCCTCATGATCAAGCATTCTAGTTCTTGACTTGGTGCAAACGTAAAGATAATACAAGATCTTGAACTTAATCGATAATTTCCCCTACAAGCCACCCAAGTTAAAGCCTTTCAGAAATAAAAGTTGACATGAGGTAAAAATAATAATAATGATAAAGTTGACATCGAATCTTATTTTATGGAATGCTATATACCATTCTAAAAAAACAGAAGTAGTATGCAAACAATAGACCTAAATTATATTGAACTAGAACCTAAGGATTTCAGAACCAATCACACAAAAAAAAAAAAGAAAGAGGCAATTCAAGTGTCAGATTTTAGAGCTGTTGAATTGAATACAATTTATTAAGAATGAGTTTTCCCTAAAAAGTACTCCCTCCGTTCCATAATATTTGTCCGGTCCGCAAAACGGAGACGTAAAAATAATACGGAGTACAATTTTTGTAAGAAAAGTTGGAAAAAAATTCAACAATTTACTAAATCTTGACGAGTTCTTTTAACTTATGAAAAAAATTTGAATTTTTTCTTGAAAGAAATACATTATTTTATAGTCCTCGTTTTACGGACCGGACAAATATTATGAGACGGAGGGAGTATATGTCTATAGCTTACTAATTTTAGAGTTTAGACGAGTTGTTTCCGCTAAATGAACTCTCAGCTAGTGTATGTTAGGAGAATAATTTAGCTCGAAGTCTGTGTTTTGGTGGACTTTAACCCGTTTAACAATAGGAAAATCTAGCATGAAACTAGGTTCGAGGCCCGGAGGGCATGCACAACTTGGTTGACCTTGACACTAGTTAAGTTCTCCCCAGTTCTTGGTCCCATGGAAAATAAATGAAAAATGCTAGGTACAAAGAAAACTTATCATGATCGAAAGTACCTCGAAAAGAGCAACTAGTAGTTAAGATTCACTTTGATGTGTGTGACCCAATCATCAAAGTGATTCTCAACCACGGATTGCTTTTTTCGGGATACTTTCAGGATAAATTTTCTTTGTACCTAGCATTCCTCAAAATATATAGGTTGGGCAGCAAAATATTGAAAACATGTTTTTTTGCTCGGCAAAAAAAATATGAAAATACTTTTTTTTTTTTTTTGGCTTGTTTCTTCGGGGACGTCTCCTGATAGAAAAGAATTGAAAATACTTCGTGGTGTGTTTAATTATATCGATCCATCATGTCTTACTTCCTCTTCATTAGATTAAATTAATTAAACAACTAATATATATGATTTTAATAGACTGGATAGGGGCTCATTAATTTCGAAGGGTACGTAGGAATCACAAAGTGGATAGAGAATGTGACGCTGTATCTGCCCATTAAAATAAATAAAACAAATGGCAGCATTGAAATGATCAGTACCTACCTCTCTTTGTTTTTGTTGGGATGATAAACGAGACGAATGGATCGAGTACTGAATTCGTTAAATCTGGTTTGAAAACTCAGAGAGTTTAAAAATTAATTTTTAAACTAATTTTAACGAGCTTAATTATTTATATAAAAAAAACTAATTTTTTTAACGAGCCGAACACAAATTCGAACTTGGCATTAGTTCTCATTTTTCACTCATTTGTAATATCTTTAGGGTGCGTTCCCGCTAAACTAAATGGACTACAAGCTAATGGCAATAGTCAAATTGTTTTCACTAGATAGTATTTTAGTTTATATATGTGAGAAGAATGTTTTGCCTAAAAATTCATAAATACATGAGTTTTAAGTGCTGTTTCCATTAAGGTTCTTATTTTTTTAAGTATTTATTAATTTTCTGCTATACGAGATTGGTCATTCTCTTGTAATACGCTACTTTTAATTCAAAAATTAAGTACTTGTTTGAGTTAGCGGAACGGATCTGTCCATTTTGTTTAGTAGAAACGCACCATTAATTCACAATGCGGTTATGCTTGGTTACTGAACATGCTTAGGGGAAAGAGAAGTACTATAAAAAACAGAAATGGAAGAAGGCTTTTGACCCCGTTCGTTTTGGAATTTTGGATTTTGATTTGCAGGTAGTGAGTGTAAAAAGAAATAGAGTAATGATTGAAAATAGGGTTAATGATTGGAGAGAGATAGAAAAAAAATAATAATAATTAAAAAGAGATAGAATAATTATTAAAATCCAAAATTTAAAACCTTGGGAACGAACGGGATCTTTATATATCTATCTTCGGAACTAAAAATTGGAGATGCGGGGTATCGATCCCCGTACCTCTCGCATGCTAAGCGAGCGCTCTACCATCTGAGCTACATCCCCTTCTTTGCTCGTTTTTCAGACTATTAATTAATTATAATTAATCTCTCCGGCCAATGAAATTCTAGTACTTGTCCCATTACCTCTGATAAGTGAAGTATACGTTATAGGGTAAACTACAGTTAACCCCCTCTAACTAAGCTTTACGTGCACTTTCCCCTCTCTAACTTTTTGTTTTGACATTCAACCCCTTCTAACTAACTGACATTCAAACGGTCATAACTTCTTTGTCTGAAATCGAAAACATGCAAATTGTATATCGATTTCGAGGTCTTGAAGTCAACTTTCTAATGACACCAAAATCATATCACGATTCAAAGCACACAGAAAATTATGATCAAAATGGTCTTTCTGTCTACCAGCCCTTACTCTTTTGATCATAACTTTTTGTGTGCTTTGAATCGTGATGTGATTTTAGTGTCATTAGAAAGTTGACTTCAAGACCTCGAAACGATATACAATTTGCATGTTTTCGATTTCAGACAAAGAAGTTATGACCGTTTGAAATTATGACCGTTTGAATTTCAGTTAGTTAGAGGGGGTTGAGTGCCAAAAAAAGAAGTTAGAGGGGGCAAAGTGCACGCGAGGCTTAGTTAGAGGCGGTTAACTATAGTTTACCCTACGTTATATTTTACCTAAGAATGTGCTATTGGTACCGACCAATATACGAAAAAATGAATGTTTGGATCAAGTACCTACGCACGTCGGATACCGATGATTACCGCGAAAATTCACTCGGCTTTTTTTTTAAAAAAAATTTGACGGCTCGGATCGGCCGTCCGGTGGCCGGAGACTATCTGGCGCGACCGTCGATGTATTTTTCCTACGGTACTTGTCGGTACCAATATCATTTCGGTTTACCTAATTCAGGTTCAGAAATGTCTAGTTAGGGAGAAGTTTTTCAGTGCCGGATGGGCACGGGTCACGTGGTGCGGAGCACGCATCTTTGCTGTCCAAACGTATTTTGAATGGCCCAGATTTGTTTGAGGGGGTGTTTTGATAATTTTACACTTAAAAATTACCCAAACAGATCTGAGCCGTCCAAAACACGTTTGGACGACCAAGATGGTGCTCGGCACCATGTAGCCTGAAAAATTTCTCCTAGTTAGGGGCCTAGGGCATTGAATTTTCAAAATATATTGTTGTTGATTTGGTTGTTGATTGTGAAAAAATATATATATAAAAGGAGGTTTTGGATGTATCCTTTCGGCCAATTACTTAAACTAGTCTACGGGAGCAAAACCAGTTGTGGGTATCTTTTTGGCTTCTTTTTTCTTCTTTTTTTTTTTTTTTGTGCTTATTCATTTTTTTCCACATTTGTTAGTTTTTCGTTAATCCTTGGTGGATTATTGCTTCGTCATGACGAGAAGAATCTAAAAGGTAAAAATTTATGATCGAAACCCAACTTTTTTGAATAAAGACAAAAATATGCCAATTTTTTTTCGACTTTAAAAAAAACTATGGTTGGACCATAAATTTTTTCTTTTCCGATTCCTCTCGTCGAGTCGAACTAATAATTTACAAAAAACTGACGCGAAACTAACAAATGTGATTTTTTTTTTGAATAAAGACGAAAAATAAGACAATTGATTTGTTTAACCAAAAAACTTGTTCAACATTTTGGGTCGTAGTGTTTGAATTAATTTCACAGGCATTGACCATAACATGGACTATTTGTTCCAATCCCTTGTTAATAACAATACCACTTTGATCCATTTCATGCAGGCGGGGATACTCAGATTCTCAATGGGCCTCTCCTGCTCTATGACAGCCCGAAAGCCCAAAGGCTTGGGAACACACAAACCTGAACCCCAGGAGGTTTGGCGAAATGGTTGTGAGATAGTAATAGCCAATAAATATTCTTTCATGAGGTCACATGTTTTATTCTCGTGAAGGTCAAACATTCCAAACTTTAGAGTCACTGGGGAATACGTCCGGTCGTTACTTTCAGGGCTCCGGAATTAGTCGAGGTGCGCGCAAGCTAGCCAGGAAATCCAATTATTAAAAAAACACACACACACACACAAACCTGTCCATTCAAGGATTGGTAAGTATCAGATTGGTGAGCATTTGAATTTCCTGCCATGAAAATAGTGTTTCCAAATCAAAGATGATTAGTGTTGTACGTAATTCCCATTACAAATTAATCAACTGGAATCATACGTCTACCGTAGATTGTGACCCATTTTTTTTTGGAACAAGTACAGTATGTTTTTCTCAGTGGGGCACAGCACATGACATGAAGTAGCTGGGCATGTGTAGTATTTGCGCTTTCAACACAATTGGGCTCTTATTACAGGAAATTTGTGTAAAATTGACCAAAGAACCGCTTGTTACGATTAAGGTTTTACTCAAAGCATGGAAATAATGGTGATAGTTTCTTGTTATGATGAAGGTGTTATCATTCCCTTCGCGAAAAAACGGAGTGCAACACTCTAGCTAGGCATGTGTAGTATGAGCCTATGCGGCCATGCTAAGCGTGGATACTATGATTTGACTTCTATTTAGAGCATCTCCAACTCATCTCCATTTGGACACCAAAACTCCATTTTGGAGAATTCATGTCTTCCAACCCATCTCCATTTTGGAGACTCAATTCTCATTCTCCATATTTGGAGAATCACCTCCCAAATAGAGACTCATTTCTATTTCTCTCATTCACTAATATTCTATTTACTTTTTTGCTAGAATTTCGTCAATTACATATAACTCTTATTCCGTTAGTTGCATTCAGGAATAGCATCAGAGATATTAAGAATGTATAATCATATAGGATTCCAACTCGAATTCAATTTTTTGAACGTCCACTTACTCAAAAGTGACACCACTATCATATTTATTTTCTTAACTGACCTAGAAAAATAGAAAAGCAAAATAGTGCCAAGATTACATATAACAAAGTAAGGAGTAGAGTTTGAAACTATGTCCACCCCAAAGACTCCATCAAAAAACCTATAATCTTCAATTCCAGATAGATCATGAAACTCTAAATCATCTAAACCAATAGCTCAAGTTGTATTGAACAACAATTTTGTTCTCTTACCATTTTAGTTAAAAAGAAAAAGAATCTGATGCGAAGAATTATTTTTGGCCGCAAAGAATTACTTTTGGTCGCGAAGAATTACTCATGGCCGCGAAGAATTACTCTTGACCGCATCAAATTACTTCTAGCCGCGAAGAATTACTCTGGCCGCTATAAATTACTCTTGGCTGCATCAAATTGCATTTGGCCGCAAAGAATTGCGAGACAATAAAGTAATTCGATGTAGCCAAGTGCAATTCGTAGCGTCCAAGTGCAATTCATAGGGGCCAAGTGCAATTCGATGTGGTCAAGGCCAAGTGCAACTAGTAGCGGCCAAGTGCAATTAAATGCGGCCAAGTGCAATTAAATGCGGCCATGTGCAATTCGATGCAGCCAAAAGTAATTCTTGGCCAAGAGTAATTCTTTGAGGCCACGAGTAATTCATTGCAGCCAAGAGTAATTCTTTGCGGCCAAGAGTAATTCATCGTGGCTAAGACTGATTCTTTGCGGCCAATAGTAAATCTTTGTGAACTTATAATATCAGTCATTGGCTTCAATGGTTGAGCTGAAGTGTCTTTTTTTATGTCTCCAGAACGATCCCCTATATATATATTTTTTCAAATTAGCACAGAATTTGGAAAGTTTTGGTAGTCTTCTCCTTTTTTTTTCACAGAGACATTAATGTACAGTTGTTAGGAGTAAATAAACCCACACGGTAATTGTGTAATATGTGCAAAAAGTGTGAGCAATCACTGAAAGGAGGAGAATGAGCCTAAATCATTGGATCAAAGTAATCATCCATTGTAGCAACTTATTTTTTGTTAAGTATGGATAGACCCTGCACCCTTGTGTTATGTACTATAGAAAATTAAGTTAAATAAGAAAATTAACTCCAATGCAGAAACACAGGCACATGTATATTTTTATTGGCTTTCAAATTTCAACCCAATGAAGGCGAAGATGAAACTATGACTTAGAATAAAGATATAACAAAATCAATACATTTGCTATCACCAACATATTGCAATGAATCAATTAACCAAATATATAATTAATCAATTTTTTCCCTTCAATCGCTCAACCAACTAAACATTTAGCAATTTGAATATATATATATATATATATATATATATATATATATATATAGAGAGAGAGAGAGAGAGAGAGAGAGAGAGAGAGAGAGAGAGAGAGAGAGAGAGAGAGAGAGAGCAGTTTTGGATTCAAAATTGAAATCCGTTTTGGGATTAACGTGTGAGGGAGAGAGACAGTCATAGATCACAGTAATCATTTTTTACTGATAACTATAAGGAAAGTAAGAAAAAATCGAAAAGAAATAATCAGAATATATAAGATTAGGAAACATTAATTTTAGTTTTTTTTTATTCTTCTTCCAAATATTAATTCTTTCCAAGTATATTTCTTGTCTTACTATCCGTAAATCTCAACTATACGAAAAAATATGTACAAATTCGATGGTTCAAAATATAGATAATTTAAAAATCGCTGCTCCATATTTTATAGATAGATATAGATAGTATTTCACAATTTGTAAAATCACATATTCAATGTGAGTTTAATCTCATAATTTAACCAACCACCGGTTACATTGCATTTGATAAACTGGAGGGAGAGGGGGGTTGCTGCACCCCATTTTGGGGTCTACTCCGGTCTCGCTCCGATGATCTGAATTGTTTATTTTGTAGAGCTCGTCGAGTAGAACAATTATGCAAAAAAATCAGCTTAATTGGATATCATTAAGTACCTGATCGGAACCTTTTTATCTTAAAAAGAATGGATCCGAAACACTGGATCAAATCCACTGTAACCCATGGACTGAGAGTTATATGGGCTCCGATCAGGTACTTAATGATATCTAATTAAGCTGATTTTTTGCATAGTTGTTCTACTCGACGAGTTCTACAAAGTGAACGATTCAGATTATCGGAGCGAGACCGGGGTGAGCCCCAAAATTGGGACAGCAGCCCCCCGCGTCCTGATAAACTATATTACACTCCGATACTCTCAATACCCATGAGACAAATGGGCAAATGGTGAAGACAGTTGAACTATTCATATTTTATTTTTGTTGTCCTTTTACCTAGTATTCTAGTCATTTCTTAGTTTGAAAAAAATTAATGAGATTCAATGCAATAATTGCTACCCCTCACATAATTTATAGCTGAGAAATGATTTTGCCACTCTATTTTTTGGTAACGCCACTCCACTGTAAGTGTATTTTTGCACTAAAAACATACTTGCAGAGGAGTGGTGTTAACAAAAAAAAGAAATAGTAAAATCAGCGGCTTTTCTAACTATGTCACTGACCGAATCTAGATATTTGATAACTCTTATAAAGTTTGAACATGTCTTCCATCGAGTATAAAAAACAAAGGAAGAACATAGATTTTCTCTCTTTTTTAAAAAAAAAACAACATGGCCAATAGGCTTTCTAAATGAGAACAAATTATTTCCACCTTAGGTGGAAATTCCATGGTTTCCACCATGCATTGCGGGTTCCGCCGTGTATTTTTTTCAATAATCTAAACCGTTCATTTTGTAGGGCTCACAAAATAGTACATATTCACAAAAAAAAATAGCTTTACTAGACATGCATAGGTATATAAAAAATTAAATCTTAGTTTATAAAATAGACGACTATGGATAGTTTAACTTTAAACTTATCTACCGTCGATTTTTTAAACCAAACTTCAAATTTTTATATACCTATCCATGTCTGATAAAGTTGATTTTTGTGAAGATGTACTACTTTGTGAGCCCTACAAGATGAACGGTTCAGATTACTATAAAATATGCACGGTGGGGCCCCCAATTGATAGTGGTGGAAAACCCGATTTTCCACCACAAGTGGATGGAATTTACACTCTTTCTAAATACTAATGTTTGGACCTTATGGAAAAAGAGGAAGGACGAGAGAAAATAATTAAGAAAAAATGTGAGAAGCCTAGAAAAGTCTAGAACGAAAAATTACTACGCCTGATACTCTATTTTTGTTTTACTATTTTCTCTAATCTTCTTTTTCAAACCAAACAAGAGAATGATTTTTTTTTTTTAAACTTTCCCATGGTTTATTTTCCTTTCCCTTTATTCTAAAGAAAGCTTGACGATTTCAAATATTGGGGCCACTGAAAGATTTGTTTGATCATTAACTTTAACCCGCAAGTTGATCCGGACATGTGGTTAAATTAAAAGAAAAAAGGACCTAAAGATTGACCAGGGAAAAAAATCTGGATATAAACCAAACCAAGCAGAAAAAGTTATACTCCAATCTAATCTCTTTTCGAGATTAAATGCGTTCTGCCGACAGTGAAAATCATGAATTTTCCACCACCGTCATTACAGGCCTCACTGCATGTGATTTGAATCGTTCATTTTGTTATGTGATCTGAATCGTTCACTTTGTAGGATTTGCAAAATAATGTAATTCATTAAAAAAATTAGCTTGATCGGACATCGATCGATGAATCAAAATTTGAATTTTAGTTTATGAAATGGATGGTTATGGATAGTTTAATTTTAAAGAATCTGACCGTCCATTTTATGAACCAATATTAAAACTTTTGATATATTTATCGATGTCCGACTAATCTAATTTTTTGCGCGAATATACTACGTTATGGGCTCTACAAAGTAAACGATTCAGATTATAGCAATAAATGCACAGTAAGGCATATAACAACAGTGGTGGAAAACTCACCGTTTTTACCACGATGGAAAGGTGATCTCTTTTCTTTTTCCTATTTATTGGTGTGCCCGTGATGGTGTGTTGGGGCCACCCAAGAGTATACGAACTGTGGGTCCTCCAACACAGGATCACAGCTCGAAGAACATCCAAGGAAATTCCCAATAGAGGCTCCTCTCCGCGTCCTTTTGGATTTATTAATCCAATCGAGATTCGAACGGAATAACATTAGGATTTCACACAAAAGACACATAGGATTTCACACGAAAGACACAAGAACTCCTACAAATTACAGCAATAGAAAAGCCTCGTAGCTTTGATTATACGGCAGCTTTCCGAGGGAGTAATTTTTTCTCCTCGTAGAATTTTCCTGGTCAACTCGTTTGGCTCCTCGTACCCGTTCTCTTCAGCTATCGCTTTTTCGGCTTCTTTTTGTTGGATCTGCTGATAAACAAAAAGACCCAAGTGAAGGAATTGCTTTGTAATTCCCTTTTTGGGTCAGATTTCAGATGAAAAGACACGTTCATGCATTCTTTCGAATGATTGAGTTGATTGGAGCTCCAATTGGTTGATTTTTCGGGGTGGGTATCTCAAAGATTCTATCTTTTGGTAGAAAATTTTCTGGGTTTTGGTTGGATTGACAGATTTCGATCAGACGTTCTGTGTATTATCTTTTGTGTAATTCTTGCGGTGGGCCAGCAAGAATATTGGTGGAATTGTGATTGGGACGTTTCAAGGGTTTTCTTTTGAAAAATTGGATTGCTTGGGTGATTAATGCTGGAAATATTGCACATTTCAAGGTGTCTATTTATGGCTAATGCTTTTTTGGGTTTATTGGAGGTAGATTTGAGGAATTACAGTGTGGATAAGGTTTTGGGTTTCTTTTTTGAATTAGATAGGATGCTTTTAGACTATTGATTGAGGTTCAAATGGATGTCAGAGGAGTGCTTCGTTTCTTTGCAATTGCTCTTTTGTGTTCCAATTTGGCAGCAGCTGGTTCAGAAGGCAATAGGAAGGCTGATGAGCTAGTTTTGGAATATCGATTCTACTCAGCTTTGGGGCAGATAAATGAGGACCTGGTACAGTTGGATATTTACTTAAGAGCAGTGAAACCATTCATGAATGCAACTTGATTCAGTTTCTGTGTGTTTTTTAATATGTTTGGACTTTAGATACCTATGTGCATATGCTTATGCTTTGATATGTTTTATTCCTAATGCACATTTGCTCATGGGTTGATGCTGTTACTGTGGTTTAGTGTAGTTTACGTGATGATTGGTTCAGTGCTTCTTGGAACTCTTATTTGGATACTATAGTATACGAAGCCTGATCTTGTGCTAGGTATCTGTGGGAACTTTATATTGTGGAAATACAACTTTGCTTTTGCAGCCAAAACTCTTACACAATGCAAACAAGGACTTCTAATGTTGTTTCCCAATGCCGACAAGTACCTCTAGAGGCTCTAATCTAAGTGCTCTCACATTTTTCCTGTGAGGTTCAATTTTGTGGCCGCTTAGTTTCAGAAGGATTTGAAAGGGCATTCTTTTTCTAATTATCTTAAATGCTTACTGGTATTAGGTGCAGAAGATATGAGAACTCAGTAGAAGTGTGTTGCCACTTTCGGCAATGCAATAGTGGCAAAATGAATGATCCTTTAACTACTTCATCAACATGTTTATAGACGAGATATATGTGTGTGTTGTTGAATGGCACCATGCATGATGCTTTAGTTTTGCTGTTGGAAAAAGCATATGGGTTGATCAATGGTTGACAAAATGTATTGTCCATCTATAATTGCACTGGTTGATATGCACAGTCCTTGTTTTCTCACAATTGGTCATCTTCTTTACTTGACGGTTCTTCTCCACATTTTACTTGATCTTTTTGTTTTTCAACCTTCAACATGCTGCAAGACTCCCAACTTAGTCCTTAGAGTGAATGCAGTAACAGCAATTAAGCTTTATCCCATTTGCTTCCAATGGTTCTATTTAAGGTAGAATCAGGACGGACTGACGGAGTGTTGGCCTATTAAGAAGCAACAAGTTAGTAAGATGAGTGTAGCTCAAATGGGATGTTGAGGTGTATGTGTGGTAAGACTAGGAGTGATAGAATTAGAAACGAAACTATATGTGAGATGGTAGGAGTTGTTCCTTTACAGGATAAGTTGAGAGAAAATAGATGAAGGTGGTTTGGACATATATATTGTAGACCTACAGACACAATAGACAAGAAGAGTGACATGATAGTAGTGGATAGTCGGGCTAGGGGAAGAGGAAGACCTAAACTCATCTTATCTCAGTCATGTATGCTTGCTACCAGTAGCAGGGTATTAGATTGTTGATTACCACCTCTTCTGAAAGCTTACATTATCAGAGAGAGGGGAACTTTATTATTTGTAGTCTCAAACATATGCAAATATTTTCATTAATGGGTAGACGATGTGTTTTGAATCCATTATATATTGCTTGCTTTATGACCATATTAGATTGTGGACTGCCAACTCATCTAATAGCTTAAACGGTTGGAGAGGGGTGACTTTATTATACATAGTCTCGAGTCTGAACAGAGGGGTCCTGTATTATCCCTTGTTCAAGTCTGAGGAAACAATTACCTTGTCCATTGTTCAACTCTTAACAAAACAGTTTCCTTGTCAATAGAAGTTTCTGCTGTGCAGTGTTATTTCCACTTGGATGGGATTAAAATACTGTTACTTAATGGAATTCGGTTTTGACCATGCTATTGTCTTTAAGATGCTATGCGTACATTCTACGTGCATGTTATGTTCTGTTGAACGGTTGAACTTGAACCCAGCTAGTGTAATACATTAGACATGCTTACAAACTAAGTGTAACTATGTAATAGAGGCATCCCCAATGAAGGTTTTGTTTTTGTTTACGGAGATACCCCAATGAAGATTTCACTGGATTCTATTCTCTACGTTGACTTACTGCACATGGCGAGTCCTTGATGGAGTAGAAGTATACGCTTGGTTCTACATGTGACTGAGGTTTAACATATTTGTCCTATTTGTGTAAATGATATCTGATGAAGCATTGCTTATGCAGGCAGAGCTGTTATGGGTCCATTGTGGGGTTGACTTGATCAATGCAAAGGAGGCTGTTGAAGATCTTCAATTATATGCAGCAGAGTTAAAGTTCGGTTTTGATACCACAATTGGTTCAAGGACACTGTTAGCAGAAGAAGACACTCAGAAACCTGTCCATGTCCTGAATCCGGAGGTAAATCAGATTTTGGATTGTCTAAGACAGAAAAATCTCCAGACCCTTATTTATGGAGAAGAGGGTGGGTCTAAGAATTGGTACACCAAATATCTGGAGTTCTTTTCTGCCAGAACTGATGCTCCTGGACGGCGTCATTTGCTTCAGAGTCCTGCACCAGTACCTGCCCCATCCCCGGCATCTAGCCCGTCACCATCTTCTGCTCCATCACCTTCAGATTCTCAGCTCTCTGCTCAATCTCCATCTCCATCTCCAATGGTCCCTTTTTCCCAACCCAATTTCAGTGGTTCGACCTTAGAACCTACAGCTGATGGACACTCTTCTGCTACTTCTAATTCTTCCACAAGTGGACAAACAAATAAAAAAAATAGCAACCGCAAACCAGTTGTTGTCGCTGTTGTTGTAACTGCAACATTGTCGTTCGTTTTTGCTGCATTGCTTTTTATCTGCTACCGTTGTAGGAAGGGTTCTGGAGGTGGAAGGAATGATGAGAGGCCTCTTCTGAGCTTAAGCTTAAGCGACTATTCCATTGGTAGATACACAATACCTCTGCAATCTTATTAATTTCTACCATTAATTGCATTTAGACATTCTGATGTTATTTGAACTTTGGCATTTCAGGTTCTGCATATAGAATGTTTTCTCCGCGGAACTCTATCAACAAAGAGAAGCATGATATTCAGTCATTCAATACCAACTTAAACAATAGTAATGCGGCTTCACCTCTGGATGCCAATTATTACGGTGAATCAGATATTTTCGGTGCTCCAAAAGCTGATACTCAGTCAGTAGGTGCTGCCAAAACCTCAACATGGGATTCTGTACCAATTTCTCATTCTTCTCTGAAGCCGCCACCTGGAAGGTTGAGCAATCCTGCTGGATTCCCTCCCTTAAAGCCTCCTCCTGGCAGGGAAGATAGCTTGCCTTCAAAACAACCTCCTCCTGTCAAGGAAAGTCCTCCGCCGCCGCCGCCTGTACCAGCATCTTCTCTGAAAGCTTCTTCTGGCACCCCACGGCCTCCCCCTTCAGGCCCACCACCTCCACCTATACCTTCTGGCATAAAAACAGGTCCCCGCCCTCCGCCACCTCCAAGAAGTGGTGCTCCTCCTCCTCGGCCCCCACCAGTGGGCTCAAAGCCACTTCGACCTTCACCCGTTGGACCAAATCATCCGCCAAATCCTGCTGGTGAAGGAAGTGAAGCTGATGGTACCAAAGCTAAGCTAAAGCCATTCTTCTGGGATAAGGTGCTAGCGAACCCCGATCAGTCAATGGTTTGGAATGAAATTAGATCAGGTTCTTTCCAGTAAGTCAAATTTTTTGCTTTATTGATGGTACTCGTGGATTCTTAAATATTTCTACCTGCTGAAGTGCAGTAAATATGTTTGTAACAACTTGTAGGTTCAATGAAGAGATGATAGAAACTCTATTTGGTTATGCCACTCCTGAGAGAAACAAAAATGAGGCCAAGAAAGAGTCATCATCCCAAGACCCTTCAACCCAGTATATTCAAATTATTGATTCAAAAAAAGCTCAAAATTTGTCGATTCTTTTGCGTGCGTTGAACGTGACGACAGAAGAAGTTTGTGATGCACTTCAAGAAGGTAAATTTCTATTCCTTTTTCCTTTTCAAGTTTTTATGCCATAAAGAAGTGAATTTTTTTTTGGATTGTTAGTAAACTTTTGATTGTCTACTAGAATCTGGCTGTGCACTGTCTTGATAATTGATTTGAGAAGTTGGAACTTAATGGTGCTTTTATTGGAAAACAGTCAATTATTTGTTGACGGCAAAACATAATATCAGATACTTTCATTGACATCAGATATCCACCTAAATAACATGATCTGTGTTTTAACGACTTTTACAAATGCAACATTCCACTAGCACCTGGTGTTTGTGAAATTCATCTGTAAAGCTGGATATTTATGTGGACCCGAGTTGTCACAAGTTTAACATTGTTATTGTCACTGGAATAACAATTTGCTTTTGGTTCTGTTTGACTGATTTTCAAAAAGCAGACAGAAGCAGTGAAACACTCGCATTTAGGGAGGCAGATGAATGCGGTACCTATCTGCCTGGGTTATCAATTATCATTACTGGAGTATCATAGTTGGAATGGTGGCACTCTGTGTCAACATTTGGTTTGTTTTTAGATGCAGCTTGTGAGCTTAATAGCCACTAATTTACGCAGTTCACATTGGGAACAAAATATATAACCTTGTTGGTTTAAACAGGAAATGAGCTTCCCTCAGAGCTCCTTCAGACTTTGTTCAAGATGGCACCAACATCAGAAGAAGAACTCAAACTCAGGCTTTTCAGTGGTGATCTTTCTCGACTTGGGCCTGCCGACCGGTTTCTAAAAGTTTTGGGTGACATTCCATTTGCCTTTAAAAGGATGGAGTCGTTGCTTTTCATGGGCACTTTTAAAGAGGAGGTTTCGATGATTCAGGATTCCTTCACAACCTTAGAGGTAAGACATTGGACCTCAGAAATGCATCATTTAATTGTTTCTGTATCCCTCTGGTTGTAGCATTTCCACAAAATTGTTGTTGGGTGGATATAAGAATACATTGACATGGATGCTGAAATTTGAACTAATGTTATTGTTAAAACATCCAACTCCAAATCAATTGGCAATGAGCCAAGAGGCCATCCTAGATCATTTACTCCACAATGTGGGATAAGCTTTAACAGTTACCTTCTAAAATAAGCCTACAACTTCGCCTTTGTATCCCAATCTTTGTATGGATAATGGAGCGGACAAAAATGGATAACTTTTAGTTGAGGTCTATAATCATATACCATTGAGAGAGTTCAATGCAAGATATTTTGGATAAATAGCTGACCTTCTGCAGCCAGGATCTGCCATTGGCAAGCCAAGAGATAGAATTTCCTTCCTAATTAGTGTGTAAACTTGACACTTCATATATATGTGTACAAGATTAACTGTTCATATGGAGATCGTTAAGTGTATGAATATCCGTTATTGTGTCTAAACCGTGTGGTATCTCTATCGCAGGCTGCTTGCACTGAACTTAGGAAGAGTAGGCTGTTCCTCAAGCTCCTAGAAGCTGTTCTTAAAACTGGTAATCGCATGAATGTTGGAACATTCCGTGGTGGTGCACAAGCCTTCAAACTCGACACACTTTTGAAATTATCAGATGTAAAAGGAATAGACGGAAAAACTACTCTCCTCCACTTTGTTGTGCTGGAGATAATACGCTCAGAAGGTGTAAGGGCTGCCCGCACAGCCAGAGAGAGCCAGAGTGTGTCCACCATCGGATCTGATGATCTCCTTGACGATCCGTCCAGTGATTCAGAAGAGCACTATCGTAGCCTTGGTCTTCAGGCAGTTTCAGGTTTGAGCACAGAGCTTGAGAATGTGAAGCGAGCTGCAGTTTTGGATGCTGACAGCTTAACAGGAGTTGTTGCCAAACTTGGTCGTCAAATTGTAAAAGCCAGGGACTTCCTCAACGCAGATATGAAGAATGTTGACGAAGGAAATGGGTTCCACCGAGCTTTAAAGAGTTTTGTGCAGAATGCTGAGGGTGATATCATGTCATTGATAGAGGAAGAAAAGAGAATAGTGGCTCTGGTTAACAGTACAGCTGATTATTTCCATGGGAAAGCCGGAAAAGATGAGGGGCTGCGACTATTTGTTACTGTAAGGGATTTCTTGATAATGTTAGATAAGGCATGCAAAGAGGTTAAAGACGCACCAAAGAAGCCAAATAGGAAACCCAATGGAGAGGGGTCCACTGTTAAACCTTCTCCTGACCCTCGCTTGCCTTCTGATCCTCGTCAGCGGCTTTTTCCAGCTATCACAGACCGGCGGATGGATAGTTCTAGTTCAGATGACGACACACCTTAAGCCTTTGCTAAGAATAGGTATATGAGATTCTTAGGAACCTCTCATCCATTTGTCTTGCTTAAAGTAATTGGATTAACAAACTATATCTAACAAATTTACTTTTGTTGGTTTTGCCCTGGGATGTATCAGGTGGCTCAGAGTCCGCGGAAGTTAAAAGAAAATTGATAGAATGATGATAAACCACCTTGTGGAACTCACAAAAACTAAATTTTGGTGAATATACATCTTGACTGAAGAAGCTAACACCAGCACGTTGTTGTATGTTGGACCGGAGGGCTTTGTTCTGTACTTTCAACATTGGTTAGTCCTTCGCGCAGCAAAAACAGTGCCTGAAAAATCTATTTATTTATTGTTCTATTCACAGTTGTAGCCACAATTTTGTCGATAATTTTTTCAGCAGTTGGGAATCGCAAGTGTAGTGGGTAAATTGTATCAAAATGTAGGGATTACTCCGATGTAGTGAATGATTTGGTTAAAGGAAAGATGTATGAAATTCTGCTGTTGAACTTTTGATTCATCAAGTTCTTAAAAGAAATTCCCATTGGATGTCATTCTTATCAACATTCTATGTGTTAAATGAACTATCAAAGTAAGGGCAGAGTGGCCAAGTCTGTGATTGCTGTGTTGCTTTTAATACCCAAAGTCTCCTCTATCATCTACTGAGTACTTGCATAAATCAGCTATTCAAACAATTGAAATGTCCGAAAGTTCGAGCATTTTAATTTGCAATTCAATGTCTTTGCTTACTTCTACAGGGGTATTATGGTATTTTGACTGCTATTTGAGTAGTGGTTTTTTTCTTTTTCTTTTTCTTTTTCCAATTTCTAGTAGTAGTTGTTTAAAAATCTTTTTCTACTTGGCCTATATTATGATCAGAGATTGCAACCTCAATCCCAGCTCAAGATATTACTCCTTCCGTCTCAATTTATTTGTCTAATTTTGGGATCACAACTTTTTAAGGAAACATAATGATTACCATGAAAAGACATAGAGTTTCCAAAAATATTTTCATCTTTTTAGCATTAAATAAGGGCACTTTTTTCAATACATTGAAAAAGGAAGGGCTTTAATGAAAACTTTCAAAAGTCAACTTAAAATGGACAAATATTTTGGGATAATAATAAGTCAAAAGTAGACAAATAAATTGGTACGAAGGGATTAGATCAGTCTTCTCTATAAGGGGGAGAGAAGTAGCCTCTCTTTTTTGGTCTTTTTTTTTTTTTTTTAATTTCTTTTCTTAGGCCATCTCCAATAGTGGAGTTAAGACCTATATTAGTCTGCCTCCGATCCGATCCGTCCCGAATCCGATATCCGATTCACCTCCGAATATCTGACTATATCAATACCTCTTATTTTTAGGGTTAGTCAATAGTCAGTCAGTCCCCTACCCAATCAACTTCACTTCACACAACCCTCCTCGCCCATGACTTCTCCACCTTCTCTCTCTCCTCCCCAACCCCCCTCCCTCTCTCTCAAAAAAAACCCTCCAGCAATGAAGAGATGTGGGGCAATCTCCCCTTAGGAACGCAGCAGCGAGACTCCCTCCCCATGTTAGTTTTATTTATTTATTTATTTTTCAATTTGACTTTTTTTTTCCGAGTTCCAATCTGTTTTTTTTTTTTTCCCAATTTCGGATTTGGATATCCGATTGGATCTCCGTTCCCCGTTCAGAGCGGGGATGGAGGACAAAAAATATAATTCGTTCGGAGTTCGGAGGGCGGGTGGAGAGTTCGGATTCGGATATTGCAATATCCGCCTCCGATTTGCCCCGTTGCCATCCTTACGGTTGAAGTGTTCAACAAGGGGTATAAAATTAGTTCAAAACCTGACTGTGTTGTTCACATAAGGAAGAATCAAGTGAGGTCCACTCGCATCACGCGCCAAATCGCGTAAAGGCGCGTGATATCACGCGCAGCCTCTTTAGGCGACGCGTGAGGGCGTGTGAAAATGTTTCCGGAGACCGGCTTTTCAGTTTTGGAATCATCTTATTGAGATGAATAATTGGGTGTGGTGAGGTGCTGATTGAAACTTATTTGCGATTGGATAGATGTGTATTGTGAGGCTTTTTTTTTGTTAGGGATGCAAAATAACCAATGTGAAGGTAAATGTTGTTATGTTTGATTTTAGACTAAATGAATAATCAAATGCTGACATGACACATTTTAGTTATTGGTTTTGATTATTACCATTGCGGATGCTCTTACTTAACTGTCTTCTTTAGGTTGTGTAAAAATCTACATTACCTCAGACTTCTCAGAACTCAAATTCTTCGTTGCCAAGTTTTTCTTGAAATGCTCTGGGAATCATTTTGGTGCTCAAGATCTGGTTGTTCTTTCTAACCTTCTGTTTATGCTCACGGAATTGCTTATCTCCAATACAAACCAAAGTAAGCTTCACGGCACTTTTTCTAGTCACATCTCACGAAGTACTGGCTTTTGTATGTCAACTATTGTCACGTATCAAACCGTAAACAAATCTCAACCATTGTCACGTATTGAACAGTTAACAAACGACTCAATTGAGTGGCAAATACACAATTCCGTTATAATGTGGTACTACTATTATTAGTTCCTTCTAGTATGTCCTTACAATGACACTGTTAATTTGGCAATTCAATCCAATCCAATCCCAATGCTAAACCAATTCTCCGGATCAATGTCAGCAACTCTTTGCCAACCACATTCAACTCATCTCCACATCATCAGTATAACGCTGATTGGCAATCAGGTACATGACCCAACCAAATCACATCACCAAATCCAACTTCCAGAGAGTTTTACCCAGCAAAGAAAGAGTCACGAATCAGTGAAAACAAATTCCCAATTCAGCAATAACACAAACAGCAACTTATTAATCATAGGAGATGCAAACAAGTTGGATATCACAAGACAAAAAGCAGGAATCAAAACATGTATTAACCATAGGAGATGGTAACAATCATTCTTCCATTCATCAGTGTAACCGCATCTGCTACAATAACAGAATACCGATCGATATTCACATCTGAAACGAAACTTCTACACACTACTCGTACTACTACAAATTACTAAAACATACGTCACAAGAAACCCAACTCTCAAACCCTAATTCCAACCTAAACAACACTAACGACTCTCATATCATTTCAAATTGACAACAAGACTAATCTTCATCAGCAGCAGGCTTTGATGAACCGGTCTTCTTGGGGAGCAGGAGGTTGTGGATATTGGGCATGACTCCACCATTGGCAATCGTCACGTCTCCAAGGAGCTTGCTCAGCTCCTCGTCGTTCCTCACGGCCAATTGGATGTGTCGAGGCACAATTCTCGTCTTCTTGTTGTCTCTTGCTGCGTTCCCAGCCAACTCAAGCACCTGAGACCGCACCGAAAATAAGAGAAATTAGGGCTTCTTAGAGCAAAAATTAGAAACCCGAGATTCAACAAACCCTAGAATTGGAAAAACCACAGAATTAGGGCTTCTTTGGGCCCGAAACCTTGAATTCAGCAAACCCTAGAATTAACTCAATTGCACATGGAATCAAAATTCATAGAAATTAGGGCTTCTTTGAGAAAAGAATTAGAAACTCAAAAACTTGGGCCAATCCCTTGAACTCGACAAACCCAAGAACAAGCTCATGGAAATGGATCAGAAGGTATCAAATCTGAAACACCATTGCTGATGTAATCACATAATTCCGAACAAACACACGGAACCTCTAAACCCAAGAGATGAAAGCCCTAGAAATTGGGGCTTTTTTGAAGAACTCAAATTCAATTGAAAGATGAGGGGAAGGAGAGGATGTATTCACCTCAGCAGCGAGGTACTCTAGGACGGCGGCGAGGTAGACTGGGGCTCCGGCGCCGACCCTCTCGGCGTATTTTCCGGCTTTCAAGAACCGGGCTATACGGCCGACAGGGAATTGGAGGCCGGCTTTGCTGCTCCTCGACGTGGCCTTCTTCGATGCTCCGGATCCTAGGGTTTTGCCTCGGCCGGCCATTGCTAATTCGTATGGGAAATACTGGGAATTCTAGAGAGAGAGAGAGCGAGGGTGGGTGGTTTAACTGGTGGAGGAGAGAGAAGGATGAGGGGTACGGGTTCTCCTGGTGCAGGAGGGTGAGTCGGTCTCTTCGTTTATATAGTGGTTGGGTTTTGAATTTGGACCAATGACGGAGAAGTACGCGGATTGAGGTGGATAGCCGTTCGATTCGAGAGGAAGTAACGGTGGAGATTGGCATCTCCTGTTGATCTCGCTCTTTGAATGGATTGCGATTGTCTGGGCCCTGGGGAGATCTGTTAGAACCTTTAAACCCCCGAGGTTTCATCTAATGCCAACTCCCACCCCTCCGCGTTTCATAAATAATTATGCACCCCCTGTCAGAGTGTCAGTGCTGTTTTATCCATGGAGATTATTTTGTGTAGCCATTTGTGAAGACCTTCGTAACCCTATTTTACATTCGTGCATGCATACCAAAAGGAATTTATACTTGCAATAAATGCTTTTACTGTAAATGTTCTGTAAATTAATTGGAGCTCTCTCACAAGTGTCGGTTCTGCATTAAATTGTTACCATAACAAATTATCTCTGTAAATTGTTCCAAGCAACTACTAGAGCTCTCCGGTAGATGTCGACTCCATATCAAATTGTTATTAGAAAAAATTGATAAATTTTGAGTTTACAGCATTCCAAGAAAAATGCGAGACTTTTTTAGTATAGTCACATAAGTAAGTGTAAATTTTCTTTTATGCCATACTATGAGAAGTTTTTATTATTTGGTAAACATAAGCTATACAAGTCTAAAAAATTACAATGATAAAGTATTGGTAGAAAAAATGTGAGACTATATCTTTTTATTTATTAATTAATATGAGAATAAAAATAATATGTTAAAGTATTTTTAAAGATGAGAATAAATTGAGAGATAAGAATATTTAGAGACGGGAAAATGACAGTTAAGGACTTGTTTTGATAATTAATACCTACCAAAAACTTTTTTAGCATTAATAAGTGTTCTCAGCATGTCCTTAACGAGTACAAATTATCAAAACACGTCTTGGGCCGTCATTTTCCCTTTTAAAGACGAATGTGTTCATATACATCTAGGGAAAATGACGGCCCAAGACGTGTTTTGATAATTAATACCCACCAAGGACATGCTTAGAACAATTGCTAATGCTAAAAATATCTTTGGTGGGTATTAATTATCAAAATACGTCATTGACCGTCATTTTCTCATACATCTACCCAGCAACCAAACCCATTGGGCCTAATGGAGTTGAAAATATTATTGATGGACATGCTGGTGACGTGATCCATTTGGGCTGCTGTCTAGCCATTGGACCTAAGCCATTGTTAAGTTCCACGGCCCATGAGCCCAACCCGATCCAAGAAAGCCCTTTTCCCAAGGCCCAGGGCTATTTGGAGGGAATGACTGGAAAGTGTATGTTCCTTCCTTGGGCCGACCAGCCTACAGGTACATTCGACATCGGCTCGGTTAATAAGACTGATACTTGTTTTGAGATTGTTTATTAAGCAAAACGAGCCAAATTCAAACGAGTTTTTGTGCTCATCCTCTTGTGAACAAATTAGTTCGTTTGCAGCGACGGTATATCAAGCAAGCACCCATGGGCGGCTCCGCTACTACTCGAGGGAGTTCAAGGGAACCCTTAGGTTCGGAAAATATGCTCAGTTTTTCATATATTTTTTATATGCACTTTGATTTTTCTTTAGCATTATCTGTATTGTATCAATAGCACGAAGTTAAAATGTAATATTTGACGAGTATGAGTTTTTATCACTAATGCCGAGCACTACAGGTATGACACGTGGTCAGGTGCTCGGCAAAGCTCAAATCGGTCGGCAGACTTGCACGGTAAGAAAATTTATAAAAAAGTAGAGTCATCCTGCGTATCATGCCTAAAATCACTCTCCCATGAGACAGACATGTTTGTTATAACTCCCTCACAAGATCTCATAACTTCCCATGACCGACGTCCACTCCTCCCATCATTCCACGAGGTAGCCCCACGACTTGGAAGGTGACCCCACGTTCCACACACCTAAAGATGCAATGTATAAGTATAGGAAGGAAAAGAGAAGAAAAGGTACGCACTGATCATTCCCAACTTATATAGAAACTCTTTCTCCATTTCACCAATCTAATTAACTTGATTGTTAGAGGGTTCACGAACCGGACACGCCACCGGTCCTTGGACTACTTTTTCAAGAAATTCTTCTCAAAGGATCTCAGTGTGATCATTCGGATAGAATTTTATATCAAAAAAATTTATCTACACGTTTTTCACTGCTAAATTCAAATTCTAGAGCCGCCCAACAGGCAGCTAATATGAAAGTCGATAATTAAACCAAAGCTGAACAAGAGAGAAGCTGCAACGGTCTTGAACTCTCTTGGGCACATGTCAATGGCAAAGAGAGAAATGAAATGTGAGAAGGCCAAAACATGCATGTGCTTGTATGTTCTAAAAAAAGTAAAAATAAATAAACAAACATGTGCTTGCATTGAAGTTGGTAGATGTTCACACATACCGGCCCTCCAACTGTTTCTTTCTGGTATTACTGTATAAGGCCCATCCCTATCCCTCCCCAATAATGCTACAGACACGTTTATTGATCACTTTCCGACCACTCCTCTCTCGCATGTGTGCGAAGCCTATTTCACAGTTAAATATGTGGAACCGACACATTTGTAAGAGATGAGTGATCGGTAGAAGTGTACGTAGTATTGTTGATTCCTCCCCCTTAGCCCCTCTTCTCCTTTCCTCGCTAGCTAGTAGCTAATGGTGGGAACAAAAAATAAAGGCACATGAAACCCCTACAGCAGGACTAATCCCTAATAAAAATTGTGGGTGCAAATACGGAAAATTTCAAAATTCCAACCCCCCTCCCCAAAACTTTGACCTCAATGTCCCAAATTTTGTCCCTTTTTTTTCACACCACACTCGTAGTATGGTATGGTGCAGAGGGTGGATGTCTACGACACGAGTGTTAACAAGAGTGTTGTACGCAGAATAATTTTAAGGGTTGAAGCATATATTTTACTACGGGTTTGAATTTGATCCCGTTAAAGTTGAGTCCATATAGAACTTATAGAATTGCCTGGAGTACCCATTGAAGTAAGGGGGGAAAAAAAAACACTTCCTTTTGCAATGAAAGTTGTGAAGAATCAACTTGTAATGAAATTATTTATCAAATTTAGTTCACTTACATGGAGAATAGTGTCGAGAGTTTAATAAAATAAGCTCCTCTTTTTCCAGTTTTACCATTTTCTATGGAGTTCTGAACTTCATTATGGTTTCCCTGGAATCCATAAAGTTTTCTGAGGTGGGGTAAATCTAGCTGTAAATATGTCAACATATGGGTCAGGGCCATGTTTCATCTTTATTTGGAATTTCATGGCACGATGTTAAAATAATACTTAACAAAAAAAAAAAACTATGGATATACCATTTTGAGTATACCAAATATACATTAGATTGTATGGGATCTAGCTCTGAGTCTTACAAAAATGATCGAAACGATTCAATTTATTTGAAATATGTTTCTTAGAGTTTAGATAAAAAAATTTGCTGATTTGAATATTAGTAAGGGCTTGATTTATTTTTGTATCTAAATTTAAAAGGACAAAAACTTAATGAATTGACCAAATACTTACCGTTATTTGAATGAACTAATTTTTTTTTTTAAAGAACTTTAAACTAATATTTTTGACAAATAAAACAACCGCACTCACTAGTATGAGATATCGAAATGGGTTTCGCTCAATCTGATGTAGTACGTTTGATATACACCAAATGATGTATATAGTTTGGGCCTAAAACAACGGCCTCCAAATATACCCACTAAGCTGTTTTTAAGTCTTTTTTTTTTTTTCCTGAAAGGAAGCTGTTTTTTAGTCTAATAAACTTATTAAACTGTATTGTGCATGTGCAACATTTTTTTTTCTTTGGAAACACAAAACATTAGTTTAAACTTGCACTCAGAGTCCCTAAATCTAAGGCCTTTTATTAGTAGGCCAGCTTTTCTCATTGATTACCATTTGAGATTCTTTCATGTCATTTCAAATTTTTGATTTGCTTGTGGGATCACATGATCTGGAGATTGGTTTATGTATAAATGCAAACATGTGATGACGATTTATTCCACTAACATGAAGGGATTGCTTTTCGATTCTATTAAGAGAAATCTACGAACACAAACATGTGCACAATATTTAATTTAACTTTATTGAGATGTGGCAAATGATTTATGACTTGACAATTTAAACTAAACATAAATTTGTTCGATTAATTTACATTAAGTGTTTGCACTTGAATTCTTCATGTGCATAGCATGGACTTTAAGCTATGATAGTATTATAGTAACTCATTTGCACTTGAATTCGAACTAAGAATGTCTCGATTTACAACTCGTCTTTGTTGTCGCTTGAGCTAGGCTTTGGAGTACTTAAGTTCTGTTACAAAATGATTTTAATGCATGTTAACCTCTTTTATGACTTAAGTTTCTTTTTACAAACCTCTCTCACAAAAAGAGTTTCTCTCTTGTCTTCTGTCAGATTTCCCAATTGGGGTTTACACAAAAAGAGTTCTTTTCTGAAAACTGAATTTTCTGTTTAAGAAAGGAATAAAGAAAATAAAATAAGGGATATAATTTTGTCACTCCCTTTTTTATTAACAGCACTCCCCAACAAGTGTATTTTTATATCAAAAATACACTTACAGTGATGTTAAAAAAAAAATGAAAAAATTAATAGCCTGAAATAAAATGTGCCTCACCGCCGAATTCAAAAGGTTCATGTTACAGTAAATAGGACGACAGGGAACCATGCCTAGTCTAGAATGCAAATCCTTGTTGGATTCATTTAAAACAAAATCCCCCAGACCTGTGAATTTCTTTACTTTTTCCAATTCACTTGAGGTGACTCATTAGTGTCAGTCAATTCAATGTGTCCCTTTCTTGAGAAGTTGTCTCTCACTCCAATTTACTGCCATTTGGAGTATTTGGTCCAATGCACAAGGGTTTAGTTTTCTATCAGTATGGCTGTCATGTTCCTCAATAACCAAAGATTCTCATTTTCTTGATTTTCTCCCCATTTCCATTCCAATGGGTTTTCCCCTTGGTTTCTTGCTATGAGCCCTTCTCTCTTGGTTGTTGCAGTCTCCTTTCAAAAAGTGGCTTTCTTTATTACCATCATTTGGTTTTGGAAAACTGTTTGATTTTTTCCTAAGCAACTTTGATTGGGTTATTAGTGGTTTCTGAAAATGGAAAGGAAATCGCATGGGAGGAGATTTTCTACCAAAGCTAGAAAGTACTAATATTCTTGCAAAAGAGGGGGAATACCGAAGGCAGCACTTTTCAACTTTTCATTAAGGGAAAAAAAAGAAGGAAAATGGCAACAGATTTGTAATGCTGTTGAAGAAAGTTGTGAGCAATAAAAAGGCTGGAGGTTTCTTTGAAGGGGGGCATGGAGATTTGAAGTGGTGAGAGAGAGAGAGAGAGAGAGAGAGAGAGAGAGAGAGAGAGAGAGAGAGAGAGAGAGAATCATGCCAACAGTTTGGTTGAATTTGAAGAGATCATTGCACTGCAAATCGGAGCCGTCAGATGTCCATGATCCTAAGGCCAAGAAACACTTGAGCACAATCTTGACTAGAAAAGTAGCTAGGTCTGGCTGTTCAAGGTCCATAGCAAACCTCAAGGACGTGATTCATGGGAGCAAAAGGCACTTGGAGAAGCCCCCAAGTTGTAGTCCAAGATCCATAGGGAGCAATGAGTTCCTCAACCCAATAACCCATGAAGTGATTTTGAGTAATTCAAGGTGTGAGCTCAAAATCACTGGCTTTGGGAGTTTCCAAGAAGGGTTAAGCGGCGGCGGCGGAGAGAGTGGTGGAGGTGGATCAACATTTGTAGGTACTTTAAGGCCTGGCACACCTGGCCCTGGAGGGCACCCTACAATGCACTACTTCAATCCTTCACTTAGGGCTTCCAATACTCAAAGAAAGAGTACTAATGCTTCTCCTTGGTCAGAGAGGGCAGGGTCTGGATTTGGGGGTTCTGGTATTTCTGGTGGGAATTTCTCAAACCCTAAGGGTACATTGGGAGTAGATGCAAATGGGCCATCAGCTGTGACATGCCACAAGTGTGGAGAACAGTTTGGGAAGTGGCAAGCTCTTGAGGCCCATCATCTGTCTAAGCATGCTGGTAGTAATCTTCTGCTTGTTGTCACTTCTGGATTTTTTGATTATGTTCCCTGATATCAAAAGTCAAAATGGGTTATTGTTTTTTCGCAAAGAAAATAGTGCACTTCACTGCAAATCCAAAAAGACGAGTGTGAATTATGAAAACGTGAACTTTTTGGATCAATGTCAGTTGTTTATCTTACTCTGATGACAAAGTTTCTTTCTTTATCTGCTGTTTGCTTGAATCCCATATCCTGATTCCCTTGCAATTTTGCCTTCATTTTAAGGCACTACTAGGCATTTGCTATCCTTGTTCAAGTAGCCTACCCTAATTGATCGGGACTTGAGGCTAGGTTTGTTTTGTTTTACTAGGCATTCGTTATCCTTTGGTGAAAGATTTTGACATTTCAACCTCCATATTTGTTCAAATGCTAAGAATATCCACATATTATTAAGTTTATATACCCAATTGGCCAATTTCTTGATATCGTTAAATTCAGCAATCTTAGAAATTGGTTTCCACAAATTTATAATTCCTCTGAAATTTGGAGTTTTGTCACCAGCTCACTCAATGCTCTATTGTGCAGTTACTGAACTAGTGGAGGGCGATTCGTCAAGGAAAATCGTCGAAATAATCTGCCGGACAAGCTGGCAGAAATCGGAGAATCAATGGGGTCGAATCGAGAGGGTTTTGAAAGTTCACAACATGCAGAAGACTCTGGCCCGGTTTGAAGAGTATCGAGAAACGGTTAAAACCAAAGCTAGCAAACTCCCCAAGAAACACCCGCGGTGCTTAGCCGATGGGAATGAGCTCTTGAGGTTCTATGGGACAACCGTGGCTTGCTCTCTCGGCATCCATGGCTCCTCCAGCCTCTGTGTGTCTGAAAAATGCTGTGTTTGTCAAATAATAAGGAATGGGTTTTCCACCAAAAAGGAAAGCAAAGGTGGAATAGGTGTTTTCACCACTTCTACAAGTGCGAGAGCTTTTGAAGCTATTGAAATGTACGGTGATGATCCATCTGTGAAGAAAGCTTTGATAGTATGCAGAGTCATTGCAGGAAGGGTTCATAGGCCGCTGGAGAACATACAAGAAATGGCCGGCCAATCGGGGTTCGATTCGTTGGCTGGGAAAGTGGGTCTTTATTCAAATATTGAGGAGCTTTATTTGCTCAATCCTAAAGCTCTCCTCCCTTGCTTTGTGGTTATCTGCAAACCCTAAAATCAAAAGAAATGCTTGAGTTACTCTTATGAAGTAGGTGTGAGTCATTTTTTGGGGGTTTCCTATGCTAGAAATCTCTTTTCTTGCTCATAGATCAATATCTGTGCTACAGTGCTACTCCATGCTTATGGTATCTGTGTTTTACATGATTAGTAATTTGTATTGGTAAATCAGATACTCAGAAAAATCTGTACATTCCTTTTGTTCTGCGTGGAGGATCTGTATATTCTCTTGACCATGTGTGGAGCTGTGTTTTACAAGTAACAATATCTTAGTTTTCATATTATGCGAGGTGATTGTTAAGTAGGGAATTACATCTGAACGAATTGGGTTACCTCAAGCTTAGTTTCTCCTAAAAAGTTTGTCTATAGCTCAAGGACTTTGGAGAATCTGTTTCCGCTAAATGGACTGTTAGTTGATGTATGCGAGGAGAATGATTTGTCTCGAAATCTGTGTTCTTGTGGGCTATAGCCCGTTTAGTTATGAGCTAGTTGCTTATATGGTCAAGTTTGCCCTTAAACCTCGAACTTCAGCTGCTGCATAAAACAAAGCAATAATGGCAACTGTGTGCTTAGAAATCTTCAACAAGCAAGACAGTGTCATACCCACATGCTTCTGTAGAATGATGGATTAGAAATTATGCTATCAACTTGGTTTCCATGTGATTTGGAGGAGGTTCACAAAAATTTCTGTGATGATGGAACCATCATGGGCATATATCTGCACTTTAGGATGGTTACGTAAACACTAATGAATATTCCTCCACATGGATCATTTAGTGTGATAAGGGCATGTGGTCCTTAGTTTGATGTTTATGTTTCGCAAAAAGTTTAGTGCTAGCAGACAAAGATCAAGAATTACATGTCTCGTGCTATTTGTCTGGGCACAAAAACTTGTCTCTACCCTTCCCCTCCTCGACTAGAATTTCCGCTGTGCTATGCAGTTCGAGTGTGGAATATGATAATACTGTACATCAAGTCATATTACTTTCAATGCTATAGTGATACTGCAACTCTGATGTAATTTTATCTGTCTTCTTCGTCACAGTAGAAGTGTCAAACAGCTGCACCAGCCGTAGGTGTCGTCCACATGTCGGAGTACCCCAATTCCTTCCAGTCCTAAAATTCAGCTGTTGGGTTTGATTTTCCTTAGGAGATTGTGATCTTCTTGGGTCTGGATGCAACAACCATTTAAGATAAGGTCAGGGACCCATCACGCCGGCAAAGTAGAAAAGAGGGTTAGGGAATGGGGACCCCATCTCTTTCCTTAGGATTTCAAAATGGTAATTTCCATAGGTTCTTTTGGAAGGGTCTTGAAAGCATCTTTATGGGTATGATAAACATTTCCTTACTGCTGCACAATTTCGGCATAGCTTTTGAAGTCCCAGGACTCTGGTAGGAACCAACAACTCATAGATAAAAGTAAATGGTCCACAATGGCTCTTTTGAATCCACAAGATTGAATAGAGTACAAACAGTTGGTATCCTTAAATGCTGGGTAGGAGCAGCCTGGGAGCAGATGAGCACAAGAGAAGATATGTGTGCAGCTGGCATTCACTTAGTTTAGATGCTGGTATTCTTAAATGCTGGGATTCAGACCCTTCATCTGGTGAAGATGCTAAATTGCTGAGCTCTCTGACTTATTTTAATTTGCTGAATTGTAGTGTACTAAGATAAGAAGTAAGAACCCATCAAGAGAACTACCAATTTTTGAATGACATGTCTCGAAATCTGTTTTTTTGTGAGCTTCAGCCCGTTTAGACAATAGGGGAAACCAATCGTGAACCATCTAGAGGTTGGATGGTAGTATAGAATCGCAGAGCTTTGGAGTTGGGTGATTTTCGATATTGGCTGCTCAAACATTTTCTGTCAGCTTCTGTTTCTGATTTCTGGTGTCAAAAAATAGCTTTAAAACTGCTTAATTAAAAGCTAATTTTGATGCATTTTGATTTAGATTTTGATTTGTAGAATCAAGTTGTGTAAAATTTTAAGTTTTGTCGAAGAAGCCTGAATATCGGATGCCACGCACCAATCTCTACGTCGTGGAAATAAAGATGTAGAACAGTAATCATTTTAGGGTCACAAGTCAGAAGAATTTATACCACCCAAAACCCCTACCCAACCTGACATCATCTTCATCACCATAGGTTTTTTTTTTTTTTTGGGCACCTCTCCATAGGAATTGAACCCACAATCTCATTGTACCCAAAATGTAGCTACTAGCTACATAACCGTCGGGTTTGTTAGAGAGAGTGATTTCGTTATAGTCTTATCTAGCCGTCGGGCCAAGTTTAGAGCATATCTAAACTGCATGTACAGAAATCATAGAACTTGTCAAAGAGGGATGTCATAGCTGCTGTATTAACAATAATTAGATCATTGAAATGTGCGAAGGTGTAGTTGGTTGATGTCTCTTGACGAGAAAATTGAAATTATGAATTAGTTTGGTGCCGGAATTTACGGATTCAAGTCTTCATACGCTTGAGACACATTGAAGTGAAGAGAAAGCATATTAATGACTGTTTTGTTTGTCAACCATAGCAATCAATGTTATTTTCTCGTGGAAGGCAACAACTAACAAGCCTTAACCTGCACAATTGAAATCAGATGGTTAAAATCTAGGTCACATAATCATCCAGCAGGACTTTCTACCCCCGTTCTCAATCATCGCTTGACATTTCCGCTCTTAATCCTCATTCTAACGAAGGTTCTCTCATTGCTATGAAAGACGAATAATGAACCCCCTTTTTGCCTTTTTAGTTTCCAAAGTATTAGTAAGTTGTCAATTTGGTCCCCAATGCATGAATTTAGCCAATTTAGTCCCCAATGTTTCAAATGTGTGCCAAAATGGTCCTCCTCCCCAACGGCGTTTGCCTCTTCCGTCAGAAGGGGGGCATGAATGGTATTTCACCCCCTTTACACGTAACTTATGCCTAGTTTGGCATTATAAGACAAACGGCTTATTTTTTTGGACAAAAAATTGCATTTGTTAGTTTTTAGTCTATTTTTCGAGAATGTTGCTTCTTCATGACGAGAATAATCTAAAAAGTAAAAAATTAAGATCAAAATCTATTTTTTTAATAAAGAAGAAAAAATTGGCTTATCGGTTTTTCTTTTGTCTTTATTAAAAAAAGATTGGGTTTGATTGTAATTTTTTTTACTTTTCAAATTCCTCTTGTCATGAAGAAGCAATAATCCTTAAAAAATCGACAAAAAACTAATAGATGCAATTTTTTTTTGAACAAGGACAAAATAAATAAGTCGACAAAAAAATCACGAGTAAACAAAATCTCTCTCTCTCTGTGTTTTCTTTTGAGTGTTACAATCTATATAAGAGGTGGGGGATGACATTTGATAGGAAAAAGCTCTCCATGAGAAGGAAATGTGTATAGGGGTGAAATACCATTCATGCCCCCCTTTTGACGGAAGAGGCAAACGCTGTTAGGGGAGGAGGACCATTTTGGCACACATTTTAAACGTTGGGGACCAAATTGACTAAATTCATACATTGGGGACGAAATTGACAACTCGCTAATACTTTAGGGACCAAAAAGGCAAAAAAGCCAATAATGAACTCAGTTTCTTATAGTAGTTGAGAATATGAAAAGATATGTATGTTAGGAATACTTCAAAAAGTTGAGATAATCTTGATGCGTGCCTAGCATTTTTGAACGAACTCAAATGACATAGCACTATAACAGCTTATGATATGAAACCTTCTGAAATTAGAATCGGGCTTTATTCTAAAAGAACCGACCATAGCCAAAGATCCAGCAGCTAATTAATATAGGGCAATAACACTTCCAAATTCACCTATACCATAAACTTATCCAATGTACACTCGAGATATTCCATAGAGGTAAATCTATAGAAAGGGATAATGACACTTCCTCCTACCCATTTTATTTGCTTGTTACATAAAATGATGAAATCAAAAGCATAATTTGAACGAAGATTTAGTGAAATACAATTTGGTCAAAACTTGAGCTTTTGCATACTTGAAAATGTGATGTCATAATCAGTTTGCAGAGGATTGATTGAATGCGGATTTAATGAAATACAGTATGCATATAAATATATATTCACGGAGAGAGAGAGAGAGAGAGAGAGAGAGAGAGAGAGAGAGAGAGAGAGAGAGAGAGAGAGAGAGAGAGAGAGAGAGCACGATTGGTGTTCGTTTTTTTTTTTTTGAACGTTGGCACTCACAGAAATTCCTACTATATGACAGACGTGAGCCTTTGTCAAAACGGCTTCGACCACAGGAGGTTTCTCCAAAACGACGTCGCCATACTCGCAAAACTTCACGTCTTCAACCTGCCAAGTCATTTGAAAACGAGAATTTGTCAAATTGTGAGTTGATTCTGGTTTTTTTCTACAATCGAAATCGTTCATGTTTCAGATCTTGTCAAGATCATAAACCATGTTAAAGATTATTTGAATCAAATTCCTATAAACATAGGATCGTAGACGATAAGAATGAATTTGTTTTTCTGAAAATAAATTTGGCAACACTGTATCAAAACCATTTTACTGGAAACGGCGACGCTCGTAGATTCTGTACAAGGATCATTCTATATGGACAACTGTAGCTCTAGTTTTTCTTCAGAGTACAGAGCTTCCTGGGAAAGCTTTCAATGCGAGTTTTGCACACTACTCTGGCTACGTCACAGTCAATGAGGAATTTGGGAGGGCCCTGTTCTATGGGTTTGTTGAGGCTGTTTAATGAACGTTCTTCTTAGCCCCTGGTTCTTTGGCTCAATGGAGGTGAATCTTTCAATTGGGAAGATACCCTTTTGTTCTTGCTTTTGACTTTAATTTGCTTTGTGGCTTTGGGTCCTGGATTTTCCTAAATTGTGTTAATTGGACATAGTGTTAGTACTAATAGGCAAATAGTTTTCTTGAAAAGTTATGATTTTGGACAGAGTTTCATCTATTGTATATGTTCATTAACTTGTATCTATTATATTCACCTATATAGGTTATCAAATTAAATTTAGAAGGCATATACTCCAGCAGTAGTAGTAGTACAATATAATCACTGCTAATGATTTCCTATGTATTAGAAACAATAGCCCATATTACCAATTCTAAAAAGAAGAAGAAGAAAACAATGGCACTGGCATTTACACTGATCCCAGCTCCAAAATGCTCCATGGCAAATTAAGTTTCAATCGTGTAGCTCCTTGACCAAAACAGCTTTTATCATGAAGTGCTTACGCAAAAAAATTGCATGAAAGCGAAAATGAGTGAGTGAGAGAACCACGTATTGGAAAAATGGTTCCAGGCAGAACAAAATGGTTAGGATCCCTAGATTAAGGCTCGTGACCGAAAAATTTGATGAGGGACAGAAATTTAGTGTGTTCCACAACTGACAACAAGGCTAAAATTTTCCCAAGGTGGTAATTGAGTACAGAACTTCAAACAAGTTGCAAATCCTGGATTTTGTTGTATTTTTTGCTTCATGTTTCTGATAATTGTTTCATTCTGTGTCTAAATAGTCAGTCTAGCTTTACATTAGGGTATAGGAAGCCACAATCTACAGAAGAATTTACAGTATGGTTCATTATATCTTCCAAGCCATACTTGAAACTGAAGCCCAAATCTCTTAACTTCTTTGAGGAAATCTCCGACGGGACAGAACCATGTTCTTCCTCTACAAGTGCACACCTGAAAATAGAGAAAGAGATATAACTAAAAACATTATTTGATTTTTTACATCAGTACCCCCAATTTCATAGAAAGAAGTACCTCTGCAAATTCGAGAAAGGATATTCTTTAGCTAGATGATCAACCAGTTCACACATTACACAGCTGCGGGCGGAGCAAATGTATCGACCTTCTGCTCTAGCATGCTCCATGAGGAACATGTGGGCACTGCATATATCTTCGACATGAACTAAAGCAATTGAACCCATTCTTGAATTCACAGCAGATAAGATTGAAGAGAACATAGGGTCACCTGTGCGTACCCAAATCAAAATGTTAGAGAACATAGGGTCACCTGTGCACAAACATAGCATGAATTCCATTAATTGCAGGCTATGGAAAATGTTAATGCTTCATTCAGGATCCGTTTTTTAACCAATTATCTTTCATGAATGGTGGAAAGAACAACATTTAGATGTAAAGAACATCAGCCTGAATATAATTGGGACTCTCACTCTTTGGATCAATTTAGGGGTAAGTTAGGATACTGGGAATGAGTAGGAGCTGCAGGATATGGACGTTTTTCGGTTATTCTTCCACAAGAATTCTATTGGCTATATGTCGTGAATTAATTTTACTACAACTTTACCAACAATGACAGCCATGTTTTCAAATTGACCATGAACATGATGCTATTGTATGTATTGTTCAATGCAACAACATTGAACATAGATGAAAGCATGATCACCTGTTATTGGTGACAAGAGAACTCGAACGCTTGCGGGAACCGTTTTAGTGAGGAATGAACCGGCTACAGTAGTGGTTATGACTGATACAAGATCAACTTTGTTCTGTTTTGCAAATTGGAATGCTGCCTCCTCTGTTAGAAGTTTTGAAAGTACATAAATCTACAAAAGACACGAGTCTTCTAATATCAGAGAACTAAAAGTCAGGGCAATTGTAAGAGGATAGAAAATGAGAAAGGGAAGGGAAGGCATTATTACCCAGCCGCTAGCTTTTGTTTTCCAGACATGATCAACAGGAGTCTGACATGATTCATCGACAACGTTTCTCCAATTTCCAGAGCTATCTTTGGCAGTCAAGGTACTGATGGATGATGTGAAGACAACCCTCTTCACAGATTCTGTTTTTGAACATGATTTGAGAAGGTTTAAGGTTCCACTGATTGCAGGCTCAATGAAGTTTGCACGGGCATAACTATCTTCAAATTTGCAAAAGAAAACCAAGTGTGAAACATTTCCATCTCAGTAATGCCATACAAATATAAGCAAATCAATTCGGAGTGATGTCACTACTCTTGACTTCATCATTTTAGAGCAAAATTTCCATCTAGATGTCTTGAAGTTACTGAACGACTGTCACATCATTCTAGCCAAGAATTACAGTTAAGAATCACATCATTCCTGCTATTTATAAAGCTCAGAACATCAAAAGAGTGTCATGTCATTGTCATTAAAAATTGTGCGGGTGGCTTATAATTACGCAAATTTCACGAAAACCAAAGTCTCTGTATGGGTGGCTTACAAATGCGGAAATGCCACTGTCATGTCATTCTGATAGATAACTTCATAAGAATCCTACAAATAATAGAGTTTTGTTTCCAATTATCATCTGTTCAAGCTGGTCTAACAAGCTCAAGAAGTTGAAGATAGTAGAAGTATGTAATACCAATGTCCTCATTTGCTGGAACTTCAAACTCCATTGAAGCTGCAACATGGAATACACCGCTGCAGCCTTTCACTGCCTCATCAAAGCTTCCTTCTTCTTGCAGATTAGCTCTGAACACTCTCAAGCGGTCACCGCCACTCCACAATGGTATCAGATGCAACGCCTTTGCTAAGATATTTTAGCACAGATGGCATTTCAGATAACTCAAATATTAAGGAAAAAGATGGCATTATAATACTGACAGGTCCTGTTTTCATTAACTAATTTGAGAGTAACTGTTAAAAAGCGGTTAGTAACTTAGTACGCTAATTTCCTATACAGGAATGTTTCTTTTAAGATATGGCAGAAATGGAACGATGTTTAGTTTTTCCCCAGAAAGTAAAAACCCTTTGGGATTTGTTGTAGGATTATGACAGGTTAAAGAAAATAATTGGAAAGCCAAGAAAATTCAGCCTTTTCATTTCACATTTTCCTTTCTCTCCACAAATTCTTGACCCAAACACTACATAATTGGCCGCAATCTAATGTTCGGAGGTAAATGCAGCTTTTACTGTTATGGAAGTAGGAACCATGATGCAACTCCTTAATAAGAAAGATGGCTTGCCTATAAATCAGTTTTATGCTAAGGTCTGGAAAGTTTCAGGGGACAGAAAAGAATTAACACTGTATGTGGACCGATCAGAGTTGCTATTGCTATGGCTCATGCTTGGAATCTGAGTAGAATGGTTGTCGAATCTGATTGTCAAATGCTCATTAACCTTCTATCTCAGGCTGGATCTAAAGGGCAATGGGAAACTCAAAACATCGTTAATGCTATCATATGTTTTAGCATGCGTAGGTTGGGTTTACGCTGAGGTGTGCTTGCGTGTGAGCCGGAGAGGTGCAATTGGTTGATGATTAGTGAGGAGAAAGGAGGAGTAATCTTGTGGGGTGAGAGAAGGAGCAAGAGGTACAGAAGAGACAAAGGCAGCGTGTCCCTTGTTTCTTCTGCGGGGGTAGTGACCGGCTTTTCCTAGATTGACTGGATGAGATCACCTTTTCTCGGGGGAAGAATGTTCTCCTTTCTCAAATTCAGTACTCACCAGTTTCTCTCTCTAGAAAAAGTCAGCACTGTCAAATTAGGGGGAATGTCAAAGGTATTTATAGGACACCTAGGCCTAGGTCAGGCCCATGACGGCGTCCCTATAAAATCCCAACGCATGTCCCTACTGTACCTCTGGGTCTTGGGGAAAACGCAGTCTCTCGCGGACTCTTCCCGCGGGAGAGCCGGATCCCCGCAACGCAACCTCCTTCCCAAGCCACGAGAATCTCCCCCATTCCCGTTGGAGCAAGGTCGCGACCCGCGACGATTGTTCTCTTGCTGCGGAGCCCTTCCTTATGGCCCGGATGGAACTCTAGAGATTCTTTAATTGAGTCCCTCTCTTGTAATTCTGAAATCGTAGCGACTCGCGGGACTCGATCCACGGTCTTCCGCTGCAGAGGCCGCCTTGGTAGTGGGGCTCGTCTTCCTTCCGCTAGCTTTGGCGGACTTCCGCGGGCTAAAGATTCTGTCCTGCGGAGGTTGCTCCCCGCGGACATCTTCCGCAGATACTTCTCCAAAATTTGTACATGTGTTCTTTTGTAATTGGGTGGTCAACCGTCTTTTCTCGGTCAAGATTTGACCAAAGTTTTCCTATCGCGCGGGCCTTGCTGCCACGTGCCCTTAGCCAATTGGTGACCAAAGTTTTCCTATCGCGCCGGCCCTGCTGCCACGTGCCCTCAGCCAATTGGTGAGTCAAACCGTCTTCTTGGGTCAAAGGTTGATAATTTTGACCGCAACTACAACATGTTTCTTAAAGTGGCGCAATCGGGCAGCTAATGTAATGGGTGTGCCCATTGGCCTGCCCACAAGTCTAGCCCTGTGTCCCTTCCCTATATCGCCGTAGCTAATCCGCCTTCTGCTCATTCTTTTCTTTCGGTTCGACAATCAGGGTGTCAGCGTACGCACAATTCAGACTAATCCCCTCCCGTCCCGATCAAAGGCAGACTATCCATGCCGAGACTAAAAGATCACAAGAAATCACTTTCTTGCAGCTTAAGCCCAAAAAACGAACGTGGTCAAATTACGTGGAGAGCAAACCCACCAATCAACCATTGATGTTTTGGTTTGAGGAAGTAATAGAGTACTTCTCCATTAATTTTACTTCTCAAGGCAGTAGAAAAAATGGGAAAAAAGTCCATTGGAGCTGATACCAAGTTATCTAAAAACAAATGAAATAGAAGGGGATGGGTGGGAAGGGAGACAGACAGACCAGGATCACGGAGCGTGGCATGAACCGTGTAGCCTTTTCGGAGGAGAGACTTGACCAGCCATGAACCTATGTACCCTGTTGCCCCAGTTACACAGTAGCTCAGCCCTTTCCCCTTTCCCTTCCCCCTTCTTTCTTCTTTTTCTTCCATCTTCCCTGTTGATTTTCTCTCTCAACCCCTCTCCAATGGCATAAATAAAAAAAATATAGTAGTATATGTCTTCAACTGTGCATCCATGATACGTGTTTGTTTATTCCTCCCTCTGTTACATATTGATTGTTTATTCCTCCCTCCCTTACATATGGTTTATTTTGGACGCACATACTGACTTTTCAAGAAATATCACTTTTAGAGAGGCAAATTTGTTGACTCTGATGAGGGAGTCCCCTCCGAGGGTCTGCTGACACTAATTAAGCGATAATTCAAAATAAAATACTGAATTTTAAAAAAGAGACGAAGGGAGTATATAATTTTGAAAAATTTGTAACTAATTAAATTTATCAAACAAAATCTATATTATACATAAAATATATTATAAATTTAAAAATATAGACAATTTTGTAAGAGGTCTTAACGGTAAAAGTGGAGGACCGAAGGGAGTAGAACTTAAAGCATGTCCTACCCTTGCCCATTTTCTTTTGGTAACGCGGGTGTTCCAAGTCAACTCGTGTGCACTTGGAATTAGTAATTTTTATAGTTCATCCCACAACAATTTCACATGCTTATGCATGTGGCCGAAGAGAACCCGAAAGTTTTTGGAAAGAAGAATCTAATCTAAAAACTTATTAGAGAAAAGAGTAGTGTTATGTGTACATATGAAATTGTACATACGATGTACATATAGCTTTTGTGAGGCCCATCTCAGGTCCCTCAAAGATGATTCGGATTGCTCATTATTTTAAAAACATTTTTTATGAAGCTCTATAAAAAATCAGCTCAACCCGATATTGATAAGAATTTTTTTCTGAATTTGTAAGGGCAAAACTGAGCAGTTAAGTAGTTTTACCCCCACAAATTCAAAAAAAATCCTTATCGATATCGGTTTGAACTGATTTTTTATAAGGCTCTATAAAAAAATATTTCAAAAATAATGGGCGATTCGAATCTTCTTTAACAAAACCCATGTGTACATTATATGTACAATCTCATATGTACCTATAGCTTTATTGTCGAGAAAAAACCCCTATGTCTAAGGTCTTGCCCATTTATTCACTTAAACTAAAAAAATTGAGTAAAAACACCACAAAATCAACTGCACTTCTTGACTCAAACTAAAACTATCAAAGTGACTTTTACTCAAATTTTTACCTCAAACCAGGAGACTCAAATCATTACTCAAAATTTAGTAGGCTTTTTCATGTCTCTCTAATTTACACTGCCATTAGTGAAACTTTTCTCAACTTTATGCTTATATTGGAATTTTTCATTGGATTGCTTCGTACCAAATGAACCTTTTCTCCCGAGAGTATCCATTGTTATTTGGTAGCAGTTGTGGTAGCAATATTTTTTTTTGGTCTCGATGCTTGTGCCCTAAAACCAACAATTTGAACCATTATCTGGTCGAGTATATATATAATTTTATAAGCAGTAATCATACATGATCACTAGTCACATGATTGAAACATTTTTATCTTGAAGTTCATTTTCAGAATTATACAAAGTCAATAAAACTTTTTTTTTGGCTCATTTGGGTACCAATGTCCAACTCAGTTTGATAAACCTAACTTTCTATTACTCGACAAATTTTTATGAGATAAAAAAAATGAAAGGTTCTAATCATATTTTTATATTTTTAATACCCGAGAAAACACAACCGATCCCATAATCTTGTACTCCTTTTTTTTTTTGAGCTCGATCTTCTTCTTCTGCTCCCTTGTCCACCGTTGTTGGTCCATTTTTGTACTTTCTGTCGCTCCAATAATCCTCCCTCTTTTGACCGCTGAGAGGTACCGAACTTTTTTTTTTTTTTTTAACCATTTCTGTGGAGACCGAACCTTTTTTTTTGAAAAAATAATTGCATAGAGCACAAATATGGAAGCAGACACCAAGGCTGCTTTGCTTCTAATTGCGATGAGCAGAAAATGTTTTACAAAGAAAAACCAAAAGCAACCAAAGGAAAACATATGCACAAACGAGAAAATAAAGCATCACCATTCAAACTTCATATGTATCAACTGCACTATCCATAGACTCCACCCGCAGGTGTTCAGACAGTGGACTCCGGCGATCTGGTACGTCCCCATTGGCGGTAACCTCATCTGGAGTCGCTGACAAGGAATGCCGGTGATGCTTTCTATTGTGCTTTGATTTTACGATACGTGACAACACTGGCACAATGTCCCTCATGGAAGGCCGTTTTCTTGGTGCGCGTTTCACACACTTGTATGCAAGACCTGCCACGTCGTTGAGT
Source organism: Rhododendron vialii (assembly GCF_030253575.1). Classification (NCBI taxonomy): domain Eukaryota; kingdom Viridiplantae; phylum Streptophyta; class Magnoliopsida; order Ericales; family Ericaceae; genus Rhododendron; species Rhododendron vialii. The sequence goes on along the minus strand of NC_080562.1, from coordinate 40,507,399 downwards.
TCTTGCTCGTCGAATTTCCCCTCCAGATGGGAGTCCACAATCTCCTCGCACACGACTTTTTTCCCCTCTGTATTCATTGCTGCCTATCCATGACAAACACATTGAATAGGCGGTGATAAGGTTCAAAGAATATGTCAAGAAATCGTACAGAAATATGTGAAAGTGTATTGAAATGGGTGGAATATGTTTTGAAATTTCAGCAGTGTGCGACTATACACTTTGTACAAATGTTTACTAGCACCACTGTTTCCTTTAGATAACCAGCAACTACCAAACAACAGACAATGAACTACTAGTTCCAAAGTTTTATTGTGTTTCCATCACTAAAGCAGCTACCTATTTGCCAGCCATATTTTGTTAAGTTATTTTGGACTATAATTGGCCTAATTTCCATAAAGAGGGAGAGAAATCATACAAGTTCAACGTACTCCATTAGACCCTGTTGAGGATTTCTGCCTGCAATGAGTTCAAAGAGGAACACTCCAAAGCTGTAAACATCACTTTTCTTAGTGAAAGTCCGCGTCGAAATATATTCTGGATCAAGATACCCGAAAGTCCCCCGTACGTTGGATGCATGTTTGTCGACCATCTCTTCCCTAGAAAGCCCAAAATCAGCTACCTGCTTGAAGCAGTATAGTATGCATTCAATTGCACAAAAAGCCCCCCAAGACCATATGTACTTATAGCTTCTTTTTGCCTCTTTTCAGAAAGCATCAGTTGGAAAAATATACCAAAATGGCCAGATAAAGGAGCCTGATGTTAAGTTGTCATACTTGGCCTAAAGAAATAACAGTCAATAGAAGAGACATACCCTGGCTCTCATGGAAGTATCCAACAGAATGTTGGAAGATTTTATGTCGCGGTGTATCACAGGAGGAATAGCCTGAATTTAATAAAGGCAAGAAACAACACCAAAATAACAAGACCATAAGGCACATGAAGTGCATCATGAAAATACAGGAGCACTCTTGCTGCATTAGAAAACTGCTTACCCCATCATGAAGATATTCCAAGCCCCTTGCTACGTCTAAAGCTATTTGAACCCTTAAACCCCAACTCAAGGGTTCATGATTTTCCCCTGAAAATTTCCAAAAAAATTTAACATTGAAGAATAAAAACCATGCTATCCTTCTTGAAAACAAATATATACTGCGGCTGCAAGAAGTAGTGAGTCAAGTGACTGATGAATAATCATATATTTTCTTTAGTGCATTCTTTTGTAATAACTATTATTTGATTAGCATTTAGCACCAACTGATTCAGAGATTATAGTCTGAAAAAACATCATTCCTACACCTGTAGCATGACCCATGTTTCAGATATATAAGAAGGCTCATTTCTACACAGTGTATGAGCTCATCTCAAATTAAATCATGGCCGTTCAAAAAAAAAAAAATCTCAAATTAAATCACGAAGTATGAGCAAGATCCCCTTCTCAGGGCACATATGGGAATGATTCAAGATTTTCAGCTTTCAGTGTAAACAATTGCTCCTCTTATATATAGAGTTCATTGCCAGCTTACCATACAAATGGGAAGCAAGACTGCCGTTACTCATGTAAACGTAGATAAGCATATGCTGGCCCTTTTCTGCACAATATCCAACCAGATTCACTAGGTTTCTGTGATGCAACCTTCCCAATAACATGACCTGTTAACAAATAAAAATAACGAAAGATTTCAGGAACTATGTGAGATGCATTTATAATGGAGAAGTAATGTCTCTGAACTAGGGTCTAAAAGCCAATTTCGATTTGGTTTAGAAGCAGTTTCTAAATTTCTTAAATGTTCCAAGAGTGTCATTCATCAAAAAAAAGTATTAAAGAGGGTTTTAGGAAAATAAATTGCCAACTAACTAGTAAATGACCAGACGCGTTAACTTCACGACACATCTGTCTAAGCAAGTTGTATATGTTAGTATGTATTGAACTCCACATGTCTCAAGTATTTGATCAATAACCACTAACCTCTGATTGGAACTCTTTTTCCCCTTGTCTTGAATCAGTTGCAAGCACTTTAACAGCAACTGTCTCACCAGTTGACATCTGAGCTCTATAAACAGGACCAAATGCCCCTTGACCTATCAAGGTAGTAAAATTACAGGTTGCTTTTTGGAGATCCCTGGTAAGAAAAATTCAAGTTAACACCACAAACAGAACCAAAAGATGAAAATCAAAAGACAACCAGCGAAAGTAAGTTTGGCTTTTGTTTACAACAGGAAGTGAGAAACTGCAGCTATGATGATGCAAGGCTAAGTAGACAGAAACCAAGAAGAACTCCACAAGCATAAAACATAAAGCATCCATACTGTGTTGTAGACTTCATTAGTCAAACAATCACATGAAGTTAGTGTCTCAGATGATCATACGCGTATTCAAAAGTTATTAGCATCTCCGCCGCTGTTGTGAGAATAAGATAAAGATCCACTTGTCCAAATGAAAACTATATAGTCCACTGCCCTTTCTTTTACAACCAAACTTCTTATAACTAAACTCACATAGTTTAAATACACATACTCTTCACACTTCAACTCGTCATACTGAAAACTTCCATAGTTCTGTCCGTGTCTGAAGAAAATTAAAGTTATTAAGGTAATTTAATCAGGAAGTCTGTCAAAGGGATACCTGTAGGAATACTCGAGTATTCCAGAAGCAGAAACCACATTAGACTTTCTAGGTCCTCCAAATCCAAGCCACAAAGGCATGCCATTCTGTTTAGATGTTTTAGATGATTCTGTGCAAACAGAGGAGTCCGATAATTCTGTACAAGGATCACCGCCCTTAGAGCGGATTGAGATAGTTCCTGCCCTCCGAGAAGTACTAATCCCTATCTGCAAGTGTCTCCTATGGTACCTAAGGCAGAACAGTGCAAACACAGCCAAAAGAACTCCAATTACCACCCCTATGGAGATCCCAATTATCAGCCCAGATGATTGTACTTTCATCGCCTTGCTTGTGCTTTGCTATTCAAGCATCCAGTCCATCTACAAACCTGAAGTGATTTAAACAACTTTTAGAAGCACAAATGAGCAAATAGGTGTCAATTCTTTTCCAAGTGATTATCAAATACGTAAACTTTTTTCCCCAGTATGCATTTTGGCTTGCTAAGTTGGGCATTTATCTTTCAAAAAAGGGTCTAATTTACTTGAAGAGAAGTGACATAAACCTATTGGAAAGTAAGCCCAGACCTGAAGACATCCTTCCAAGACAACACTAAAGCTCTAAGTTGGGCATACAAGCCTTAGACAACAATAAACATCAATCTTCTTAACAAGCAATGATGCTGAATTTTCAAGGTAGGAAAAATTAAATCGGGGATTAAGCCAACATATTAACAAAAAACTTGAGGAAAAAAAAATAAAGATTACGGTAAGAAACAGTAAGCTCAAATAAGTCATTGTGTATGCAACTTCATCGATACACATAAAAATCCAGCTTTCCTAAAAAACACGACCCGTTCCCGTAAATTATTGAACTACCATAACAGTTGTGAATCCTAGTCCCAAACTTCATTTAGCAAGGCCATAAAATTCTTGGCCATTAGACCATAGACAAGTTCTACTTATGGTTGTGAAAAAAAAAAAAAACTAACTTAATTTGCTTTCCCCTTATGAATGACAATAGTAGGACAATATGAACGTGAAACCACTGAATTTCATTCATGCAAGACAGAATTCCTAATCTCTCAATTTTCTACCTTTGACAAGTAACAATAGGGATGGAAACACCAAGAGGTTGTCTTTGGCCTAACGGCATTAGGGATGCACTTAGGTGCTAGGGGTAAGGAGTTCGGCTCCTCTAACGTGCTAATCTAACTATTCAAACAATAGTAACATTCGTCGAGCAAAAAACAAGAAGAGCAATAGGGATGGAAACAACAAGAACAAAAACAGAAGCACTACCAGTGAAGAAAAATTCAAAGGAAAAACTACCTAATCAGAAGCTAGATAGATTCACTGCTCGATTAATCCATTTCTTATTTTGTTTGGTTGACAAAACAAAATTATTACACTAAAACGAGACTAAAACAAACAAGTCCAATACTTATTAACGACGGTTAAATACCAGTTCTCTGGCCATTCCATCACTTTTCTTTAACATCCAAACAACGGATTAGAGAAAAAAAAAAATGAAACCAAAAAAATAGCCAACGGACAGGAGAATGTCGAGATCAAGAATGAATGACAAAAAACTGAATAAAAAAACAGAAACCCATGTCCGAAAAGACGGAATTAGAAACGGGTGGGTACAAATTTGTTGCGAATTCGTGTTACCTGGTGATTGTGAGCAGACAGAGGAATTACTACCCAGAGAACAGGAAAGTGTTTCGAGGAAACAGTTTTGGAGAAACACAATTGAGTGAAGGAAATGCGAAGGTTGGGGGGAGGGGGAAGGAATCTGAGAGCAGATTACGGGAGAGGGAGAGGGTGGGAAAAATGATTCCGAGAAAACATGAAAAACAGAGTGCCCCAAAATACCCTTTGTTTTTGTTGGTTTTTTTGCTCATGTGTGAGGAGAAAAAATTCCTCGTAACCGCAAATCTAGTCCGAACCAGTCCGAATCCACGCCTTTGATTTAGTTTTAAGTTGAGTGACTTGGAACTGATTAAGGAGTTGTTTGATATCCCATATTTAGCACTTAAAATTGAAACAATTAAGTAATAAGTGATTAAGTAAATTTGATAATCATATTTTACATTACTTAACAGATTAAGTGCCACTTAAAATATAGTGTAAAAAGTTGATAAAAATTAAGTAGCTTTGAGCTATTTAATTCTGGTTGAATTCTTATATGCTTGCATTCAACCACACCACCACCAATCCTCCACCATCGTCGTCACTCAACCACCACCACCATAACCGCCACCACTTCCACCACCACTCCTATCACCATTCCACCACCACCATCACTACTCCACTACCACGCTATCACCACCACAACCATCACTATTCCACTACCACGCTACCACCACCACAGCCATTACCACCACAATCCATCACTCCACCACCGCCACCGCCACCACCACTCCACCGCCACCTCCACTACCACTACCACCACCATGACCATTACCACCAACACTACTCCACTCCACTCCACCCCCACCACCATCACTTCACCACCATGCTACCACCACCACAACCATTACCATCCACCATTAGTCCACACCACCACCACTACCACACCACCCCTACCACCACAACGCCACCATTGCACCACAACCGCCACCACTCTCACCACAATCACTACCACGATACCACCATCACAACCATCACTATTCCACAACCACCACTACCACACTACCACCACCATAACCACCATCACTCTACCGCCGCCGCCACCACCACCACCACTCCACTACCACAACCATTACCATCACCACTACTCCACCCACCCCACCCACCCCCACCACCATCACTTCACCACCCCCACCACCATGCTACCACCACCACAACTATTACCACCTACCACTAGTCCACTCCGCCACCACCGCCACCACTACCACCACGCCACCACCATCACTCCGCCACCACCATCACTACCACATCACCCTTACCAGTACTACCACGCCGTCGCCACCGCCACCACTACAACGCCACCATTGCACCACCATCATTCCACCGTCACTATCACACCGCCATCTCTCCACCGCCACCATCCCACCACCACCCTCACCACTACAATTCCATCACCACCACCACCACAATCACCAAAACTAAAAAAAATTAGAACTAAAATTAATTCATTGATTTTAATTTAATGCTTAATATGTTTATCAAACAGTTTTTTAACTTAAAAAATTCAACATTCAGCTTTCAGTACTTAATTTTTCAGCTTTCAGTTTTAAGTTTTATCAAATAGCCCCTAAGAAAATAAGCAATCGAATTTAAATAGTTTGGTGTGCTGATTATAATAATGGTTATGGAAATCAAATCGATTTGATACGATCCACTATATATATTATAAGAAAAATGATAATGCCAAAACTGTTTTTGTTGGTGCTAAAACTCTAGTGCATAAAAGACTTGTACCATGTGCAATGTACAATACTTTTATGCACTGAAAATTTGGTACCAGCAAAAATAATTTTGGCATTATCACCACTCTATATAATGGTTATGGAAATCAAATCGATTTGATAAGATCCATATATATATATACACACACGTATACATATTTTCAAGCATGAAAGTATTATTTAATCGATGACTATAGAGCTTAATCGTAGGCCAGTCTATGATAATTCACATATAAAATGTTTTCTCACAATTGAATTATGGTTTTGATTGATTTGAATGGATTTTATTTCATTTTAATAGATTTGATAGGGGAATAGATCCTTAGGTATCCAACTTTCATACTTTTCTTTCGTATTACTTTTCTTACTTCTCCAAACATTCAAAAATTCACACAGCTTAAATATTTTTTTGGAACTTGTGAAAAGTAGGGAAAGTGACGGAGAAAAGATGAACAATTACATGAGAAGTGAAATTATTTTCAAGCAAAGTTGGTTATTTTACCATTTTTTTACTATGAGAAGAAAATAAAATAAAAGTTTTTTTTTTTGTATAGCTGAGAAGAAAATAAAAAAGATAACTTTATCCTGTTTGGTCATATTACAAAGAAGAAGAAACAACTAAACAACTTAAATTTACAAAGTCGACCCAAAATAAAAAAGAAGAAGGGAGGAAATAGAATGAAAAAGGGCATGGATAACTTTTAACGTACCCTTTCCTTCAAAAACTAAGACCCAACAAGGAATCAATAAAACTAATTAGGGATTAATATTTTTCATTTTGATGGCCAAATAATTGAAAGCTCACACAGAGTAGTAGGTGAGAATAAGATGGTCAATCATTATTTTTGACTAACCCCTACTAGCTAGTATCACTCTTTTCTGCTTGCAATTCAAGAGTGTGATAAAGGCAAGTAGAACTCAGGTTAACCAGGGTTGGTTGGTCAATGTCTCAGACTTAAGGGTTTGTTTTATTTCAAGGTTTTAGGTTCGAAACCTCTCAAGGATTATCATCTCTTTTGGGATTAGTTCATACAGAGATTTTCTTTATCTTTAATTGAAACCCCCGTAAGTGAACAATAGAATATTGGCTCCTAGGATTAATTAAACTACGAGTTAGCCCAAACACCCGAATCATAAAAAAGGAAGAAGTAAGTCCCCGACTCCCCGGGTCACTCACATGATACTTGTTGTGTTGATTTTTAGCCTTTTTAGTCTACAACTCTACGTGGTTGTGGTTGATGTTGGCGGTTAGTTATAGGTAAGGAAAACAACGATGGCAGTGATCAACTGTCAACCTAACCTACCAAGTTCAATGAAACGCCTTGAAGATGATAGAAATAAATAACAAGTAATGTAGGTGAGGAAAATGAAAGCAATTGGCCCCACCTTTTACAATGTTGTAGTCTTGTAGATTATGATCAGGACATTTGAAGACGTTGGTTATGGCAATTATATATTTTCTTGGATTAGTTTGTTTAATCTCATGCCTTGTCTTAATAATTAGTGTAGTCACGATACAACATGTGTACAAAATTTTATCGAGGGGCGAAATTATCTGAATGCGTTTAATTTATCTTTCACGTCTCTTCATCGCACACGCCCTTCTCCAGTTTCTTGTATCTAACGGTCATGTTCAAAAAATGACCCGATGAACTAGTATTCAACGAAAGAGAGAGGACGGCCAAGAGAGGATACATGATTTGAACACTACTCATATATCCTTGACAAGATCTGATTGCTCAATCCATGAGGCGATCTCAACACGTACAATCAGCAAATACCATGTGGAGAAATTTTCCAGTGCCGAGCGGGTACGACGTGGTGCCCGCTCGGTGCATTCACGCTGTCCATTTCTGTTTTTGGACGGTTCAAATTTGGAGAGAGAAAATGGAGAGAGAAAGAGGAGAGAGAGTGTAGGGGTGAGAGGAGACAGAGTGTTTCAATCTGGGCCGTCCAATACACTTTTGGACGGCTCGGATGTGCCCGCTCGGGCACCATGTCAGCTAGGTGACGTGATATCCACCCAGCACTGAAAAATTTCTTCATACCATGTGGCATCTCGAAACCTTTGGACCTAGCTAGCCTCTCTTTCACCTGCGCGTGGCAAAACAATTGTTCGTCCACGAAGTTTTCCAAAACCAGTGTCATCACTTGATTTAAGGACAAGATACGTTAACTTCTTTTCGTGCACAACTTAGGAGACGTACACATCCCTCTTCCAACTGTGCGAGCGATCTCATTGTGAGCGGATATCTTTTAACGTGTGGTTAATTTGACAACGAAAGGAAAGCACAATTTTATATATACTCTACAAGACGTTCGGAGTGCCTCAACGACAAGGCCCAAGAGAGCATAGTGAGTAAGATTGGACTAAAGATTGTTGGGACAAAGCCGCTAAGGGCCAACCTGGCTAAGCCAGATTTAAGAGTCAGTTCAAGGCATGCAGATGATATCACACTAACCATAATCCAAAACCTACATTAACCAGTGACACAAGGGACTCGAAAGAGGAGAGTCTACTTGAGGCTCTGCTTAGACCCCTTGCGCAAACTAGCGTATGAAAATCTTCCCTAAGCCGTAGCATTCTCCTTTTTTTTCATTGTCTCTGCCAGGTTACAACCCCTTGAAGTTGAAAAAGGACACGGGTAGCTAATACATCAAGAATATAGAGATGACAATTAAGGATCAGTTGGAGACAGATTTCAACGTCAAAGGTGTCTCATGATCAAGTTTCTTATAGTAATAAATTTCTTGCCGTTTCAAACAATACGTCAAAGGTGTCTAGGTATTCTAGTAATTTGGCGTAAATACATCGCATGATGTTTTTGACGTGGATACATAAGAGAATATTCTTAAAGGACTGTCCAAAGAAAAAGCTGAAATGGTGGAGCACCGGGCCGCCGTTGGAATCCATTTTAATGGTGGTGCACTGGGTTTCCATTCAACAGACGGATTAAACTACGATGAAAGCCGAGGAAAGATAACCGGGCTTTGTGGGAAAAAGTTTGCTCTGGGTCCCGATCGAGACTTTTGAATTGCATAAACACGGAGTATTGTCCTATTGATTAGTGTATGAATAATTGGTTCCAAAATGTATGAAACCAGTAGTTGATATCTAGTGTTTGGACATCGCCCCAACTATCAGAGGAGCCAATAAATTGCGGGTCCACATAGTTGTGCGACTCTTTTAGCACTTTGGGGAATGCCCTTCAAACTATTTTTTTTTTTGTAAAAAGCACAACCTTTTTGTTAACATAATATTAAAAAATATTATGTTAGTACCGTATTTTCTAGGTTTCAATATTATATTTTCTATTTAGGCTAAGTTAATATTTATGTTTCCTTATTGGTTAGTTAGTCACAAAATCCTGTAGCCTAGCATGTTAGGGTTATGGTTTGTACACAAGCAATAATACATCATTTCTCTCTTTTTCACACTTTTGATGGGTAATGGCAACATGTATTAGTACTAAATGTATCTAGGAGCCCACAATTAATTAATTAATTAATACAATACATATGTGATTTTGAAGCACCGTTAAGTTGTGATGCACGACTCTTCTTCGTCACATAGCCAGGAACGACTAGTCTAGCTTAGTTTCAGGGTCAATTGAACCAGCTTCCAAAAATTGATCGCGTATATTTTACAATCTTTAGTGCATGTGAGCATCTCGAGTTCATTGAAACCTTGTTTTTTTCTTTCTTTAAACCCTGTCGAAGTAGTTACTAAAGTATATATCAACCCTCTCTCCTTTTATCTCACATTAGGCAATGCCCTAGAAACAACAACTAACTTGTGTTATGCGTAGATTATAGTCGAAGTGTGCGTAAAAGAGACACAGACAACCTAAAATATGTAAAGCTTCTAACAAGCACAACCTTTAGCTTGCAATGGCAACCAGTAGTAGTAGAAAATGTAGCTAGCTAGGAGCAGAGGAATGAACAAGCTGAATGCCTGAATTCAGATGGACCTGTATCTAGACTCCCCTCTACCACCTTCTTCGGGAGTGGGACTATACAATACCACTTGCCATTGATTGATTAAGTGCATGATGCACTCATGGTAACTTGAAGGCTACTCACTAGGCTATAGCCAGTCGGTGAGTCTTCGGTTCCTAGGAACCTAAGGAATGTGACAAGCACGTTGATGCACGTGCAGTTGTTCCCTCTCATTTCGTCTTAAATTTGGCTCACGGATTCATATATTCCAAGAAAAGGGCTTTGGTTACAAGTAATGGTCTGTAGTTTGGATAAACTCTACAATTATTTCTTTCGGTGGCAGAGTCAGGGTTTAAGTTCGAGAATAGTCCATTATTTTTTTTTTTGAAAGGTAAAAGAGAATTTATTAATCTTCGAAGGGAGTACAAAGATTAAAATGATAAGGATCAAGATGCATCACAATGACGAGGAAGCATCCTGGCCAACAAATAAAAATACGAAGAGAAATGTGAAGTGTAGAACCAGGCTTTGTAGTTTGTACTTGGTTTTTGTTAAAACAAAAAATAAAGGCTTTGATTCAATTTCATGTGATCCTTAAACAAAAGTCATTGAAAACCAAGATGTTTTTATTTTTTTATGATCTGAACGATTCATCTTTTAAATCGCTATCTTTTCATCAGTTATGTGAAAAATTATATTTGGATACCTATTCAACATTGTTAGGGTATGCAAATGAACACCCTAAAAGAGAGTAACTGTATATTTATTTTAACCCACTTGATTGAACACCCTATCCATTATCCAATTCATGTTGAACACCAAACAACTCTAAGAACACTTTGGCACACTACCCTTCCTAGTCCCTCACTTCCGGTTGCAATTGCCAAGACATGCGTTTTACGTGCTTACAGTGATCCAAAATTATAAGTATCATGTACTTCCAAGGTACACACCTCTACGTAAGTAAGGTCACTAAACAAAAAAAAAAAGAAGAGGATAACAACTAACGCTTCTTGCATGTTGTCAAAAAAAGAAGAATGTGGATCATTTCTACGTTCGATGCGCACTTACCATAGCATAGCTTTCGGCTTTCTCCTTATTTATGAAGACCCTGCCAAAGTTTTCCAGAGCCGCCACTGACCAGTAAGTGCCTAATTTGAGGGACAAAAGCCAAAATAAAAAAATAAAAATGAAAATACCGTGCACTTTTTGATATTTTGCTGCATTTTGTTCTTCTATTTCAACATACTTGTTTAGTTTTACCAACATACAGTATATCATATGGATTATGGAGTGCGGTTAGCAAAATTTTAAGGTGGCTGATAATGCCATGATCGATGCATTTGTTTAATGCCACGACTGTATGCTTTGTCTGACAATTATACCTCCCACACTTTTTGATCATATAAAAAATTTCACTCTCCGTGCACACAATTAAGCTTATGACATGTAATTGACCGAGAGATTTTGATTATTTAGAAGCAAATCGAAAAACACAATCCTCCCTCTCCATATTTGATGTTGGCCTGTTGTTGGTTATCTCTTTTACATTCTTTCTAGTATTTTCTAATTATAAGATGGAAGAATCTAAACAGAGATTGAGCGCTGGGTAAGGTGGTTCACTAAAGAGGGAGATGAAATTGAGACCACCACTCTGTCCCACTGCCGCAGGCCTGTCGGCTATATAAGACCAGATCGAAGCATTGAATTGAAATGAGAAAGGAAAAAAAGAGAGCAGAGGAGACTCAGGAGAGAAGATGTAAAGAAGTGGGTTTGGTTGTGGGAGCCTGTGAGAGTAGTATAGAGAGAGAAAGGTTAAGATAGTCAGAACGCTGAAAATGTCTTTCCCCTCTAAATTTTAAATGTGAAAGGTCGTTTCAGCCTCGCTAGACGTTCATTGGACCTTTATGTTTCGGTACATGGGCACAATAGGAGGCACCAACTGATGAGCCCAAATACGAGCCCCGGGCTAAAGGCCCGGCATCCCCTCCCTTCTTTGAACTCAGGTCAGGCCTGTCCAAGCTATAGCCCATTCTGGGCCCACCAAGTTTCAAATTTATTTATGCCTAGCTAATCACAAGCACTTAGGGGGTGAAAAACGAGCCAAACGACCAAGGAAGAAGCCAGGATTTATACGTAGGACGGACAAATATACACCATAAAACTGATACTTAGTATTTGTTCAAATGACAATATTAAACAAATATACACCATAAAACCGTTACTTAGTATTTGTTCAAATGACAACAATGTTAGTATTTGTTCAAATGACAATATTAAACAATTACTTACTCTTTTATTTAATTCTAGCCCATTACTTTAAGTAATTGTTGTTGATAGCCTTATTTTATTTAAAAGGGTTGCAATTAAACCTCATTAAGACTAATTTTAGTATAAAGTTATTTCATGACTAGAAAAATATTAAAGCTGTTACAATTAATTTTTTAAACAGAAAATGGAGAGGGGGAGCTGGCTATATAGTTCGGTGAATATTTTTTTTTACAATGGATCAACAGTAAGGTTTTTTTAAATTGTAGAGGGGCGACCGCCCTTACTAGCTCCCCTTTGGCTCCATCTTTGCCAACGAGCCAAGCAAATGGTTGATCAAGCTTGGTTTGATAACTTATTAACGAGCTTTAAAAATATGTTCAAGCCTAGCTTGTTTATAAGACGAGTCAATCGTAAGCAAGCTATAATTAAGCCAAACACGAGCCGATCTCAAGTAGCTTGAATTTTTATACATAATAAGCTGGAACGAGCCACGTAATAGCTTAATTAAGCTTGGCTTGAAATCTTAATGAGCTTTAAAAAAATGTTCAAACTTGGTTTGTTTTATGTACGTAATAAACCAATCTTGAATAAGCTTTTAACGAACGAACATGAGCTCATGCTAGAATAGTTTGGTTCGTTTAACAGCATTACAAGCATTTTCCTGGGTCCCGTTCTTGAACTTGAGCTAGCATTGTTCGACCAAGTCCGAATTTTCAAGTAATGAACCGCCATTGGTATGCTGATTCACTTAACCGTCATTGCATTGAAACCCCATTGCGTTGGTAGATTGATGTCAGTCGCTCTGGACTCTCAACTCTTCTACATTTCGTCATAGGCATTTGCCAAAGGTTTACGGGAAAAAAAAACAGACTTCAAAGGAGAGCGGCCTTTTTTGACCTTATCTCGTCGATTTGATTGGTCGATGGTGAGCCACTGCGGGACCCATCCATATACGCTTCATTGGCTCATTGATCAATCTGGGACCTACCTTCAGCCGTTGTGGACCGTCCAAATTAACGACGTGGCATACCAACATGGGTTTCCGTAGTCTAAGGCATGCACAAAGTCAGAAATGAGGATGTTCCCTTTCCGGCTTCTCGTTTTGCACGTGAGATTTTGGTAAGGGGGTACTTGATAGTCGTGGGACCCTCTTTCGGGGATCGTGAGGTGCTGTAGTGCATCTTGCAGTGGCGTGCGGCTGTTCATCTCAGCGATAAACGGTACGAATTTTCATTTGAACAATGGACGATAAAATTTTTGTAGGAGATCAAATTAAAATTTTATTAAGCTGAATATTGTATATCTATTTTAGTACTAGTAAACAAAGTTGAGGCAAACAGTCCACTTTAAAAACGAACATTACCCATCTCGATTCTTTGGAAACCTGTCGAAAAGTATCTTTAACTAGTCAGTATTGTAGAAGGTTTATCTTGTTCCAAAATACACACTATTAAGTAGGAGTACCATTTTTCGTAAACAAAATCCCTCGTTTTAAAGAGATTCCTTATTTTATGGACAGGGACGGAGTCGAAATTTCATATACAAGATGGCCACAATCTGAACAAGTCTTGCAGATTTTAAAAAATAAAAATAAATGAACAGCTCCATATTATATCACATTTTGCCTATAAATCAGTACCTAGGGGGCCAACATGTAATAAAGGTTTAAAAGTAAAACAAAAAAGAATACAAGATAATTACTCCCTGCGTCTCAAAAAGGATGACAATTTTTGAAACTCATGTCATTTTTCATCACTTATATCTTTCAATCTATAGTGCTTTTTATGAATTTGAAAACTTTGTATAATAGAATGAATTGAAAACTATCAAACAGGATCCATATTGCATATTTTTTGAGATTCATATTGAAAGATATAAAGAATTGAAATTGACATTGATATCAAAAATTGACATCCAATTTGGAACGGAGGAAGTATGAGGTTTCCCAGATTAAGGGGTGGTCTAGGCCCCTATAAGCCGACTCTTAGTTCTTACGGATTTGTTTTGATATCTAGGTCCCCGTTTAGTTGCTAGGAAAGAACAAAAAAGGATGGCAAAATCAACTTTTCCATAACTTTTATAATGTTCAGTTGTCAGAAAAATAGTGGGACCCATATTTTTTAGTTTTATTGCAAAATTTACTTTTTTGCAAAAATGATCCTGCAAAAAATATAGGATTTTACGTCACGAGAAAAGATTTCTCCGGTGTGGTGCCAAAATAATTGGCGGATAAGGGAAAAAAGAATGGCACCAATTTGATTTGCTCACCAAATTGGTAGTATATTTTTTTGAAAGTATTTATTTATCTTATCATTAGTCTTCAATTTTGGTTTGTACTAACTAATTATCGGTGGGTTTTTTTTTATAAGCAACTAATCAAGCACGGTTGTTTAACATTTGTTTATTTAGTTATCATCTCCTTATTTTTAAGCTTCTTTTTTATGATTGATTATGTCAATTGAAATGGGAGATTTGCATGATCATTCAGGGGATAGAAAATTGAATAGGAAATTGCAAACCGATTTTCCCATTTCACGTTAAGGCTTTGCATTAGATAAAATACATGTTCCGCATGTGTTAATATTTGAAATATGGAACCCATTATTTAACTCTCAAAGTTACTTTTATTTAGTAGAAAATAGGCATGGGAATAAAAATAAAGAAGTTTCTCGTAAGTGTCTTTTTTCCTGCAAATGAACAACTAAATTTTAGTTTTCTTGCAAATTAAATTCTTTTATCAAATGAACACTCACAGGAAAATAGATTTTTTTTTTCTTTACTTCACTCTACTTCCTTTTTCTGAGAATAACTTTCCTGTACAACATCTCTGACAACTGAACGGAGCCCAAAACGACAGGTCCAGGCCCCTTAATTATAAGCCGACTCTTTAGTTCTTACGAATTAATTTGTTTTTTTGATATATCTAAATTAATTAACAGCTGAAACCACGACCTTGTTATTTACATCCAGCATAAATTAGGTGGCATGGATGAGGATGCATCCATCATTCACGTGTGAACTTTAAAAGTAGAGTCCATAACAAAAAAACGTTCATACGTGCTTTTATTCGATTCTCCTTTTATCTTTCTCTTTTAAGATAAATATTGCAAGCACTTGAGATTAGTTTAGTGCCTTTCTTTGTGCACTGGGGACTGTCGTTGCCACTTTTTCGATCTACTGCCTATCTTTCCCAGAAATGATACAATCCACAATTGCCGAATGGTAATGTCACGAAGCTTTATTCTCTTTTATTCGACTAATAATGATTACAAAAAGAGAAACAAAAGTGATCATGAGGTGATATATTGATTTCTTGCTAAAGACTCTCTCTTTTTTTCTTTTTTTCTGATGATGATTGATGATAAAGATGAATCCATTGTGAAGAGTACCCTTGCTTTTCACTTTAATTTTACTTTTTTTCCCCCATGTTCTGTTTTTACTTTTTTACCAATCGGAGGAGAAGGTAAATTATACCCATGGGTCAAGTGGGTGAACATAGAGTCAGAGAGTTAAAAAATATATTTATATATATATATATATATATATACACACACACACACACAAGAATTAGAAAGCTAATTTTTTTAAAACAAATATTAGAGAATTAATGGTTGAATTAAGGGTTATGTCGGACACCAATATAGAAATAGAAAAGGCCAGGAGATAGAAAGAGGTGCAACTAAGCTATGAGACGGTGGGGCATATCCATCCCAAGTATCAAATTAAGTCACAATACCAAATTGTACGTTCTCGATACCTATTGAAATTCTCAATTATTTTAAATAATTCTTAACCTTCTAAGTTCCATCGAAAAGAGTAGAGGAGATGTTGCTCAACCGTGGTTAATTTCTTGGCTAATAAAGGCTTGTTTCTAGAATACAAGTCCAATGGTATTCATCAGCCTATTCCAACAGAAATGAGGTGGGTGGTGTTTGGGTTCCCAATAACGTCGGGGATACGGGTTTGGATGGAGAGCAAATGAATTTGAGTGAAAAAGTTCCGAAGTTATACAACAAGACCGAAGTACATTGGGTAATTATTCAGTAGCCTTAGGAACAGTATCCTAACAGCATCCACGATGGGTGTGCTAACTAGCGTGTTTAATTGTATGTATTAAGACTTAGCAAACAAAAATGTATTTTTTGTGCCACAATGCTTGTGTTAGTTTGTGTGCTAGAGTGTGTTATATTTTATAGTGTGCTAGCATGTGTGCCAAGTTTGACAGCTATGTTAGCAAATAATAAGTGAGTCCTACCTCTATAATTCAAACTACAACCATAAAATATAAATATCCACTATTCCTAATACACACTTGTGGGACCCATTTTTAACATAACAAACATTTTAACACACAAATTTATCAAATTCATTGTGAATGTTCTAACACGTTTCTATATTATCAATGTCTAACACACATTTGTGGGACCCATTTTTATTCTAAGACACTTTTTAACAAATATTTTAACACACAAATATATTAAAATCCATTGCGGATGCTCTAACATCATTGTCATTTATTTACCACACATTTTCGTGGCACCCAGTATTTTTTTTTTTCGGATCAACTAAAGACCAAATTATTTTAGTATAATTGTTCAAGTTTAACGCGTGCCACGTCACGGGTCAAAGCAGTCAACCACGAGCAAAAGTTGCGATATGCACGTGCACACCTCAATTGGTCAGAGTCGCTTCCTCTGCCGTGGCAGCAAACCGTCAGGTTCCTGTCACGTGCTCGTCACCCGTCGAACACGTCTGGGCTATTATGCGCCTCCACTATCTCCTTTAAAGAAGCCGGACTCATAAGATCCACGCTCTGCTCAGCGCGTGCATGCCAATTGCGTCCCTAGCCTCAATTTCAAATGACTAGCCCCATTTGAAGATGTTACTCTCGTAAGGAAACTCTTCGGTTGTTAATGCTAGAATTAAGGATATGATTTGGTCAATATTTGATTTGGTCAATATTTTTAATTGTGTAATCTTATTTTATGCCATAAGTGTAGAATATTTCCATGTAATCTTGTATTCTTTCCTTGTTAATGTTTGTACTATATATATTGTACAACTACGATGAATGGAATTATCAGAAAATTACTCCACAATTGTGTTTATTTTCATGGTATCAGAGCCACCTTCAATCTCCTTTTCTTAAACTCTAGGAATTGAAGTAGGTCCTGTATTCACAATTGTTGGTGTTTCTGTTCATATCATTCCGCTGCAAAATTTTCTTCTAGTGCCGTCATGGCTGAAGCAAATCTAGCCACAACCCTTGCATTCACTGCTAAGTCTGGTATGTCTTTTACTGGAAATAGTAATTGGATAATTGACTCTGGCGCAACAGACCATATGACTTGTGATCGTTATAAGTTTAGTCATTTATCTCCTAAATGTTCCAAAGCCACTATCACCACTGCTAATGATGTATCATCTCCGGTTATTGGAGTTGGTACAGTTCCATTATCTTCCACGTTAAAAATTCATGATGTCTTATTTGTGCCGTCATTAAATTGTAATATTCTCTCTGTGAATCAATTAACCAAATCTCATGATTGTGTTGCTCTATTTTTTCCTACTCACTGTGTCTTTCAGAACATCCATACTCGGGAGAAGATTGGCAGTGGTAGACAAATGGGCGGATTGTACTATCTTGAAGATGGATTCCAACAATCCGATAAAAAAGGGCACGCTCTTGTGGTAAATGGAGATTCGATGAATAAAAAAAAAAAGGAAATTTGGTTATGGCATAGGAGATTGGGACATCCTTCCTTTGGCTATCTTAGGAGATTGTTTCCATCCTTGTTTCATGGATGTAATCTTTCAGATTTTGTTTGCGAAACTTGTGTGAAAGCAAAAAGCCATCGTACTACTTTTCATTTGAGTGATCATAAAACAGATTTACCTTTTTCATTAGTTCATTCAGATGTTTGGGGACCGGCCCCAATTTCTACTCTTAATGGGATGAGGTGGTTTATAACTTTTGTTGATGATTGCACTCGCATGACTTGGGTTTATCAAATGAAACACAAGAGTGATGTTTATTCAATTTTTCGCATGTTCCATCAAATGATAACTACTCAGTTTGGTGTTCCAATAAAAGTCTTTCGTTCTGATAATGGTGGTGAGTACGAAAAGAAAGAATTGATGGAATTTATGCACTCTGAAGGGATTATTCACCAAACATCTTGCACAGATTCTCCTCAACAAAATGGTGTCGCAGAGCGAAAAAATCGACATTTATTGGAAATTACTCGGTCTCTTTTAATTGGGGGTCATGTTCCTATTTACTTGTGGGGTGAAGCTTTGAATTCGGCGGTCTATTTAATGAACCGTACGCCATCCAGTGTTCTTAATTTTCGAAGACCATTGGATGCCCTTTCTGACCATTGCACTCTCCCACCGGTAGTACTTCTGGCTCCACGAATTTTTGGGTGTGTAGTTTATGTTCATTTACATCCGCGCCAACGGACTAAGCTTGAATCTCGTGCTTTGAAGTGTGTTTTTGTGGGATATGGGAACAATAAAAAAGGCTACAAGTGTTTTGATCCAAAAACTCAAAGGCTTTATGTTTCCATGGATATTACCTTCCATAAGACCGAACTTTTTTACAGGGCGCCAATTCCTAATTTACCATTTCCAGGGGAGAATTCAGACGAAGTGATAAATTATGCAGAACTGGAAGCATTTTTTACCTCAGAAAATATTTCTTCGTCCGAAGATTCTTCAGGACAGGGTGAATTTTCAGATGAAAGGGAAGAGTTATCGGTTGTTGAACCAGAGACGTCTCATACTGAAGATAATGCTCTTCATGATAGTACAATGCCTCCCAACAATTCAACACAACCACTGAGCCAGTCTTCTTCTGAGATTCCTCCAGAGGTATCCACTAACCCTAATTCCACTGGTAGTGATGATCTTTTTTCTGAATCTCAAGTGTCTCAATATCGTCTTCCGCCTCGTTCTAATCGTGGTGTACCACCTGTTAAATATGAGCCTGATCCTAAATCCAACGTTAGATACCCCATTAGTAATTATGTGTCTTGTCAAAAACTGTCCAAGTCATATGCGTCTTATGTGCTACAGTTATCATCTGTTCCTATTCCTAGTAAAATGCAGGAGGCTCTAGCAGATGATAGATGGACTCAAGCCATGGCAGAAGAAATGGCAGCGCTTGAGAAAAATGATACTTGGGAGCTTGTGACTCTACCGAAAGGAAAAAAGACCGTGGGATGTAGATGGGTCTTTGCGGTCAAGCATAAAGCAGATGGGACAATTGAGAGGTATAAAGCTCGATTGGTTGCGAAAGGATATACGCAATCTTATGGGGTTGACTATCAGGAAACTTTTGCACCTGTTGCCAAACTTAATACAGTTAGAGTGCTCCTGTCTTTGGCGGTGAACCGAGATTGGCCACTTCTTCAGTTTGATGTAAAAAATGCTTTTTTACATGGAGATCTTACAGAGGAAGTGTATATGGATCCCCCTCCAGGTGTGGAAAAATACTCAGATATTACAATGGTATGCAAACTTAAAAAGGCGTTGTATGGGTTAAAACAGTCTCCAAGAGCTTGGTTTGGTAGATTTACCAAGTCTATGAAGAGCTTCGGATATAAACAAAGCAACTCAGACCATACGTTGTTTTTAAAGCATCGAATGGGTAAAATTACTGCTTTGATTATATATGTTGATGACATGGTGGTGACAGGAGATGATCAAGAAGAAATTGAGAGCTTACAACGACACTTGGCCTTAGAGTTTGAAATGAAACAACTTGGAGATTTAAAATACTTTCTCGGAATCGAGGTAGCCCGCTCAAAGAATGGTATTTTCTTGTCTCAACGAAAATACGTTCTTGACTTGTTAACTGAAACAGGTATGCTTGGATGTAAGCATGCAAATACCCCTATTGAACAAAATCACAAGTTGTTTAATTGTTTACATGCAACTTCTACTGATAAAGCAAGATACCAGAGACTTGTGGGAAAATTAATTTACTTGTCCCATACTAGGCCAGATATTGCTTATTCAGTATGCGTAGTAAGCCAGTTTATGCATGATCCTCGTAAACCTCACATGGATGCTGTGGAACGCATATTGCGATATTTAAAGTCTGCTCCGGGTAAAGGGTTATTGTTCAGCAAGAATAATCACTTGAAGGTAGAAGGTTACACTGATGCAGATTGGGCTGGTTCATCTGACGACAGAAAATCTACATCAGGATACTTTACTTTTGTAGGGGGCAACCTTGTGACTTGGAGGAGTAAAAAACAACAGGTGGTAGCAAGGTCAAGTGCAGAAGCTGAATATAGAGGCATGGCTTTTGGAGTATGTGAGTTACTATGGTTGAGGAACTTGCTTAAGGATTTGGGTATTCACTCTCAGGAGACAATGAAGCTGTATTGTGACAACACTTCTGCTATAGAGATTGCTCATAATCCAGTCCAACACGATCGGACGAAGCATGTGGAAATTGATAGGCACTTCATTAAAGAAAAACTTGAAGCCGGAATCATTGCTTTTCCGTTTGTGAAGTCTGCAGACCAACTAGCCGATGTCCTTACCAAAGCTGTTGCCAGCAGTGTTTTTAGTCACTCTTTAGACAAGTTAGGCATGTGCGATATACATGCTCCAACTTGAGGGGGAGTGCTAGAATTAAGGATATGATTTGGTCAATATTTGATTTGGTCAATATCTTTAATTGTGTAATCTTATTTTATGCCATAAGTGTAGAATATTTCCATGTAATCTTGTATTCTTTCCTTGTTAATGTTTGTACTATATATATTGTACAACTACGATGAATGAAATTATCAGAAAATTACTCCACAATTGTGTTTATTTTCAGTTAACACACTAATTTTCTGATAATTCAACTCTTCGGTTGTTAACACATTAATTTCCCGATAACTTCTCCACTGATGTAAACACAATTTTGTCCTTTTTGGTTTGGATGAGAAAAAAATTGCTTACAATAAACATCAATTAATTCACTGATTAATAATGCATTTAGTTTCATTATTTTTATATAATTGTATAAAAAAAATACTACAGATGACAGGAAAAAACACAAAGTCAGATACAGTATAATGGTTTTGAGTCCATAGTAAGATTGGTTTAGCCGAAGAACATATAAATGCATCTCCAACGGTGGGCTATCTTCAAACCAAATCTAATTGCTGGCTTGAACGTCAGTTTTCACCCTCCAGTGTATAAAGTCATCCAGCAGCCAAAAAATGGCTCATCAATTTAAGTGGCCAAATCTGGGAAAAAGAAATGGTTGTTGCCACTAATTTACACCACATCGACATTTGTGTGTTACATCTTTTTTCTTTAGAATCACCACGAAATGATTCAAGTAATTCAACGGCTGTCATAGACTAAGGTAAAAAGTGACTTTGGAACCATTAGAGCAATTTCGATTAATTTTGAAAAAATACTATCGTACCACGCCAACATTTGTGTGTTACAATGTTTTTGTTTCGAATTCCACAAAATGATTCAAGCAATCCAACTACCGTCACAGACTAAGGTAAAAAAAAATTGACTTTGGCACCATTACAGCAATTTCGATTAGTTTTGACAAAATACTATCGTAGCCAGAGACGGATGTATGTTGGGTATATGAGAGCCACGACCTCCGCGTTGTTTCCGTTTTTAAAAAAAAAAATATATACTTAAATAATAGTTATTTTTTATTTGTTAAAAACACTTAGATATTGTAAGTTGTATGGAGTGTTGTTTTGACATTTTAAATGCTTTAAAAATGTGTTCATTTTGGTCCTAAAACTCAATTTCTCTCTCAGTATACGGTTTTTCATAAGTTTTTCTTTCATTATTAATCTCATTTTTCTTTCTCTTTCTCTCTCCACTCACCAAAAAACATTCCTCAAAACTTAAACCAAACAAACTATTAGATTTTTGAAACCTGAAATTTCAAAATCTTGTTGTTTATGGTTCGGCCCCCGCGTTTACGACATCCTGATTCCGTCCCAGGTCGTAGCACCCGAAAAATAGCTTTCGCGTGAAAAAAACCTCGAGGAAACGTAGCAAAATTTGATCTCCACTCCATACGTCGGTTAAACTTGCATCCAACGAGTGTTCCGTAGTCCCTGCTGCTTCGCGTGGCTATTGACTCGGGTTGAGGTGCTGTCCAGTTTGGCTGTCCTCCAGTCTAGTCCAGTTTATGATCAGAATCGTTTATTTTTTAGAGCTCGTCGAGAACATTGACTACGCTGAAAATCAAGTTGATCGGGTATCGTTTAATATTATTTTAAATGCATTAAGTTTGCAAGAAAAAAATGTGCAAACACTGAATTTCAACCCATGTGACACAATTGTATGAAGATAAATACATTTCAACATCATATCAAACCATATCCAATCAATCTGATTTTTAGTGTAGTCAACGTTCTCGACAAATTCTAAAAAATGAACGATTCTGATCATTATTGTTGGCCTGAAAAAGCTCACAAATGATCCAAATTGAACCCGACTTGAGGATAGCCAAACTGAAGAGGACCGCAACCTCTTGAGTCAGCGTCCCAAAAAGCAAATTTTTATATTTCTTCCCAATAGCCCACGAAGAACGTTGAAGAAACGATGAATCTTCTCTCCCACGGTCGGAACGTGTGGTCGGCGTCCCCAGCCGTTAAATCATCGTCATCCCTTCCGTCTCTACAAAACCATCGTCAAGGTTCGATGAGGGAAAAAAGGCTTGCCGTTACCGTTACCGTTACCCAGCGTAGCTTCCGCCCACCATCCCCATCCCCATCCCCTCCACATATATATACAAGTCTCATCGAACCTTACCTATTTCTTCTTCGAGCTTCCTTGGCACTACTATAATAATACGCTTGCCTATATACATATAGAGATATACCCAGATGAACTTTACCCGATTACTATTGCATAGAGTTTCAGGTACGTATCAGGAGTTCGTTGATTCCTATGTAATTCGTGTTAATTTTGGCTGCTAGTGTTGCTTTGAGTAGATATTCGTGTTGGGTTTTTACTAGCTGTTATGGGTGTGGTTAAAAGATTTGTTCTTTTGATTCCTGTGTACTACTCATTCGTATTGAGTTGAGCTGTTAGTGTTGGTTTTGATTTGTGATTCGTATTGGTTTTAGCTGTTACGGGTTTGGTTTAAAAATTACTACTATGCTTTTGGTTTGGTTTTTGTTAGTATTACGTTGCTGAGAAATTTGAAGAAAAATACAAGCCAAAATTAGCCAAACCGAGCCTTGTGTCCCGAGCCCGGGTAAAGTTAGACTGTTAGAGCCTTGTGCCCCGTTAGTTCTTTATGGAATTTGATGAAAAGTGAATTGAAGAAATCGGACTTTTGAGTTTTTGGTTTACAATTTCGTTTCATTTATGTGGGAGTGAAAACCCAACTTCAAGCTAGTTAGGCTGAATTCAACAGAGTTTTCTTGTGTTGGATCCCAAAAATGGTACTCCTACTAAATTGTATTTTCAGGGTTTCTGTTTCTTCTCTATTCCTGCATTTTCTCTGCATCCAAACAGACCTTTGAGTTTTGCGTTTCTTGTTTGGTTTATTTCTATAGGAATGATAACCCACCTCAAGTTATTCAGAGATTTGAATTAGGCTGAATTTAATAGAGTCTTTTGTTGTACTGGGTCCCAGAAAATGTGAATTGTATAGTCTCAGGAGTCATATTTCTTCTCTTCTCTTTTCCTTGATTTTCTTGGCACCCAAACAGAGCACGGTTTGAATTTATAAATTTAGTTTTTGGGTTTTGGTGGGAGAAGACTTGTTTCGATAGACTTTGTTTGGTTGCTGAGAAATGTCAAGGAAAACTGAAAGAGAATTCAAACCTTTGACTTTGGGTTTGATTTCTGCATTTAATTCTTTGGTTAATTGAAACCCACCTCAAGTCAGTCAAAGGGTTGAACTAGGCTGAATTGAATGTAGACTTTTGTTTCGTCCCAAACAATAAGAATTCAGAATTGTATGCTATTCCAAATTTCTTGTTTCTTCTTTATTCCCTCATTTCCTCGGCACCAAGCAGAGAAGAGTTTTATGGGGAATGAGATTTGTGTTTGGTCAACTTTGGTCAGCTAGGTAGGAATGATTCTTGCTCTTTGTGTCGATTTATGTGTTTTGATCTGTTCATTCGAATAGACGCGTAGCTCTGTTGTTTCCATTTTTGCACATTAGTCACCTTTTCTTTTTCTTGTGTTTAAAATTATACTGTGTCAGGATATAATAGAGATTAATCTAGTCAATACTGCTACCAGAGGAAACAGAGATATGTGGAATCATTTATTACTTTCCCGTGTTAATATTGTTGTTATTTACCGTAGATGGTGGTTGATGTGCATATATTTATTGCTCCCACAAACTTTTATTACTATGCTTTTCTAATGTAATCACATTTGGTACATTCGGATTTTGCTCTTCTCTTGCTGGAGAGTCGTCAATGCCTCGTTGTATTGCTTTTACTTTGTCAGTTTATAATCAGGATACCGTGGAAAAAGATTCTTCAGAGCGCTTTGTTTTTAACAGTTTTACCTATTGTTTTGGTTCTAATAACGAAGGGGTTTAAGGGTACATACTTTTGGATTTGGTATTCTTTCATGAAGGAATTAGATGAAAGCTTTGATGATTTGAGTCAAAGAGCCATATAAGGCTTAGTTGAAGCAGAAAACCAAGTGAGATTAGGTGGCGATTTTAGTGTCTTCTTGGCTCCTAAAATGGAATATTGTTGTTAAATTTAATAATCAGGAATGATATGGCAAGAAATGCTTGCTTTGAAGCAGTATGTGCTGTATGGCAAGATCTGCACGTGTAAATTGGAAGATTTGTAGTTAGCGCTTGAGCTTTAATTCAATGAACAGATAGGTAGTTGGAATTATTGAACTCCTCTCTTTGGAACTAGAGATTTGTTTTTCTGTGCCTTCAAATTATGGAAATTTTTGATAGGGTTTAAGTGGTCACACATGTGGATGAATTTGAAAAGGAAATCAAGGATCAATTTGATGGTGAGGAACAATATTGCTGGAGAGGTTGGAAGCAATCCAAATCAACCTGTAGTCTCGTTCGTAGTGGTGATGAATTATGGGATTTTTTTTAGTTAATTTTGTGTAATTTAGCTTGTGAACTTGATTCTAGTGTCAATCTAGATGTTCATTGTTTTGAAGTTTCTTCATTGTTTCTAGTTTTGAGTGTTTTATATTATGTCTTGCCATATGTTTTTTGTCGAGAAAAGTAGAAGCTTTTGTACTGAAATATGTTGTGGGTTGTTTGTCTGTGTTTTTATTTATCCCTAATGGTTACCGAAAATGGTATTATTACTTAAAACATTGATTGCCATGATTCTCTCATAAACCGAACACAACTGTTCACCTAGCTGTTCATTTATGCGTCCCCTTGTGTGAACTCGAACTTGTTGTACTGAAGAAATATAGTAACCTTCAAACATCGATTATTGCAGGTTAAACTTCCTTTTACGGACAAGTTTGATTTCTCAGCAGAAGATTTCAGAATTAGCTGACAGTACTTGGAAAGACAGTCATTGGAAATTTTAGGATTATTGTTGTCTCAAACAACTGATGCAAGCTAAAGCAAACATCTTAGCATGGACTCGCGCCAGTTTTTGGGATACAGTGTGACTGGTGCAGACTTCGCCTATTCATCTCACCCCACTGTTCCATCAATCCCCGCACGCCAATTCGAGTCTTTGAAATTTGGTTCACGGAACTCACCAAACTCGCCTTTCTCAACTCACTTCGACTCTCAAACTCTCACCACGTTTAGCGACAGTCAGGAGCAGCATAGCTCAACGGAAAATCTTTCAAGTAACTCTTCACTTGAAACCAACAGCTATTTCCAGCAGTCAAGCCCTTCTCTGGGCTGTCATCAAGACAGTCGACTCTTTCATTTTGGTGGAACTTCGTTTTCCCATGATGCAAACAGCGGTCAAAAAGCGAAGTACACTCTGAAGGAACTAGAGACCGCTCTAATGGGGCCTGATGATGAGGAAGAAGCAAAAACGCCGAGTCCTTCTCTTGGGGAAAACAAGAGGCCACAAACATCGAGCCAGAGGTCCATGTCCCAGGCCACACAGTCCGCTCGATCTGAACCGTACAGCTCTTCAAAGCGTCACAAAGCAACAGAAGAAGGCTCTTCTTCGTCTTTGCAGTGCGTATCACCTGACGATCTCAAGCAATTGCTCGTTGATTGTGCCAAAGCTTTATCCGAAAACAGAATGGATGATTTTGAGAAATTAGTTGATAAGGCTCAGAGTTGTGTCTCAATCGGCGGAGAGCCAATCCAGCGTCTTGGTGCTTATATGGTAGAAGGATTGGTAGCGAGGAAAGAGGCGTCTGGTACTCACATATACCGAACTTTGAAATGCAAGGAGCCAGAAGGAAAGGAATTGCTTTCGTATATGCAAATGCTTTATGAAATCTGCCCGTACTTGAAATTTGGCTACATGGCTGCAAATGGGGCTATTGCCGAAGCGTGCAGAAACGAGGACCGCATTCACATTGTAGATTTCCAAATAGCTCAGGGCACACAGTGGTTGACTCTCTTACAAGCACTCGCAGCAAGACCTAGTGGTGCCCCTCATGTGCGGATCACTGGAATTGACGATCCGGTGAATCAGTATGCCCGCGGAGACAGTCTGGAAGCAGTAGGGAAACGTTTGAAAGCAATTTCTGATAAATTCAACATCCCGGTAGAGTTTCATCCGGTGCCTGTTTTTGCTCCGGACGTTACAAAGGACATGCTTGATGTGAGGCCCGGGGAGGCTCTAGCTGTGAATTTCCCGCTCCAGCTCCACCACACACCGGATGAGAGTGTTGTGGTGAACAATCCCAGAGACGGGCTTCTGAGATTGGTGAAGTCGCTCTCTCCTAAAGTCGTTACTTTGGTGGAGCAAGAATCAAACACGAATACAGCTCCTTTTCTCACCCGATTCATTGAGACTCTCAACTATTACTCTGCAATGTTTGAATCTATAGACGTGACCCTGCCGAGGGATAGCAAAGAGCGGATTAACGTGGAGCAGCATTGTTTGGCTAGGGACATTGTCAACATCATCGCTTGTGAGGGAAAGGAGAGAGTGGAGCGCCACGAGTTATTTGGAAAGTGGAAGTCAAGGTTTACAATGGCAGGTTTCCGGCAGTATCCTCTGAGCTCTTACGTGAACTCCGTGATAAGGGGGTTGCTGAGGTGTTACTCAGAAAATTATACGCTCGTGGAGAAGGATGGGGCTATGCTGTTAGGGTGGAAGGATAGGAATCTGATCTCAGCGTCTGCCTGGCAGTGAGGATAGGTATGGCGGGGGACGAGTCGCAGAGGTAGGAATGGAAAAACCAGTTTTACAGCTCGTAGGTTGGCAAAGATGATGTAGTCTCAGGGTGTGTGACTCTTACACTTTCATGGTAGAACCAGCCACTGTTTAGAGGTTTATACTCCAGTAGCTGCTGTTAGTTTTGTTGATATTGTTTTCCCATACAGTTTTGTATTCGTTCTTGGTTTCTGCCACTGTCCTTGATAGTTGCTAATACAAAAGAAAAAGATTTGCTTGATCCATGTGGTATCTACAAACAGTCGAAACAAGCGCAAGGATTGGAAAAACATCAGGACGAAGGCAACTCGGATATGTCACCGTTGTCCCTACAATTGTCCAATTTGGTCCAATTTTGGATCGTTGTCGATCTCGAACAGGTCTGCGACAATTCAAAATTGGACCAACCTGGACGGTTCCACTCATCAAGTTGCAAATCTAAAAGATCGGAGTCTTGATTAAGTACTCCATAGACCAAACATTGGATCGGTGTCTTGATTAGCAATTTGTATAATAAAAATCAAGGTCATCTTCAATATTTGAGTGCTCTAATCAGTGATTGTAGGAAATTGATGACATAGTGCAATGTTGGGGAAAATCAAGCAAGTGTGGTGGTAAGAGAACAAAAGTGCGGATATCGAAGCAAAAAATGTTTCCAATTACGACGACTTTCGTAATCAATAACTTTCAATTATCGACTATGCCACACGGCACATGATATGGGAGGCATTCTCTATTTTAGCTTGTGCGGTTGCAGGTTTGAACTTTAGGGCAACCAATTTCTGCATATAATGGTGTCAGGTGTGTATCCAATCTATCCACGTGGACTCCATCAATGTGGACTAAATAGGGTGTACTCCTTGTCCCTGTGAGTGTTACTTGAACAATAAGCTGAGCACTTTCTTGGAGGTTTATCGTTGTGAGATCGAAACAACACGCTCTCTTGAGGGTTATTGTAATGGTAAGGGGATGAATTTCTGGCGGAAGTATTCAAATGTTCAACTGCTTTTTACTCCTCTCTATTTTCAGTCACTGCTGCATTTGCCTTGTGCTCATTCATTTTTCAAAATCTATTTCGCTGCCTTTCAAAGGCAAGCTTGCCTTTTATTCTCGCACATGAATATTCATGTACAGGTGAACTCCTTTTTCGTTCTACGCTGTAGAGTTTTATGTCCTTAACTGCTGTTATCTTCAAACTTATTTGATTGTTTTATAATTGTGATTTATTTATTACGTGTCTTTTTCTTGGTTATCAGGTGGAATCAGAGACGCAACCACAAGACCCGATGAAGAACGTAAGCGATCAAAAGGTTCATTCTATAAAAAATTGGCCTAAGGTCCATTATACCACGTTTCAAACCCACTAAGTCCATTGATCAAGTTTCTAACCCACTAAGTCCACTAATAGGTATTTGATAAGGCATAAGGTCCGTTTCATTTAAAAGAGAAATAATCCCTGACTGATTTACCCTTCCATTCAAATCCCTTATTTTTAGCCCATTATCCCCTGACGTTTCAATCCAATTTTTTTACGTTACAATAGAGAGTCAGAGAGAAATAGCGTGAAATCAGGAAAATAGTGCTTGTTCTTGAGATCATCTACTATTACTCATTCGTTAATCTCGATTCTTATTCTGGTGTTGGTGATCTTCTATTCCTTCTCCGGTGATCGCGAATATTTCCTTTTTCCAGACGAGTCATTCCAAGAAATCCAGGCCCTAGTCTCGTCTCCCTCCCTCTCTGGTAACTCTATCTCTCTATTGATCTGTTGCTTTTGATTTCGTTTCTGACATTGATTTTGGTGTATTTGAAGTTGTTATTATACATATGAGAATTGCAAGTTATAACTGTATTAGAGTCGTATCTGACTTTGTACATAACGTTACTGTTGTTATATAACGTTATATAACAACAATATTCTCCTTTTCAGATTCGCTGTATATTACGTTATTGTATTTATATAACGTTATATTTTATGTTTGTAACGTTGTAACGTTGTATGGTTTTTGATATATAACCACGTTTTCAATTTTTTGAATTGCAAGTTATAACTGGATAAGAGTCGTATCTGACATTGTACATAACGTTACTGTTGTTATATAACGTTATATAACAACAGTATAATCCTTTTCATATTCGCTGTATATAACGTTATTCTATTTATATAACGTTATATTTTGTGCTTGTAACGTTGTATGGTTTTTGATATATAACCACGTTTTTCAGTTTTTTGATTTTTTCGTTTTGTTGTGTGTTGTTATGTGTGCAGTTGTCATGGATTCAACAATCATGTTTCTTTGTAAGTATGGGTTGCAGATTCTTCCGGTGAGGTTATCAGGTGGTGGTAGGTTGAAGGATGTCTTAAGCAGTATTCGTAATAGGTGGGAAAATCTGTCTGTTGGTGGATTTTCTGTTTCATATGCTTATGAGGATGGATATTGTGCTCTTCATATTGACTCTGATTTTGAGAACATGTTTTTCTTGTTTAGTAATTGTGATCGCATAAACGCGAAGGTTGATGAGAATAAACATAGTAGCAGGTTAATTGTTGGTAGTACTATTAATGAAGTGGGTGATGTTGATGAAGTGGGTGATCGATGTTGATGAAGTGGTTGATGATGAGTTAGAATATGTGGATAGAATGGACCCCGCGGAAAAGTATTGTAAACATGCTGAGCCTAGGTATTTGACTTGAGCTTGGGCTCATTTGATAGAGGGCGTTGGACAGGAATTTCCATTAGGTGTGAAGGAGTTCAGGCAGGATCTGGCTAAATATGCGATTGAGAATGGCTTTATGTACCGTTTGGTGAAAAATGACAATATTAGGGTGACAGCTATTTGTGTTATTGTAGGGTGTGGATGGTACGTGCATGCTATTTTAAATAGAACCAATGGAGTATTTCATATTACAAAGTGTCATAATGAGCATAATTGTGGTTCAACGTACCGAACCAATAAGCATAAGCGCGTGTCATCCCGTTTGGTTGCGAATGAGATAGCTGGGATTGTCGAGAAGAAACCCAAGACTTCACCTATCGACATGATGGATATGTTTACGGACAAGTATGGTCTTGATCTGTGCTATCATAGTGCTTGGTTAGGTGTTGAAAAGGCAGGGGGGGGGGGGGGGGGGGGGATTATATGGAGATTATGAAGGTTCATTCGATAGGCTTCGGTGGTACGTTGAAGCTGCAAGGGCTACGAATTCGGGGAGCGTTTTGAGGCTTGAATCTGATCCTGTAACAAAGGAGTTTTCGCGACTGTTTGTGTCGTTTGACGCTTGTATCAAGGGGTTCAACTACTGTTGGCCTTTTTTGTGTCTTGATGCGACCCATCTGAAAGGTAGATTCAAAGGATCACTCCTTGCCGCAACATTCTTCATATGTACGCCGATACGCATCAACAAGGTATAACGGATCCATATGGTCCACCAAATTTCCTTCCCCTCCACAAGCTTTTATAATAACCGTTGCAGCATGCCTACACATGAAACCGGTAGATTGCCAATTACCACAAGAGCAGGTCCTTTCCTCAACAGATACTACCTTTGGGATACGACAGCGTACCTCGTACAAACCACCATTTGACATAATGATCCTCCACGACCTTCCTTTCTTGATAAAGTGAGCTAACTTCTTATCCATCTTCGGACAAATCACTGAATTCCATTTCATCGACTTTACTCTCCTAGCAGCCATTTGCCTCATAATTTTGCGACGAAGCTCATCAACTAAATAAAATACAGGCATTTCTCGAGCTTTAAGAATCCAATTATTAAACGACTCCACAGCACTAGAGCTCATCTCACCATACCGTTGACCTTCGAAATACGCGTTACTCCAATGCTCTTTGGGGACACTCGCAATAAAGGTCCTAGCTTTATCTCTGCCAAATTGGTAAAAATCTTCCTCAGCAGCTTTGTAAACCGACACCGATGAAGCATATGCACATTTGTTGAACAATTCAACGAGCCTGTTCCGAAAACCTTTTCTAAACCGTCCCGGGAAGTGATCCTTCAAGTTAAACTGTATGTGATAGAGACAGTATGCATGATGACAACCGGGGAACATAACAGGAATGTTGTTGACAAGACCTGCATTACGATCAGTAATAAAGGTAATAGGACGAGTGGACATTGTACTCTTTAGAAGGCCAAGAAACCAAGTCCAATTAGCTTCATTTTCAGCATCACAAATTGCATAAGCTACGGGGAATAGACCTGCACATGAATGATAAAATATTACATCATATGCAAACTTTAGTCATGTGTAGCTTCTCATAATAAAACATACAATGTTATATATTCAAAACTGTACAAATGAAATCTAATATATAAGGTAAAAATATAAAGAACCAACAAAAACATACATTGATTTGCATTTGGATCGGCCGCACTACACGGTGTAGTGCGGTAGGTGTACTACAACCCCTCCCATTCCTAGGTACATAGTGTCAAGTGGGATCACTTGACCCCAGTGACGTGGCAATTACCCATGGAAAAGTGTAATATTTTTTGGGAATTTGAGAAATTTGCCCCAGGTATATTAAACTCCAATGTTCTTGCCCAAAGGTTTTGCAAAAATTGTGCTTCATTGCCCTTTATAACTCAAGATTGTTCTCTCTGGAAATTTTTTTACTATTTGTTTTTTAAATTATTGCCGAAAATTTGAAAGTAGAGGGGGGAGATTAAAATAATTTTCGTATATAGTTTTAAAAAATAAGGGTGAAAGTAATTTTTGAAAAATAGTAAGAAATTTTTTCTTATTGCATATTTATTTACTACTAGAAAAGAAAGAGTTAAAAGTAATTTTGGAAGTAAAAAATAAAAAAAAGGTTAAAAAAGTAATTTCAAAATTTTGAAATTGGGACTAGGGTTTTGGCGGTTGGTTGTGGGGTTGATTGTTGGTGTGGGGGTCAAATTTCTTAAAAAAAGGAAGAGAAAGAGAGAGGGAAAGGTAAAATTTGAAAGTAAAAAAAGGAGGGTTATTTTTGTAAATAGTACTCCCTCCGTCCTTATTTTATAGTCCAGTATTTCATTTTGGGCTGTCCCTTAATAAGTGTCCACTTTGTAAAGTTAGTAGGTAAAAGTTGGTGAAATTTTCATTTTGCCCCTAAAAGTAGATTCCATTTTGAAAAGTTAGTGAGTAAAAGTGTAACGATGATGGGTAAGTAGGGAAAATGGAGGAAAAAATTGATGTGAAATGTATAATGATGATGTCTTTTTAATAAGTTGGAATTACAAAGCAGGACACTTAAAAATGGACGGAGGGAGTAAAAAATAAGATTAAAGTAATTTTTTGATAAATAGTAAGAAAAAAGAACTTTATTGCATATTTATTTATTACTTAAAAAATAGTTAAAAAGTAATTTTTTGAAGTAAAAAGTTAAAATAAAGGAAGGTTAATGCCTTCCGTTACAAATTGACAGAATTGGATGGCGGAGGCTTTATTGTTAATGAAATGGTAAGTTTAGGTATTTTTTTGTCATTAGTTAAAATTCGGATATTTTTTTGGCATTAGTTAAAGTTTAAGTGTTTTTTTTGTAAAGTTCCTGAAAGTTCAGAGACTTTTTAAAAATTTTCCCTTTTAGTTACTCTTTTAACTTGTGCATTGAATTGGCATATACTAATCTTATGGTTTATTTCGAACTTATTGGAAAAGAAAAATGAAAAAGAAAGGGATGTTTAAAAAATTTTCCTCCCCTTATTTGATTTCAGAGAGAAAAGAAAAGAAACTGAAAAATTATAGCTAAGTGCACAATAAAATTTTAAACGCAATCATATGTTATGGATAGGAATCTGATCTCGACGTTTGCCTGGCAGTGAGGATAGGTATGGTGGGGTCCGGGTCGTAGAGGTAGGAATGGAAAAACCAGTTTTACAGCTCGTAGGTTGGCAAACATCAGCACAAAGGCAACTCAGATATGTCACCAATGTCCCTATAATTGTCCAGAATTTCGTCCAATTTTAGATCGTTGTCCATCTTGAACGGGCATGCGACAATCCAAAATTGGACCAAACTGGACGGTTCCAGTCATCAAGTTGCAAATCTAGAAGATACGGTGTCTTGATTAAGTACTCCATAGACCAAACATTGGATCGGTGTCTTGATTAGCGATCTGTATAATAGCAATCAAGATCATCTTCATAATTTGAGTGCTCTAATATGTGATTTCAGGAATTTGATGACACAGTGCAATGCTTGGGAAAATCAAGCAAGCATGGCAGGAAGCGAATAAAAGTGCGGATATGAAAGCAAAAAATGCTTCCAATTACGACGAATTTCATAGTCTATAACTTTTGATTATCGACTATGCCCAGTTTTTTATGCTGTCAATTTTGTGACGATGTTGTATGGGTCAAGTACCCTAAAACTATTTTGGTTTAGTTTGCTAATAAAATCTCTGGTTTATCCGAAAAAAAGAAAAGAAAAGAAATAGTCAACATGAGAAGGAATCTTTTTCCTAATGGTCCAAAACCTCGTAATTTGATTGCTCTTTCCGACTTGGAAAAAGAAAGAAAGATTGCTCTTGATCAAATAATGTAAAGTTCAGAGGTATAATTAATATTCATTGAAGTTTGGAGATTTATGAGCTAGACATTGAGTGATAGTTTAGTGGCTTTTTTTGAAATTTTCCCTTAACCATTTCCAAAATAATTCCGATTCCCGTTTGCAATCAGCGTTCACTAATGACTTTCAAAAAAAAAAAAAAATTCAGCATTCACTAAGGCTTTGTTTGAATCCTCAACCTTTTGGATTATGAACTAAATTAATTTTTCTCACCAACCTACTCGAAAAGTCATTCTAAATTAATGAGCAATTTAGATCAATCGTGTAAGACCCTGAGGTTGGGACCACAAAGTATCGATACGTAAGCACTTTTGGCTAACAAACATAAAAAAGACTTTGAAAAGTACAAAAATTAAACTTTTTTTTCAAAAGCTTTTCTCGGGACCAATCATTTATATCTATGAAAGCAATATGAAAAGTATAAAAATTCAGTTTTTACTAAGGCTTTAATTGCTTGAATCCTCAACCTTTTGGATTATGAACTAAATTAATTTTTCTCACCAGCCTGCTTGAAAAATAATTTCAAATTAATGAGCAGTTTAGATTAATCGTGTGAGATCCTGAAATTGGGATCACAAAGCATCGATATTCTACCGGTGCAACCGTACAACCTTCATTGTTTGGTACCCTAATCAAACCTTTTTTTTGAAGCAGTGCATCGGGGAATATTACTATTACTCTCATTTGGCATTTTACCCATGTACATTGTACAAAGATTTTTTCATGTTCTTTCTTCACATGTTTCAGATGATCAACAGGAAATGAAGCCCGTGGAATCTATGATTAAAAGTGATTGGGAGAACAACTGTGAGACGGAATCAAAAATTCTACAGGACACTTTCTATAGTGTACCCTGCATGGCACAATCTCTGAAAAATTTATTTTAAATTCGGACCGTTGAAAACACTTGTGGATGGCCATAATTGTGCCCTGCAAGATCCCCGGATATATCCTTGAAAAATTATTCAATGTCCATAAGTCACCGCCACGTGGTGTCACAAACTCTTTCTCCACCACATATTTGTGTGATCTCTACACAAATGTATGATAGTAAAAAAGAGTTTGGACACCGCCACGTGATGCCCAGAGGCATTGAATAATTACTCAGGATGCCGTGTGGACAAGGCCGATTGAGGATGCCGTGTGGACGAGGCCGATTGAGGATCTTACGGGTCAGCAGGCTTACGTTTCGTGTTCCTAAAATCTCTCATGCCGCCATACGTAAGCACTTTGGGTTAACAAAAAAGAAAAAGAAAAAGAGACTTGATACTACATGCACGCAATAACTAGCGAGAACAAAGCAGAATGCCGAATAATTTTTTGAACGGCAAACACAACTGCAGAAAAAATTGTGTCTGGAACCATTCGATGCATGTGAACCCTTGAGCGTTGAATGGTTCCAAATATAGTCTTGTCTGAAATTGTGTTTAAAAAGTGTTTGTAGCAATAGCATTGCTCATGTAAAAAGTGGTGCACGGAAATCACATAAATTATTTTTGTACTCTCCTTTTATCTAATCCTTTTGTTTGGACGTTAAAATATTTTACCCATTTTCCGTTGTTTGGCTAGAAAAAGAAGAAGAAAAATATTTTCAAGGTAAAATATTTTGCACCAATGGAGTGAAATTGTTGTCCTCTAATTTTTGCGGTAAGTCATTTTTACATTTCATCCCGATGGTTCGACATTTTCCAAAAATCATATTAGATCCAAAACAAGAGAGGAGGAGGAGAGAAAGCTTACTCGATTAAAATATTTCTGAACCTATCAATCTGCCATTGTTTTAGAAAATATTTTTCATGTGCCAACTAAATACCGAAAAATAAAAGTTTAAAATTTGTTTTTTGAAAAAACATTTTATATGAAAAATATTTTACATTGCAAAATATTTTACATCGAAACAAACGGAGCCTAAGTGCAGCATCTTTCTTGTTCTTATTCATTAAAAATTGCAAAACTGATCATTCGTACATTATTTTCCTACACATGAAAATGATGATTTTATAATTTCACATAGATAAAACAACAAAAATGAGTGCACCTAAATAGAGTGTTAGGGCGAATTGGGACTAACTTGCTCTTCATTTTCATAGACGGTTGTATTATTAACATTAAATAATTAAACATTTTGTCAAAAGTTTTTTTTTTGGGAACAATCATTTATATCTATGAAAGCAATATGAAAAGTATAAAAATACGGATTGAATTTGGAAATTTTTAGAAAAAAGTATAAAAGGACAATTTTCAAACTTTTTGTCTTACAAAATATTTTGTCATATTTTTTTGCTGTTATTTAGCTTGTCGGGAAAGAGACTTAATCCTAGAAAATTTTAACAAGAATCTAATTTAAATTCAAAAATGACGCGCGACAAATGAATTTTTTTTTTCCCTTCAGAACTTTCACAATTTTGAATTGGATTACCCTCGAAATCAAGTTGTGTTTCATAGTCAGCGGTGCCTCTTAAAACACATCGAAAAACGCTTCATATAATCATGTGAAACACCGTACACATAAGCTTACACTCCACATGCATAAATATGATATTGTAAAAAGTATTGGACACCATGCGAAGAAGTCAGGTGGTACTGACCTTTTGATTTGCTGATCACCCTTGTGGCTCATTTCTCCTCAAACGGTGCTCCGTACTCTGAAATGTTGCTTTGTTTATTTAATCGTTTTAAGTGTGTTTGTTGAATTAATTCCAAAAATAAAAGTTTTTTTATTTTTATTTTTATGTTTTCTTTCAACGGTTAGGGGTGTATCTTCCGTCTATTAAGTTGACGGAATTAGATGGCGTGAGTCTAATTGGTCAAATAATGTAAACTTCAGGAACTGGGGGATGGTGTTGTTCAGAGGTGTGTGCAGTATCGTGCTGTGCAATTCTGAATCGTCGGATCGAGCATCTGACAGCTCAGATTTCATCTCAATATCTGAGCTGTCAGATGCACGATCGATCCGACGGCTCGGAGGTGCGTAACACGATGCTGCGAACCTTACTGCACAACACCAACCCAAAGTCCAAAGTTCAGAGGTATAATTAATGTTCATTGAAGTTTGGAGATTTATGAGACATTGAGTGAAAGTTTAGTGGTTTTTTTTTGAAATTTTTCCTTAACCATTTCCAAAATAATTCTGATTCCCGTTGGCAAATCAGCGTTCACTTACGACTTTCAAAAAAAAAAAAAAATTCAGTTTTTACTAAGGCTTTGCCTGAATCCTCAACCTTTTGGATTATGAACTAAATTAATTTTTCTCACCAACCTGCTCGAAAATTGATTCTGAATTAATGAGCGGTTTAGATCAATCGTGTGAGATTCTAAAATTGGTATCACAAAGCATCGATACTCTACCGGTACAACCATACGACCTTCATCGTCCGGTACCCTACTCAAACTTTTTTTTGAAGTAGTGCATTCTGGGCAAATTACTATTACTCTCATTTGGCATTTTACCCATGTACATTGTACATGCAAGGATTTTTTCATGTTCTTTCTTCACATGTTTCAGATGATCAACAAGGAAATGAAGCCTGTGGAATCTCTGATTAAAAGTGATTGGGAGGACAATTTTGAGACGGAATCAGAAATCCTGCACGGCACTTCCTGCAGTTCATCCTGCATGGCACAATTTCAGGAAAGTTTATTTTAAATTCGGACGGTTGAAAACACTCGTGGACAGCCTTGATAGTGCCCTGCAAGATCCCCGGATGTATCCTAAAAAAATTATTCAATGTCCATAGGTCACCGCCACGTAGTGTCACAAACTCTTTCTCAACCACATATTTGTGTGATTTCCACACTAATGTATAGTAAAACAGAGTTTGCACACCATCACGTGGTGCCCAGACATATGTAAGCACTTTTGGTTTACAAACAAAAAAAAGACTTCACACGTACACGCAATAACTAGTGAGAACAAAGCAGAATGCCTAATTTTTTTTTTTTAACGGCAAACAAAGCTGCAGAAATAATTGTGTCTGGAACCATTCGATGCATGTGAACCCTTGCGTGTTGAATGCTTCCCAATACAGCCTTGTCCGAAATTGTGTTTAAAAAGTGTGTGTAGCAATAGCATTGCTCAGAATGAAAATCATGTAAAAAGTGGTGCACGGAAATCACATAAATTTTTTTTTGTACTGTCCTTTTATCTAATCCGTTTGTTTGGACGTAAAATATTTTTTAGTAAAATGTTTCACCCATTTTCCGTTGTTTGGCTAGAAAAATAAGAAGAAAAATATATTCAAGGTAAAACATTTTGCACCAACGGGGTGAAATTGTTTTCCTCTAATTTTGGTGGTAAGTAATTTTTACATTTCATCCCAATGGTCCAACAATTTTCAAAATCGCGTACTCCACTTCCTTCTTCTCCCAAATCATATTAGATCCAAAATGAGGGAGGAGGAGGAAAGAGAGGTTACTCGATTAAAATATTTCTGAATCTACAATTTGCCGTTGTTTTAGAAAATATTTTCACGTGCCAACCAAACACCGGAAAATAAAAGTTTAAAGTTTATTTTTTGAAAAAATATTTTATATGAAAAGCATTTTACATCGAAACAAATGGAGCCTAAGTGCAGCATCTTTCATGTTCTTATTCATGAAAAATTGCAAAATTGATCATTCGTACGTCAGCGCGAAGGCAACTCGGATATGCACCATCGTCCCTACAATTGTCCAGTTTGGTCCGATGTTGGATCATAGTCGATTTTGAACGGGCCTGCGACGATCCAAAATTGGACCAAATTGGACGGTTTCACTCATCAAGTTGCAAATCTAGAAGATCGGTGATTAAGTACTTCGATCCATAGACCAAACATTGGATTGGTGTCGTGATTAGCGATCTGTGTCATAGCAATCTAGATCATCTTCATAATTTGAGTGCTCTAATATGTGATTGTAGGAATTTGATGACACAGTGCAATGTTTGGGAAAATCAAGCAAGCATGGCGGGAAGCGAATAAAAGTGCGGATATGAAAGCAAAAAATGCTTCCAATTACAATGACTTTCATAGTTGATAACTTTCAATTATCGACTTATGTTGCCAATTTTGTGATGATGTTGTAAGGGTCAAGTACTCTAAAATTATTTTGGTTTAGTTTGTTAATGAAATTTCTGATTCATCATAAAAAAAATATATAGAAAGGAAAAAAGTAATCGTCAACATGAGAAGGAATCTTTTTCCTAATGGTCCAAAACGCAAATTGCTATTCCCCCCCCCTGACACCCCACCCCCCGGCCCCACACCAAAATTACCTCCTTGCCCTTACCCTTTTCCTTTTTGTTTTCTCTTTTTTTTACCCGGGCCCCCCCCAGCATTCCGTTTCTGTTTTCCTTTTTTTTTAAACCCGGCTGTTTTCGTTTTTTTTTTTACCCGGGCCCCCCAGCATTCCGTTTCTGTTTTCCTTTTTTTTTTAAACCCGGCCGTTTTCTTTTTTTTTTTACCCGGCCCCCCCCCCCCCCTCCAAACATTTCCTTTCTGTTTTCCTTTTTTTTAAAACCCGGCCGTTTTCTTTTTTTTTTAACCGGCCCCGGCCCCCCCCAGCCTTCCCTTTTTGTTTTTACCCGGCCCCCCAGCCTTCTCTTTTTGTTTTTTTTTTTTTTTATCAAACTCCAGCCTTTTCTTAAAACCCAGATTATCCCCCGGCCCCCCACCCAAAAAACATCCGGCCCCCCCTCCCTTCTTAAAACACCTTCACCTTTTAAATTTTATTTTTATTTAATAAATTTTATCGTATTTATTTAATTTCTATAAATACACCGGGTAAAAAATCATGTTTTTTTGATAATTTTATTTGAAATGTTTATAATGAATTTTTTGCTCTAAGACTTTTCAACAAACACCCTAAAACTCATTATTTAGTTTCAAGACTCTCTTAGGGTGTTCATTGAAAGGCTTTGGAGACAAAAATTTATTACGACCATTTAGGATGAAATGATCAGAAAAATAACATCTTTGCACCAGTTCAAACAGATTGAAAGTTGAAACATTTATTTTTGTAACTATATTTTTATTAGACTTAAACCTAGAATTAGATTTCAACCATAGAGCAAATATGGGGGGGGGGGGGGGGGGGGGGGGTGGGGGCGGGCATATGGAGTGGGGAGAGAGGTCCTCATTTTCCTATAAATAGAACTCTTTGTGAAACCATTCAATTCACACCTTGAATCTCTCCAACTTGTCTCTCTAGAAATTTTGTGTTTGCTCTTTGTTCTTACTTTGTTCTTGGTATTATTCAGTTTCTTCTTGAGTTCTTCAAGAAACTCAACCCAAGGCCGCCACTAAACCACCACCCGATCAGCTTCTCGATCCAAAAAATTTAGTAGTTTAGTCAATATTTATTTTCGAGAGGAAAAAAAAGTATTTTGTTTTCTCTTTCGAAGCTAACGTAAGCTTACCGTAAGAAGTCAGTTCGTTCGTAAGCTTAGGAACGCCGCAGCGAAAAATTCGGGAAGGAACAATGGATGACTACAACTTTTCAATTTCAGATAGTTGGTCATTTGAGAATGATATTCGTAGTGAGGAGAGTGTCTCCCACAATAGTCGCGATTATACACAAGAATTTACCACCGACCAGGTTAGTTTTCACTGTTATTGTTTTGCATATTCGTTATTTATGTTAAGACTGGTTAATGTTGTATTTATACATTTTTTTTTATATAGATTTTTGAAAGTAGAGAAGATATGTTAGCTTGGGCACGGAGCGTTGGTCTAAAATATGGTATTGTGGTGGTTATTTTAAATTCTGCTAAGTTAAAAGGCGGCAAATTGCCGAAGTGCATTCTTGGTTGCGAAAGAGGAGGAAAGTACGAACCGCCACGGTATTTGGTTGAAGGGCAATCCTTGCAAAGAAATACTGGGACTAGAAAATGCGATTGCCCATTTCAACTGCGAGGTATACCACAACATCCATACGGTATCAGGTGGGGTTTAGAGGTTATTAGTGGTGTCCATAACCATGAAATAGCAAAACATATTGAGGGCCACGAGTACCCGTCAAGGCTAAAACCAATAGAGAAACAATTTGTGGTCGACATGGCCAACAGTACTGCGCCTCGTGAGATTCTTAATATTTTGAAGCAAAAAGACCCGTCAAACACTACGGGAATCAAGAGCATTTATAACACCATTTTTTCAAACAAAGCAGCCAAACTGGACGGTTTAACTCCTATTCAGTATGTCATACGTCAATTACTTAAGGAACATTACCTCCATCAATTTCTTACAAATCCGGATACTAACGAAATCACAGATATTATTTGGGTTCATCCTATGAGTCTAGAGCTATCTGTCAACTTTCCGTCTGTACTGATCATTGACGCCACGTACAAGACCAATGAGTATCGAAAACCACTATTGGAGGTTGTGGGTATCACATCCACATGGCGAACTTACTCGCTTATGTTCGCTTATCTTAGTAATGAGAGAGAAGAGACATTGACATGGGCATTGGATAACTTAAAAAACTGGATGCTTCAAAAGGGGGCGTCGATGCCATTGGTGTTTGTTTCAGATCGGGATTTAGCGCTTATGAACGCCATTGAAACATGTTTCCCTACGGCACGTCACATCTTGTGTATTTGGCACATAAATCAGTGCGTCATGAAGAACTGCAGCCGTGTGCTTGGTTCGGAATGGAAGCGCTTCGTCAAGTCATGGCACTCGCTTATCAATTCATCTACACCTTCGTCTTTCGAACATAAGTGGCAAGCCATGTGCGACGATTTTCGCCAGTTTCCGTATGTCATAACTTACCTGTGGCAAACATGGTTAAGGTCGTACAAAGAGCGGTTTGTTTCAGCATGGACAGATACATGTATGCACCTCGGAAGCAATTCAAGTCAAAGGTAAAATCGCTTTTTCACTTTCCTATTAAAATTTTGTGTATTTCTCTACTATACTAAGAAATACTTTTTGATACTTTCCTATTTAAACACAGTGCATTATTCTATTACAGGGCAGAGTCTGCACATGCGAGGCTAAAGCTATATTTAGGGGATACCATGTCATCACTACAAACATCTTTTGATAAAATACATAAGATGTTGAAAAATCAGTTCGGGGAAATTAAGAAGTCGTTCGAGAAATCATTGAACATTCCACGCCACAAACAATTACGTGACGACATTTTTGATCAGGTAAGGTGTCGTATTTCATTAGAGGCAATGGAGTTCATACATGATCAGCTAGAAACCGCTTTAGAAGTATCCCCCCACATTGTTGGCTATTGCAACTGTACGATCAAAATCACACACGGATTGCCATGCATGCACGATCTTGCATATTATCGTTCCATTTCCACTCCAATTCCGCTATGGAGTATCCACGCTCATTGGACTAGGTTGTCTATGCACGCAACCGAGTTTAATGAGGAGGGAGCACGATCTGACAGGACATCTCAGGTCGTTGAGATATTAGATGGGATGGATCCACCTATGCGAGAGCATATCATAGACAGGATTATCGATATGGCAGATCCATCTCGTAGCACAATTCGACCTCCATCGTACAACACAGAACATAGAGGTCGACCTACAGGTAGAGATGAGCAAAGTACACGTCGCATACCTTCTTTCTCAGAAGCATCCACTTCAGGATCAAGGACTGCAACATCGCGAGTGAGAGGGAGAGGGAGACGTGGGAGGGGTTCGGGGGTTCGCAACACTCAATTTATAGTTCCATCCATCATTGATCCCTACATTCAACGATTACCTCAGGCTTATCAGCGTTATATTTCCCACACTGTTGACGTGCTTGGTGATGGTCATTGTGGATTCAGGGCGATAGCTGCACTAATCGGGTATAGTGAAAATGATTGGAGTCGAGTACGAGAGGAGCTTATTGAAGAGATTCAACAAAATTATTATCTATACACCGAGATTTATCCAGTAAATGATTGGGCAAAG
This sequence comes from Rhododendron vialii, assembly GCF_030253575.1. NCBI lineage: Eukaryota > Viridiplantae > Streptophyta > Magnoliopsida > Ericales > Ericaceae > Rhododendron > Rhododendron vialii. The sequence continues at coordinate 40,464,396 of NC_080562.1, read as the reverse complement.
CATCTACTAATTTTACTAAATTGGTTCGAGCCTACGGCACCAAAGGATCACTGGATGGAGGCTATGACTTTGGGAGTTGTCATCGCAACAAGGTACAACCTAGTACTGCATACATTTGATGAGGATGTTTACGGTTGTTTTACTCATTTGCCATTGAGGTCCCCTCCAGTTTCAGTCGAATACCGCCGGGAAATTGCTATTGCCCGTGTTAACAACGATCACTTCGTGCAAATTTTCTTAGAACCTAATTACCCTGTACCACCCATCCCAATATGGTGGGAGGAGCATTCATCGGATGAAGCTAAAGGATGGGCTGCCAGTTATGAAACACGTTTGCTATTGTGGTACGAAGTAATGGGTATAAGCATGCCGGGAGCAGCATTTGGAGGAGATATTGATTAAAATTTGTGTTTTTATGTATTTTCATGTTTTGACAATATGTACTCAATTATAATAAAATGAAATTTTATTTCAATTTATTATTGTTCATTACAAGTTATTTTTATTATTCATTGTTAAGACTAATTAACTAATTAAAATAATAT